>NC_037332.1:29375000-30000000 GCF_002263795.3 Bos taurus | reverse complement strand
CCAGGGGCGGCAGGCAGAGCCAGAGACTCACATATTGGAAGGGCAGGAGGATGGCCAGGATGAGCCCACTGAAGAAGAGGGTCATGAGCAGCACGAAGAGCACACCTTGGCAGGATGTGAAGTCGAACTGCAGGGATGGGCTGAGCGTCAGCTGCAGGGCCCCTCAGGCCTGGACAGGGCAGCCCGGCGTTCCTGGGGGCCCTGGCCAGAAGGCTGAGGCCTCGGTGGCAGGCTGCCTTCCAGTGCTCACCCCAGAACCTGGCGTTCCGCCCCATCCACTCCAGGTGCCCTCCCCACAAGCTTCTCATCCTTGTGACCTCTCCCCAGCCAGGGATCCAAGCTCGGAGCCTGCATCCCACCTGCCTTCCCAGGCCCACGGGCCCCAGAGCTGACCTTGGTCTGGAAGCTGAAGACGGTGACCGAGAGGCAGACGAGGGCCGTGATGCTCAGGCACAGCAGCACAGACGTGGTGTTGTAGTAACTGCAGGATCCGCAGGCAGGGGCTCAGCTTCAGGGCAGGGCTTCTGGTCTCCCCCGGTCCTCCTCCCAGGCCCACCCCCTTCTGCAAGGACCTGATCCCACCTCCGTGGGGCCCACCTTCCCTCCTTTCCCATGATCCTCCCTCTCCTGCCTCCCCATCCTTTCTACTGGAACGCAACCTCCCAACATGCTTAGGACTCGAAATCCTGTTAGAAGGATCCTGAAGAGGTGGTGGTGGTGGGGTTTGTGTTGGTGTATGGAGGTGGCTTTCAGGGAACTGCATGAGCATGAACCTGGGGTCCTTTCAGCTGCAGCTTGAGAGGTGTCACCTTGCTGTCCTCCGTCTCCCACCCCAACCCCGGCAGCCTGGCCAGGTCTTGGAGGCACTGTCCAGTAGAGTGCAGGAGGAGTGGGCTTGAAGCCAGCATTTCCTACCTGCCTGCCCCTCCCCAACACCTGCCTAGCCAGCGCTCCCAGGAGGGATAGTGTTTGGGGCAACTCCCCCATTCTGCCCATCTGCTTTACCTGGACAACATTCCAGTGAGGTAGGCCATGGACAGGGTCTGAAAGGAGAACAGTGTGAGGGAATGGTGGGGCCCAGACACCTTCAAGGGCCAGCCTGGGTCTCCCCGCCTTGTGCGCACCCCTCAACTCTGAGTCTGCTTTGTGCATATGCGCTTACCTCCAGAACTTCATCTGGGGAAGGAGGTCTCAACGGGCCTTGAGCCAGCTGTCCTTTTGTTCTTTTGCAGCCCTGCTCTTCCCCTTTCCTACGACCATCCCCCTTGTTACCCACAGCTCTAGGATTTCCCACACAAACCTCTTAAAAACAAATCATAGTGGAAAGAGAGAGTGGATGGAGTGGAGAGAGGAAGCTCATTTGGAAAGAGAGGGTGAATTGTCTTTGAAGAAAAAGTGGGGTGAAAATACTCCTGCCTCCTTCAGTGACCTCATCTTGGCTGTCCCCAACTCCTGGCCCTCAAAACTCACTCTGCATCCCTGCTCCCTCCATCACTACAGCATCTGTCCCCAGACACCCCCACGTCACTTACAAAGATGGTCAGGAGGATCAGGTTCCAGGGGAAATGCCTCCTGTAAGGCAAGCCGCCAAGTTCAGAGGAGAGTGGGGTGCGGGCAGCACAGACCAGGGCTCCGCAAGCTCACCCCCACTCCTGGGGCACATCCCCATGGGCCCCCATCTGTCCACTCACCCTTCCCCAACCTTTGAGGTGCCAAGGAAACAGGGGAAGGCAGGCCTGCTTAACAGAGTCCAGAAAATGGGGCTCTCTTAGGGTGCACAGCACTGGTGGCAGGCAGGACTGGGGCCAGAACTTCCAAGATCCTGCTCATGTTCCCACAAGTTCCCCCCTCCACCATCTTTACCTGGGTCCAGAACAGCAGGCCAGGGTCAGGTAGGTCGCAAAGAACACAGCACTGTGAGAGACAGACAGACCGGGGAGTCAGCTGGTTTTTCCTGAAGCCTTTCCACTCAGTCGCCTGCTCAACCCACTCTCTGCCCACAGGACACCAAGCAAGGTGCTGCGGGTCAGGGGCAGGGATTGGTTAAGCCCACAACCATCCTAGAACCTTGCAACAGACAGGGTGATAGTCTAGTTCCAAAAGAGAGGAAGGGGAATAAGATGAGCCTACTTCTAGAAATCATGAATCCTGGGTGCCATAGGATAGCTAACCACCCAATCCAAAGTGGTTTTCCTCCAGATAGTATCTTATAACTTGTGTGTGTGTGTATATACACAAACATATATATATGGGCTTCCCAGGTGGCCTGGTGGTGAAGAATCCACCTGTCAATGCAGGAGACACAAGAGATGCAAGTTTGATCCCTGGGTCGGGAAGATCCCCTGGAATAGGGAATGGCAACTCACTCCAGTATTCTTGCCTGGAAGATTCCATGGACAGAGGAGCCTGGCAGGCTGCAGTCCACAGAGTTGCAGAGAAAGAAACGTGACTGAACACGCACACATGCATGCGTATATATAGGTGTATATGTATAGTTTCATATATGGAGTTCATATAGTGTTCTCTATGTGCCAGCCAGAGAACTACATGCTTTATGAATATTGACTAATATAATCCTCACATCGTCTCTGTGAGGCTCATTGAGGCCAGCCGACTTGTCCAAGGTCACACAACTACCACAACAGCAGAGGCAGGGTTAGAACCCAGGCATCCTGGCCCCAGAGTCCTCACTTATAACCACTTACCCCACACTGCCTCCTTCAGGCCTTTCCCTGGACCTGTTGCTACTTGTAACGATCTTGTTTTTCCTGCCAGCACCTGGCACAGTGAGAAGTACCTATGGCATGAATTTCTGGATCAGGTGGCCATGTCCACCAGGAGACTGGCAGGAAGCTCAAGTGAAACCCAGAGACAAGGATTGAGGGTTGAGGATTTTTCTGGAGAGCAGTGGAGGTGGAGGCCAGTCCAGGAGTGGGGAGATGAGGGCTGAGGACCCAAGGGTGGGGCATGATCATGCCCACCTAGATTGGTGCCAACGCCAATGCATGGTCTCCAGTGCCCAATGTGCCCTCAGACATGGCACCTGTCATCCCTCCCCATCTCTGTCCTCAGTTCTCTCGCCCATCCCCTATGGCAGCAACGCCAACCATCCTCCGCCAGCTTCAAACCTCCCAGGCTGCCTCACTCTCCTGCCTGGTCTGCCCTGATGTGTCCCAGAAAGATCTAGGATGAGGTGGGGCGCCCCGGCTCCCTGTCTGCCACCTGGAAACATCACGTCACGGATCTCTGTGTGCTTCCTCCCGTCCCTCCTCTCATCGCAGACTAATCCCCCAAGCCTCTGGGTCCCACACCCTCCCCTGTCCTGCCATTGACCCTCACACACCTCCTCAGTTGTTCTCCTGAATCTTTAAACAACACCTTTAATGGTTCTAGCTACTGCTACATTATCCACCCTTATAGCCAAGCTTCTTGAAAAAGTTGTCTCTGTTGAAGGCATTTTCTCCATCTCATAATTACTCCTCAACAAACCAGCCTGAGCCCCAGCTTAATGAGAGCTGCCTTTGCAACATCACTATGACCTTGTTGAGTCCAGTTGACACTTGTCCATACTTATCTTTCCTGGCATCTCAATATCTGATCTCTCACTTGTTGCCCTGGTTCCACAATGACAAAGCCTTGGGTTCCTGCCTAACTCCCTTGGTCACTCCTTCTCTACCTGCTTCAGCACCGGGTCTCTTCTGTCAAGCTGTCTCCTTTCACACTCCCCTTGGGTAGGTTCACTCATTCCTAGGACTCCCTTTATCAGGCAGATGCTCATGACTTGCACACCCATATTTCTGATCTAGAATTTCCTTCTCAACCTCAGACCTGAATAACCAACTGCCGACTGGGCAGACACATTCAGAAACATACCCAATGCAGAAGGTTAGAATCGAACTTGTCCTCTTCCTTGCTCCTTCTTGGGCACCCCCCATTGCAGCCTTGGAGTCACCCACCCAGCAGCTCAGTCAGCTGTAACTCCCAGCCTGCTACACCCAACTAATCACTTGGACCTGTAAGTCCTCTACCTAGGCAGCTCTCAAATCTATTCCCTTTTCTCCATTCCTGCAATCACCCTTTTAGGTTGAGCCACCTCTGTCTATCTAGTCCTTCTGCCTCCAACCCTGCCTGCCACTCTCCAAGCTACAGGCAGATCCCATCATGTGACTCTTCTGTTTAAAATTCCAAAGACCTGGCAATGTCTTGTGTGATCCACTCCCTGCCTACCTCCCCAGCCCATCCCGCACCATGCTTCACCCCACCATCTACCCTCTCATCGCCCTCCGCATCCTCACAGGGTGACCACCTCCCTCTGCCCCGGCTGGAAAGGACCAACCAGTGATGATGCCTGTGGCCGGGACTGGAGGGGCTTGCTCTGTGCACCGTGGACAGAACTCAGCCAAAGCCTGCACCTCATACCCCACAGGCCTGCTCATCGGATCCGCACCCAGGTGTAGCATCTGGAACGACCTATTGTCTAATCCTCAGCCTGGCACGGGTTAGGCGATCTTTAAACATTCCTGGATGAAAAACTTGGGGAATGCAGGGGTTGAGACAAGGCCACTGGATTTGGTGAACAGGAGCCCTCTGTCTTCACCCTTCCCTACTCTTCGGTGGTTTGCAAATGCTGCGTCACTGTTGTCACAGTGATGGAGGGGTTCTCAGTGCCATGACCAGGGCTGCTGCAAGACATCCTGCTCTGTGAGGGACCGTGGCATCATCCTGCCCCTGGAGTTGTTAAGAAACACTCCAGCACTTGCTCTCTTTGGGTCTCCCTTGAGTCACCAGTCAGTCACTTCAACAATAATGATAATAATAATACCTTAGTCTCTGTGTATCCTGGGTGTGGGGCCTATCTCCCTGGCCAGACTAGAAGCTTCCTGAGGGCAGAGCTCAACCTCCTTTTCTCTCCGGTCCAGAGCTCCTCAACCCTCCAGATGAGTGGTTGGGAGGAAGGGCAGAGGGACGGGCGGCCTGGGGGCAGCTTGGGAGCCTGACCCTCACATTTCCCCTCCCAGCTCTGGCACCACTGTCATGTGACCTCGCACAAGCTACTGAATTGCAGAGCCCCAGCGTCCTGCTTTGTCAAATAGGAATACTGGTACCAGTTCACTGTAGCGAGAGTTGGACAGCAGCACCCAGTCCAGCCTTGAGCACCAAGGCCTGGTGAAGGGGAGGGGAGGTTGAGCGCTGTTATTATTATGACTAGACCCTGGCTGACTGACAGCTTCCTGGAGAGGCTGGGACCCATCTCCCCCCGCCCCAGTTCTGGGCTCACATTTGTCCTCCTCTGCCTGGCTCCCCCCACCTCCATACCATGGTCCTTACTCCCCCCACCACAGGGAGGCGTGCAGTTCCTGCTGCTGCGGCTCAGAGAAAGCAATCAGACAGTAAGGCAAGAGCCCACTGAGGGAGGTAACTGGGGCCTGGAGAAAGCGAGGGCTGGGGGTGGGGGTGCTGGGAGGCGGCCATCCAGGGAGTGGAGAATGAGTCACAGGAGTTAGAAAGAGACAGACTCGTCAGATCCAGGGCCCCAGGGCCTGAGCTGGAGCCATGGTCTATTTACAGAATGTCAACACAGAGGCACGAGGCTCAGGTGGAGGCCAGCGTCCAAACCCAGCGTCCTCTCCCAACTTACGCTGCTCCGGGACCAGTTCCTGGCTGTGGCGGAGGCTGCCGGGCACGGAGGGGACATGCAACAGCTTTGCAGTCGGAAAGACAGGCTTCAATCCTGGCTCTGCTGCTTAGGAAGCAACATCTTCACTCTGACCCTCATTTTTTTCAATGTATAAAATGCTAATAATAACAGTATCTGTCTGGGAGGGTTGTTGTTAGGGATCGAATGAGGAATATCTGCAAATCCCATGGCACAGTGCCTCATACAGAGAAAAAGACCTGTTTCATTCTTATTGCTGTTAAGGGCTTGGTACTTGGGGAGGGGTGAGACCCACTAGATGTCAGGCCTGGTAGGTGTCCGACCCAGAGGCAGACTCAGGACCAAGGTGAGGTGGGGAGGGGGCAGGAAGGACAGAGCCACAGGCTGGCTTTTTGTAGGACAGCACAGCATCTCGGTGGTGAATTCATCAGCACCATTACGGCTTTGCCATGCTCCATGGAAAGCACAGGGCCCAGGCCCAATTCCGGCTTCTCTCCACCCCCATCCATTCCTGAGCCCAGCACAGCATCTCTGTTTTCTGCCTGGAGATGCTGAGGAGGAAGGAGGATGCTAAGTCTCGGCATTCGGAGGTCAGAGTCTCACACCCGCCCTCAGTGGGTCGACTCTGCCTCCACTTCCTGAGCTGCTTATTCTTGGATTGTTCCCCTGCTCCATCTGCTCAGGGCACAGAGTCCTGAAGACTCCCCCACAGAAAGCCTGACGAGGGGCCTGGAAACTCTCTCGAGGTCTCGGGGCTCAGAGGCTGCCAGGAGGTGCTGACGTGCTGGGAGTCATGCCAACCCGCCACGTGGGCTGATGGGGGCAGCAGTCCCTGGGGCCTCATTAGCTTTACCCTCATTAGTGTGCCCAGTTCCCCTAGACACTCGCCTCCCTGCCTGGTCTGCAGACAGGCCCTCTGTCCTGCACCCTAAGAAAGGCTTTGGGTGTGAATGTCTCCTCCCCTGGGACCCCCAGCTTAGGGCTCTTAAAGAGCCCCAGAGGCCAAGATGTCTCCTTCCTGTCAGTCTCTGGGCTGGCTTATGTTATCTCAAGGCCCACTGTGGGACTGTTCTGGGCTCGGGTGATCCAAGAAGCTCTGGGCTGAGCCGACATTTTCCACCAGATTCCTTTTCAATAACAGGCCTGGGACAGCTGTAGTGCACAAACTCCTTGGGTGGACATTGGAAGCCTCCATCCCAGAACGCCCACTGCTCTATTGGGTGTCCCAGATTCCCCTCCACGGACCCCTGCAGTGCTCCGCCAGCCTGGTCCCTAACTCAACAAACGTACCCCCATGCACTCCCACTCCAGCTCCCACACACGCTTTTGCTTAAGCCACTCCAGTCCCCAGTCCTCTTGGCCCCTCCTGACAGGGACCGAGAGCTGCCCCTCCTCTTTCACGGGCTGCCTGGCCCTGCAGGGGCTGCTTTCCCAGCAGCCCCAGTTCCGGCCTGGGCTCACAATGGGTGCTGAAGGAGACTTTGCTGACAGTAGCTCTGCTTTGAGCCTATGGTGGTCCGGCCTGGTGTTATCCAGAACAATTTCTTAACTGCCCACCTGGGAGGGTCAGAAGAGCCTTCTCTCAAGTTACTTGCCATGTTCCTTGCAGAGTTTAGGATAGGCGGGAGCTGACTGCTCGAGGGGAAGGGAGTCTGCCAAGCAGAGGGATTAAGAGTGCAAGCCTCAACCTGAATCCTGGGTTTGAACCCCAGCTCCACCACTGTCTACTTGTGTGATCTTGGGCAAACTCAACCTCTCCAAGCCTGAGTTTTCCAAGGTAATTATACCCAGTAGACCTGAGCGAATGCAATACTGTATATCAAGCACAGAGAACAATGCCCAGCCCTTATTAGGCACTTTATAAGTGGCAGCTATTATGATTAATAATTCGTAAGCACTAATAACACTATGTTAATAAGAGCAGCAACATTATTATTAGTGTAGGCCAAGGCGTCCCAGCCCCTTTCTGCTCAGGGCCAAGGTCTGGGTCTCTCCAGCCATGACCCCAGCTCCACCCTTCCCTCCTTATGCAGGCTCCAGAACCAACACGCCTCTTCTCCCCTCCCTCTCAGACCTAAACACCTCAGAAGGGCCCTTCTGGCCATGCTCCTGTGAGGACAGTCCCCATGGGGTGGGGAGAGGCCATGGGCTGGGACTTGTCAGCAGAGACCTTCCACCCTGGGCCGCCATGGGTGCTTCCGGTGAGGGGGGTGGGTGGCGCGGAATACTCACTAGGATGCCCAGTACCAGCCTGGGTTGGCCTGGACATAGTCCTTCACGGGGTCACTGCAGAGAAAGGAGGAAGAGAGAATCCGAATTGACCCTCTGTCTCCATTTCTGGCTCTACATCTGCACCTGCCCCCCGCTCCCAGTTCACAGGACTGGAGAGGAAGAAAGGAGTGACTGCAACCCTGGTGGGGCAGGGGACCCCAGCCACAGTCTTGGGCTGAGACGCGGACATGCCTGGACGTAGGGCTGCGGTGTCTGAGAGGAACGGCTGCTTCACAGACACTCGCTGGCCCGGAAAGCATGGGGCCACCCCCACTGGAGGGAGGACCCCTCCATGTGTCCAGGCTAAGGTTCTTCCCAGCACGAGGGGTACCGCTGCCCTGAACAAATATCCCCAGGCAAACATTCCCAGACCTGTCTGATGCTGGATCCCCCCAACCCCACGCCTGGCCCCACCACTCCTGGAGTGTGCTGGTTCACATGGTCAACTCACCAGAAGGTAAAGAGAGCCACGACACCCAAGGTCACCAGCAGCTGAATCAGCAGAATGGTATAGACCTGGGGACAGGAAGGGGTTCCTCTCAGCTTAGGGGGCCCTGTTGGAGGCCGGGAGGCTCAGGCCCCCAGCCAAGATCAGGCAGGCCCTTCTTCCTGGTGACTCGATCTACCCTCCAGACCCGCATCCCAGGCCCTCCACCCTCCATCTTCAGAGTCACTGGAAGGAATCCAGGCCAAGGAGAAAAGAGAGCAATGACGCTCCACGGCCTGCACCCATGGGGTCTGGAGAGAAGAGAGCAGGTGTTCAGGCATAGCAGGGGGTGGTGGATGCCCCACTTACCAGCAGGTACTATCAGCTGGGGTCACAGCAATGGGGAGAAGGGTGGCCTCTGGGCAGAGGGTTGGGCCAGGGGTTTCTCAAGGGGATTTTCCTGCCCACCCTCCCAGTTTGGAGGAGTTGGGGGAGGCAGTTACCTTTCTGATGAAGACTCGGCGAACCTTCTGGTCGTCCCAACTGAAGGTGGTGAAGAACTCATGGTCTCCAGTGGGGAAGCCACTCTCATAGCTGGAGCTGCTGTCTGCGTGGCAGGGGGAGGGCCATGAGTGCCCCCCACACACATGTGAACACCGCCCCCGACAGCCACCCGCTCAGAGTATTTGTCAGACTGGCTCCCGGGACCAGGCGAAGCCTCTTTCTCCAGCCCCATTCTCAAACCTCCAGCCCCACCGCATCTCTTCCCACAGAGGTCCCAGACCTCTCCCAGGGTGCCTCTCAACTGTCTCGTTCTGAGTCCTGAGAAAGAACTGTCTCCTCCCCTTCTTCCTGCCCCCACCCCCAGCTGGGGCTCCCTGGGGGCCATGTTCTTTCATAGAAATGTGGCCTTTCCCTCTTGTGCCCCCCATACCCCTCCCTGGACACTCTAGCTCCCTCTTGGCTGAGAATCAGAGAGGGGACAGCCACGCTCCCCGGGCCACCTCGAACATCCCCAGGGTCATTGGTCCAACCCCAGGTTGCTCTGAGGCCCTTGGGGTGGGAAGTGGAGACTCCTGGGAAGATCAGACCTGCTGGTGCTCTAGCTGGGAATCAGGGAAGGGCAGTGACTGGAGGGGAAATAAAGTCAGGTGAAGTTTGGGAGCCTGGTCCTAGAACTTACACTTTCAGAAAAGCATGGGCTCCATAGGAAAACATGTGGATCGGTCCTCAAGACTGCCTAGCTGTGGGACCTTAAGGGAGTCACCAGCCTTCTCTGAGTCTCTTCTATGATAGAGGTCAGTGATACCCACCCACCAGGGATGAAACAAGATAAAAGTGAAAACTTTGTGCCTGATGCTGACCACACCAACCTCTTAATTCTGCATCTGAATCATTCCTAAAGCCTCAAATATGTCCACTCTATTCTCCCCCACTATCCCTACCAGATCTCCCCGACCTTCCCCTCCACCGCAATAGCCTCTACCTTGGTCTTTCAAAGCTGATGTTGGCACTGCCCTTGCTTCAGGTTCTTTGATGGCTCCCCACTGCCTTTTGGGATTCCCCAGTGGCTCAGATGGTAAAGAATATGCCTGAAGTCCATGCAACTGGGGTTCCAACCCTGGGTTGGAAAGATCCCTTGTAAAAGGGAATGGCTACCCACTCCAGTATTCTTGCCTGAAGAATTCCACGGACAGAGGAGCCTGATGGACTATAGTCCACGGGGTCACAAAGACTCAGACAGGACTTAGTGACTAACACACTGCCTTTTATTCAAGTTTGAGTTCCCCAACAAAGCCTCCTCAGCCTCCCATGAGCCCTCCGGCTCCACTGCACACTGCTCCCTGCTACTCTTCTCCAGCGTGACTATATTTTTTTCAGTGATATGTTCTCATGCCTCTGAGCCTCTGCATATTCTTTCTTTCAACCTCAGACCCTCATTTTCCCACCTCTTCACCAAGCTAACACATGCCATCCTTCAGGACTCCATGTGGATACCCCTTCCTCCAGGAAGTCCTCCCTGACTGTCGGCAGGTGAATGGCTGAGGCCTCCATCACCGCACCTGTTTCCCTGTGTGGTGGTTGTCCATTTACTTGTCTACACAGTCATTTCTGTGAATGTAGGTCTTGCAAATCGGTGCATCCCTAGAAACCAGCTCAGTGCCAGACACAGTGCCTGGTGCAGGCTTAGGAAATGTTTGTCATCTGCTGACTGAAGTGAGCTGCTTTCCTTTGCCCTGACAGTTCTGTGAAAACATTCCTTACAGCAGCCATTCCTGGCAACCAGGACACAGGAAATGAGGAAGTGGGGAGGGAGGTAGACCAGTTGCCAGCCTGGGGCTTGAAGACCCTAAACCTCTTATCCTTCACTACTCTGTGTACTGTCTACGTTTCCTGCCAAAGCCCAAGTGGCCAGGCCACAGAGGGGGAGGAAAGGAGAGAAAAAGCAGTCCTGTGGGTGTCGGGGGCAGTAGGAAGGGCTCCCATGAACGCCAAACCTTCATAGGCCCTCCAGTAGGTCACGGTGGGGTGGGACTTCTTGGCCCGAGGAGTTTTGTGGTGGGAGGTGCGAACCATGGTGGCCACTCCTTGTGAGTAAAGACTCTGTCTGAGGCATTGTTCTTGGGGTTGCTTCTAGAATTCTGTTAGGGGTGGGGGTGGGGACTCAATAAGGTGGGGGAGGGGATAAGGGGCTGTTGAGGGAGGTTGAAGGGGCTGAGGAAGACTTCATTACACCTCGTGGGGGGTTGTATGTTCCCAGGCCTGAGGCAAGGTTTCCCCAGGCTGCTCAGCCTAACAGAGGGGTCCCTACCAGCCATGATTCTTAGTCTGCAAGGAGCTAGCATCAGCCTGCATGGGTCTGCTTAGGAACTGTACCTGACTGTGAGAGATGCTAAGGCTGGTGTGGGTTAGTTGCTCAGTCGTGTCTGACTCTTTGCAACCCCATGGACCGTAGCCCACCAGGCTCCTCTGTCCATGGGATTCTCCAGGCAAGAATACTGGAGTGGGTTGCTATGCCCTCCTCCAAGGGGATCTTCCGGACCCAGGGATCGAACCCTGGTCTCCTGCGTTGCAGGTGGGTTCTCTACCATCTGACCCACCAGGTAATCCCACTACAGCTGATATTTGCTTCCAGTTAAGGCCTGGGGGAGGGAAAGAGTCAAGGAGAGTGATGGATGAAGAGGATCCTCAGGTTGGGGCCCCCAACAACCCTGGGGCCTCCATGCACACAGGTTTCAGATCAGCCAGCATGTAAGCAGACTGCATCCCATTCACAGGGAGCCAGTCCCAGTTGAGGCCACGGTCAACTGTGGTCTCGTACTGTTCCTTCCTGTGTCCGCTCTAACCTTGCTCACTCCTACTCTGCATCCCTTTCTTCTAGACCAACTTCTGGTTTTTCTCCCCTGTCTGTTCCCTCTTTTTGTCCTAGCTCGATAACTTGGAAAAAACCTCTCTTACCTACCGAAGAGAACTTTGACTGCAGAAACTGTATCTTTCTTTTCTCATGGAGTTCTCCTTGACCTATCTTTAGAACAGCCCTCCAAACTCCAAACCTTTGACATCACAGCCTCATCTGACAACCACACAGTGCATCTATTTCTGGGCAACTTCCTCCTACACAGGTTTTTTCATACAGGCCCACCACTTCCCCTCAGGCTCCTGCCTCCAGGAACTGAGAGACTTACTAGGGTCCACGTAGGCCCAGCTCGGGTGGAGAGGCACAGCCGAGGGGGCGGGGGGGAAGGCTCCTGCCTTGAGCCCCTCCCCAGAGGTGGCCTCCTCATAGGAGGGCGGGGCCGAGGGCACTGCCGGAGTCTCCTTCTTCTCGCCATTCGCCTGCTGCTGCCCCTCTGTCCCGGGGGCCTTGTTAGCCACGGAGAGCTGTGGAGGAGAGGCAGAGAAAGACAGTCACCGGGGACAGGGCGCCACCCAAGTCCTCCGCACCAGCCCCTCCACTTCTGGGATTGCCCCAGGTACTTTGTCCCCTTACTAGAATGACAGGGGTGCAGACAAGAGTTTCCCTATTTTATGTGGGGTATATATACAATGGAATATTACTCAGCCTTAAAAAAGAAGGAATTCCTGTCATTTGCAGCAGCATGAATGAATCAGGAGGACATTATGCTAAGTGAAATAAGCCAGACCCAGAAAGAAAAAACTGGAGGATCTCACTTATACATGGAATCTGAAATAGTCAAACTCACAGGAGCACAGAGTAGAATGGTGGCTGCCAGGGTCAGCGGGTGGTGGGGGGAGTGGGGAGATACTGGTCAAAGGGTACAAAGGTTCAGTTATGCACGATGAATAAGTTGTGGAGATCTAATGCACAGCATGGTGGCTAGAGTTAACAATACCGTATTGTGTCCTTGAAATCTGCTGAAAGGGTAGATCATAAGTGTTCTTGCCACCAAAAAACAAAGAGAAAGTAACTATGTGAAGTGATGGACGTGTTAACTAGCTTGATTGGGGTGATCATTTTGCAAGTTACATGTACATCAAAATATCATACACCTTAGATATATACAATTTGTTTTTTTGTTTTTGGCTGTGCCATGCAGCATGTGGGATCTTAGTTCTCCTACCAGGGATCAAACCTACACTTCCTGCAGTGGGAGAGTGGAGTCTTAATCACTGGACCACCAGGGAAGTCCCTATATACAATTTCTATTTGTCAATTCTACCCCCAATAAAGCTGGAGAAAAGAATCTTATTTTATGGATGAGAGAACTGAGCTCTAGGAGGCTTGGAGCTGGCCAGAGGCATACACACTGGAATAGGGGTAAGAACTGAGCAAGCTGGAAATTCTTAGGAGAGCCCACCATTGGGGGTCACTGTCCCTGGAGCAGTGCCCGGCTCTAAACGATTTCACCTTTTTCCTGGGGTCCAGAGAAGGGCCTTGCACAGAGTAGGCGCTTAAAAAATACTACTCAATGAAAAGTTCTCTCACTCAATCTCCCTGTTACCTTGCTAACTATATTTTTGACCCCTGTTTTCAAATGAGGGAACTGAGGCTCAGAGAGGAAGAATGACTCAAAGCCGGCCATGGCCCACTGGGCTGCAGAGTCCAGACACCATCCACTGGGACTGGCCTTCTCCTGGGCTGGAGAGGACCAAGGAGGGCAGGGATTTGGAAAGCAGGGAAACAGAAGGGGGAGAGGAGAGGGGGAAAGGAGGAAGAGGAATAGGGGCTGCAGCGGAGTGGAGGGGCAAGAAGCCCTTGGCTAAGAATCCGTTTTGGAAATCTCGAGGCCTTCCCTAGTGGCTCAGTTGGTAAAGAATCTGCCTGCAATGCAGAAGACCCAGGTTCAATCCCTGGGTCGGGAAGGTCCGCTGGAGGAGGGAATGGCAACCCACTCCAGTATTTGTGCCTGGAGAATTCCAAGGACAGAGGAGCTGGCAGGCTACAGTCCATGGGGTTGCAAAGAGTCGGACACGACTGAGGGACTAACTCTTTCTTTCTTATTGGAAATCTCAGCCTCTCTCCCTTAAACCAGAACAGAATCAGACTGTTACTAATGGAAGGGAAAGCGCCTTGTTCAGCCCCTTCCATCATCTTACAGACAAGGAAACTGAGGCCCAGTGGGAAATGTCCCATGGCAGGATGACAGGCCCCGACAATGTACAAGTTCAGCTTCGGTGAGAGGATATGGGCTTTGAGGGCCCGAATGAGGCCGCCAGGGAAGAGATGACTTGGGAGGCAAGGGTGGTATGAAAAAGGAAACCACACCAGGATATTCTGCTTCCGTCCAGCCCTGAGGACCACTGAACTGGAGGGGCCTTTTCCATCATCAGAAAGCCTGGGAGCAAGCTGGGGGGGTGGGGGGTGGAAGAGGCAGGGGCAATACATTCACCCCAGGACAGGAAGCAGCGTCAGCAAAGTGACTGATGGAGGCAGGGGTGGGAAGTGGAGGGAGAGAATCCGCAGAGGTGGGAGCGCTTCATTTTCCCCATGGTGAACCCCCACCCCTCCATCCTCAGGGAAGGGCCTCAGAACCCAGGCCTGTGGGAATGGAGCCCTGGCTCATGTGCTTCCCTCCTACTCGCCAATCCCCTTCATCATCCAGATCGGAAGGGTCATGCCCAGGAAAATCCACTTCAGCCCACCAGAACCAAGGTCCTCTGAGCCCAGACCCAGGGCTCGTGCCTGGGAAAGGACTATCACCTCTGACCTCAGCCCTGTCCACACTGGTCCTCCTCACCAGGAACCACCCTGCTAACCAGACCCCCAGAGCCTCCTTGGCCCTGCCCTCCCCACATCCAGCACTCCCAAGTGAAGCCTGCCCAAATGGCAGGAGATGGTATCACCCAATGACATCATTTTTTGGCCTGATGAGCTTGCAAACAAGGAAAAGAGGGTCTAAGAGCCCAGGAAAGATGCCATTGGCTCTGAGGCTCATCTCTGAGGAAAAAAAAGTGGGAGCAGAAGGGAGGCCCTTCTTCTGTTTTCTCTACCCAATCCTTAGCACCACCCCAGAGGACCCTCTTCCTTTGCCTGAGGCCCTGGTGGTTGCATAATTCCACAGGCTGTCAATGTTACATAACCCTACTAGGCCAGCCAAGTCTCTGCCCCAGTCCCCCTCCTCTACATTTCAGGCCTAAAACAGGAACAAAAAGAGAAGACGTTTTATCCGGTCCCATTCAGTCCCATGTCTGGCCAAAACCAAAACAAAAATTAGAACATCCTGAAGCAGGGTTGCCATAGTAACTCCTCAGCCACAGGGGCTGTATCCAGAAATGGAAAGATGACAGGGAGTTGGAGGGGGGGTTTCTGTGGAGGGTGTAAAAGATGAGTATAACATGGTTGAGGTTGGGATTGGACAAAAGAGGGGGGTGCCACATAGAGACTGCCTCTCAGGGTTCATCCTGGGGATACACACACACACACACACACACACACACACGACTCCTAAGCTGACTCCTTAAGAAGACCTGGGCATCTGTGAAGGGTCCTGTGATGCCAAAGCATGGGTGGAATGTAGATGGAGGAGAGGAGAGCCTGGTGGGCAGGAAGAGGCCACAGCCCATTCCTTGAAATGGGCCTTTGGGTCCTCTGACTTCAGCAAGGACCACCCAGGACCTTCGCACAAGAGCCAAGCACAAGGTGCTTACAATGGTTCAGAGGGCTTGCTAAGGATGACAGGGAGATGGGGGAAACCTGAGGATGGAGGATGGTGCGGGCGGGGGAGATGCCGGTACCTTTCCCTGTGTCATGGTGCCGTCTCTCGGGGAAGGGGTGCCTGAGGCAGAGGCGGCCGCTCGGGTCACCGCAGCCTGCCTGCGTCTCTTCCTTTCTCCGCGTGGGTTCTAGCAACATCCACTGCAGCCGGGCCAGGCGGACCGGAGCGTACCATCCAGGCACGGGGGGTGGGGGGAAGAGGGGGCGGGCCAGGAGGCTGCTGCGGAGGCCTCTGCGGAGCTGCAGGCGGCGGCGGAGGAGGAGGAGAACCGCCCCCTCCTCCCACCCCCTTCACCCTGGTACCCTCACCCCCGGGGACCAGGGAGCTCAGCTCTGCGGCACTGCCCAAGTGGATGTGTCCACGCGGGCGGGAGGAGGCGCGGGGACTCCGTGACACCCGACCAGCTGATGCTGCCTGCCTGTAACTGGAGCTGGGTGACAGGGCCTTATCTCTGCACCATCTCTGCCGCTGTCAGGCTCCACCATACCTATGACTCCCCCCACCCCCACCCCCGCCCTTTGGATGCCGCCCTGGTTTCTATCTCCGTCTCCACCCCCACTCTCATCATCTCTGTTTCGTCATTCAAGCTGGAGTGGGAAAAGTCTCCGATGTCTTCTCTCCCCTACTGTCCCCCTGGGCCCTAAGTTCCTGTGGGCCTCTAGGCAAACCCTGTGTGGGCCTCTCTCCTTGCCTCCCTTTTCTCACCTGTGAAATGGGAGCAAGAGGCCCCTCCCGACCTTGTCACAGAGACCTTGTCACAGAGACATGGGCAGTGGGAGGATGCAGCTTCTATTTTTCTCAACCCTGCTGGGACATTTTACCAGATCTTTCTGGAGAGGCCTCTAGTTCTGTCTCAAAACCTTTCCACCCCGCTACATTGCTCCCTTTTTACCTTCAATCTCAGCCTCCACCGCCCCTGTTATCCATCTCCTCTCCCTTCCAGAGCTGGTCCCACCCCATTCCCCAGTCTTGTCCTTGGGACTCAGCCATCACTGGGCCCTGTTTTCTGCGGTTGCTGCAGTGTTGGTGTGGGATTTGCAACCTCAAGAGCTGGGCTCGAGTCCCAGTGCAGTCACCCACTGGCCGTGTGACTTTGACAAAGCTTTAACCTCTCTGAGTTGCAGCATCTCCTGTGGGAAGGAGGCTAACAGTGGAGCTCTGTCCATCCTGGATGTACTGTGAGACACAGGGGTTATGGTGGTGGAAGCAGACTGAAGACCACAAAGGGCTGTGAATTTTTGAGTCATTATTATTTGAAGAATCTCCTTTGAGAGTGTCTTAAACTGCCCCAGGGTGAGGGCTCAGAGATCCGCCTAAAGAAGGATATGAACCTTGAAGGATGGGAGGAGAAACCAAGATTTGGTGCAGGTGGGGGTGGCCCCCTGCCTCCTGCTTCCTTGTCGTCTCTGAGCTTGACCCACCTAGTGACCAGAGAGAAAGCAGGGCCCTGGGTTGGCAGGTAAATTGTTGATGTTTTTTTGCCACCTCCACTCATCTGCTATCTCCCACTCCATAACTACCAACTTCCCACACACTTGCTTAAACCTAGGCCTCCCTGTCCAGAGGCTTTGTCAGCAGCCCCCACGCCCACCACCGACACACGGAGTCTCCTCCCCATGCCCCTCCCTGTCCTGTCATCTCCTCCCCAGCCCTTCTCCCTGACCCCTTCTTCCCACAAGCTGCCCCCGGCCCTGGCACTGCGGAAGCTCTGGCCAGCATTCCAGGTTCTGGCCTTCCCCTCCCTCCCTCTCTGATCCTGTGTTTGTTCCGGAATATTTTCCTTCTCCTGTTTGGCAGTTCAAGTGCCATCTCCTCCAGGAAGCCCCCGTGGTCCCTAGTCTGGGTTGGATGTACTCTTCTGTACTTTCAGAGTGCCCTGACATAGCACCTGTCATGTGGTGCTTGGAGTTTGTCAATTTCCCCATTAGATTCTAAGAGATCCTGTCTGTAGCAGTTTTTGTGTTAGCAGGGCTGAAGACTGTGCCAGGCATGTGGAATAAATGAATCTTGTTACTGTTATCCAGACGTACAATGTTATGCAGAGCCATAATTTACTTAGGCCTTGGTATCCTCCTGTGTTTGTGACTCTTGCCTACTCCTTGTACCCCCATTCCTCTGCTGTAGCTACACATGCTTCTTGGCTGTTCTAGACTGGGTCAAGCATAGCTCAGGGCCTTTGCACTTACTCTGTCCTCTGCCTGGGACCTCTACACACCCCCACTTTCTTCACTGCCCTGCTCAGACATCATCTTATTGGGGGGCAGGATCTTCCTGATGTTATACAAGTAGCAACGCCACCAGTGTGCCTCCACTCAGTTCACTGGGCAGTCCCTCTTTCCTGACTCAGCTGTCACCTCTGATATTTATTTTTGTTTAGTTTTTTTTTATCACTCTTTCTCCTCCCATCTCCTCCCTCTCAACCATATGAGAGGAGGCATTTCGCCCTACATCCCTGGGTTAAAATAGTGCCTGGCATGGATGTAGGAGGTGCTTGATAAACATTTGGCTAAGGAAAGTGCAACATTATATACAATCCTTATGTTCTTCAGACATTTTGACATCGTCAGTGCTATGATGTTTCTCAGATGTTGGACTCTGTGACCTTGACGTAGGGTTGGACTTGTTGACTCTTGACCTTGCTTATATATATCTCATTATGTAGTCTTCATTCATCATTCAGAAGTTGAATGATGTACTAGCTTGTCTAGTACTCCATTGGCCTCTGGAGGCAGTGAAGTCCAGTGATCAAGTTCACAGGCTTGAGAGTCAGGCGGCCTTGGTTCAGATCCCAGCTTCTCTACTTGAAGGCTGTCTGACTCCAGACAATTACTTCCCCTCTCAGAGCCTCAGTTTCCTCATTTGTACAATGGGGGACAGTGATAGTACTGACTTCACAAGACTGTAGAGAGGCTGAAATGATAATATCTGTAAGGGGCTTCCCATAGTGCTCAGCACATAACAAGTTTTCTGTAAGTAACCTATTGGGCTTCCCAGGTGGCTCAGTGATAAAGAATCCACCTGCCAAGGAGGAGACACTGGTTCAATCGCTAGTCCAAGAAGATCCTCTGGAGAAGGAAATGGCAACCCACTCCAGTATTCTTGCCCAAGGAAATTTCATGGACAGAGGAGCCTGGCAGTCGCAAAGGCTCTGTGGGATCTCAAAGAGTTGGACATGACTTAGCCACTAAACAGCAGCTGCAAGTAAGCTATCAACCTTAAGAGCTACACAAATGTTGTTGAATGAAATAATTAACTCCCACCCTCATAAAGCACTCGGTTCCACTGTTATTCATTCTTCATGTGTGTAATGCTTACCTCTGTGTGACACCCTGTTGGGGACAGTGATTCAAAGAGGAATCAGACCTGCAGTCTTTCCTCAAGGAGGAGTGATCCATCCCGAGCACGTTCAGAGCTCACCCCTGTGCAGCATGAGGGCCGGAGAAAGTGCGGTCAGGGAGCTTAGAGGGTGAGGTGCCTGAAGGATCCAGAGGGTGCGGAGCTCCCCAGGGGAGTTGGGAGCTTGTTGGGGTAACATCCTTGAATCCCCAGCCCAGGGAATGAGCTTTACTCCATGCTCATGCAGTAGGGAAATTGGGGCCAGGGGAGAAGGGGCAGGTTTCAAGGTTTTTTTGAGCAGGGCATGCTCCAGGGCTTCCCCTGTCTGCCAATGCAGGAGATGTAAGAGATGTGGGTTCAGTCTCTGGGTCAGGAAGATCCCCAGGAGGAAGGCATTGGCAACAAACTCCAGTATTCTTGCCTGGAGAATCCCATGGACAGAGGAGCCTGGTAGGCTACAGTCTATAAGGTTGCAAAGAGTTAGACATGACTGAAGCGACTTAGCGAAGCACAGCACGTGCTCCAGAAAGACCACACTGCTGGAGTCATTTCTTTCATTAAAGCATTTTCTTAAACAAGAAGGGCGGGATGGAGGCAGTGGTCTAGTGGTTAAGAATCCGCCTTACGGTATAGGGGACGCCAGTTTGATCCCTGGTCTGGGAAGATCCCACTTGCCGCGGGGCAACTAAGCCAGTGCACCACCACTACTGAAGCCCACGCGCCCTAGGACCCGTGCTCTGCAACAAAAGAGGGACCCCCACTCGCTGCAACGAGAGATAGCCCATAAAGCTGAAGACCCAGAGCAGCCAAAAATAAATACTTTTTTTAAAAGAAGGGCAGAAGGGTATGTCTGTGAGCAACACGTGGGAAGGACTGAATGAGGGAGAGGCTGGAGGTGCAGAGGCAGCATGGAGACTTCAGGAGAGTTCTGATGATGGGCATTCAGAGCCCAGGCTGACTGAGCCGGGCTGCTCAAGTGTGGGCCCTACATGAGATGCTTCACTTCTCCATGCCTCAGGTGCTCTTCTATGAAATGAAACTTGAGAGTTAGCATTGGTAAAGCGCTCAGAACAGGGCCGGCCATATAGCAAGTGCTCCATATGTGTCTGGTGACTTTAAAGTGAGACAAATGATGGAGAGAGGCAAAGATGGAGACAAAGATGTCTCCATTTGTCCAGGGTCAAAGATGGAGAGAGGCAGATGGCTTGGGGCAGAATTGACCACACTTGGGTAGAGGCTGGATATAGATAAGGGGTGAAGGGGCATCAGAAGAGATGGGGGCTTGGAGGCCAAGTCCCTGGGTGAATGGTGCTATTATGAGAAGGGAGGAGATGTTGATGTGCTCAGGTGGGGTCGGGTCGAGTTTGCAGTGCCCGTGGGACACCCAGGTGGCGATGTCCCATGGGCGGTCAGCTGGACGTCTTGGGCAGGACTTACATGGCTCAGGGGACACTAGGCACCGGATTCTAGGGGAACACCTCTGCCCTGCCTGCCCTGGAGCACAGCCCTGGGGCCTCATGGAGTCTAGCAGTGGGGTCGCCAGGGACTGGGTGGCCACTGGTCATTAGCATGTGGACAGTGGCTGGATCACCGGGGACATGAGGAGAGCGAGGCCAAGGAAGGAAGAGGAAGGCAAGCAGACCTGGAGCATCACCTGAGGTATGCAGGTGATGGAAGGAAATTATTTTCCTCCCTCCAGAATCCCCCTCACCATCTTCAACCTCCAGGCTGAGGCGGAAATAGAGAGATTCGAAGGCCACACGTCAGTGTCTTCGGGGCTACTCCTTGGGCAAGGGAGCTCACGCGCCCCCATTGTTTCTGTTTCAGGCCCCCTCCCCATCAAGTTCACACCAGGGCAGCCCCTCCGGATTCTTGTTCTGCTGTGGTTCCCAGTCAGTTCTGTTTTGGGGCAGCTGCTAGGGGAGGGGGCTGAAGGTGTGGACAGAGGCACCGCTTCTCATTTTACAGCCATAGAAGCAAAAGGCCAAAGAGGGCTAGTGACTAACCCAATGTTACATGACAGGTTGGGGGCTGTGCCAAGGTAAGAAGCGTGAATGTGACCCCGGCTCGGGGACCATCAGCCCAGGAGTGATTCAAAATGACAACACTTAGAATGGGTGTGGAGGACGAGTTGGAGGGGTCCCAGGCTTCCTAGGTAGGCACAATCAGAGCCATTCAGTGTCCTCTCCCCAGATCCACACCCATACCCCCAGTACACCCAGCCAGTGGCAGCACCTGCCCCTGAGGGTGAAGAGAGAACTGCAGAGGCAGGGGCTGGAGCTTGGGTGGCTCAGAGCAGGCAGATCTCAGGCTGGGCTGCAAGAGGCAGTGGCCCAGGCCTGCTCTGGGTACCAGCGCACCTCCCTGTGTATTCGAGGACCCCAGGTGTGGCAGCCTCCCACAGATACTGAAGCCTGCTGTTGCCCTGCAGGTCCCTGGCCCCCCACCCCTCTCACTGCTATCCTTATAGGCCCTTTCAAATTCCTCCCCTTCTCCCTCCTCTGCCCCCAACAGCCCTACAGCAAAGAAACCAACATCCTGTCCAGGCCAGTCATAGCCTGGTTGTACAACTCCTCTATGCTGGGGTGTCCATTCCTGCCTCCCCCTCCTTCACCCCAGGGCACACTGCCTCCTCAGACATGGTCTGCGAAGCACGGGAACACATTGTCTCTGGTAGGCACCAACACCCTGAATCACCTTCCAGCTGTAGGAATTGCTAACAGTGTGAAATTGCATTCCTGCTGCTCTCGGCAGTACTGGGGGCCCCTGAGAAGTCATTTCCTTCGCCCTGGGTCTTGGTGTGGGCACCCACCCTCCCTGATTCCTGGGATGGCCACAGGTTGTTACGGTCACTTGTTATGTCCTGTGTGCTGCTGCTGCTGCTGCTGCTGAGTCGCTTCAGTCGTGTCCAACTCTCTGCGACCCCATAGACGGCAGCCCACCAGGCTCCCCCGTCCCTGGGATTCTCCAGGCAAGAACACTGGAGTGGGTTGCCATTTCTTTCTCCAATGCAGAAAAGTGAAAGTGAAGTCGCTCAGACTCTACGACCCCATGGACTGCAGCCCACCAGGCTTCTCCGTCCAAGGGATTTTCCAGGCAAGAGTACTGGAGTGGGATGCCATTGCGTGTGCATTTCTGCTTCTCCACCAGATGCTCCTTAAAGGTAGACTGTGTCCCTTGATCCTTATAGCAGTCCCCCCACCCCACCCCAGTCTCTTCCACCTGCTAGAGTTCAGTAGTGAAGTATACGGGGTTTTGGATCTAGGTGCGTTTGGGTGCGAATTCTGACCTTGCTACTTATTATATGAGTGACTTTAGGCAAGTCACTAAACTTCTCTGAGCTTAGTAATGGATATCCATTGATTCATTCATTCATTCAACCAATATTTACTGAGGTCTTACTACATCTCAGGCACTAATGTATATACAACAGCCAACACAAAAGATGCAATTCTCTGCCTTTGGGGATTTGCTTTTTAGTGGGGAATATTAACATTTGTCTCATGGGGCGATTGTGAAGACTTGATGAACCATCATATGGGAAAAGCTGAAACAGCGCCTGACATGGTAGGCTTGACACACTGGAGCTGTTGCCATGCACATCCATCCAGGACCATTTGCTGAGAACTTACTATGCGTCAGCTCCCTGCTGGGTGTCAGGGAGACAGAGATGCAGAACGCCCATCCGTGCCCGCAAGGAACTCGCAGTCAAACATACCAACTATGTAACAATGGGCTCATCTGTCTGAGTCATTGTTCAGAAGCTTGTAACCAGGGTCAGCTTGTATTGCATCCTACAAAGAACCATAAGTTTCTAGAATGTTAGGTAGAGCAGGGACAGCTGTTTGTCCCTCAGTATCCCTCAGATAAAGCCATATATGATTGATGGTTATCAACACTATGGTTTGGGGAGGTTCAGAAAAAGGTGTGGTTATATTTGGTTGGGAGATTAGAAGGGACTGGAGGAGGTGACTTTTGAACTGCATCTGGAAGAGTGAAATTTAACACAAACAATAGTGACAGAAAGAGGAAGAGACCTCCGTCCCCTTTCCCAGCCCTCTATCCTTGGCCAAGATGACACCAGGCTCAAGATTCCACCATTAGAAATTCATTTCTTTGGATGAGCCTCCAGGAGGTTGCTGATGGGGGCAAATCATTCCCGCAGGAATAACATGGAAGGATGCATCTGAGCCATGAGAAGAATGGTGGGGAAAAGAGACCTAGAAACAGTGGCGAGCAGGGTAATATGACTGGGGGAGTAATAATAATAGCTAAAATTTATCGAGCACTTGAGTGTTGGGCACTGAGGTAAGTGTGCTGCATGGATTGTTTCATTTAGCCCTTGACAGCAGAGGTAAGTCCTCTTATCTCCATTTTACAGATAAAGAAACTGAGAGTTTGAGAGGTGAAGTGACTTGCCCAAAGTCTCCCACACCTGGTAGTCATCAGCCAGAGCCCAGCTCTTAACCACATGGTCCCACCTCAGTTACTGTTTTCTAACCAGTTAGATGGAGTTAATGGCAGCTCCTCTACTGAGGTGCAAGGTTTTGGTGATGGACATAAAACTCCCTGAATGGTGTGACATGCTGTAAGTCTTCACATGGGCCATGTCCCTTCTCTTTCTCCAGAGTGGAAAGCTCTATTTCATGAGCCTGATAAATATTTCAGTGGTATCTGTGTGGTCGAGGCTATGCAGCCGGTTCTCTGCAGCACTTGTGATCAGACTGGGTGATGTCCTGGGCCTGTTGAAAGTGTTCAGTCAGTCTCATTCAAAAAGAAAAAAAGACCTTTTGCTTGAACAGTTGACAGTCGTCACTGGCATAAGACAGATCTGCAGGCTTTTCTGGAGAGAGGTCAGAGCATGAGCTCACCCAGGGTCCCATTTCCCAAGCAAGGACACAGCCAAGCCCAACAGCTATCGATGGGCTCCTCCTTCCAACCCGGATGCCGTGCCAAGGGCTCCGTCACGCTTGGGGTCCTGAAAGGGTTGCATGGAGCCCAGAAAAGGAAACAAGGAACACAAGCCATGCCCCGAAGGCAGGGGCATAGAATTGAGAGCAAGGTGACCTGCGTTGATGCTTCTTGAGCACTTTTTTTAAAATGCTTGGTTGCAGTAAGAATATTTAATATGTGATCTACCTTCTTAACAAGTTTTTAAGGGCACAATCCAGTATTGTTCACTATAGGCATGATATTATATAGCAGATGTGTAGAACTTATTCATCTTGCATAACTGAAACTTGACACTCATTAAATAGAAACTCTCCACTTCCACCTTCCGCCAGCTCCTGGCAGCCACCGTTGGACTCTCTGCTTCTGTGAGTTTGACTTAGATACCTCACAAAGGTGATCACGTGGCATCTCTCCTTCTGCAACTGGCTTATCATTTAACATAATGTCCTCAAGCTTCATCCATGTTGTCATATATGGAAGAATTTCCCCCCTTTTTAAGGTTGACTAGCACTTTACTATATATGTACAATATATATATTTAGAAATATAGAGGAAAGGTACTATATATAGACAGAGATAGAGGAAAGGTGATATATACCACCTTCTATTCATTCATGCATTCAAGCATCACTGGATATTTAGATTATTTCCACATCTTTGCTATTGTGAATAATGCTGTAATGAATGTGGGAGTCTAAATAGCTCTTTGAGATCCTAGTTTCAATTCTTTTGGATAAACACCCAAAAGTGGGATCGCTGGACCATATGGTAGTTCTAGTTTTAATTTTTTGAGACACTGCTATACTGCTTTCCATAGAGGCTGCACCATTTTACACTCCTCTCAACTGTGTAAAAGGGTTCCAGAGTCTCAGCATCCTCCCCAACGTTTGTTATTGTTTTTTTCTTTGCTAACAGCCCTCCTAACAGGTGTGAGGTATCTCATTGTGTTTTTGGTTTACTTTTCCCTGATGATTAGTGACTTTATATTTTCATATACTTGTTGGCCGTTTGTCTTTTTTGGAGAAAAGTCTATTCAAGTCCTTTGCCTATTAAAAATAATGATAGAAGTATAGTTGACTTACAGTGTTGTGTTATTTTCTGCTGTATAGCAAAGTGAATGTTATACATGTACATATACACCTGCATGTGAGGTTACCTTGATCGTATCTGACTCTTTACAACCCTATGGGCTGTAGCCCACCAGGCTCCTCTGTTCATGGGATTTTCCAGGCAAGAATACTGGAGTAGATTGCCATACCCTCCTCCAGGGGATCTTCCTGAATCAGGGATCTAACCAGGGTCTCTTAAGCCTCCTACATTGGTAGACAGGTTCTTTACCACTAATGACACCTGGGAAGCCCCACGTATACATCTATATCCACTCTTTTTCAGATCTTTTTCTATATAGGTCATTACAGAGTATTGAGTCGAGTTCCCTGTGCTACACAGTAAGCTCTTACTAGTTAATCTGTTTTATATATAGTCATGTGTATATGTCAATCTCAATCTCCCAATTTATCCCTCCTCCCCCCACACCTTTGCCAATTTTTTAAATCAATATTATCTGGGGCTTTTTTTTGCTGTTGAGACAGGATGAAAAGCGAATGTAAAATGTCTTATTCATAAGCTTTTATGTTGACTACATATTGAAGTGATAATATTTGGGGTATATTGGGTTAAATAAAATATTAAAGCTAATTCTACTTGTTCTTTTTGCTTTTTTCATAAGAGTATGAAACAGTTTAAATTACAAATGTGCTTGCATTTTTGTCTCACATATTTCTTTCTATTGAACCTTGCTGATCTAGACTGATCCCTTCCCCACTGCCCACTCTTCTGAGGGCAGCCCCATGGGAAGATGTCATGGGGGAAACTCAGATGGAGAGGGCTTGTAACATGTTGATATAAGATCTATCCAGACTAGACTGGAAATGCAGAAAGATGGGCGAGGGGACAGCTGTGCTATCCCGGAAGTGGGGGTTGGAACAGGTACTTTTCTCTTTCACACTCCGTATTTCTCTGCTCATAGCCTGCCTAGGAGACTATGAGCTCCAGGATAAATAAGACCTTGTTTTATTCATCTTCATATCCTCAGTGCCAAGCACAGTGCCTGCCATAGAATGAGTTATTGAAAACATGCCTGCTGGGCCTTCTCTGGTGGGCCAGTGGTTAAGAATCCACCTTCCAATGCGGGAGACGTGGGTTGTATCCCTGGTTGGGAAACTAAGATCACACATGCCTGGAGGGCCACAAAACCCACGAGCTACACTAGAGATGCCTGCATGCCACAAGGAAGACCCAGCACAGCCAGAAAAAGAGAAAGAAAAAAGAAGAGCTGTGCTACTACAAGGAGTGACGCAAGGGACAGGATGGGGAGAGAATCCAGATAGCAGAGGATGGTGCCGAGATGGTGCCAGGCCCACCTGGGTGACCATAGCACTTGGAGATTTTAATCTTTAAATCTTTGAAATCTCATCTACACTCCCTAGGAGCTGAAGACAGCTGAGAACAGGCAGTGACCCTGAGGTCATTGCATCCAGCCTCCTGCCTCTTTGCTCCCTTCAAAGGATCAGATTCCTCTTCCTCCTGCAGTCAGCTCTGGCACAGTGCTTCCCCAGGTGTGCTTCCCCAGGTGTGCACACACATCTGGGAGAGAGATCACGGGGTCTGTCCACACTTGGGCCAGGGTGGGAAAGGCTGCTAGTGCAGCCCACGGAAGGCGGAAGCATTCAGCTACTTCTGCCTGGCACAGCTCTGCCTCTGTTTCAGGTTCAGGCCCCACCCTTGCCCAATTCATGGATCAGCGATTCTCAGGAGCACACTTCTCACACACCTTAAGTCTCGAGGTGGGGTCCAGTTGGCAGGTTCCCACAGTTCCCACCCTTGACAAGCCTCTTTGCCCTGCCAGAGGCAAGGTAAAGAGGCAGCAGGATCGGGGAGGGATTGAGCATGCAGGAAGGACCCCAGAGGAGCTCAGAGGGACAGATGGTAATACTGCGTGTTGAGCAGCCTACTGTGGAACATAGGCACCAGGATTCTGGAGCTGGAATGCCTGGGTTTGAATCTCAGCTTCTCCACTTGCTGTATGTGACCTTGGGCAACCTCTTCAGACCTTAGGTTCCTCACCTCAGAAATGAGCACAATACAGGTCCCCAGCTCAGAGGGTAGTTCAGAGATTCCATGACTGAAAATAAATCAAGCACTTAAAACTGTGCCTGGCACATGGCAAACACTGTGTTAGAGGTAGTCTAGCTCCCTCACGTCACACGTGGGGAAGCAAGGCTCAAAGAGGAGTAATAACTAGGGCATAGTTATCCAGACAAAATGCTTTTATATCATTCAGTTTTTTCTTTTAGTTTTTATTATGGAAATTTTTAACTTAAAAAGGAATAATATGATGAACTCATTATGAAGAAGGGTACTCATTCAGATCAGACCAGATCAGTCGCTCAGTCGTGTCCGACTCTTTGCGACCCCATGAATCACAGCACGCCAGGCCTCCCTGTCCATCACCAACTCCGGGAGTTCACTCAGACTCACGTCCATCGAGTCAGTGATGCCATCCAGCCATCTCATCCTCTGTCATCCCCTTCTCCTCTTGCCCCCAATCCCTCCCAGCATCAGAGTCTTTTCCAATGAGTCAACTCTTCACATGAGGTGGCCAAAGTACTGGAGTTTCAGCTTTAGCATCATTCCTTCCAAAGAAATCCCAGGGCTGATCTCCTTCAGAATGGACTGGTTGGATCTCCTTGCAGTCCAAGGCACTCTCAAGAGTCTTCTCCAACACCACAGTTCAAAAGCATCAATTCTTCGGCGCTCAGCCTTCTTCACAGTCCAACTCTCACATCCATACATGACCACAGGAAAAACCATAGCCTTGACTAGACGAACCTTTGTTGGCAAAGTAATGTCTCTGCTTTTCAATATGCTATCTAGGTTGGTCATAACTTTGCTTCCAAGGAGTAAGCGTCTTTTAATTTCATGGCTGCAGTCACCATCTGCAGTGATTTTGGAGCCCAGAAAAATAAAGTCTGACACTGTTTCCACTCTTTCCCCATCTATTTCCTATGAAGTGATGGGACCAGATGCCATGATCTTCGTTTTCTGAATGTTGAGCTTTAAGCCAACTTTTTCATTCTCCACTTTCACCTTCATGAAGAGGCTTTTGAGTTCCTCTTCACTTTCTGCCATAAGGGTGGTGTCATCTGCATATCTGAGGTTATTGATATTTCTCCCGGCAATCTTGATTCCAGCTTGTGTTTCTTCCAGTCCAGCGTTTCTCATGATGTACTCTGCATATAAGTTAAATAAACAGGGCGACAATATACAGCCTTGACAAACTCCTTTTCCTATTTGGAACCAGTCTGTTGTTCCGTGTCCAGTTCTAGCTGTTGCTTCCTGACATGCGTATACAAATTTCTCAAGAGGCAGATCAGGTGGTCTGGTATTCCCATCTCTTTCAGAATTTTCCACAGTTTATTGTGATCCACACAGTCAAAGGCTTTAGCATAGTCAATAGGCAGAAATAGATGTTTTTCTGGAACTCTCTTGCTTTTTCCATGATCCAGCGGATGTTAGCAATTTGATCTCTGGTTCCTCTGCCTTTTCTAAAACCAGCTTGAACATCAGGAAGTTCATGGTTCACATATTGCTGAAGCCTGGCTTGGAGAATTTTGAGCATTACTTTACTAGCGTGTGAGATGAGTGCAGTTGTGTGGTAATTTGAGCATTGTTTGGCATTGCCTTTCTTTGGGATTGGAATGAAAACTGACCTTTTCCAGTCCTGTGGCCACTGCTGAGTTTTCCAAATGTGCTGGCATATTGAGTGCAGCACTTTCACAGCATCATCTTTCAGGATTTGAAATAGCTCAACTGGAATTCCATCACCTCCACTAGCTTTGTTCGTAGTGATGCTTTCTAAGGCCCACTTGACTTCACATTCCAGGATGTCTGGCTCTAGGTCAGTGATTACACCATCATGATTATTTGGGTCGTGAAGATCTTTTTTGTACAGTTCTTCTGTGTATTCTTGCCATCTCTTCTTAATATCTTCTGCCTCTGTTAGGTCCATACCATTTCTGTCCTTTATCGAGCCCATCTTTGCATGAAATGTTCCTTTGGTATCTCTAATTTTCTTGAAGAGATCTCTAGTCTTTCCCATTCTGTTGTTTTCCTCTATTTCTTTGCATTGATCGCTGAAGAAGGCTTTCTTATCTCTTCTTGCTATTCTTTGGAACTCTGCATTCAGATGGGTATATCTTTCCTTTTCTCCTTTGCTTTTCACTTCTCTTCTTTTCACAGCTATTTGTAAGGCCTCCCCAGACAGCCATTTTGCTTTTTTGCATTACCCTATTTTAATGATTGTCAGGCCCATCTACACTTCTGCCACACCTCTGGTGGTTTCTTGGCCATGCTCCACATGGCATGTGGAATCTTCATTCTCCAACCAGGGATCGAACCTGCGCCTCCTATACAGGAAGTGTGGAATCTTAACCACTGAACCACCAAGGAAGTTCAGCCTTGAATTCTTCTGAAGCAAATCTCAGCTGTTACATCAGCTCATTTGTAAATATTCCAGTATGTATCTCTAAAAATAGCCGTGCATGTGTGCCAAGTTGCTTCAGTTGTGTCCAACTCTTGTGACCCCACGGACTGTAGCCCTCCAGGCTCCTCTGTCCGTGGGGATTCTCCAGGCAAGAATACTGGCATGGGTTGCCAGTACCTCCTCCAGGGTACTTTCCTGACCCAGGGAGCAAACCCGTGTCTCATGTCTCCTGCATTGGCAGGCGGGTTATTTACCACTCGCACCAACTGGGAAGCCCCTAAAAATAGCCGCATTTCTATTATTACTAAAATATTCACGATAATGTGTTAATATCATCAAATATTCATTCATTGTTCAAATTCTCTCTCATTTCTAAAACAGTTTGTTTAAATTGGAGTCCAAATAAGTCCACTCCACATCAAGAGGCCAAAGTATTGAAGCTTCAGCTTCAGCATCAGTTCTTCCAATGAATATTCAGGACTGATTTCCTTTAGGATTGACTGGTTTGATCTCCTTGCTGTCCAAAGGACTTTCAGGAGTCTTCTCCAGCACCACAGTTCAAAAGCATCAATTCTTCAGTGCTCAGCCTTCTTTAGGGTCCAACTGTCACATCATACATGACTACTGAAAAAACTATAGCTTTGACTAGATGGAACTTTGTCAGCAAAGTAATGTCTCTGCTTTTTAATATGCTGTTTAGGTTGGTCATAGCTTTCCTTCCAAGGAACAAACATCTTTTAATTTCATGGCTGCAGTCACCATCCACAGTGATTTTGGAATACAAGAAAATAAAATCTGTCACTGCTTCCACTTTTTCCCATTCTATTTGCTCTGATCTTAAGTTTTTTGAATATTGAGTTTCAAGCCAGTTTTTTTACTCTCCTCTTTCACCCTCATCAAAAGGTTGCTTCTTGGCATCCCCAAAAGTGATCAGTTTTTTTAAATCATGAACTTGTGAATTCAAATGTATTCGAAGTGTTTTAAATTATTGCCACTATAGTTAGGATATATTTAAAAACATTTTTTCTGGCTTAAATTTATTGAATGAAGGTAATAAAAAATAAAGATAACCATTGGAAAACCTAGAGAACTCTGACTCTGGAATCAAATAACCCAGGGGTAGAATCCTGGCTGTACCACTTATGAGCTTGGTGACCTTGGTCGAGTTACTTAATTTCTCTTTTTTTTTTCTATCTCCTCATGCCCCACAGAGGAAAATGGTTAACAATAACTAACATTTATTGAGTGTTTACCATCTTTGAAGCATCGTGCTAAGTGCTGTAAAGACATCATCATGTCTGACTCTTTGTGACCCATTGGACTATAGCCCACCAGGCTCCCCTGTCCCTGAGATTTTTCAGTCAAGAATACTGTTGTGATAAAAAGAGAAAATCTTTACAACTTTGATGCAGGCAGATATTTTGAGTTACAGAAATCACTAATCCTAAAGGAAAAAAGCTGATAAATTTGAAATTCCCTCAATTTTTCTCCTCTTAAATCAATAGTTTGTAATGTTGGCAGCACATTTGAATCATTCAGAGAGTGTAAAAATAAAATGACACGAAAACAAAACAAAACAAAAAAAAGAATAATGTTGTGTTGTTTCCATTTCACCTCCAGGGGATCTTCCCTACCCAGGAATCGAACTCATGTCTCCTGTGTCTCCTGCACTGCAGGCAGATTCTTTACTGCTGAGCAGTTGGGGAAGCCTGATAATCCTCCTATCAGCTCCATGAGGTAGGAGCTATTATCATCCTTATTTTAGGGATGAGGAGGAGACTAAAACATAAGCTGGTTGAGCAATTTGTCAAGGTTGCATACCCAGAAAGAGGTGGAACTTGACTTGAAAGAGGTGAACTTGAACCCGGAACAGTCTGGCTTCAAAGCACACCATACTCTAATGGTTATTGTGAAGATTTGAGATGGCAATAATCATTCATGGGATGCCTACTGTATGCCAAGCACTTGGCCTGACTCCAAAGCCCACACGTTTAGCAAATAGGTACCCTATTTTCATGGTATTGGCTTGTGGTAGGTGCGTAATTAGTGAGAATTATTGGTGGTTGGGCTTCCCTGGTGGCTCAGAGGTTAAAGCGTCTGCCTGGAATGCAGGAGACCAGGGTTTGATCCCTGGGTTGGAAAGATCCCCTGGAGAAGGCAATGGCAACCTACTCCCATACTCTTGCCTGGAAAATCCCATGGAGGGAGGAGCCTGGTAGGCTACAGTCCATGGGGTCGCAAAGAGTCAGACATGACTGAGTGACTTCACTTTCACTATTGGTGTTTGTAGAAGTAAAGGCCGCAGGAATGAAGGATGGGACGAGGAACTAACCAGGAAAATGGCAGGCCCTGGCAGACAAGAAAATCACTGCAACAGGGTTATTGTTGGCCCTGGCACTTCGCCTCCGAAATGGAGCAGGGTCAGGTCTGGCACCTGGTGGAGGGGGCAAGACTCCTGCTGCAGCTGGGCTCTCTCCCTCCCCAGGATCCCCCTCACCTGCTGAGACGCAGGCCTCTTGACTAAGAATGCAGCTGTTCTTGGCGGGTTCTACATCCACTGCCATTATGGTTCTCATCCTACTTGCTTCATTAATCAGTTAGGACAGGAAAGTTCCCTCTGCTTCCCCAGGGAGGCCAGGGTGGCCCTGGGAGAACAGAGAGCCTGGGTGCAGCTGGGAGTGGGGAGGTATCAATAAGAACACAAGAGCAGCTTTTCCTGGGCACCGGGTGAGGGTCAGACCCTCACAGTGCCCAGAGAAGGTGGGTGTTCTTATCATCTCCGTTTTGCTAAGAGTTAAGAGAGGTTAAGCAACTTTACCCAAGACAGGTGGCAGATCCAGGGATCTCATCCATCTCATCTCACCTCATACCCAACTCCACATCAGGTACAGAGGAACCAGGAGGCAGGGTGCTGTGGAGGCAGGCGATGCTGGAGCTCTCTGGGTAGTGAAGGGAGGAGAGCATTCCCGGCAGGAGGAACAGTTTGTACAAAGGTGTGGAGGCGTGAAAGGGTATGACCTGTTCAGGGCGGCGATTACCTCTGTGGCCAGACTGAAGGGTGTGTGAGGAGGAGCGGCAGCAAATGGAGTGAGAGGGGCTGCTAGGGCCAAGGTAGAAACCTCAGGTTCTAGGTCAGGGAGCTGCAGTTTGTTCTTGGGAGGCGGAGACGTAGGGCCATGGGAGGCATTAAGCAAGAGGACTGACGACAGTGATAGCTGGGTTTGCAGGGTGATCTGGGTTTACGAGGAGCTTCTCAAGGTACGTTATCAGGTGGAAATAACCAATACAATATTGTAGAGTAAAATAAATCAATTAATTAATTTTTAAAAAATAAAAATAAAAAAAATCCTAAGAACTGCACATTTTGCAGTTTAGAAAACAGACTCAGAAGAGTTCTGAGACATGCTTTACTGAGAATATGACAGCAAGTAATAGGAACAAGAGATTCCCAGGTGGTGCTAGAGGTAAAGAACCCACCTGCCAATGCAGGATATGTAAGAGATGCAGGTTCAATCCCTGGGTCAGGAAGACCCCCTGGAGGAGGACATGGCAACCCGATCCAGTATTCTTGTCTGGAGAATCTCTGTGTCACAGGCCTCACAGAGGAGTCTGCAACCTCCATAAGGTCTCAAAGAGTCGGACATGACTGAAGCAACTTAGCACAGCACAGCAAATCAGGAGCAAACATTCACTGAGCTCCAACCATGCACTCGGTATGGGATACATCAGAGAACAAAACACAAGATAAATCAGTAAAATGTCTAGTAGTTAGAGGTGCTCTGGAGAAAACCAGGTGGAACAAAAGAAGCAGATGTTCTTTCTGATAACTAACACTCTGAACTAAGGGTTACCCGTGCTGGACTAGGAGGTGCCCCAGGTCTGCCTCAAGAGCTAGTAAGGGCCCCAGTGGGGGAGAGTTTGGGGATGCCGGCTTAGACCCTGATTTCTCTGTGACCTTGAACAAGGCAGGCCCTCAGTAAACCTGTTGCTAAGTAAGTGGACTGCACTAGACAAGGGGTTTTTCATGTCAGAAGCCTCAAGAAACATCTCAAGCTGACCCAAGAGGTCCAGGGAAAGGACACTAGTTGGAGTATTTTATTTATTTATTTTATGTTTGTTTGTTTTGTGTTTTTTTGTTTGTTTGGCCTTTTTTTTTTTTTTTGCTGTGCCACACAGCTTGTGGGTTCTTAGTTCCCTAACCAGGAACTGAACCTGTACTCTCTGCATTGGAAGCACAATCTTAACCACTGGACCACCAGGGACTTCCCTGGTTAGGGTATTTCAACAAGCCCCATGGGAAACTCTGAAAGTACATCTGATTAGAAACAACTAGATTATCACGGTCCCTTCCAAATCCAGTTCAATAAATTAAATATGACACTTGTTTATTGAGGATCCCCTATGCCAGGCACTGCCCTGCAGGTTTGAGATAAACCAGTGAGCAAAATACAAGATAAATGAGTAAAAGTTTCTAGTAGTTACAGCAGCGCTGGCCAAGTGTGATGAGGAGAGCTGGTTCAGGGAGAAGTCGCAGGGTTTGGTAGTACGAGCAAGGTGACTTGAAGGAGACGAGGGAGTAGCTGAGTGTATATCTGGGGGAAGGATGTTCGGAGCAGTCAGCAGCTAGAGCAAGGGGCCTGGAACAGCAGTGTACTTGTCAGGTCCAGTGGGTGAGAGTGAGAGGCGGAGTAAGGGGACAGGGATGGCCATGGAATGCTGCTGAGCATGCTAAGACATCTTCAGCACTGCCCTGAATATCTTGACTCTGATCTTGACCCTGAGTCTGTCCCTGCCATGACCTCTCCCCTACCAAACTTTCATTTTAGGGACCACCCATCATAGTAAAGTGCTTTCCAGGTGGTGCTAGTGGTAAAGAACCTGCCTGCCAATTCAGGAGACCCAAGAGCTTCGGGTTCAATCCCTGGGTCAGGAAGATCCCCTGGAGCAGGCATGGCAACCCACTCCAGAATTCATGCCTGGAGAATCCCGTAGACAGAGGAGCCAGGTAGGCTACAGTCTGTAGGGTCACTAGAGTTGGACACAACCGAAGCGACTTAGCATGCACACATGCATCATAGTAAATGCCAGTACTGCTAATGCCCAGTTACTTGTATGGGTGAGCACTTTCCATTTTTCCTCCTTAAACCTAAGTGTCTTCAGCCTCACCTAGTCGTCTGTCCCATCCAAATCTTCTGTCCTTCCCTTCCTAACTCCTTCCTGGGGCCCCAGGTATGCACAGCCTGGAGGAAGGGGAACAAGGCAGGTGGCGAGCATGTGGCCAGTGTCATTCTTATTGTCCCAGCGAGGCAGCAGCTTAAGGTACAGCATCCCGGAAAGAGAGAACCCCCATAAATAACTGTCCCTGAAATTAATTACTCTGAGTTTCTGGCCTGGAATCCCAAGGTAAGTAAGACCAAGCCTTCCTGGAGATCCCCGTCTAAGGCAGTGGGCTGGAAGGAGTGGAACTGGGTAGGAAAGGAGACAAACACAGACACTGAAAATTCAAATGTGTATACAGTGTATTGTTTCAGGTTCTCAGAGGAGAGGTAAGTGACCCCCAGGGACACAGTGTTCAACTGATCATTATCTACCCACTGGGGGACCTTGTGTGAATCAGCTAACCTTTCCTCTTGGGCCTTGAAAGTATCAGGCTCAATACATATATTTAAATAAATGTGTTTCTGTTTCTTTGCATGTTGTATGTGCATGCATACTAAGTCACTTCAGTGTGTTCGACTCTTTGCTACCCTGTGGATTGTGGCCCGCCAGACTCTGTCCATAGGATTCTCCAGGCAAGAATGCTGGAGTGGATTGCCTTCCTCGCATGTTAAATGGGAGTAATAATAATACTACTGATTGATGGCTCCCCAGAGCCAGCTCACTCTCTGGTCCTGCTTGTGACCCCCACCCCCAGTCCCCTTCCTGTCCCCCCACTGAAGTGTCAAGTGTGCCACCAGGCCGTATCTGTTGAAAGGAAGGTCATACCAGTTCATGGATGTGAACTTGACTGCAGAAGCCAGCACACAACTGATGTAATAGTCATCAATGTGTTTTACTGGCTGCCTACTTTAGTAAATAAAAATCCAGGAAACCCAGTTACATTTGAATTTCAGATAAACAACGAAAGATTTGTTATTGTTATAAGTATGTCCCACACAATATTTTGGACTGTAAAGGAGGAAAAAATTTACCCCTATCCTCTTAGGGATTTTGGCTGGACCTGAGAATTAAACTGCCATAAGACAGATTAACAGGAGAAAAGCATACACATTTCTTTACATTTTATTGCTAAAAGACCCAAAGAAATGGTGAAAACGACATGTCTTTATATTGGATTGAACAAAGACCAACAATTGTGGAGAAGTATGAGGCTAAAGGAAGATAAGAGTTTCCTTTTTTCCTCGTACAGGGAAGGCATCTTACACATGGAAGCTGTTATCTCCTGTTTTCAGGAAGAAAAGAGGAGATTAGGATGCCCTTCTTAAATCTGCTGTCTTTCAAGTGCCTTTAGCTCAAAGTAAACTTTTATTTATGTCAAAGGGGTCTATTTGGGGATGACATATTTATAATACAAAAATATTACTCATTGTGTACCTGAAATTCAAATTCATCTGTGCATCCTAAATTTTATCTGGAAAACCTACTGATGACAGTTTATGGGCTGGCTGGAATGACAGGGATGTGGGGCCAGAAAATGGCTCTGCAGTGGTCGAACTGAACTTGAGGATAAGGGTTAAGACGCCCACCAGGGCCATAGGGTTGTTGTTGTGTCACGTCTTAGGCTGTATTTGCTAGTAAATCCTGCAAATAGACCCTGGAATCAGGGGCTTTCCAGGTGGTGCTAGTGGTAAAGAACCAGCCTGCCAAGGCAGGAGACATAAGAGACGTGGGTCTGATCCCCAGGCTGGGAAGATCCCCTGGAAGAGGGCACAGCAACCCACTCCAGTATTCGTGTCTAGAGAATCTAATGTACAGACGAGCCTGGAGGGCTAAAGTCTGTAGGGTCGCACAGAGTCGGACACAACTGAAGCAATTTAGCCCTCACATATGCACCCTCAGGCTCAGCCTTCTTGGGGCTCCCAGTCAATCTCTCTTTCCTCCAATCTGGGCACCTTGTCCTCTCAGGATATGCCTGGATGCTGCCCTCAGTAAGCTCAGAGAAGTACTGAGTGATAATATTAGTACCACTTACTGTGTGCCCCCGGGGGTCCAGAGCCATGAGATGTAAGCTCACGAAGCTGGGTGCTGGCCTGACTCCAAAGCCCAGATCTCCTTCTGTTGTGCTGTGCTGTGGCCTGTTCAAAGACTCCAGCATCCAGGAAGGTGAGGGAAGGAACAGGAGTTGACATGGCATATCCTGGTCTTCCACCACGTCCCAGGTGCTGTGTTAGAACTCACTGAGCTGTCACAAAAGTCTAATAAAGTTGATTCTCTAGGAGATTCTAGAAGTAGTAAGCATCTGAGGTCACACAGATGAAGCAGTGGAGCAGGGATTCGAACCCACATCTGTCTCATCTCAAGGCGAACTTTTGCCCTCCTTTGTGCATATACATTGTTGACATGTGTGCAGGCATGTGTGTGTGTGTGTTTGTGTGTACGTGCTTGCATGCGTGTGCACATTGTGGACACTCATAGTCACTTCCACCCTTCAGAGTAGGGTTTTCCAGTCCTTTCCTGGCTTTCCTCTCTTGGGAAAGTCTAGGACCTTGGAGTGGGCACCCCAGTGGTGCTCACCCAGGGTGGCTTTCTCAGGGACCTGTGCCATCTGTTCACCAACCCTCAGTCAGCAGCTTCTCTGAGGTCTTGCCTTTCTGTACCAGAGCCAGTGTCTCTCAGGGTGGCAGGCAGTTGGTTCCCACGCCCTCGGGCCTTGGGCAGAGGAGAGGGGAGTGTGGACAGTGAGGGGACAGGGCTGGTTTGAGACTGACAGACAGCATGATGCCTCCATCTCCTGTTTTGGCTCACTTGCTCCTGTGCAGACTCTGTAATCTCCAGACTTGAACAGTATTAAAACCGGATGGGATTTTAGAAATCATCAAATCTTGTCTCTTCATCTTACAGAGAGAAAAAACGGGGGCCCGGAAAGCAGGAATGACTTGTTAAGATCACTCTTCAAAGCAATATCACATGGTATTTGTCTTCCTCTATCTGACTTATTTCACTCAGTATGACGATCTGCAGGTCCACCCATGTTGCTGCAAATGGCATTATTTTGTTCTTTTTTAATGGCTGAGTAATATATATGTATATATATATATATACACACCACATCTTCTTTATCCATCGTTATCCATTCCTCCATCAGTGGACATTTAGGTTGCTTCCATATCTCGGCTATTGTAAATAGAGTTGCAATGAACATTGGAGTCTATGTATCTTTTCTAATTATGGTTTTCTCCAATATATGCCCAGGAATGGGACTGTTGGATCATATGGTAATACTTCAATAAAAAGATTTTTAATTGAGAAAACAAGAGATCAGTCACAAGGCTAAGGGTCCAGAGTTCAGAACCCAGGCTGACTACCTCCTGTCCAGTGCCCTCCTCTACATTCACGCCTTATCTCCTCCAGCAGATTGGCATCCATCCCAACATGTTAAGACCAAAGGAGTCTTAGATTAGGGAAAGGGTTGGGACTTTAGTGAAAATTTCTAGAATTCTTGCTCAAATAGACAGGGAAATAAGAAAATTCAATAAATGGTGTTGAGATACCAAAACTGTTGTTTGGGGGGAATAATAAAGATGGGGCCAAAACAAATTCTATTTCAATCATGGTAAGTGTATTCACTGGGAGGACTGATGCTGAAACTGAAGCGCCAATATATTGACCCTCTAATTTGAAGAGCTGACTTGTTGTAAAAGACTCTGATGATGGGAAAGATTGAAGGCAAAAGGAGAACGGGATGGCCGAGGATGAGATTGTTAGATAGCATCACGGACTCAGTGGACATGGATTTGAGCAAACTCCAGGAGATAGTGAAGAACAGGGAAGCCTGACATGCTGCAGTCCATGAGGTTGCAAAGAGTTGGACTCTATCTAGAAGCTGAACAACAACAAAGCATATTTAAGTGTGATAAAACTGTAGAAGTTCTATAAGAAAGTACAGGTGAACTGATTTATAATTTTGGAGCTGGAAGGCTTTTCTAATCAGGATGGAAAACCCAAGAGTCATAAAGGAAAAGGTTGATAAGTTTGACTACATAACAATTTTTTAAAACTTCCTAAATGGAAGACTACCATAAAAACATTTCACAATATTGTGAAAAAGCATACGATAAAGGGATTATTCCTTAATTTACAAGGAAACTCACATAAAGTCTAATCATCATAAAAACTAATATTTAATGATTATTTACTATGTACTAGACATTATTTTAAGCACATAGATTATTTTATTTAAATCTCACAGTAGGTAGCCCTATCAGATAAGTACTATAATTATCTGATTTATAGATGAGGACATGGAAACAGTTTTTTAAAATAGTCAAAGAGGGTTTCCCTAGTGGCTTAGTGGTGAAGAATCTGCCTGCCAATGCAGGAGATACGGGTTTGATCCCAGATTGGGGAAGACCGATCCCACATACCACAGAGCAGCTTAGCCCGTGCACCACAGCTATTGAGCCTGTGCTCTAGAGCCCAGGGGCCACAACTACTGAGCCCACATGCAGCAACTGCTGAAGCCCGCATGCCCTAGAGCCTGTGCTCCACAAGAAAAGCCACCTTGATAAGAAGCAGGCGCACGCAACCAGAGAGCAGGCCCTGCTCACCACAGCTAGAGACGAGCCCAAGCAGCAAGGAAGACACAGCACAGCCAAAATAAATAAATTTTTAGAATAGTCAAAGACTATAGACAGGGAGTTTACAGAAAAGGAAATATCAAGAAACATATGGCTATATTTACTTAATATAAATGAAGCCAGTAAACATGTGGAAGCATGCTTGATATCACTCATAATTGAAGAAATACAAAATAAAACTAGAATTTAGACATCACTTTTTCACTCCTCGGCACAACAAAAATGAAAACTGGTCAATATTCAAGCTGTTATCAAGTAGGGATACAAACTACTCTATAACTGTTCCTCTACATATTCTATCGTACTATCAGTTCATGTCACCAGAAAACTATACATCTGAACCGCATTAGCTTAGCTGCCCATGCAGAAATGCCTTCAGCCCAGTTGCATTTAAGTGTTACACTTTTGGCATCTGTTAATGCTTGGCAAAGAAATGACCACATGAAAAATAACAGCATTATTTGTGTCCGGGAAAAGCTACCACTAAAGGCACTGTCTACTCTCCTAATCTACGTTACCAGAAGGAAGGACCTGCATAGTAACTTATCTTTAGTATTTACTACCAGGAAAAAAATTATATTGCTTAAAGACCTTTTATGTTTTATTTTACCAGACAATGGTACGTACATGACCATTTCTCTTTCTCTTTTTGCCTGGCTACCGGGAAGCTCAGAGCCATAGTTACAGCAACAACATAACTAGGATAATTGACGTCTGACTTCTTAACTCAGTTTGACTTCATTTTAGCTCTCTTTTTCCCCTCTCCCCTTCAACTGGTTTCTCTCCTTCCACTTGCTTTTTAATTTTCTAATTCTGGTTTAACAAAATTACTATAAAGTGTGTTTAATTGGAAGCTATCTCAAAATCTTATGGAAGCAGGTAGAATGCAAGTAATAAATAGACAGTCAAGCCCCCTCATTTTATAAATAAGAAAACTTGAGTCCTCAATCACTATGTTCATTAATATTTATCTCTGTGCTGTGACTGTGATGCTCTATTGTAAGCTCCTTAGAACTGCATTTATCTTTTAGACCCTAGTGGCCAGCTCTGAATCAGGTATACAGTAGGTACTCAATAAATGCACTTTGGTTGAAAACATAGTAGGTGTTGTGAGGAAAAGAACCACTTTCGCATGGAATGAGGTCTGCCAGGTAGCAAGTGTTCATGAGAGCTGAATTAGCAACAGGGCATGGCCTCAGCCTCCAGCCTCGCCCTGCCACGTCCTTGGGTCTCTATCACTCAGGACTCTTTAAGGGCTGGTGTGCAGGGCAAGCAGTCTGCCTCACCACCTCCACTCTGCCTTTATCGTCACCCTCCCAGCCCAGCCCTTCTATCTGGTCCAATTAGCTCCCAGATCTTTTTTATTTTTGCCCTGGGTAGAGACTGACACATCTGTCCTTCCAGTCTCCTGGCCCGGAGATGCCTGGAGGGTAGGGAAATGGCATCACCTTTTGAACCCAGGGCAGCAGCTAATGTGGCTGCTCATCAGTGGTAATCAGTGATGAGGAGGAGAAGGAAGAAGAAGACCCAAGGTCATGGCGCTCCCTGCCCTGGTAACCCTCAACTGACTGTGTCCTCATACCCCTGGGTGGACAGAGGGGACATCAGAGATTGACAAGGTCACTCTTTCTCCTCTTTCCCATCCTTCCTTCCACACATGCTAAGTCGCTTCAGTCATGTCCGACTCTTTGCGATCCCCACGGACTGTAGCCCACCAGGCTCCTCTGTCCACGGGATTGTCCAGGCAAGAATACCGAAGTGGGTTGCCATGCCCTCCTCCAGGGAATCTTCCCGACCCAGGGATCAAATATGTGTCTGCTATGCCTCCTGCATTAGCAGGTGTGTTCTTTACCACTAGCGCCACCTGGGAAGACCCTTCCTTCCATACGGGGAGGCAAAAGAATGAAACAGACAGAGAGGTCAAGCTGGAGCACACAGGTGAGGTGAAGCGGATGGGGCTTCCTTGGCCAAGCTGCAGACACTGAGCTGGCTTCCCATTGGCTGCCACCCCCGCCTCACCCCCAGCTCCCCACCCGGCTCTTTTCCTGAGCAACCTCTGTGGAGATGCATAGAAAAAGAACTGAGGTCTGGGCAAGGCCTTCTGACCCAGATTTCCTGGACTGATGGACAAGCCGTGTTGAGAAACTGTGTCCAGGTGAGCTGAGCTGGGGTAGCCACACTTGCCGAGCCACAGGGAACCTCAGGCCTGGAGCTTTGAGACCCAGTCTCCCGTGAGGACCATCTTGCCCAAGGAGATGCTCTGCCCTTCACTGTCATCCAGGACTTCAGGCTCATCCTTGCAGCCCACGTGAGGGTGCTAGGGGACAGGAGGAGGTCTCCCTGGGGTCTCCCTGTCCTGGTCTCTGTGTATGTAAAATGTCTGTTTGCACTGCAAGCTCCAAGACACTCCCTGTGAAGGATGGTGACTTTTCACAAGACTCAGGCAATTCAGGGCCATGGAAAAGGCAGCGAGCACCATGATTCAAGCTAAGGTGTGGATTCCACATCTTCCACATTTCTCTGGTAACTAAACTGCCACGTTGAGTGGAAAGTGGCTGACATGGGATCTGAACATTCTAGAAATTCTCGCCCTCTTCTGTGAGAAATGATGACGCAGTCACAACACCAGGCCCGTCCTTAACTTGTACAGGACCCGGGCAAGGTTCTCATACCACTTGTCTAAATATTGAAAAGTTATGGGTTAAGCTAATTGCCAAATCTGGCTCAGTGGTAAAGAGTCCGCCTGCCAATGCAGGACACACGGGAGATGTGGGTTCAGTCCTTGGCTTGAGAAGATTCCCTGGAAAAGGAAATGCACCCCACTCCAGTATTCTTGCCTGGAAATTTCCATGGACAGAGGAGCTTGGGGGGCTGCAGTTCTTGGGGTCATAAAGAGTCGGACATGACTGAGCATGCACTCATAAGCCGCAAATAAAATACATTGTTTACCTACCTTGAGGATATACTTCCATAGTTGCTATAGTTTGTAAATGTGTAAAGCTATGGTTATTACTTGGCTAAAACTTGACAAAATATCAAAAGGCTAAATTTTTTATTGCGCTTGTCTGAGTGTACTAGTGATGGGCTGGCAATGCTTGGTTGAGTAATAAATGTATACCTAATTATACATTATTCATAAATGAGTACACATTCATTCAGTAAAATTTGCTTATCTTGCATTTGTCACAGGAAAATCACCAATTACATGGTTATAATAGAGACTTTCATAACTATAAACGTAGTATAAACTTTAAAAATTGTGTTTCATTGTGTTGTACATCTGAAACATAGAATACTATCAATTTGACAGTCACGCCAAATTAGACAGTATTCCTTGAGTCGCTGTAGTTGTTAGCTTTTTATTAACTTCAATCTGGAGAAACGTCATAAGGCTGGAAATTATTCTCAAAGCATTACTTGGATTCAGAATGAAAGCACAAATTTTATGTATCATGTGCAAGCAAAATAATGGGATGGCATATGATACATTACCACTGTCACAAAAAAATAACAAATGTTTTCATTTCATGATATAAACTGCTATCCCTTATATCTTGAAAACTTCTTAAAGCACTATCTCAATCTGTAAAATACCAGTTCTTAAGCATTTTTATGTCAGAACTCCTTTACACTCTTAAAAGTTATTGAGGGTTCCAAGAGCTCTTGTGTACGTAAAGGGAAGCTATTGACGGTTGTCATGTTGGAAATTAAACTGATAACTTTTAAAACACCACACACTAGCACATGTTCTCTTAGCTGTCAGAACGGTGATGACATCCACACCAAGCAGCCTCTGAGAAACACTGTACACTCACAAGAGAATTAACATGAGAGGGGCAAACGACGTCTAAGTTTTGTGGGATCTTAATTCCCTGAGCAGGCATTGAACCCAGACCCTCGGCAGTGAAAGCTCGGAGTCCTAACCACCAGCCCACCAGAGAATTCTTGTCTTTGGGCCACATTTTGAGAATTGCTTCAGGGTAGAACAATGTAAAGAGATGGTATCATGCTCCCTCCACAGTATGCCTGACCTATGAACATACAAATAAGAGTTTTAAGAATTAGTCTTAAAAAAGATTCCTCCACCGCTTTGTTCAACTTGTATGAATACTGCACTAATTCACGAATCTATGCAGAGTCACAGACTGGAATGCGAAGAGAAGCGAGAGAGTGGACCTGCTTCTATCAATGCGTGCCTTGTGTGAGAAACTCAGAAATGCCTCTCACCGTCTCAGAGGTTTAGTTTCCTCTTCTGTAGCGTAGGGACCAGATTTGTCCGTGCTTCTGCTTCAGTTCTGGACATTCTTTGAGGGCAAGTCCTGCCTGAGTCCCCGTGGCGTCCCCAGCGCAGTGCCTGGCCCAGAGCAGACGCTCACTCAGCACCCTCAAGGTGACCATTCGCCTCACGGCTGTGCTGACCAACACTGCTGTTATGTGCGCTTTCGAGTAAGGCAGGTTAACTCTGTGAGCTGGGATGACTTTTCTCCTGAAGTAGAAGGTCCACCACTTCCAACGGGCAGCTTGTTAACTGCTGAGGGCTCACTTTCATGATCTATAAAAGGGAGTAACAACACTAGTAAATATCTTGTGGGGGAGAGGTGTCAGTGGGATTATCTACGTGGAGCACTTAGCACCTGACACATAGAAAGCTTTCTATACATGTTTATTCACTCTGGGGACTTCCCTGGTGGTCCAGCGGTTGAGAATCTACCTTCCAATGCAGGGAACGTGAGTTTGATCTTTGGTCGGAGAACTAATATCACACATGTCTTGGGGCAACTAAGCCTGTGCACCTCAACTGGAGAAAGCCCACAGGGCACAATCAAGACCCAGTGCGGCCAAAATAAATATGTAAATAAATGTTTAACTCTACCAGGCAGGCATTTCAATATGAGCGGATAGACTTATTATATTGAATAAATCAGCTCCTAGCTTTGAGAGGCCAAGGATTGTGTCTCAGGTGAATTCTAGAACTGCCCTCTGGACTGCAGGTGCTCACCCAAAAAGTGAATGAATGAACGAAGGAATGAAAACATGAACTGTTGTTCTTTCTAATGGCTGAAGGGTTAGACCTTCTGTCCACTGGCAATGTGGAACCGCCTAGCTCCTTCAACTGGTGAACACTGAGAATCACATTCGATGCCTTTGTCTCCCACCCCTGCCCCTCGCTCTGCCCTCTTGTTGAAAGTAAAAGGTAAATCGCTTTCGAATCATTAGTTAACCCATTGATGTTACCTTCTGCTGCCCCTGCATTCCCTGAATTCTCCCATGAATAATCAGAAAATTGGCAAAATAGAATTTTTCTCTCTACCATTTAATGACAATTAATGTTTATTCTTATTCTTTTAAATAAGTAATACATGTTTATCATAGAAAAATATGTTTTAAACAGAAAACACAAGACTAAGAAAGCCACCAAGCAGATAACTACCATTAACATTTTAGCTTATCTCCACTCATATGTAAAGAGGAGGGTTATGAATAACTTTTTTAAAAACAAAATCAAGTTCTTATCATGAAAGTTTTTTTTTCTTTCACTTAAAGTATCTTGAACATCTTCCACGTAACATTCTCTCCCACAAATGCACAGACACTACTGCTGGACATGTGTGTGGCTTCCATTTCCTTTCCGTTGTCAGTAATACTGCGATCCTCATTCGCTACTTACTGTGCAGACGCCTTGTGGACACGTGCAAGTTTACTGTAAATGAAATGAATGCATCTTCAGTATTTGGTAGGATGGTGACCATTAATGGAAACTGCTGGAGAAGGAAATGGCAACCCACTCCAGTGTTCTTGCCTGGAGAATCCCAGGGAAGGGGGAGCCTGGTGGGCTGCCGTCTATGGGGTCACACAGAGTCAGACACTACTGAAGTGACTTAGCAGCAGCAGCAGCAGCAGCTTCGTACCCAGTCTCCTAATTGCCAGTCTGGTCTCCCCAGAACTCTTCATGGCTCCTCCTTGTCCTACATCTGGTCGAACCTGGCATTCAGGCACTTTGCAGGTCTGTGCCAGTCACCCTGGACACTGGCTACACTCACCCTACCCTTTCCCATCTTTTTTGCTGATGGGTCCCCCAGCCTATGAGACAGCCTCCAGATAAAAGAGTCTGGGGAATGCTTTTTCTTCTTTTTTAAAAATACTTTTTTCTACACTTACTATGATAAGCATAAACTACTTTTTAAATCGACATGCAATTCATATAACACAAAATTCATCCTTCAAAAAAGTGTACAATCCAGTGGGTTTTAGTATATTTACAAGGCTGTACCACCATCGAGCTGCGTGTTAAGTCACCTCAGTCGTGCCTGACTCTGAGCGACGCTATGGATTGTAGCCTGCCAGGCTCCTCTGTCTATTGAATTCTCCAGGCAAGAATACTGGAGTGGATTCCCATGCCCTCCTCCAGGGGATCTTCCCAACCCAGGGATCAAACTCAGGTCTCCTACAGTGCAAGCAGATTCTTTACCATCTAAGCCACTAGGAAAGCCCTGCCACCATCATCACCATCTAATTCCTGAACAATTTCATCAGCCCCAAAAGAAATTACATACCCATTAGCAGTCACTCCTCATTCTCCTGCTCCCTAGCCCCTGGTAACCATAATCTACTTACTATCTCTGTGGATTTGCCTAGTCAGGATATTTCATACACTGAAATATATAAAAGGATATTTCATATACTGATTCCACATATAGAATCATACAACGGGTGTCCTTTTGCAATTGCCTTATTTCACTTAGTATCCTGACTTCGAGTTTCATCCGTGTTGTAGCATGTGTCCGAATTTCCTTTCTTTTTAAGTCTGAATAATATTTCACTGTATGGATAGACCACACTGTGTTTATCAATTCTCTGTCGATGGACACTCTGATTGTTTCCAGCTATTGGCTATTGTGAATAAGGCTGCTATGAATGCTGGTGCATAATTCCTGTTTGAGTCATTGTTTTAAATTCTTTTGGATATAGAGTGAGATTGTTGGATCATATGGTAATTCCATATTTAATTTTTTTGAGAACCACCACACTGCTTTCTACAGCAACTGCAACAATTTACCTTCCCACTGGCTACATATGAGGATTTCAGTTTCTTCACATCACCCTCAACACTTGTTGTTGTCTGTGTTTTTCATTATAGTCATCCCAGTGGGTGTGAAGTAGCATCCTATTGTTGTTTAATTTGCATTTTCCTAATGTTGAGCACCTTTTCAAATGCTTTTGCCAATTCTCTGTATGTTTATAGAGAAGTACCTCTTCTCTCTCTCTCTTTCTCCATATTTTTAGGAAAACATCTATTCAAATTCTTTTCCCATTTTTAAATTGGATTGTCTTTTTATTGTTGAGTTCCAAGTACTCTTTATATACGCTGGATACTAGATGTTTATCAGATACATGATTTGCAAATATTGTCTCCCATCATATCAATTGTTTTTTTGGTTTCTTGATAATGTCTTCCGAAGCATAAAAGTTTTTAATTTTGATGACATCTAATTTATTATTATTTTTTGGTTGCTTGTGCTTTATATGTCACATCTAAGAAACCATCATCTAATCCAAGGTCAAAGAGGCTTATCTCTATGTTTTACTCTGATGGCTTTATAGTTTACCTCTTACTTTTAGGTCTTCGATCATGTTTACTTAATCTTAGTATAGGGTTCCAAATTCATCCTTTTGCATGTAGATATTCAGTCGTCTTGGGGCTTTCCCTGTGGCTCAGTGATAAAGAATCTGCCTGCAATGCAGGAGTCGCAGGGGACACAAGTTCGATCCTTGGGTTGGGAAGATCCCCTGGAAGAGGGCATAGCAATCCACTTCAGTATTCTTGCCTGGAAATTCCATGGATAGAGGAACCTGGTGGGCTACAGTCCACAGGTTCGCAAAGAGTCGGACACGACTGAGTGACAGTGCCCAGCACGTAGCAAAATCTTACATATTCAATTCATTCCAACCCCATAGCCACTTCATTCAGGGAGCTTTTCCCAGACTCTCCATTCAAGACCTGCCTACCTCTGAACAGTTCCTCAGTGCTTGTCTTACAGCACCTTGTTCTCTCATGAGGTTTCTGGGACCTCATGAGATCTCTCTAATCTCACTAACTCACTGGAAGAAGAGCTCATCAAAGGCAGGGCTTGTGTCTGAAAGTATTCCTCACAGCCCCCAGCATGGAGCTTACGACTGTGGCAGGGCTGAGTACATGCCAAATGAACGAATGAATAAGCACATAAATGAATGAATGCTATTGAGTCACTCATATAGTTCATATTGTGATCAGAACCTGGGCAAACATCCTTACCAAAGAATGGCTTAGGAAATGCATTCATTAAATTCATAGTTACACCTCTATTGACAAGTATAGTCATGTGTTGTTTCACCTGAGGTTTCCTTAATTCATTATAGTCATTATAAGGCTTATCAACAGGAGAAAAATGTGCCTGAATTAGTGGAGGAATTATGTGTGAATTGCACACTTAGGCATTTCACAGCCAGGCCCAATCTCAATCAATACTGTAGTACAATGACAGGCCTTATCAAAGCATCAGGCCTTGCTTAAACTAAAAGATCATTAGCCTTTGAATTAGCGCTCCAAACAGCTCTCTTAATTAATCTGTTAATGATTTTCTTTGTTTAGAGGGATTAGCCCTAATCAATTCTAATATATGTTCCCACAGCTACAAACGCTCATTTGAACCTTAGACAGTCCAGCGGAGATCTGGGGTTGAGCCCCTGCCCTCAGTCAAGGCATGAAGATGGCACACATGTGACTCCTCTGAGTCAGGGGGCCAGGGCTGGGTCACACAGTAGGCCCGGAACAGCCGGGCAGGAGTCATTCTGCCTGGGAGGCATCAAGCCACCTTAGACCTTTGAACTGAGCCTGGAATACTGCCTAGGATTCTGTCCGGTAGAGACATGGACTAAAGGATTTCAGGAAGGGTGGGAAAGGTGTTCCAGGCAGATGGAACAGCTGTAGCAAAGGTGTGTTCACAGGCACACGTTGCACCAACACACACACACACGCTCAGATGCATCCTTCTCCCAAGAACTGGGCCCATCAGAGACTGTCTGAAAGATGTCAGTGTGTCCACCTGAGTCAACCCACAGCCCAGAGTCCCACCAAGCTCTGGGTTCCAGTTGGCCTTTCCTCCAGAGGGCATTGAACGTCTGCCATCCCTGGCCTTCCTTCCCTTCCTTCTCCCTCTGTGTCACCAAGCTAGATGTTCTCCTCTGGGTCCTTACTGAGGACTCGCGCACTAATCCCTGAAGCCCCAGCAGGAACTGGGCTAGAGGTTCTTGGTCCTGATGAAGCTTGATTGTCACAAGATGCAGAAACTTTTCCACCTGCCCCTGCTGGGGCCTTGAGCCACCTGGTTGAGCCGTGGGAGCAGGGAGAGTCTCCCCAGTGCTGTTGACTGCTGAGGGCGTGTAGCTTTGTTTCTAAGCACAATATTTAAAAGTGCTTAGAAACAGCCCCAGTGTGCTTTCTTTCATCAGTCAATGACAAATACTTCTGATCTCATACCTTTTAAATTTCATAATTGATATATTACCAGCATGTATTAAGATGCAAGGCATAAGTGTACAGCCTGATGCATTTTCACTGACTGAATGCACCCATGTAACCAGAATCTAGATCAAAAGACAGAATGTGACCAGCACCCAGAACTCCTGTTCTCCTCCCAGTCACCACCTCCCTCAAGGATAACTAAGGTCCTGGCTGGTGACAACAGAGATCAGTTTTGTCTGATTTCGTACTTTGTATAGATGGAATCATAGAGTGTGGGCTCTCTTGGCACTTCCACTTGAACAAACAGATTGGTCAAAGATCTGAAGAGATGGGGCTTCCTTGGTGGTGCAGTGGATAAGAGTCTGCCTGTCAGTGCAGGGGATATGGGTTCAACCTCTGGTCCAGGAAGATCCACATGTCGAGGGGCAACTAAGCCCATGTGACAGTAAATACTGAGCCTGCATGCCTAGAGCCTGTGCTCACAACATGAGAAGCCGGTACCCCACAACAAAGAGTAGCCCACGCAGCAGCGAAGACCCAGCACAACTGAAAAAACAAATAAATGAATGAAAATATTAAAGATATTCTAAAAAGGTATTAAAGATATTACAAAAGAATAAAATTTTGAGGGGAAAAAAAAAGATCTGAAAAGAGAAAGCAAGAAGTTTGTTTGAAAGACTGGTCCTCCTGAGGAAGAGAGAGTAAATCTCATGTGCGGGGGTCTCTGCAGTCCATCCAAAGGTGAGAAGGGTAGGTGGCCTGGTCAAGGACTTGCGGACATGTGTTCAGATTTGATATCCATTCACAGCTTGCTGTGCAACCTTGCCAAGCCTTTTCCTTTCTGAACCTCAGTTGGATCCTCTGCAGGGTTGAAAGGCAGTTTCCTCCCTTTACCCACCAACCTCACCTTCTGTTATCTATCCCCACACCCACCACTGCCATGCAGAACATGCTTTGGCAAATGTGGCTGACCGAGTAGACCACATGTAAGTAATGATTAATTTGTTTCCCCATTTCTTGTTAGCAGAAGATCTATGGAGCAGACTCAGATCTACCGCCGATAGCAAGTGTGCCAGCCAGGCTTGGTAGAATTCCAGAAATAAGCAGAAGCTCTTTATGGCTGAGTTACTTGATCGCAGTCTCAGGTCAGGGAAATATTCAGAACCTGACGCACCCATTGAATTAGAGCAAATTACTTGAGAAACCCACATCCCAGCCTTCATGTGACCCTGGGTCCAGTAACCACTGACGAGATAGGCGGTCCCTAACTTCCCTTCTAGCTCTGATAAGCCCAGGGTCTGGGCATAGGCCAGCTTCCCCCTGGAATGACTGCAGAGCTGTGGAGGGTGGACCAGTCCCCTGCGGAGGCCTCCTTCTCAGCCTGCCCTCAGCCCCCAACCTTGACTCTGCCCCCCACCCCTGTGCCCTTTACTCCAGCAGACCCCTGCCCAGCCCTGTGCTGGACAAGTCCTCCCAGGCCCACGGCTATCTCATGTTGCTCTGGGAGAGGGCATCTATTTGGAAACTGTTGATGGAACTTGTATTCCTGGAGTACTGTGAAAACTGAAACTGCCCTCTGCAACTCCTGGCAGCCCCTGACCCGGGGGGAGAGAACCCCAGTGTTGTCTTAGGAACATGAATTGTGGCCTCCTTCAGTGTCAGCCACCTCCTCCAGACCTGGCCACTCAGAGCTCAGGCTCTGGGGCTTCCCTACCCTCAATGCATCCCCAAGAGCTCTCTATTTTCCAGCTCTCTCCCCATTTCTGTCCATGACCAAGGATGGGATGAAGTCCACCGGAGGAAAGGAATTGTGCTTGTGGTTGGGGGGCAGAACCACACCTGGAACAAATAAGAATCAATCTACAGCTGTGAGCAGAGGGGCGAGGAAAGAATTTGGTCAGAGAGATCCTTGGCGAAGGGGACTCATGCACGGATGTGATGGAGGAAAGGGCAGAGTAACATGGAATGAGGTATGCTGGGGAGGGGCGTTGCATGGCAGATTGGACAGTCTCCATGCACAGATGGTCTCCACACCATCTTGTATTCTGGGTAATATGAGAGTGTGCGGAGTCCCCAAGGGGTCACCTCTAGAGGGATGAAGGAACTAGAAATTCTCCAGAGTGATGAGTTGGGGAAAGGAGAGGAAGGCAACTAGGTAGGGGGTGGAGGTGATGTGCTGAGAGCTTGGAACCTGATATGAAGACATTCAGAAGCCTTGGTTGGATATTTGGACATGCCTGGGGCAGATAACTAGATGGCCTATGTAGAACAATCCTTTAATTCATCACATGTCCCATTTTACTGTCTTTAAGACAAGGTGCTAAGCCTTTGTACCTTGAAGTATAGAGGGAATTGAGTAGTAAGGCCTAAGATGTCACCCTGGGATAAAGAAGTGCTCGTCTGCCAGTCCATCTGGGTAGGCTTCTTGAAAGAGGAGTAATTTCTGAAACAGCCTGATAGATCGTCTGATTACAGGAAACCATTTGAGCATGTGCTTTGGACTGGTGCAGCTCTGGGAAATAAGGGTGAACAATTGTGACCCTGGCCATCAGGGAGCTGACACTGTTGTGGAGAAGGCAGACGATGGAAAACTCAGCCCAGGAAAGATACGGAGCTTGGGAAATGCTCTGATGGGAGTGGGAGAGTATCCAGAGTCAGTTATGTCTGAATTGCATTTTGACAGACGAACAGTTCCCCAAGGGGTGAGCAGGCACATACTCAAAAACTGGAAACATCCCATGAGAATCTGATGAAAGTAATGGACCTTCTGTCAGAAACTTACATACATGCTCCATGGATCTTGGAGTTGGGAATCCCCAGAAAAGGCCCTGAGGCCAGCCAGAATGTGGCTATGATCAAAATGATCAAGGACACTAATCTCTAGGGCAAAGATGAATCCCAAGAAGATGCACCCCAGGCACAGCCTGCCCTAGGGTAGCGGATGAAAAGGTATGGTCCTGGTAGCACAGCCAGACGGCTGCTGAGAGAGGGGGCTGGGCTTTAGCAGGAGTTGGTTCCTTGGGAACAAGCCGTGCGGAGGGTCTGGCCGAGGTATGGCTGTGGGGTGAGGGACTGTGGGGGAGGGTGATGGCGCTGAACGCCTGAGAGGGTGGTTGGTGGTGTCTCAGATCGTGAAGGTGGGGTCATGGTTAGCACAGCATGGTGTGGAGATCAAGGGCAGTGGTTTTAGAGTCTAGTGCACCTTGGTTTGAATCCCATGGATGGTTATCACCCAAAATATGGCCTGGAACTCAGCCTTCAACAGTGGTCTCTGCGGGGCTGGGAGATGTGGCAGGTCAACAACACCCGGGAGCTTTCTCAGAGTGAATGTGCTGCCCTCTCCCTATTCTCACCCCTACATAATCCGGACAATATGACTTCCAGGAAGGTTGGCAATGGTATTGTGAAAAGGTTTTCAGATCATTCTGATCCATTCCTGAATTTGTCCTTCTCCTCCAGAAAAACTACCCAGAAAGGTCACTGAAAAAATAACATGACACACTGTTCCTCTGGAATGATAAGACTAGCAGCATTCTAGCCCAGCTCAATCCAACCGATAGCCCATTCATTCAACACGAGTTTATTGAGCTTCCACACTTTTTTTTCCCTCATTTTTTAAAAAGTTTTTTTGGAGTACTACCAAACGATCCAGAAATTCCACTCCTGGGAATTTACCTGGAGGAAAACCTAATTCAAAAAGATACATACACTCCTGTGTTTATAGCAGCACTATTTACAATAGGCAAAACAAGGAAACAATCTAAATGTCCATCAACAGACAAACAGATAAAGAAGGTGTGGTGCATACGCACAATGGAATATTACTCAGCCGTTGAAAAGAATGAAATAATGCCATTTGCAGCAACATGGATGGACCTAGAGATTGTCATACTGAGTGAAGTAAGTCAAAGACAAATATGTGATAAAGTTTATGCATGCATGTGTGCTAAGTCGCTTCAGTCATGTCTGACTCTGTGCGACCCCATGGACTGTAGCCCACCAGGCTCGTCTGTCCATGGGGATTCTCCAGGCAAGAGTACTAGAGTGTATTTCCATGCCCTCCTCCAGGGGATATTCCCAACACACGGATCGAACACATGACTCTTTTTTTTTTTAATTTTCTTATTAGTTATTTATTGTCTTTTAAACCGTACAAGTATTTTAAGAATTAGGACTTTTTTTTTTAACTTTACAATTTTGTATGGGTTTTACTATATATCAACATGAATCTGCCACAGGTATACACGTCTTCCCCATCCTGAACCCCCCTCCCTCCTCCCTCCCTGTACCATTCCTCTGGGTCGTCCCAGTGCACCAGCCCCAAGCATCCAGTACCGTGCATCAAACCTGGACTGGCGACTCATTTCATATATGATATTATACATGTTTCAGTGCCATTCTCCCAAATCATCCCACCCTCTCCCTCTCCCACAGAGTCCAAAATGTTCTATACATCAGTGTCTCTTTTGCTGTCTCGTATACAGGGTTATTGTTACCATCTTTCTAAATTCCATATATATGCATTAGTATACTGTATTGGTGTTTTTCTTTCTGGCTTACTTCACTCTGTATAATAGGCTCCAGTTTCATCCACCTCATTAGAACTGATTCAAATGTATTCTTTTTAATGGCTGAGTAATACTCCATTGTGTATATGTACCCCAACTTTCTTATCCATTCATCTGCTGATGGACATCTAGGTTGCTTCCATGTCCTGGCTAACACATGACTCTTTTATCTCCTGCATTGGCAGGCAGATTCTTTATCACTAGTGCCACCTGGGAAGCCCAATATCGCTTACTTGGAATTAAAAAAAAAAAGATGCAAACGAACCTATTTATAAAGCAGAAACTGACTCACAGAAAACAAACTTACGAATACCAGAGGTGGGAAGAGGTAGGAAGGATTTGGGGATTGACATATACATGCTGGGTTCACTTGGTGGCTCAGATGGTAAAGAATCTGCCTGCAACACAAGAGACCCTGGTTTGATCCCTGGGTCGGGAAGCTCCCCTGGAGAAGAGAATGGCTACCCACTCCAGTGTTCTTGCCTAGAGAACCCCATGGACAGAGGAGCCTGGCACACACAGTCCAGTTCAGTTCAGTTCACTTCAGTTGCTCAGTCGTGTCTGAATCTTTGCGACCCCAGGGACCGCAGCACGCCAGGCCTCTCTGCCCATAATCAACTCCCGGAGTTTACTCAAACTCATGTCCATTGAGTTGGTGATGCCATCCAACCATCTCATCCTCTGTTGTCCCTTTCTCCTCCTGCCTTCAATCTTTCCCAGCATCAGGGTCTTTTCCAATGAGTCAGTTCTTTGCATCAGGTGGCCAAAGTATTGGAGTTTCAGCTTCAGCATCAGTCCTTCCAATGTATATTCAGGACTGATTTCCTTTAGGATGGATTGGTTGGATCTCCTTGCAGTCCAAGGGACTCTCAAGAGTCTTCTCCAACACCACAATTCAAAAGCATCAATTCTTTGGCGCTCAGCTTTCTTTATAGTCCAACTCTCACATCCATGCATGACCACTGGAAAAACCATAGCCTTGACTAGATGGACCTTTGTTGATAAAGAGATGTCTCTGCTTTTTAATATATTCTCTAGGTTGGTCATAGTTTTTCTTCCAAGGAGCAAGTATCTTTTAATTTCATGGCTGCAGTCACCATCTGCAGTGATTTTGGAACTCCCAAAAATAAAGTCTGACACTGTTTCCACTGTTTCCCCATCTATTTGCCATGAAGGGATGGGACCAGATGCCATGATAAGCCAACATTTTCACTCTCCTCTTTCACTTTCATCAAGAGGCTCTTTAGTTCTTCTTCACTTTCTGCCATAAGGGTGGTGTCATTTGTATATCCGAGGTTATTGATATTTCTCTTGGCAATCTTGATTCCAGCTTGTGCTTCATCCAGTCCAGCATTTCTCATGATGTACTCTGCATATAAGTTAAATAACCAGGGTGACAATATACAGCCTTGACGCACTCCTTTCCCGATTTGGAACCAGTCTGTTATTCCATGTCCAGTTCTAACTGTTGCTTCTTGACCTGCATACAGATTTCTCAGAAGGCAGATCAGGTGGTCTGGTATTCCCATCTCTTTCAGAATTTTCCATAGTTTGTTGTGATCCACACAGTCAAAGGCTTTGGCATAGTCAATAAAGCAGAAATAGATGTTTTTCTGGAACTCTCTTGCTTTTTCCATGATCCAGCGAATGTTGGCAATTTGATCACTGGTTCCTCTGCCTTTTCTAAATCCAGCTTGAACATCTGGAAGTTCATGGTTCACATACTGTTGAAGCCTGGCCTCGAGAATTTTGAGCATTACTTTGCTAGCGTGTGAGATGAGTGCAATTGTGCTGTAGTTTGAGCATTCTTTGGCATTGCCTTTCTTTTGGATTGGAATGAAAACTGACCTTTTCCAGTCCTGTGGCCACTGCTGAGTTTTCCAAATGTGCTGGCATATTGAGTGCAGCACTTTCACAGCATCATCTTTCAGGATTTGAAATAGCTCAACTGGAATTCCATCACCTCTACTGGCTTTGTTCGTGGTGATGCTTTCTAAGGCCCACTTGACTTCACATTCCAGGATGTCTGGCTCTAGGTCAGTGATCACACCATCATGATTATCTGGGTCATGAAGATCTTTTTTGTACAGTTCTTCTGTGTATTCTTCCACCTCTTCTTAATATCTTTTGCTTCTGTTAGGTCCATACCATTTCTGTCCTTTATTGAGCCCATCTTTGCATGACATGTTCCCTTGGTATCTCTAATTTTCTTGAAGAGGTCTCTAGTCTTTCCCATTCTATTGTTTTCCTCTATTTCTTTGCAGTGATCACTGAGGAAGGCTTTCTTATCTCTTCTTGCTATTCTTTGGAACTCTGCATTTAGATGGGTATATCTTTCCTTTTCTCCTTTGCCTTTCGCTTCTCTTCTTTTCTCAGATATTTGCATGGCCTCCTCAGACAACCATTTTGCCTTTTTGCATTTCTTTTTCTTGGGGATGGTCTTGATCACTGCCTCCTGTACAATGTCACGAACCTCCATCCATAGTTCTTTAGGCACTCAGATCTAATCCTTTGAATCTATTTGTCACTTCCACTGTATAATTGTAAGGGATTTGATTTAGGTCATATCTGAATGGTCTAGTGGTTTTCCCCACTTCCTTCAATTTAAGTCTGAATTTGGCAATAAGGAGTTCATGATCTGAGCCACAGTCAGCTCCTGGTCTTGTTTTTGCTGACTGTATAGAGCTTCTTCATCTTTGGCTGCAAAGAATGTAATCAATTTGATTTCGGTACTGACTATCTAGTGATTTTCCATGTATAGGGTCTTCTCTTGTGTTTCTGGAAGAGAGTGTTTGCTATGACCAGACACAATCCATGGGATCGCAGAGTTGGACATGACTGAGTGACTTATACTATGTACATGTTACTATATTTAAAATGGATAACCAACAAGGACCTACTGTATAGCACAAGGAACTCTACCCAATATTATGATACAATTTAAATGGGAAAAGAATCTGAAAAAGGATATATACAAGTAAATGTATAACTGAACCATTTTGCTGTAGACCTGAAACTAAGATGACATTGTGAATCAACTATACCCCAATATAAAAGAAAAAAGAAAGGAACCAACTAGCCTATTCATTCCACATGTGTTTAGTGAGCTTCCATACTGGGCCAGGCGCTGGGCCAGGTGTTGGGGACCCAAGACCCAGCTCTTGTACCATCCACGGTAAGCAAGGCAGGCCAGAGCAGAGACAACACCATGTTGTGACAGCTCTGTGATAAGGAAAGTCTGGAGTACTCTAGGAACGCCCAGGAGGGGCAGTCTTGGGTCATCAGGAAAGGCATCTTGGAGGAAGAGTAGGCCGGGGCCAGAAGCCAGCCAGGAGGGTGGAGAAGGTCTCCCAGGAGGAAGAAGCCACCTGCGCACAGCCTAGAGGCAAGAGGTGTTCAAGGAAGTGCAAGTGCTCCCAAGTGTGGCTGTGGCGTGAGAGAGCAGGCCAGAGCCACCAGGGGCTTGGGGTTGATCCTGCAGTTCTCCTGGGGAATTGATGGGTCTGGAGAGAGAGAGCACCCTGGGGCAGAGGGGAGATCTCTTATCTGCTCTGGGGATTTCCGCAAGAGACGCTGAAGGCCTGAGTGAAGAGTGTCTATGGGGCCAGAGATGAGGGGCTAGAGTCCACAGAAATGCTGCCCCCCCACCCCAAGCAGCTGACCCCTACTGAGAGGCATGTGTTGCCCCGCCCCTGCCCCCTGTGCAGCATGGGGCTTAGAGGGCATTGTTCTGGAAACCTTGTGTCCAGCCTTGCCATTCAAGCTATGGGTCCATGTGGTCTCCAGCCTTCCCAGAATCCTCTGACAAGCCTTCTTATTTTCTCAGTGTTGTCATTAACCCTTCCACCTCTGGAAGCCCAGCTTCTCTCTCCTGTGAGGATGTCCATATCTGTTCTGGTCGTGAAGCTGTTCAGTTCCAAAGGCCTTCCCCATTTCCATTAGTCCCTACCACAGCCACACCCTGGAGCCTGTCTTTCCTAAAACACTCGCACTTCTCAAAGCTTGAAGTGAATGGACCACTCGCTGCCTATGGCCCTCTGTGCTTCTGATGGCTCCTTCTTGACTGCCTGGCCCAGGGCCTTACCCTAGCTGCCCGTTGCACCCACTGGGCACCCGCTGGGCTGGTGGAGCTGGCTGCCGCCCTGGGCTGCCACACCTACTGGAAACAGTGGGCCGCCATGGAGACCAGGGCCTCTTGCCTCAGAGAGGCCCTGTCCACTGCCCCCAGCAGCCCTCTGTCTTCTTTCCACTGCAGCTCTTTCAAACCTGCTCCACCTCCTCCAGGCTCCTGATTCAGACCTTCCCCCTCTTTCACAAAGAAAGCAAAGGCCCCAAGATGGGAGTCCCCTTGATTTCTTGCCATCCCAGCTTCACGCAGCAACATCACACAGACTGCCCCTTACTCCCCTCTCCTGACTCGGACCAGCCTGGGGTTCCGGGCCCAGCTCTTCCCTCCTCTTTGGGCATGGAGGTCCCTGTCATCCCCTTCCTTGTCCCCCTCTCCAGTTGTTCATCTTCCCCCAACTTTTCCCATAATCATGGAGACCCCCTTTGTCCTCCCCTCCTGCCTCACCTCCCCTTCAGTCCTCCTACTGCCTCTGCCTCTGTCCTTCTTCCAGAACCTTCCCTTAACCATCCCAGAAGCACCTCAACATCAAAACATCACATCCCATCTCATTTCTCCCCACCTGCTTCTCATTGGTTCTCCCCATCTTGGGAAAGGGCAGCAGGGCACAAGTACACACCCCAAGTCACTCTGCATACCTCCCTCCCTCACGCCATCATTCCAGCACCCACCAAGTCCCCTTGGGGCTTCTTTTTAATACTCCAGAATTCATCATTCTGTGATGATGTGCCAGGCTCCTACCTTGCAAGGGTTTGGCACATTATTCATTCAGGAATTTGTTCAATATGCATTTTTTGGAAAGCCCATCCTGTGCAGTGTTGACTTGACTCACATTTACGCTTCCAACTCAGGCATTTGTCCCACTTGGCGCCCGACCTCTCTCATCCCACCCTTGTCGACCGACTCTGTCTCAGCTCCTGGGCTGCCTGGGAGTTCGACTCCTCCTTCTCATCCTGCCACCCTGTCAAGTGGCAATTAGGATGAGGTGTCATGGTGGCTATGAAGGCTCGGCAGCGGCAGTGTTGGGGAAACCATCTGAGATGGGGTTGGTGGGGATAGTGACTCTACTAGAATCCACTTAGGGGTATTTATTCATTTGTGCACTCAGTCAATATTTATTGAGCATCTACAGTGTACCAGGCACTGAACTAGGCCCTAGGGATACAGCCAGGCCCCAAAACACACAGGTTCTCCCCTCTCTCCAGGAGCTAGCAGTTTAGTGAGGGAGACATTCATCAGATAAATGGCACGATTATGACCAAGACAAGTGCTTCATCAGGGTGGCACACAGCTCTCAAGTATGTAACAGCAGGGTTTGGTCCTCTCTAAGGAGGTGATGGTGAAGCTGAGATCTGAAGGATACAGCTGTGTTAACTAGAAGAAGAGGAAAGGGAGCAGCCCAGGAAGAAGGACCAGCATGTGCAAAGGCCCTGGGGGAATGCAGAGGCAATGCAGGGGACAGGAAGCCCTGCACAGAATACATTTCGGTTTGTTTAATCACAAAACAACGTAACACAAAATGCACCATTCGACTGTCTCAAATGTACAACTGAACAGCGTTTAGTAAATTCACGATGTTGTGTAACCACCACCACTCTTGTTCCAGAACATTTCATCACCCCAAAAGGAAACCCTGCACCCATTAAGCAGCCACTCCCCATTCTTCTTTCCCCCAACCCTACAACCTGGGACCACTCATCTACTTTCTGTCTCTCTGGATTTGCCTACTCTCGACATTTCTTACAGATGGACTGATGTAATCTGTGGCCTTTTGGGCCTGTCTTCCTTCATTCAGTGTACAATGTACGGGGTTCATCCATGTTGCAGCATGTGTGAGCACTTCACTCCTTGCTATGGCTGAATCATATTCTATTGTATGGATATACTGCATTTTGTCTATCCATTCATTTCTTGATGACCATTTGGGTTGGTCCCACCTTTTGGCTATTGTGGATCATACTGCTATGAACATGTGTGTACAAGTTTGTGTTTGAACATCTGACTTCAGCTCCTTTGGGTCCATAACCGAGAGTGGAACTTTGGGTCATATGGTAAATCTGTGTTTAACTTTTTAAGGAACAACACACACTTTTTATTACATTCATTTGACATGACTTAAATTCAAGCCATGGTGGTAAGACAGGGGTGGTAGTGATATGGGAGAGTAAACACTGTTATTTTCCAATTCTGACAACTTCTTTTCATCTCTTTTCAGGTTGTTTGAAGTGGAGGTGAATAGGCAGAGAGGCACTGTCTCACTAACTGCCTACCTGGGCAGTCCTGCCAGGTCAAGGATCTCCATCTGTTTTTTTCCCTGACGTACCTCAAAGCCTAAAACAGTGCTTGGCACATGACTGGTGCTCAATAACTATTTGTTGCATGAATAAATAAATACAATGAACTCCTTCAAGGGCTCTAAAATCCCAAGAAAACAGATATTCGTCAGCTAGAACCAGGGAGGACAGGCCCATGTTACCGCCCAAGATGGGTGGTTGGATGAGAACAGGACTCTCCAAAGCCACCAACCCTCAGCCCCTAGGGAGACCTTGGCTAGTATTTTTGAACACTCACTATGTGCAGGGACTTTTATACAACTGTTCACCCGGAAGCTTGGAGAGCCTGAGTGGCTTTGGATTCCTACGAGGTAGACCCGGAATCTACTCTGGGCTGCTGGACATCAGGTGTCTCCCTTGGTGGGGACTGGGGTCCCTCCATCCCAAGACTGACGCTCAGACCAGAGTAAGCTCGGGGCTGTGGTCAGCTGGAAGGACTCCCAAGGGTCCCTCAGAAGCACCCTAGAGAGCCCTGAGTTCTCCCTTCCCCCAGCTGAGGCCAGAGGGAGGAGGGAAGGACGGCAGCAGAGCGTGCAAATTGGAGGCTGATATTGAATTGCAGCAAAATGAGCAGAGGATTACCTGCCCCACCTGGACCCACCCTGGGCGAATACCAAGGCCCGGGTCAACTCTCACGAGGAGTCGGCAGGCCCAGTACCAGGAGGAATTGTGGCTGGATGAGCAGGGGTCATGAGGCAGGTGGCTGGGCCCATAGGCTTGAAGATGTCTTCCTCTCCTGAGCCCTCCCTATCCTCAGGTTGGACATCCTGTATTCACAGAGCTCTTCTTGAGTTCTGGGGGCATAGCTAGGGGATCAGAACCAGGCTGAGAAGCTATCCCAGGACCCTGCCTTCAGGGAGAACAGGGAGAAAGAAGATGAGGCAAACACCCAAGATTCTGGGGAGTGGAGTGGAAAGCTGCCATGACTGAGTAAGTCTGGGAAGGCTTCCTGGAGGAGGATGAAGGGTGTGGGAGACTGGGTTGGGATGGAGGAAGATTTGAGTTTGAATTATCGCTTAGCTACTTCCTAGCTGTTTGACCTTGAGCAAACAATTCATTCACCAAACATTTTTAAGAGTGTCTACACCATGCCAGTCACGTATTAAGCATTAGGACTACAAGGATAAATTGGATACAGTTCCTGTCCTCAGAGTTTTAGCCAGGATGGCATGATCCGTGATGTCACCAAGGTGAGGCAGTACTCTGGGGAGGGGGGCAGTGGAAGTGGCAGTCAGTTTAAGGTCCTTGAGCTTCCCTTAGCCTCCTCTATACATGGGGTTGGTGCCCACTTGCCCACATGGCCAAGATGACTGGTCGGGAGAAGCCATGTGAGCCTAGCTTGGTGCCTCACACATCAGCATGAGGCTGACAGACGCTTGGGAGGGGCATGAGGGGGTGTAGCTCCAGGGTAGGAGGAAGCCAGGCATGATGGTATGTTGGGGGGGAGTGGAGAGGGGCCCTGCCCAGAGTCTGATCAGGGTCCTACTGGTCAACCAATTGCTGGAGCCATAGATCCTGGAGGCAGGCACTGTGCAGCCAGGCTGGCTCAGCTGCGGCTGTTCTGAGTGGGGAGTCAAACAGGTTTGGGTGACCTTTGCAAGCAAGGTCATGGGGCACTGCCCATAGCCCTTTCAACTCATTACCACTCTCTGATCTGGTAATGACCCCTGCATAGTCTGACCCTGGCACTCACAGCTCCTGTCTCTCCCTGTAGGGCAGAGACACCAGCTTTCCCAGGTCAGCTGGCACATACTTCCCCCTCTGCCTTCCTGCCCTGCAGGGAGGACTCCCCCTCCCCCAGGGAGGGTGGTGCCACGGCAGCACCTTTGGGGCTCCCTTTGGGGCTTCCACACTGGCTAGCCTTCCCCAGATGTGATGGGACAGGAAGCCAGGGACTGGAAGGAGTTCAGTCACGAGGGGAGCAGTACGTCCTCCTGCTGGCCAGTCTGCCCTTCTGCTAGCACCCAGCGGTTCCCAATTGCCCACCTGTGCAGAAGCGTTATTAAGCTGCATGCCGGCTTCTTCACGCTGCAGAGCTGCAGTGGCCCCATTTGTCCACTCGTCTGGCCCTCATCCTGGTGCACAAACTCTTCCCATAGCTTCCCCAGTGTTTGCTCAGCCTTCATTGGCTCCTCCAAGAGTCCGGGAACTCACTACTTCACAAGGCAGAGTTGTTATTAGAAAGGTCTCCCTGCCCCAATTCCTTACTCATGCCTGATCCTTTTCAAATGAGCACAGGCTTGCTTCCAACTCCTATTCCACGCACGAGTGCACAAACGCATGCCTCCCTCTCTCTGCCCAAGCTCTGAGAATCAGCTTCTCTTCTGATCGGGTCCCTGAAGATGGTCATGTGGCTGAAACACAGAGGGTGCTGGGCAGGGTGTAAGTGGGCTGGGGTGAGGGTGACAGGACAAGAACTGGTGGATTTGCTCACTATCCACTTGACAAACATTGACTGAGCACCTCTAATGTGCCAGGCCCAGTGATAGGTGCTGAGTTTATGATTAACATGCTTGCATGCTAAGTTGCTTCAGTTGTGTCCGACTGTTAGCGACCCCGTGAACTGTAGCCCACCAGGCTTTTCTGTCCATGGAGTTCTCCAGGCAAGAGTACTGGAGTGGGTAGCCATCCCTTCTCCAGGAGATCTTCCTGACCCAGGAAACAAAGCCAGGTCTCCTGCACTACAGGCAGATTCTTTACCATCTGAGCCACCAGGGAATCTCTTACTCACACCTAATTCTCTTCAAAGAGAACAAGCTTGTTCCCACCCCCTCTTAAACCCACCAACACTCTCTTCCCCACTGAGAAAGGGATTTTAAGCCAGAATCAAAAACAGCGTTTTTCAAACTGAGTGGCAACCTGTTGGTGGGTCATGAAGTCTATTTAGTAGCTGTGACCTTAATGAGTTTTTGAGTGAAACAGAGTAGAGGAATTTAAAACATCACATTTAGGAAATATTGCTTTGTGTAATGTTATAGTTATATCTCTTTTTATTGAGATAATGTTAATGGGTTAAGATATTAAATGCATTTCTTCCTGCAAGTCTCAATTAAAAGGGTTTGAAAGTCACTGGTCTGGAGTTTGAGGAAAAGTCAGCCGTGAGAAAATGGTGGGGACACACGTCCAGGCAGAGGGAACAACATGGATCAGGGCCCCAAAGCAGAGGGGTTGGTCTGGCCCTGTCCTCTGGGCGGTGGGAGCTGTAGGAGGTTATAGGTGAGGTCTTCTTCATCCTTGTGCTCTACTGCATGGGCAGGAGGGAGATAGCCGGAAGCTATCTTTGTCTCCCCAGGAGCGTGAGCCTGTCTCTACCTGGGCCTCAGCTTTCAGGACTGCCTGGCCTTTGGGAACAAAGTCAGCCAACCCGGGGGGCAAAAGTCTGAATTTCTAAATCAGACACACCTGTAGTTATAACTTATCTCGGCTACTTACCTTTGATCCTAGGCAACTTTCTCTTTTTTTGGCTGCTCTGGGTCTTGGTTACAGTGTATGGGCTTTCACCCTTGCTGAGAACAGGGGCTACTCTTCATTGCAGTGAGTGGGCCTCTTATTGCAGTGGCTTCTCTTGCTGCAGAGCATAGGCTCTAGAGCTCAGGCTCGGTAGTTGTGGCTCACAGACTTAGTTGCTCCAAGGCATGTGAGATCTTCCTGGATCAGGGATCGAACCCTTGTCCCTTGCATTGGCAGGCAGATTCTTAACCACTGGGCCACCAGGGAAGTCCACAGGCAACTTTAAAAACCTCTCTGTGCCTCAGTTTCCTCCTGGATTAAATGTGGCCATTAAGACTCAGTCCTAAAAGTCCATGTGAGAATTTAGTTTGAAATCCAGATGCCTCCAGGCTTTCGGTCCTCTAGGTCCTCTCTTCACTTCTGCATAGAGTAGGGTTGTCAGCTTTAGCAAAGAAAAATACAGGATACCCCAGTTCAATTTAAATTTCATATAATGAGTAAATTTTCAATGTAAGTATGTCCCAAATATTGCGTTGAATCTACTTATGCTAAACAATTTGTTATTTCTCTGAAATTCACATGTACCTGGGTATCCAGTGTTTTATCTGGCAACCCTCCATAGAAACGCTCACATTCCATCCCAGAACTCCATGGACCCGATCCCCTGCAAGGTTTCTGGGGCTTCCAGAGGGGACCGGAGCCCCAGGCTCCCACCCTTTCCACCTGCTGCTGCTGAGGCTCTCTTTTTATTCTGTCCCACTTCAGCCACTGTGGATCTGCCCTGTTCTTTGTCTCTCCTTCCCCAGAGTTCCAGCCGCGCAGGCTGTGGTATGTGACCTGCTTTTACTGACCTTGATGGGAGGATGGAGGGCACTTGCAGCTCCGCTCAGAGCAGGAAACACACCTGTTATCTGTCAGATAGCAGCAGTTCTGAATTCTGTCACTGTGCTCCTACGTGGGGCACCCTTACTGGCCCAGCTCCCCACAGATACCCTCCTCCTACTTCTGTTTTTCCAGACTCTCAGCCACCTCCTTCAAGCCTCCAGCAAACCACATATAAATCCCTGCTTCTTTAGTCTTCAGCATCCTTTAACTTTCTTTCTCACTTCTTCCCTATCTTGATTATTTCACAGGGTGGGTATGAGGCAGAAATTCACTTCCACAATTAAAAATATCCTCTCTAAGTCAGACTTCCTGAGACTTCCCTGGTGGTGCAGTGGTTAGGACTCCACACTTCTGCAGGGGACCCAGTTCAACCCCTGGTTGGGGAACTAAGATTCCTGCAAGCCACGTGGCACAGCCAAAAAAATAAACCAAAACATCAAACACCTGGGATTCTAATTCTGCCTCCCCACTTCTTGTGTGATCTCAGAAAAGTTACTTAACCTCTCTCATTTTCCTCATCTCATAAAAAATGAGATGATAATTTTAGCTCATAGGATTGCTGTGAAGATTAACAGTGTTAATGCATGTAGGAATGTCTAAAGGAGTTCATGAAACAGTGAGCACTTAATGCAAGTTTAGTCTTATAACTGCTGTATTTCATCAGTCCTAAGGTGTACCTTTTTCCTCTCATTCTAATGTCTTAATGATCGTGGTATCTTACAACAGCTGGGAATGGTTGTCATTACCTGTGCATATTTAAATTCGGTCCTTTGAGTTTCACGCCTTCTCATTCCTACATCTGTTCAGTTTAATTGCTATTGAAAATGTCTTCAAAAAGTTACCCTATGGTTTAGCAGTTAAACAAAGTTATTTTGTGTACAGAAGGACACAGAAACAGAGCTGCCTGCCAAGAATATGACATTAGTGAAGCAAATAGTTGTTATTGAAGAATGACCACAAGGCTGTATTTTTCTTGTAAAACAACTGCCAAGTGTTTTATGGGACCCAAGAAAGGAAGAGTCCCACAAGCAGATGAAATTGTTGTTTTACTACTGAGCAAAGGGCAAAATGATTGGCAGTCACACATGAAGCAAGAAAACACCCGAGGTACACTTACAGAAACACGGCAGACAATCTTGTAAGAAATGATGGATCGCTACACTTCAGATGGCACTGAGGGCGAAACTGCAAAGAAATATCCGGGACTCAACTTGGAATCGAAAAAGGATTTTAGGAAAGCCAAACTGAATGTGAAGAAATTTTAGAACTCTTTTAGCCATTTGTTTTGCTTATAATATCCTTTTTTCATGTGTTCAAAAGAGTGACTTTTGACTAAATGCTATTGTGTTCAGTTGGTCTGTCATATCTGACTCTTTGTAACCCCATGGACTGCAGCACGCCAGGCTTCCCTGTCTTTCATTATCTCCCGGAGTTTGCTCAAACTCATGTCCATTGAGTCGGTGATGCCATCCAACCATCTCATCCTCCGTCATCCCCTTCTTCTCATGCCTTCAATCTTGCCCAGCATCCAAGTCTTTTCCAGTGAGTCAGCTCTTCACATCAGGTGGCCAAAGTACAGGAGCTTCAGCTTCAGCATCAGACTTTCCAATAAATATTCAGGGTTGATACCCTTTAGGATTGACTAGTTTGAGCTCTGTGCTGTCCAAGGGACTCTCAAGAATCTTCTCCAGCACCACAGTTTGAAGGCAACAATTCATGGTGCTCAGCATTTTTTATTGTCCAGCTCTCACATCCATACATGACTACTGGAAAAACCATAGCTTTGACTAGACAGACCGTGGTCAGCAAAGTAATGTCTCTGCTTTTTAAAATGCTGTCTAGAATTGTCATAGCTTTTCTTCTGATATCTACGTAAATCTGAAAGACTTTTTTCAATAAGTACAAAACAAAAATTAGGAATAAAGCATTTTGGGGGTTGTTTTCCTTCACTTATGTTTAAAAATTATTTCTAAGATAACATAAAACCTACCACCCTAACCGTCTGTATGTGAACGATTCAGTGGTATCAGGTGAATTCACAGTGTTGTGTGACCATCTCACCATCTGTCTCCAAGCGTTTTTGTCACACTCTAGTTAGCAGTGCATCACACAACTGATGGCACCTTGTTCCTCATAAGACATGGTGTCTTCAATCCCTAGGTTGGGAAGATCCCCTGGAGTAGGAAATAGCAGCCTGCTCCAGTATTCTTGCTGGAAAATTCCATGGATGGAGGAGCCTGGTGGGCTACAATCAATGGGGTCTCAAAGAATCGGACACAGCTGAACACATACACAGCATACAGCATGCATATTAACCAAAAAATACACAGCTGAAACAATGTTTCCTCTGTTCATTAAACATAATTAAGCAAAATTATGTTTTTAAAATTACACAGTGTTGTGATCACTGTAAACAAAATACAACCCTCCCCGGGTTGGGGCTTCTCACCAAACAGGGACCACGGCTGGAACCCTCCAGCTTCTCAGGAACACCTTCCACTCCGGCTCAAAAGGAAGGAACAACCCGACCAGGGGCCCGGTCATGGCTGGCGTCCTCCCCTGCTTTCAGACTTGTGTCCAGACCAGAACATGAGTGAGTCTCAGTCTCTCTGTACTTCATGCTGTAGTCTGTAAAATAGATTCATAGGCTAGACGACCTCTGTCTTAGAGTGGTATCTTACCACTGGGTTCTAAATTTATGGCCGTGTGACTGAAGGCCAACATACACATACACAGTTTGGGATGTGGATTAAGGGCTACAGAGAGAAGTCATGACACCTCTTGGGGGTTTTATTGGGAGGTAAGAGACTTTTCATTTGACTAGGTAAGGGGAGATCCTGCTCAGAATAATGGGTCAGCCACTTTTTCTCTCTCAAGGTCATGAACATTTTGATCAAAGAGGAGAGACAAGAAAGTGTGTGTGGACTATCCGAGGGCATGCGGCATCATGGGGGGCTCCACTCTGCGGTTTCCAGTCACTCTCAGATTTCTGTTCCTGGGACTGTGACTTGCCCCGGGGACAGGAGGTAGAGCAGAGCCAAGAAGCTGATTCTCTTAGTCTCACATAGGCCCTGACCTGCCTCTGGGTCCCCAGGACAGGGAGCAGGGCTGGAGAGATCAAAAAAATGTGATGTAATGGGACCTAATGTCTCCTGGACCCCAGGTCAGGGCAGCATTGATGGCAGGAGGTGGCACTGCCCAGAGGCTGGACTGAGTGGGCACTCAGACCAGGGAGTCACTTACTGCAGTCGCCCCGAGCCTGCACAGCTCACTGCCCCACAGAAACGTCCTCCCCTTGTGGCTTGGGTGGCTCCGAGCTCTAGGGATGCCTAGAGCCTGTCACAGCTTCCGGGACCCTAACATGTGAGTTTGGGGAGTCATGGTCCCTCCTGATGGTACAAATAATGCTATTAATAACAGATGATATCAACTGACAGCTTGCTGTGGGCCAGGAGCAGCTCTGAGCACTTTCCATACATTAGTTCATTTAATCTAAACCCCAAGCCCACAGAGGTTTATTATCCCCTTTTGAAATCACAGAGATGCACTATGGAATGGAAAACCATGGCTTCCTCAGTCGACCTGAGCTTGACTCCATCACCCAAGGCCAGGATCCCAGCGCCTCTTAAATTGCCCCCTGCTTCCAGGCTATGAAAGCTGCTATTTGGCAGGGGTTCCAGGGAGCAAGTGAAGCTTAATGATTTATGGATGACTGAGTGCAAGAAAGCAAACACAGGAGAGACACGAAACCTCTATGCCTTGGAAGGTTCGTGTCACACCAACCGGTTGTTTTCCATCCCCTGCGAGATGGAGCTCAGTCAGCAGGAAGGATGTCCCGATCTCCAGAAGGGGTAGCACTGACACCCTGTTTCATGGTCAGTTCTGTAAGGTGTTGCCCCTGACTTGGCAAACAGTTTGAATCAGAGAGAGGGGTTTGGCAGCATAAGCCGTACAGAATCCCCATAGGACCGGTGGGGACAGGGGAGGCCCTGGGGCAGCTGCCCTAGGATAACCTAGGGAACAAACACGGAAAACCAGGGGACGTCAATCCCTATCTGGAGCTCATTAATGGGGAACTCCATTCAGCTGTGAAGTCCTAGATGGGGTGATAGGCATGCTGCGCCCAGGGGTAGGGGGTAGGGGCAGGAGGCGGCCATAGGGGAGAAAGGGTATCGGCCAGACTCCACCTACATCTCACGTGTCCAAATTCAGGATGGAGGGGCCCTATAAATGCCCAGGGCCAGCCTCCCCGGAGACCCTGAGAGAGAGACAGACAGACAGAGGGAGAGCAAGAGCTGCAAGCTCCCCACCCCGAGACCCCTGGGCCAGCCCACGGAAGGCTCCGCAGCATGTGGGAACTCCGGTCCATAGCCTTCTCCAGGGCAGTGCTTGCAGAGTTCCTGGCCACACTCCTCTTTGTCTTCTTTGGCCTCGGCTCAGCCCTCAACTGGCCACAGGCCTTGCCCTCTGTGCTGCAGATCGCCATGGCCTTCGGTCTGGCTATCGGCACCCTGGTGCAGGCTCTGGGCCATGTCAGTGGGGCCCATATCAACCCCGCCGTGACTGTGGCCTGCCTGGTGGGCTGCCACGTCTCCTTTCTCCGCGCTGTCTTCTATGTGGCCGCCCAGCTGCTGGGGGCTGTGGCCGGGGCCGCCCTGCTCCATGAGATCACACCACCAGCTATCCGAGGGGACCTGGCTGTCAATGCCGTGAGTAACCGGAACTGTGTCCTTTCCAGAAGGGAAGATCCTAGGGAGTCCCCTGTGAAGGATGAGATGGGAACGACCACATCTGGGTGAGGGTCTAGGTGGGGAGACAGAGAGAGGTGGGATGGGGAAGGGGCAGAAATGCTGGAGCCAGGAACATAGCTGCCACAGGAGAGTCAGGGTGGAAGGAGCAGTAATGTCAGACAGCGGCTGGGTACCCACGGGTCTGCTGGTACCTTCTGCCCTGAGCCTCTTAGAGGGAGAGCCACATCAAGGACTCTGTTGACCGATGCTGGCGTTGCAGTGAGGGCTGTGCTAGAACTCACGGAGGACGGAGTCCCCAAGCAGACATAGTCTGCTATGAAGACTATGAAGAAGGAACTTCAGAGAGCTAGTCCCCAGCATCTTCCTGAGGGAAGAAGGACCCAACATTCCTTCAGCATCCACTGTGTACAGGGCTCACAGCAAGGACTCCATGCTAGCCACACGTGGATAACTTACGACAACCTATAAGGGAGGGATGAGAAGATCCATTTCTTAAGGACATGGAAGCTGAGACTCAGAAGGAGGAAGTACCAAAGCTAGTCTTTAAACCCAGGCTTGACTGTCAAACCTGTGATCTCTCTACCCTACCAATATTCCCTCTTTGAGCCACCATCTAAGCCTTGTTTTGCAAACGAGGAAACAGAGGCTCAGAGAAGGGAAGTGACAGGCTAAAAGCTCAAGAGTTTGTTGACATCAAGGAAAATAGCGAACCCAGGGCAAAACTGAAGGGTCAAAGTCTCTCCAGACCTTGGAAAATGTCCCCAGAGCCCATGAGGTGATTGACATGACCAGTGGCTTTGGGAGCTGAGGGTGACGCTGTGGCCCCTCCCCCTCCACAACCCTGCCCTCTCCCTCTCCTGGGTCTGGGCAAGGCCTGGGCATCTGAGGGCATGGGTGGGAAGAGACAGCCTGTGTCCCTCAACACAGCTCTAACTCTTGCTCCTCTTCCAAGCCAGGAAAGCGAGTGCTTCTTTCATGCCTCAGTCTCCAGCATTTCTTGGCCTTCCCTACCCCCAGGCCACTGGATGTAAGCTCTGATGTCTCTGAACAGCCCTGCGTGGTCTCTGTGGCCATTCCCTCCCCCGTACAGGTGGCCTTCCTCATGCAAGGAGCAAGGGTGTCCCCACTAGGGAACTTCTCTCTTCAAAATGGAAAATATGATGAGTCTGGGGGCTCAAGTTTGAGAGAAGGCAAGAGTGACCACTGTGATGGATAGACTGAGAAGTCTGACCATTTCCATTGAGAATGAAATTAGTTCAGTTTGCAGCAAGATGAGGTCTAGTTAGACTAAAAGAGGAACTTCTTGAAAGCATGGTCAAGAAAGCCTCAGAATGTGTGACTAGGAAATCCCCTCTAATAGCAGGGCAACGTGAGTGCTAAGGGGCCGTGAGGACACAACCTCCTGCTCTTCCATCATCTCACAGTTGACTGGGGCCCTCAGGAGGGAAGGGTCTGGGAGGCTCCTCCGAATTTCTGCTCAGCATTTACCATCTTGATGACCTGGGGAGAACTTTCCTGGCTGGAACGAGGCAGCAATGAGACTGACATGTCCTGAGGCTAGGAAGAGCCAGATGACCCCCATGGCTGTCCCAGGTGTCCTCTGGAGTCATTGGAAAAGCCAGTCTGCCCACCAAGAATTTACCACTGATGTGCATCTGCTTTGTGGCAAGCCAGACTTCATCTCATTCTTGGTACAACACTATAAGGAGAATTCTGCGATCCTCCACTCTGAGTGGTAAAATTGAGGTTCAGCATTCAATTGATTCAAATCACAGAGCCGTGTCAGCACCTGGAAATGGACCCAGAGCTGTCTGACACCGAACCCACATCCATACTCTCTCCTTTAGACCACTCTTTACCAGGGAATGGAGCTGGGGCTCTGCCTTTGTCATTTCCAGACTCACAGTCCTCCAGGATCCATTCTGCTATCCCCATTTTACAGAAAGACAAACTGAAGCTGAAATAAATAGAGCCCCACAGCAAGTCAGAGGCTCCACAGTGTCTGTCTCCAAAGCTCTTCACTGCCCCCACTATAGGCTCTGATATTGGAAAATGAGAGGGAGTTGAGGTTAGACTCCATAGAGGCCCAAGGGTGCCATCTTGATGGTTAGGACCTGAGGTGGGGGTTCAGAGCCTGGAGAAGGAGTGTGGGAGCTCAGGGCTATCCCAGCTTCACCCAGCGCAGTGCCCAGACCCAGAGGACAGGGTGTAGGGTTCAAGATAACAAAACCCAGAGAGAAATCCAGTACTGGGTGTGGCTGAGTTATGAAATCACCTCTTCACTCAGCCCCAGGTTCTCTCGTTACAAGGTAAGGTCTGCTGGGACCATGGGCACCCCACATGGGGTTGGAAGCATCACAGTACAGGGACCCCCACCTCAACCTCCGCAGGAAGTGCAGAGAGCAAATCCACAGGGCAAAACTGACGCCTGAAATGCAGGAGGAATAGGCAAGGTCAAGGGGAACAAGCATATTGTACACTGGACTCCTGGGGGAAGGGAGCACACTAGTGCCAGCCCCTGAGCCAGTCCCTTGATCCTGTTCCTGGGAGCCCTTTGACCATAGGAGGAAAGACCACCGGCCTCTCATTACACCAGTATCCTATGGCTTAAATAGCGAGGAAGGTCTTCCTATAACCAGGCCTAAAACTTCCTGCTGCAATCAAAACCTCTTCCCTCCTTGTTCTTCAGGAAACAGAAATTCCACATCTCAGTACCCTTTTCCTCTCACACTGCAGGCACACAATCCCAATTACCAAACCTAATGGGCTAAGGAGTTAGTTTCCCTACCTCTAGCCTGGGAACCACAAGTAGTCAGTCATAGGGTCCATCCCCCTGCCTGTGTGCCATGGCCCAGTTAGAACCCACCAGTAGTGTGGACTAAGGTGGCTCGTGCGCCCTGGCGGATTGTGCCCGGAGGCCTATCTGGGTCCCTGGCTGCAGGTGGGCAGGAAGATGACACCAGTGTGGGGAGCAGGCTCAGTGTGTCCCCCTCCTCTGTCCCCAGCTCAACAACAACTCGACAGCCGGCCAGGCCGTTACTGTGGAGCTTTTCCTGACACTGCAGCTCGTGCTCTGTATCTTCGCCTCCACTGACGAGCGCCGTGGAGACAACGTGGGCACCCCTGCCCTCTCCATCGGGTTCTCTGTGGCCCTGGGCCACCTCCTTGGGGTAGGTCGTGGCCACTGATTCCAGCCTCCCTGGAGGGACAGACACACAGACTTTCCCCAAAGAAACAGATACACAGACTGCTCTAGAGATAGATACACAGAACCCTCGAAAGTGACAGCCACAGAGACACCCCGAGAGAGACAGATACACAGACCTCCCAGGAGGGACAGACACATGGACATACTCCAGAGGGTTTGACCCCCAGGCACCACAAAGGGACAGATAGCACTCCAGCTTCAAACGAATAGCAAGGCCTGTAAATATAGCACAAACTTCATCATCCATCCATGAATGCCCTGTAGGTTGAGGTCAAGCACTGAAGAGGGGCACGAAGACTCTGGCCCCATCCTCACCCCACTCCCCTCCCTGCCTCCTGCCTCCATTGCAGATCCACTACACTGGCTGCTCCATGAATCCCGCCCGCTCCCTGGCTCCAGCTATCGTCACCGGCAAGTTTGACGACCACTGGGTAATGGCTGAGACCTCCCTGTCTTCCCCTCCCGCAGAAACCCATCTCCACTAGAAGGGAGAGCAGTGGGATCAGCAAATTCACCCCACCCCCAATCCTCCTCCTGGGGCTACTGGGAGTCTTGGGTCCACCTTTCAGGTCTGACCCCAGAGACTCCATTTCTACATCTATAAATAAGGATAAGAGTGTATCCTTTGTTCCTTTGGCTTTGGGGAAAGATTAAGTGAGGTTACTGGTTTAAAAGAGATGATGCAGTGCCTTAGAATTTGATAAATGGTAATTATTTATACTAGGCTACATATTTCTATCATTTAGCACTTATCTAGTTCTTCCTTAGTATGTGCCAGGACTTATTCTAAGTGCTTTGCAAATATTGACTCAGAGTTTTCACAACAACCCTAGGCGTTAGGTATTAGAGTGAGGAAAGGCACAGAGAGGCCAAGTAACTTGTCCAAGGTGACCAGGGAGTCCGCACTGAATTCGCCCCATTACCCCACAACTAACAAGTCTTCCCGCTGCTCGCTTCTCCTCCCTATTCACACGGAAGAGCGTTTGATACCCTTCACCACGCGAGGCCCCCTTTCAACGCCAACGGGGAGAGGAGCATCTCTCGAGCCGCCCTCTCGCTCGCCCCCCAGGTCTTCTGGATCGGACCCTTGGTGGGCGCCATCGTGGCCTCGCTCCTCTACAACTACGTGCTGTTCCCGCCCGCCAAGAGCCTGTCGGAGCGCCTGGCGGTGCTGAAGGGGCTGGAGCCCGACACCGACTGGGAGGAGCGCGAAGTGCGGCGGCGGCAGTCGGTGGAGCTGCACTCCCCGCAGAGCCTCCCGCGCGGCAGCAAGGCCTGAGCGCCGGGACGGGCTGGGGGAGCTCGCCCGCCCGCCCGCCACCCCGCCGGAGCCCCTCTCCCCAGGCTCGAATCCGGCCCCCAGGGCACAGTAGCTGCTTCCAAGACGCGCCGAGTGGCCAGGGCCCCTGGCACCGCGGTGAGCCTGGCAGATTCCCCTGGCCTGAGGCTGCGTGGGGCAGCAAGTAGGGGACCCTGAGGCGCCTGGCAGGGAGTTGGGGACAATGGCGCCCAGCTGGGGTGGGAGGGCGGAGCTAGAAGCCTCCTCCGAGAGCCTGCGCAAGTGCACTGGGGGACGGGAGCTGGAAAAGGTGCCCCATGATTTTTTGCTTGTTCGTCCCCCTGTGCCTCTCTGTCCCCAAGTGCAGGGCCGTGCACATTCCTGAGTGTAAGCAGGTGTGCCTGCGCTGGCGCAAGTGTGCCCTGGCTGATCACCTCTCACTCCCTTCTTGACCCCTCCCGCCCCACCTGCAATAAATCCGAGTCCTCTGCAGTGGGGGTGTCCTGTCCCCAGGAGCGCTAAGCGCGCTCCCCAGGAGAAGGGAAGAGGGAGGTGTGGAGGCCACTCTGAGAGGGCTGGAGGGAGGCACTGATTTCCACTCCCGACTCTGCCCCTTCAGGCAAGTTTTCCCAAGCTGCAGCACTGGGTCCTAAGATTTGCCAGGAACCGCTACTAAAGGCAGCGAGGTTTCAACCAGAAGACAGCTCCCCCAGAATTGGCCTGAGATGGGAGCAGGGAGAGGGAAGTTGAGGGCCAAGGACCTCCCTCCTGCCCTAAGAGAGGACCTCGCCCCAGGAAGAAGAAGCATGCATATGTGTGTATGTGCATATCCAGCAGGTGTACCTGAGACCCCATCTCGGCGGGGGGGGGGAATGAGGGTGGAGGCGGGTGGGCTCCAGACTGAGAGATTAGCCTCCCACTGTGGCAGAGAAAACAAAAGGCCTTAGCGGGGCCCCTGGCCTTTGTCTTGGGAGGGGGAAGATTTGCAACTAGACACTTCTTGAAAGGAGACACTCAGTTTCGCAAGTGAGCCCTCTCACCCAGCACACACCTATGGCTGGCTGGGCAAGGCACTCAGGCACGTAACCACAGGCACCAGGCAACATGCCCCCATCACCTATCCCACTTCCGGTCCCTTCCCAGGAAGCAGCTCTTCTTCCCCTCTCTCCCTTCCACCTCCCCAGCCCTACTGCTCCCTTCCTTCTGGCTCCCCCCAAAGGACCTTATTGTGGAGAGAGCAGCCTAGCACACTGTAGGCCAAACAAGGGGAAATGACTTGTCCAGGCAGAGACAGGTCTATGTCTAGAGCCGGGCCTTCTAAATTTACAGGCCAGTGCGATGTTTCTCAAACAAGATTAACTAGGATTAAGTGAGATCATGCATGTAAAGATGCTGTGTGAACTATAATTCCTCATACCATTATCACGCATTAGTGGGATCATTTCGCTATTTCTGTTCCTGGGGGTGGGGTGGGGTGGGGTGGGGGGAAGAATCCAGAGGGGCATGACCTTTGGCCTCCTGGACATCCTTTAATTGGTGGTTAAAGCAAAGGCAGACCCTGGGGCCCCAAGGTACCAGCAGGAGATGGGTGTGGGGCTAGCCCCATCCTGATCCAGCCTCTTCACCTCTCCCAACCCTGAGCCTCCACATTGTTCTCCCCGCCTCCCACCACCCATGCCAGCCATTCTCCCCTCCCTCTCCAGCCTGTTGCATCGCTGACCTAAGGACCACACTGAGAGCCCCCTTCTCTGTGCTCTGATGCCGTCATGCTTTCAAGGCTTTTCTCTGTGTCTGTCCCACACTGCACAAGCATCGCTGTGCACCAGAGCCTCCAGCCCCTTCGGGCCCTCCACTCCCTTCAGAGACACACTGGATAAGGAACACATATCTGTAATTGTGCCCACTGCCTCCTCTAAGCTCTTTTCTGTCTTCCTTGACCAAACCTTCCTTCGGGTTAGCAAAAGCCTGCCCTCAGTCATAGATGCTATGGAGATGATTCTCCCAATCCTCAACAGCTGATGACAGCCACCTGGCCTCATTCCTGGAGAAGGGGTCAAGTCAGAGTCCAAAGTGACCCCCAGGGCTGTACTTCTGGCAGCTGAGTGTCCTTGCACTGGAATTTCAAAGGGAACAAGGTACTGAGCTGTAAGCCAAGCCTGGCCGTGTCTCAGGTATTGCATCCCCTCCTCACTTCTTCCCAACAGATGTTTCTGTGCTATGTTCAGTCACTCAATAGTTTCTGACTCTTTGCAACTCCTGAACTCTGACCCACCAGGCTCCTCTGTCCATGGGATTTTTCAAGCAAGAATACTGGAGTGGGTTGCCATTTCCTTCTCCACAGATCCCTCTAGAAGTTGCCAAAAATTTCTCCTCTCAGCTATTCCTCTTCCAAGATGACACTGTCCCCTGAACTTAATGTGAGATCCCTACTGCTTCCAGCCCCGATCGCCCAGATTGGGATCACTGAGGTCAGAATCCACAGAAGGATTCAAGTGATGGGATGGAGGGGAACTACACCTGTTAAGCACTTTTGTGTCCCATTTTCTGTGCTGGGTGCTTTACATGCATTAGCTCATCTAATCCTCCTAAAACTTCAGGGAGGTTAGGGAAGGCCGGCACCCGATAGCCGTGTTGCGTTTTACTTTTTCCAAAGCATTTCCTTATCACCTCCTGCAATTATTTCCCAACCCTGCAAGACAGGCTGAGCAAATACTGTCCTTCCCATTTCAGGCCGAGGCTGAACAACTGGACTAAAGTCACACAGCTGTATATGGTAGAGCTAAGACTTGAATTCAAGCCTTCTTATGCAAAATGCCATGATCTTTCCACTCAGATGTCAGACCAGATCAGGCCTGTATTGGGGCCACTCTAGGGCCCTCCTGGGAGCCCTGGGCAGAAATCAGAGCAACTGGCCTGCCAGTCTTGGGTGGGGGGAGGGCTGGGGCCAGGTGGGCAGACAATGACGAAGAACACAGGCTGGTTTCTGCCCTCAAAGAGCACCCAGCCTGGAGGAGGGTGGAGGTCCCATGCCAAACCAGACAGAGGCAGGGCAGCATAGAGGCAGATGGACAGTACTTCAGGTCCCCAAGCTGGAGAATGGGGAGATTCTGAGCCGAGGGGAGGAAGGGCTGGCCACTGGGCCTCGGCTGCTTCCACCTCCGCACTCCTACTTTGCGCCAGATGACTTTGCCCCTTCGTGGGTTGCTTCAATACTCTTTTGGGTCTTTAAGCTGCGATTCTGTATCTGGGCAGTGCCTCCCAGCTAGACTATGAGCCCTGTGGGGGCAGGGCTCCTTTTGGTTCTCAGATGGCACCCTCCTCTCTATCTTCCCTCATCTGTCCTGGGTAGCACAGTGCTCTGCACATAGTAAACACTCAATAAATGCTCACTTGTCAATAAATGCTGTTTCTGTCACAATTTACAAATGGTCCGTGCAGTCCGAGGAGCCAGAAGACAGACTAGAGTCTGTGGCGTGTCACGAGCACCCAGAGCTGCCGCGACGGGTGGTGCAGAAGGAGCTCAGCTGGGAGGCCTGTGGTGTCCAGGTCCCACTGTCAGCCTGGCCCAAATGGGTATGCTGGGCTCTGTCACCCAGGTGGCACTGCAGGGAGGCCACCAGGACATGGGCTGGCTGTGTGGCCACCAGAGAGAGTGAAGGAGAGCCCCCTTTGGTCCCCTCGTACAAACTATAGCACCATGTTGGGAAGACAGGGCAGGGACCCGGGATAACACCTAACACTGAACGTGCAAGATCAGCCTCCTGCTCTTCTCCCCAAACCTGCTCCTGCCATGGTCGTTCCCAGCTCAACTGATGGCAACTCCATCTTTCCAGCTTGAGACCAAAAGGCTTGAGCCATCGTTGACTCCCCATTCTCACACCCAGCCCTGACTCCATCAGGGAATGCTGCTACTTCTACCTTCGAAGGGATCCAGATCTCTCAGCTTCAGTATTTCCCACCAGGCCACCATGTCCCTGCCTCCATGCCCTTCTCATCTCTTCTCAACACAACAACAGAGGTGTCTTTTAAAGCTTTGTCAGGGGGCATCCCCGGTGGCTCAGTGGTAAAGAATTTGCCTACCAATGCAGGAGACAGGGGTTTGATCCCTGATCTGGGAAGATTCCCAAGTGCCTCGGAGAAGCTAGGCCCATATGCCACAAGTACTGGACCTATGCTCTAGAGCCCGGGAGCTGCAACCACTGAGCCCACTCTTAGCAACTGCTGAAGCCCGAGTGCCTTAGACCTGTGCTGCACAACAACAGAAGCTTGCACACTGCAACGGGAGAGCAGCCCCCGACTCGCCGCAGCTAGAGACAAGCCTGCACAGCAACGAAGATCCAGCACAGCCATAAAAAAATTAATTTTTTTTAAAACCTTTGTCAGGGACTTCCTTAGTGGTCCAGTGGCCAAGACTCTGCACTTCCACTACAGGGAGCATGGGTTCAATCCCTGGTCAGGGAAGTTATGCATGCCACGTGATACAGCCAAAAAGAAAAACAAAAAAGAATTTTTTCAGTCCACACCAGTCCCGTCAGTGACTCCCTCAGTCTCTCGAGTAAAGCCCGCGGTCCTTCTGGTGATGCGAAAGTCTGCCCACCTCCACTGCTTTCTGCCCTCCCTTGCTTTCTCTGCTCCAGCAATTCAGGCTGCTCCCTTTGCCTAGAATGTTCTTCCCCTATACATGCATGGTTCTTTCCCTCTCTTCTTGAAACCAAGCAAGACGTTATGGGGCTCCTGGGCACAAAAGCCTTTCTGCGTCACCTTCTCTGAGTTCCAAAGGGCAGGTTCAAACATTTGCTGATCAGGCAAGGGAGGAAATACAGAGACAAGGGAGAGCAGTCAAGAAACAGTAGTACAGCCTTGGGAGCAGGCTCCTGGTTCCCCCTCAAGGGATATACATAATGTTATCTTTGAGCTCCTCTGCAGAATTAAAACTCATATCAAATAGAAGACGTGATGAAGCACTCTTCTTTCCAGAGAAGGTCACAGTTCACCCATCACCTGATGCCAGATGACCTCTGGATTAAAAGAATGCGGGTCTTGCACACACCCTGATCCCTGATCCTGACTAAAAGACTCTTCACAGCCCCCACCCCCCCCCCACCCAAAGGTGGGAAACACAGTTTTGAGGGCATTAGTCCACTGTGGTCTCCTTTACTGGCAAAGCAATAAATCTATTCTCTTCTACTTCACCCCAAACCCTGTCTCTGAGATTTAATTCGGCACCAGTGTACACAGGCTGAGCTTCTGGCATCAGTTTTCCTTCTGGGAAATTCCATTTGAAAGGCACCTGCTGGGGCAGAGGTCACAGGCTAAGCGGAACTTGGAAGCTGATTTGAGCCTTGTGCTGTTTGGTTTTTGGTTTGAGGCTTCTGTTGCTGGCGAGGATTTTGGTTTGTTCTTGGTCTGCACTTGAGTGTTCTATCGATCAAACATGGGAAATGCTTCAATTCCACCTGATGGTCCTCTGGAGAAAATCCTGGCAGACTGATCGACCTAAAGCTATGAACCTATGACCAAAAAGAAATGAGATCCTATTGTAATTCTGTTTGGCCAACGTGCATTCTTAAAAGTGAGGAGAGGTGGTCTTTGTATGATCCCCTATTCTTCAGCTAGAATTGCTTTGTCACGGGAATGGAAAGGCTGGGAATTTGCTCCCCTCCATCATGGCCAGCCACTCTTGGGTTCCTTGGGAGCCAGTTCTGGGCTTGTTCTCCTTCAAGAACTGAGCCCATCTCTTTGGAACCCTCAGTCTGGGAGTGGAAGTGAAAGTTTTAGACCACACCTCCTCCGATGTTCTGTCTGTGTGGCCGCGGCTTATCCGTCATTTGTATTTGTGTGTGTTGTTTTGGGGTGAGCCACTCTGTCCTGTGCAGGATGGGGAAAGTCAACCTGCTCATGGCGAGCCACTTTGAGTTCTCCATCTGGGAGTGGAAATGGACTCCTCGGCTACACCTCGTCTAACATTTTGTCTGTTGAAGCATGTTGTTGTTTGTCTGTACGTGTGTCAGTACTTGCACTGACTGGTGAAGAGGTCTTTGGTAAAAAGGGTCTCACTTGTGACAACATCAGGGTATCCTTCTGTATTGTATTGGGCTTCGCCTGTGGTGGAGGGTTGGTTAGAATTTTCCCTTCTGGACTAGCCTTGATATAGGTGACCAGAGCTCTATCTTCTATCTTGTAGTCCCCCTAGGGTGTCTTTCCAAAGCTGGGAAATTTTCAGCTGTGCTCCCATGAAAAGGAATTGGTATTTCTGATAAACCTATTTGCAGGGCAGCAATGGAGATGCAGACGCAGACAACAGACTTATGGACCTGGGGAGGCGGGGGGAGGAGAGGGTGGGACGAACGAAGCGAGTAGCCTGGAAACCTATACACTACCATATGTAAAATAGAGAGCCAGTGGGAATGTGCTGTGTGACTCAGAGAACTCAAAGCAGGGCTCTGTGACAACCTAGAGGGGTGGGATGGCTTGGGAGGTAGGAGGGAGGGTCAAGAGGGAGGGGACATATGTATACCTATGGCTGATTCATGTTGATGTACAGCAGAAACCAACACAATATTGTAAAGCAATTTTCTTTCAATTAAAAATAAATAAAAATTTTTAAAAAGGAGGTGGATTCAAAAAATTTAGTAATTTGGCTTAAAAGCCACACTACTTTACTTCCTGCAACGGTTAATTTTATGTGTCAACTTGGCTGAGCCACAGTGCCTAGATATTTAGTCAAGAATTATTCTGAATGTTTCTGTGAAGGTATTTTTTTGTGTGAGATTAGCATTTACACTAATGAAATTTTAATAGAACTGAAGTCCTCTGTAATGCGGGCAGGCCACAACCAATCAGTTGAAGGCCTTAATAGAACAAGACTAACTTCCCTTAAGCAAGAAGGAATTCTGCCACCTGACTGTCTTTGAACAAGAAGTCTTCCCTGAGTTTTCAGCCTACCCACCTATCCTATCAGGTTTGAGGATCCTCAAGTCAACTGTGAAAGCCAATTTCTTAAAATAAACCTCTCTCTGTTCAAAGAAAAAGAAATTGGTATTTCTCTCCCCCTATGCCTAGAGATGTAAATGTTCTACCAGGATTCTCAAGAACATTTATCTAGACTATCTTTACTTTCTGAGATTGAAGAAAGAGAAAAAAGAAAGAGGGGGGCCTCAAACGGAAAAACTGTGAGATCTCTGGTTCTGTCTGTATGTAAAAATAACTGGTAAATGAGCTCTATTTAATTGTCTTAAAAATAAGTGCTTATAAATTAAATATTTTAAAAATTGGTCAAGATGAACTTCAGGACCATATGATCTGGGAAACAGTACTGAAGTGATATCTGCTATTGACGGTGGCTTAAGCTTGTTGGTTTGATTAATATAGACATGTCTTTAGAGTCATCAATATTAAACATAATACTTCTGTTGTACTTAGGTTTAATAGAAATCAAATCAAATCTGATTATATCTGTTGTAAATCTGTCAAGGAAAGTAACATAATGTGAAGAAGTTTTGTTTGTTTATCAGCCATGATCTGTAGTATGTGGGATCTTAGTTCCCCAACCAGGGATTGAATTCGGGACCCTTGTATTAGAAGTACAGAGTCTTAATCATTGAACCATCAGGGAAGTCCTTTAAGGAAAGTAAATGTAAATGATAAGAGCTTTTAGGTAAACTGTATGGGAATAATTATGGTTTAGGAATGTCCACTTGAGGAAGATCTCTCTGGATATTTGGTAACATGAAATGTTAGTTAAATGATGGAAGTTTCTTGAATAGCTGGGTCATTCCCAAATAAAATAAGATACCAGGACATCAATTACTAAACAAAGAAATTAAAGACATCTAGGTCTATCAGGGAATATGTTTGGTGCCACCCGGAGATGTTCTCTATAAGAAAGCAAGTGTTTTTAGAAATTATCATTGGTATTTATGTTCACCAATTAATAGAATGCTAATATGAAAATTTATAATTTCTTACTTCTGAATTTTCACTAGAAATCAAGGTTTTTTAAAAGTTGAGGACTCTAAACATGTAGTTAAAGCTAATAAAAATAATAAAGGAAACATTTCAGTATGCTGTAGGAAAGTGGGACATGTGTTTTCAGTAAAGAATGGAATTACATTTTATTAAAGAAAAACAAAGTGAGTCCATCTTAGAGCTCATTGCTTTTGGATGGAAAAATGAGGGATGGGCTAATATGGATGCAGAAAGTGATAGAAGGTTTGCAGGAAGTGGACCCTGAGAAGAGTTTTGTGCATGGTCAAGTCTGGTTGAGTTTGGAATGGATTTAACTGAGTAAATGAATTTCAAAAGTAAGCTGGTTTGAAACTTGAATTTTATTTTTATCTCTGTCAAGAAGACAATTTTTCTTAAAACACTGAACTGCCTCTGATAACAGATTCAAGTTTCTTTACCTTTTAAGTTATCTGTTCTAGATTTGCCTTTGAAATCTTTTATTGTCACTAAGGTTAAGTGAATAACTATTGTCTCACAGTGACTTATGATTTTATACACCCAAGTGTTTTGAAACTTTTTGACAAGCATCCCAAATATCAGGGCTTTAAAAAAATATTTATGTATTTATTTGACTGCATCAAATCTTAGTTGCAGCACATGGGATCTTTGTTGCAATCATGTTATACTGTTGCAAAGTTTAATTAAATTATTAAGGGGACACTGTTTCTGAGGCTTAACTCAGTAATCTATTTTTGGATGAAGATCAGATGCTACATGATCTGCAACCAAGAGATTAATACCAGGTTATGGTCATTTATATTTAAAGGCTCCCTTGTGTTGGGGACAATTAAACCATACTAGAGATAATCAGCCTAGCATCACTAGGAAATTGGGCTGGGTGCTTCATGGACAATGCCAAAATATAATTTCCCTTAAAGATAACAACTGGTATAGAACAGACTAAGTCAGACAAACTGAGACATACTAGGCTGCGCCTAATGGAATTTCTTGACTTAAATTCTTACCTATGATCTTACTAATACTGCTAGCTATATTATTTTTTATGTTACCTGTTTTACAAAGCTGCTTTTTAAAATTACTGAATGTGTGACTGAGCCTCTGATAAGATGATGATATAAGTTCCATATGAGACTCATGATTGTAATAATGTAATTCTAGATATGGGAAGAAACAACAAGAGGGGATGTTTTCCTGAACCATAAGAAACTAGTAAGACAGGGAGTCTGGAGATTTGGGGCTACTATTAATAAGGTCTAGTCCAGTAATAGCACGTTGAGCAGCCTATCAGTGAAATCTTCGCCAGACCTGGGAGTAAGTATTCTCAGCACAGCGGGATGAAGTGACCATGAAATGACTCCCACCAAACTATGGTCAAATTCATGACCCTGAAGGGGCTCTGCCAACTGAAAATTGGCACTTGCCATCTGCCTCTGCAAGGATTAGGTCAAGGCCACTGCAGCCACGGACCTTCAACACACCCTGAAAGGAGTTCAGGGTGGAGATCGGGAATGAGGTACTCTGTGCTCTGGAAAAAAAAACTGGAAGAACAGGCCTTCAGATAGTTGGATACGCAGGAGATTTTACGAGCCCAAATTCTTGCATCGTCTCATATCAAGAAAAGCACTGAAATCATTAACAGTGACATCTGTTTTGGCCATGAGGAGGGAAAAACATTTGAAAATCAAAATGGAGTGTCTGTGGTTCAGACATCCAAGGTAAAGCTAAGTGACCATTGTGGATTTCAGACACATTCCTGGATTGCTGAGAATTTGAATTTTCTGAGCTGCGTCACACTTAGGATGCTACCAGCCATTCTCAAAACAATGTCTGCTGGCAGTTGGTAGCTGCAACCAGATGGTTTCAAGGTATCCACTTAAAATGATTAAATTTTTAGTCAATAAAATTGGTTTAGGTCAGATGTTAGCCAAAAAAAAAAAAAAGGCGATATGCGTAGTGGTCAGTATCTCCTGTTATGTGTATGTTAATGCTGTGAAAAAACTCCTTAGGTAAAATTACATAACTGGCTACAATGAGTCTCTTCAAAGGGCCAGTTCCAGACTGGATTTCAGGTTTAGTCTCCTGAATTCCTCAAGGAATGAGATCTATTTTGTCTATTAGAATTCCAGTTGTCACTATTTCAACTACTTCTAATTGGATCTGTTGGACCAAGTGGTGGGCCAGGGGTTTGCGATTTTAATCGAAATAAACTCTGATCCAGGATTTAAAACTTATGAATATTTCCAATTCAGTGTCCCATTGAGGCAGGACTATGCCCTATTTTAGAAGGAAGTAGCCAGAGTGGCCACCGCCCAATTCCCTGAAAAGATTTCCGAAAGGTTAAAAAGAGAAGAGGAGAATTGCCTTGGTGGTTCATTAGTTAAGAATCTGCCTGCCAGTGCAGGGGACACAGATTCCATCCCTGGTCCAGGAAGATTCCCCATGCCACGGGGCAACTAAACCTGTGAACTGCAACTACTGAGCCCATGCTCTAGGGCCCACACACCACAGCTACTGAAGCCCATACACTCTAGAGCCTATGCTTCACAACAAGAGAAGCACCAATGAGAAGCCCGCACACCACAACTGGAGAGTAGCCCCTGCTCACCAAAACTAGAGAAAGCCCATGTGCAGCAACAAGGACCCAATGCAGCCAATCGATTAATTTTTTAAAATGTTGGGACTTCCCTGGTGCTCCAGTGGCTAGGAGGACTTGTGCTTTCAATGCAGAGGGCCAGGGTTCAATCCTTGGTTGGGAAACTAAGATCCCACATGCCACATGGTGTAGCCAAAAAAGAAAAAGAAGAAAGGGAGGACTGAAACCGAGTCCCCCTAAGATTGAGTTCCTCTGCTGAGTTTATGATTAACATGCTTGCCTGCTAAGTTGCTTCAGTTGTGTCCGACTCTGTGTGACCCTATGGACCATAGCCCACCAGACTCCTCTGTCTGTCCATGGGATTCTCCAGGCAAGAACACTGGAGTGGGTTGCCATGCCCTCTTTCTGGAGATCTTTCTGACCCAGAGATCGAATCTGCATCTCCTGCATTGACAGTCTCTTTACCACTAGCACCACCTGGGAAGCACTTATGATTAACATCTCTATCCAAAATGATTATTCCCCTTCTTGTCCAACAGCTGTTCTCCTCGGGATTGAGAAGTATCAAAGAAAAGGGGGTATTGAGATCAAGCAGGACCCTATGGAACTCTTGGGCACAAAAGCCTTTCTTCGTCACCTTCTCTGAGTTCCAAAGGGCAGGTTCAAATAGTTGTTGATCAGGGAAGGGAGGGGATGCAAAGACAAAGGAGGAGCAATCAAGAAACAGTAGTACAGCCTTGGGGGCAGGGTCCTGGTTCCCCCTCAAGGAATATACATAATGTTATCTTTCAACTCTTGAACAAAACTAAAACCCCCACCAAGTGGAAGACATGATGAAGCACTCTTCATTCCAGAGAAGGTCACAGTTCACCTATTACCTGATGCCATATGATCGCCAAGGGGGCCCAATATCAGGAGTAAAAGAAGGGGTTCCTCCTGAGAGATTCTAACTTTCCCTGCCACACACAGGGAGATGCATCTCCCAGCCCAGAGAGGTCCCAAGGAAGCATTCCTCTGGGACTGACTGGGAAGGATCCAAGTGCTCAGGGCAAAGATAATTCCAGCATATGGGCACTCTTGTGACAGCTTGGGGACAGAGAGACCCTGAAGGTCAGAGAGAGGTAGAAAGGCCTCAAGCCAGGCCTAGGAAACATAACCAGCTGCCCTCATTTGAGCCACCTGGATAGATAGGGTCTTGTTCTTCAACTACACCAGGTCAGTCCTGATGCGCCTGTGGGTCTCATCTTAGCTCACTGTGTGACCCTGGGCAAGGCAGAACCTCTGAATCTGATTTCCCTCACAGGTAGCTCAGAATTTAATCACACAGTGGAGGCCAGAGCCCTTGGTTAGCTGTAAAAGATTGGTCTCAAAACCTCAAGTAGGAGCTTCCTTCCCCTGGTGACACTACTGAGTCCTTCCCACTTTAAGACTGTGGAGTTTAAGATCTGTGGATTTATGAGAGCAGTGCCTTGACGAGAGAGAGTGAAAAAAAGGATGGAAGGGGGCAGACCGGAGGCAAGACAGAGGTGACAGAGCTTAGTCCTCAAAGGTCTCTGGGGTCACGAATGTCATTGTTCCAGTCTGCAGCAGTCTGTACCAGGCCCGCAGAGCCCTGTGCCCTCAAGCCCAGATGAAGATCCTGTACACAGCTGCCACCCTCTGCCAGGGGCAGGGCCACAGGACCCAGGGCAGAAGGGACCGACGGGCCCCCTGTCTTAGGAGGAGAGACCTGGGGGAGGAGCAGCTCCAGCAGGAAACCAGGGCAGAACAGGAACAATAGCAAGGTTTCTTCAGTCCTTGTTTTCTTTGGCCTCTTAGCTGCCATGGAGCCCAGATCCCGCTCCGCCAGGTCCTTGACTTTCCTCCGGCCCGCCCCTCAGCCCCCTGACGGAAGAGCACCTGTTCCCTCCCTCTGCTGCGCTCCACACACAGCCCTCAGGAGGCTTTAAAAATTACAGTCACATGTGAGGAAACTTTACAGAGTGTTGCTCTGTGCCAAGCACTAGACTGAGTGCTTCCCAAAAACGGGGCACGGGAGTGGTGGAGGCGTCTTCAGTGCAGCTCCACTCCTGGGATCTTGGGGGTCCTTCCTTGCCCCTCTTCCAAGCTCTCAAGGGCCCTCCAGCCTCATTCCCCACATACCTACCCAGGGATTAGGGAAGAGGGAAGGATGGGAGGGGTGCGGGTCGGGGGAAGAAGGGGCGGCGGAGAGGAGGGACTGGGAAGGACTGGAAGAAAGTGTTACCCAGTTCACGGGTGGGAGAACCTGACTTTGGGGGAACTAAAAAAGACCACATGTAAGACATTCAGACGTGGAAAATGATGCAGCGACTGACAGAGACAGAGTAGAAGAGATGACGAAAGGTGAAATAGAGAGTAGACGCTAGGATGGCCAAGTCCAGGGCAGGCTGGCCTGGTGCTCATTATCTCCAAACGCCCCGGCTCCAATCCAGGAGGTCTGCCCCGCCCGAGTCAGGGAGAGGCCCGCGATGGCCGGACCGCCCCGCAAGGCCCTGCCCGGCCGGCCGCCCCCGCCACCGCCACCGCGGGCCCGCAGGAAGGTGGGCGGCGGCGGCGCTGTCCTCAGGGAAGCGCATCATTCCAGCCCGGCCGGGCATGAGGCCGGGTCAGGATGCCCAGGTCGCAGGAGGAAAAGGAGGAGCTGGACCCAGCGCCCGGAGAGAAGAAAAGGGGAAGACCGCGGCCAGAGATCAAGGCTCAGCGGAGGCACCCGTCCGGAGAGCCGAAGAACGGCAGAGCCCAGAGCCAGCAAAGTCGCCCCGGGAGCCCGGGACAGATAGAGTGGAGTAGGAGCGCGGGAGCCGCCCGGAGCGTACTATGCGCGGGTCCCAGCCCGCCGGGCCGGTCTACACCGCCGGCCTAGTCACGTGGCCCCAGAGAGCGTGCGGCTGCCCGGGCGGGGGGGCGCGCGGGGCCGGGGGCGCGGCGGCCCTGAAGTTCCCTCCCTGCGTGCAGTGCTGGCCCCCGGGTGTGGGAGCCGCCCACTGCCCCCCCGGGCCCGCCCCGCCGCGGGCCGCCTGCCTGGTATATAGCGCGCCCCCGCAGGCCCCGCGCCACGTCGTTAGCCACGCCGCGGGCACCCGGGACTGTGCGGGCACCCGGGACTGTGCGGCGCCCCCGAGCCAGCCCCCGACCCCCTGCACCACCGCCTCCCGGACGGGTGACCCCTGCGGGGACTGCTGCAAGACCATGAAGAAGGAGGTGTGCTCCGTGGCCTTCCTCAAGGCAGTGTTCGCAGAGTTCCTGGCCACCCTCATCTTCGTCTTCTTTGGCCTCGGCTCGGCCCTTAAGTGGCCGTCGGCGCTGCCCAGCGTCCTGCAGATCTCGCTGGCCTTCGGCCTGGCCATAGGAACCATGGCCCAGGCCCTGGGGCCCGTGAGCGGTGGCCATATGAACCCCGCCATCACGCTGGCCCTCCTAGTCGGGAACCAGATCTCCCTGCTCCGGGCGGTCTTCTACGTGGTGGCCCAGCTGGTGGGCGCCATTGCCGGGGCCGCAATCCTCTATGGGCTGGCACCATACAATGCCCGAGGCAATCTGGCTGTCAATGCGGTGAGTGCCCAGGGGGCTGGCGGTGGGGCAGGGACCCTGGGGTGGGCTCTGGACCTGGTCTCCAAGTCCCATCTCCCGAATGGGTGGCACAGAGTAGACCAGCCAGCTGACACCTTTGCCAAGAAGGTCATAGCATCCTAAGGCCAGGAAGATGAATCTCCATGGTGGTGTGTGCTCTCCGCCGACTCCTCGGGTTCGTACCCACCTCCTCTGCCTGCCCACCCACCTCTTGCTGCTGCATCCCAGCGTCTCTCCCGGTGCCTACTGTCCACCTTCTCTTACCTCCCTTCTCCTGTCTTACCTCCGAGCTCTTCTGTCCTCCTGGGCACCTCATCACTCCCGTGTGGCCCTCAGTGGAGTGGTCTCATGGAACCATCAGTGAGAGATGGATTGTGATCCTGCCTTTGGTGACCCCAACCTCTCTGGGTTTTGTTTTTCTCATTCTCATTACATGGGAATGGCCATGACTTCCATAGAGTGGGACTCAGGGGAGTATGTTTAGCAGCCAGGCTTGTGGACTCCCTAATGGGATGCCCGTACATATGGCCTCTGATGAATATTGCTTTCTGCTCCTGGCCCCCTCCCCTTCCCCCCATCCCTGCAACCCCAGTTTCAGCCCCCTTGTCCCATGCAAACTGGGTTCATTAATCAAACACAGAGGAGGATTTTCCTGGCCATTGTCAAACCATGAGTCAGCCCCACCGGAGAGACGGGTTTGAGGTTTGGAGCTGGCAGCGGGTCAGGCACGGGCGGGAGGCGGGCTTGGGGGGAGCAGTAAGCAAACTGGGCAGCTGCCCACAGGAGGGAGGGTAAATGCCAGCTTGTGGGGGTTGGGGCCTGGGCAGACCGGTGACGGGCCAGTGTCCAGGAAGAGGTCCCCCAGCTTTGTCACTTTGGCCACAGCTTTGCATTCCAAGCTTTCTGACCACTGGCAAGTATATAGTCTCTTTGGCAAATGAATGACCTCCCTGAAGTGACAGGGCTTGGCTTCCAGGCACTTGGGCCCTAGGAGTCCCTGGAGACCAAGACCCCCATCCCTGCAGGTTCCTGGCCATAGAGTCAGAAGAAGGCAGGGCTCCTAACACACCATCCCCTTGCAGCTCAACAACAACACGACTGCGGGCCAGGCTGTGGTGGCGGAAATGATTCTGACCTTCCAGCTGGCACTCTGCGTCTTCTCTTCCACTGACTCCCGCCGCACCAGCCCTGTGGGCTCCCCAGCCCTGTCCATTGGCCTGTCCGTCACACTGGGCCACCTAGTGGGGGTGAGCAAAGGCTGCTATACTCTGGCCCAGACTCAATCCCCTCCAGTCTGAGAAAATACGGGAGTGAGGGGGAGTTGGGATGGGGACAGCAAACCAAGCCCAAGCTCAGGACAGAGAGGAGAGGAGGGATCCAGAGGGAACTGTGAAGGGAAGGGCTCCAGGCTAGGAATCGGGGGATGGTTGGAGGCCTGGCTGAGCTCTTGAACTGCTAGGGGACCCCAGCGCGGGTCCAGGCCTTGTGAGAGTGGACAGGCATGCTGCCCTCCTCACGGCCTCCTTCTCTCTGTCTAGATCTACTTCACGGGCTGCTCCATGAACCCGGCCCGATCTTTCGGTCCCTCAGTGATCATGAATCGGTTCAGCTCCGCACACTGGGTAAGACTGGACCCTCCCCTGTCTCCCTGGCAATGAGTGCCTAGAAACCCAGCCTCAGCAGCTGACGGTTAACAGGACTTTCTGGATGATGGGGGCCCAGAGCTTGGGGGTGACTGGAGAGAGAAGGGGATGCAGCCAGAACAAGGGCAGGGGTAGATGTAGATGGCAGGGGACCCTGTTTGGGGGGCAGCGACTATGCGTGTTTGTCCCTCTAGGGAAGGGAAAAGCACCTGTGCTCCGGAGTTGGTCTCTGAGGATTCGGTTTCCATCTTTTGGGGTGGCGGGGGGCTGGGCAGTCCAAGTGTCTGTCTTCTCTGATGTATTATTTATCTGTGCCTCTTGGGGACTGGGGAGAGTCTTCCTTCCTGTGGGTCTGTCCCTCTGGACAATCTGTCTGTCATCTCCTTTGAGAGCTCATGGTCTCTCTCCAGAGTCTGTCTCTCTCCCTGTGTGGAAGGGAGAGGAGTTGTGTTCATCTCTCTGAGGTTCTCCATGTCTCTTCCCTCTGAAGGTTCATTTGTCTCTCTTTAGGGTGGGGTTGGTGGGCTTCCCAGGTGACGCCAGTGGTAAAGAACCTGCCTGCCAATGCAGGAGACAGAAGAGACTGCAGATTTGATCCCTGGGTTGGGAATATCCCCTGGAGGAGGACACGGCAACCCACTCCAGTATTCTTGCCTGCAGAATCCCATGGACAGAGAAGCCTTGCGGGCTACAGTCCATATGGTCGCAAAGAGTCAAATGCGACTTGCAGCAGTGGCACAGTGGGGTTGGCGGGGGCCCTGTCCCTCTGGGGATGTCCATCTCCTTTCAGGACCTGGGTGTCAGTGTCCTTTGTCATTGGGGAGTGGGATGTCAGTGGATCTGTCCCTGAAAAAGGGCAAATTCTCTCTTTCCGGAGGTGTGGGCGTGTCTGCATCTGTCTCTTCTGAGAGGCCCCTGGGTCTGTCCTCTGGGGGGAGGGCTCAACCCTGCCACTGCCCTGTCTCTGCCAGGTGTTCTGGGTGGGGCCCATCGTGGGGGCTGCCGTGGCTGCCATCATCTACTTCTACCTGCTCTTCCCCCACTCCCTGAGCCTGAGTGATCGTGCGGCCATCCTCAAGGGCACGTATGAGCCGGACGAGGACTGGGAGGAGAGCCAAGAGGAGCGGAAGAAGACCATGGAGCTGACTGCCCACTGACCAGCATCAGACAGGGGTCAGCCTCTCAGCCCCTGAACTGCAGGGGAGAAGAAGAGAAGCATATGACAGCAAGGCCTCCTCCCCCCGCAGCTGGGTCCCCTGGGCTGGGAAAGAGGTGCTGCTCCCCAGGCTGTGCAGTAAAGAGTTGGAAGCAAGAACACAGGATGGGACTCTTGGGGTAGGGGGCCAGGGGCTGGGAGCTGATGGGGAAGAGACAGGGAGGTCAGACCTCAGGGGTGGTGAGCTCAATGCAGGCTGCCCCGGGGCCAGGCAGGAAGGGGTGGCTTGGCAGTCTGCATCCCCTCCTCCTCCCCAGCCCCTCTTCCAGAGCCAGGAGGACCCCAGCCCCTGGGACGACAGGGGTTGACCCACCCCAGAGCTTCTTAGGTTCATTACATGCCACCTTATTTATTTCTGCTCAAGGATCCAGGGGGTAGGGTGCTGGTGTTTAAGGTGAGGGCTTCCCAATAAACCACTGACATTCATGTTTGGCCTGTCTCGCTCCAGAAGATACTCTCTCAAAATACTGTAGCTCCTCACCTTTCCTCTGCATCATCCCACAACCCCCTCCACATTCTCCGCAATCCTCCGCAGAAAGACAGGGAAACTGAGGCCAGGGGAGGCTTAGAAAGTCAGAGAGGCGGGATTGAGAGGGCAGAGAGACCAAATGTAGGAACAGAGCTGGAGGTCAGGGGGGGGCAGTGGGAACAGAGAACGCCCTCACCAAGCGACCGCCTGCTCACCCCTCCCTCCTCAGCTATGTCGAGTCCTTGCCACTTGAGGAGGGCCTCAGAGGCAGGGTGTGCTCAGCAGGGTGGAGGAGAAGTGAACCGGCCGGCAGCCCCTTGAGATGCCAAGGGGGTGAGCAGCCAGGTCTGTCATCGGGCCAGGAGACACAGTCCCGGACTCCCCTCTCGGCCCCTTGAGGTTCCAGAAAGGTGCCACGTTGACAGCCTGTGTTCAGAGGGAGAAGCCCCCTGCCCCCACCCCTATCGGAAGCCATACCCAACCCACCTCTTTTCTGGGTCTGCCTCCACCAGCCAGGGTTTCACCATCTTCCCCTTGGCCTCTAGCTCTGCCCTTACTGCTCTTGTTCCCTTGCCATTGACACTCCTTAGGACACTTTCTTAAACTCACCAAGCCTCTGCCTCTTAAACTATGAAATGAGAATAAAAAAGTGCTTCCCTCACAGGGTTGTTGTGGGGTCAGATGAAGGGAGGGAGGGAGATTCCTGGGACTGGGCTGCTCTCTGTGGGGAGAGGGACAGATAAAGCTCAGGACACAGCTCTGCATCAGAGTTAGAGTCCGGCTTTGAGTTCAAGTCTGGTTGTGCAACTCTGGATGACACAAGCTGTCCAAGTTTTAACTACTTCGTCTGTAAAATGGGGATATTTGTACCCATGGATTGTTGTGAAGATAAAATGAGACAATCGATAGAAAGGAAACACTTGTGCAGACATCTCAGATCAAGGGCTCGATTTGCTTGTATGCAAAGAAATCAGCATGTCCACAGCTGGGCCCCCAGCCACACCCCAGTTCTGGAGGGCCTCTGCTTTCCTGAGAGTGTTTAACCCAAGCTCTTGCTTCTCTCTGGTGTGGGAACCTCTCATTGTGGTTTTCAGTTTTGCTCCAGAAGAGAATGGGCCAGGAAGGCCAGGAGATGGACTGAAAAGGATGGGAGAAGCTATTGACAGTGGCTGACAAGGGTCGGCGCCGGAGGGTGGGGGTGGGGGGGGCGCGGAGCAGATGCTCCAGCCCTCCTCCAAACTTGGGTGGTGGATGTGTGAGTGCTCAGTTGCTTTAGTCGTGTCTGACTCTTAGCAATCCCATGCACTGTAGCCCGACAGACTCCTCTGTTCATGGGATTCTCCAGGCAAAAATACTGGAATGGGTTGCCACGCCCTCCTCCAGGGGATCTTCCCCACCCAGGGATGATTGAACCCGCGTCTCCTGCATCTCCTGCATTGCAGGCAGATTCTTTACTGCTGAGCCACTGGAGAAGCCCAAACTTGGGTCTGAAGAAGTGAAGTGACATGAAGTCGCTCAGTCGTGTCTGACTCTTTGAGACCCCATGGACTGTAGCCTACCAGACTCCTCCCTCCATGGGATTTTCCAGGCAAGAGTACTGGAGTGGGTTGCCATTGCCTTCTCCAGGGGATCTTCCCAACCCAGGGATCGAACCTGGGTTTCCCGCATTATAGGCAGACGGTTTTACCGTCTGAGCCACCAGGGAAGTCTTGGGTCTAATATCTGTAAAAGGGAGCTGCGTCCAGCCCTGCCCTGTCCTGCCTGCCTGGCAGCTTTATAGTTAACATCAAATGGCAGTGTGTGTGAAGCCCCAGTGAAGGCGCACACCCGCCCCCGACAGCTGCCACCACCCCTGCCTCTACCCAGGAGCCGGGCCCAAGTACCAGCTCTGACCAGCAGGGGGGGACCTCGTCCACCGGATCCACCACTGCTGAGCTTCCTCTTCCCCCAAGTCCCGGGTCTGGGCTCCAGTCAGATGGAGCGCCGACGAGAGGGCACCTGGAGTCTTTGAGGTCTGGGTCCTCTGGACCAGCCCACTGCACCCCACCCCACTGTCGGGGAGTGGTCCAGAAGAGAGGGGATTCCTTCCCCACTCACCCCCTCCTCTTTGCCCAGGGGCGGCCAGTTTCACCAGGTAGGAAGGTGGACACGGTGATGGATGGAGAGACGGAGGAGGATCGGGGGTCAAAGCAGAGAATAGACAGAGTGTTGGCCGTCCAGATGAATGGACAGGAGGGGTGACTGGGAGGGTCGGCTCTTTCAACCCCAATCTGTAGATCAGTATATCAGACCTCACTCGCCCTTCCAAACGGCTCAGGTGAGGTGCAGTCGTGACTGGGAGCCTGGCCTCTTCATCCAGCCCAGCAACTTGGTTCCTTTCTCGGACGGACCCCAAGGGAAGCAGGACGCGGTGAATGGCGGGTCGATGAGGGACAGACCCTCGGGGATGGGCGGGGCACCGCGTCGGAGGGAGGTTCGCCTAGGGCTTGAAGCGGACTAGGTGCCACGCGCCCGGCTGTTTGGCCAGCAGAGGGCGCTGCGCCCCCTCCTGTCGGATCCTCTCCGAGGAGCTCGAGTCCAAGGCTGGCAGAGACCTGCGCACACATGAGCCAGCACACGCTAACCCCGCTTTTCTCGGATCTCCGGTTGTACCCAGCGGGCTGCATCTTCGCATAGACTTCTCGCTCCGCATGTGTGCGGAGCCACATCTCCTGTCCCCCATTCCTTTTCACAGGACCGCTGGGGATCAGACCTTGGTACCTGGCTCCATGTGTTCTCTGAGGGGTACAAGTATGTGTCATATCCAAGCACACACATATTCAGTCACCCCCTCTGACCCTCTGCTCCACCTGAAGACAAAACCCAGACAAGCCTTGCTTCTCCGTAGGCTGCTTCCTCCCTTTCCCCTCCCCCTGTGCCCAGGGACGGTCAGTTTCCCCAGGTGGACATGGTGACATGATGGAGAGGTGGAGAATCCGGGGTCAAAGCAGAGGATAGGCAGAGGGCTGACTGTCTAGATGGCTGGACAAGAGGAGGGGTTGCAGGGAGGGTCGGCCCTCTCAGCCGGCCTCTGAGCCTCCGCTTCCTCTTTCCAGGTTTTTAGTGCGGTGGGTGAGGGGATACGAGGGAGATGACCTTGAATCCTTCCCTTTCTGTCATGCTTATTGTTCCTCCTCCTCATCTCCCCATCATCTCTCCTCCTCCTTCTCCTTCTTGCTCCCCCATCCCTTCCCAGCCCTGAGATAGGACCTTAGCACTCACACTGCCCCAAGTGGACTTGCACACACACACACACACACACACACACACACACACACACCTGCTCATACATGGAGATGCCCACCCTGGTAGTCTAGGGTGCCAGGAGACAGGCCTCTGAGTGAGCGCACACAGCTTCCTGGCAGGCAGCTGCAGACAGCCAAGTACGGGGCTTGACAAAAACTCTTGGAGCATGAGTGATCTCAAAAGCATGCCACTAGGGCCCAGGAACGCTAGGTCCAGGGACACGCTGGCTAGAGCAAGTTCTGGCCGAAGTCCACCTGTCCTGGACAGGTAAAGGACCGAGTTCCAGGCCAGGCAGGGTCCCAGGAGACTCTGCTCCAAGTCAGCTGGAGACCAGGGCCACCACCCACTCAAGGCTCTCAACCCCGGGGCCCGGAGCAGGGGCCTCAGGTGCGGCTTGTCCTGGACCATTTCTAACCCAGCACAGTCTTCACAGCTCTCACTGGAGTGAGAAGGGAGGTGACAATCCTAAAAATCACCATTATCTGACTTTCTCCAAGGCATCATCAGCACATTCACTCCTAACAACATATTGCTGCTGCCACTGCTCAGTCGCTTCATTCGTGTCTGACTCTGTGCGACCCCATAGACAGCAGCCCACCAGGCTCCCCCATCCCTGGGATTCTCCAGGCAAGAACACTGGAGTGGGTTGCCATTGCCTTCTCCAATGCATGAAAGTGAAAAGTGAAATTGAAGTCGCTCAGTCATGCCCGACTTTTAGCAACCCCATGGACTGCAGGCCACCAGGCTCCTCCGTCCATGGGATTTTCCAGGCGAGAGTACTGGAGTGGGGTGCCATTGCCTTCTCCAACAACATATTAGGGAGGTGGGAACTAACGTCTCCACTTTTTTTTTTGGCCTTGGAGGTGCAGCTCGCAGGATCTTAGTTCCCCAACCAGGGACTGAAACTTGGCCCCCGGCAGTGAAAACTCAGAATGCTAACCACTGAACCACCAGGGAATTCCCATCATCTCCACTTTAAAAGTGGGGAAGCTGAGGTGACAGGAGTTAACACCGGTCAGGGATGCGGAACACACTGTAGTATTCAAATGCTTTCTCTTTCTTATCAAAGGCTCTCAACAGACAGGCATGACTGCTGTTTGGTGCCTGTGTACAGGTGCAGAAATTGAGGCCAGGTAATATGCAGGGACTGGGACGTGTCCTCAGGCCCTCTATGACCCTGTCTGAGGGGAGCAAAGGAGGGAGATGCCCTTGAAATTCACTGGGACAGCCCCTAGGCAGGGAATTCCCCCCACCCCTCCGTGCCAGGGAGTAATGTCACTCACACTGTGCCCACAGCCACATTCCTTCAGCCTGGAGCATTTCTTGAAAGAGTCCTTCATGCCACGCAAGCCTGGGAGTCTGCACTGGAACAGTGGCAGCACCAAGGAGGTCAAAGTCAGAAGTAGCCACTAGTTATTCCCAAGCCCATCTTCTCTATGAAGTTTGCCCTGACTCTGCTGGAGGGGGAAAATTAGGGCAGGCTTCATAGAGGAATTGAACTTGAGCAAAGTCTTGAAAGAAAACCAAAAAAGAAAAGCATTCCAAACCCAGAGTCTCCACTACTCGGTGACTACCCAGGCACGTTTCAAAGAGCCAGCCAGGCAGAGGGAGACGTGAAAATCACAGATGAGGCTGGGAATGGCCGAGAGAGGTCCCCAGTCACTTGAAGGGAGCCAGGAACCCAAGGAGGGGCCCCGACTCGAACCCAGGAGAAGGGCTGCCTCTTCTTCAGGATCAGAGGGAAGCTGGCAAGGGCACAGGGGGCTGCAGGGACAGGGGACGGGGGAGAATATACTAAGTCTTGCCAGCTGGTTTCACTTTCTGGGTAGAGCAAGAGGCAAATCGATCTGCTGGAAGAAAGCCAGAGCAAGGTAGCGTACTCAAAGAGAGTAGGAAGATTTGAAGTAGGGCTTAGAATAGGGAGAGAGCTGCCTGGAGACAGTGTGGTGTATGGATTACTGAGACCCCTACTGAGGCCAGAGACCATAGGCTTGTCAAGGCATCAGTCTGCATGGCTGGGCAAGTTTCTCCAGCAGTGCTCAGCAGCACAGATGGGAGCAGAAGGGTGTGGAGGAGAACATGCATGGAGGAAAATGGTGGGGGGCAGGGAGGGCAAGGTGCAGAGAATGGGAAGCTGGGACAGAGGACACTGCAAGGTGAGACGCCAGGGGATCTGGCTGGACAAGGTAGAGTCAAATCAGGAGGGTGGGATGAACAGAAAGGGGGGAGGGGAGGATTGGGGGAGGGATGTGGCTGGAATTGAAGTGGGAGAGGGTGGTTGGACAGAGCCTGTGGTCAGAGTTGGGATATTTCACTTGAAGATTTCAGAAGGCCTGTCCCAGGTAAGGACAGGCTGTAAGGCGAGCTGGCTGAAATGAAGCAGACATGAAAGCCTCCAGGTCAGGAAACTTATTCACTCATGCATTCATTCAGCAAATATTCATTGAGCACCTGAGCCAATCCCTACGCAAGAGGGTACATGTAGGGATGAACAAAACTTGTTCCTGCCCCCCTAAGGGGCTCCCCGCCTCACTGGGGCGATACATTAACACCATGACAACACCCATGGTGACTGTAGTGTAAATGGCCAGGTGTGGTGAGGAGGCCTCACCCAGGAAAGGGCCAGGTGATGTCAATGCTGAGCCTTGGGAATAGATTGCTGTTGTTCAGTCGCCTACTAGTCGGGTCTGACTCTGTGACCTCATGGACTGCAGCATGCCAGGCCTCCCTGTCCCTCACCATCTCCCAGAGTTTCCCCAATGTCATGTTCATTGCTTTGGTGATGCCGTCCAGCTATCTCATCCCCTGACGCCCTCTTCTCCTTCTGCCCTCAATTTTTCCCAGCATCAGGGACTTTTCCATTGAGTTGTCTGTTTTCATCAGGAATCAATTAGGGCTCCCCCAAACAAAGGACGTGGGGTGGGCTTTCCAGGGACAAGAGAGAGTATCCCCCCAGGGGAGACCAGCATGAAGTATTCTAGAACCACTGGCCATTTGGTGAGGCCAGAGGGTAAAGAACAAGGCAGGAAGTGGGGAGAGGTGAGGCAGGAGAAGCAGGGTCCCAGAGGACCGTGGGGGCCAGGCATGGAGCTCACAGAGGCGACCAGAGGCTTTGAAGGGATTTTAGCAAGGAGCAGCAGGATCAGATTTGCATTTTAGAAAGATCACTCAGGCTGCAGTGTGGATAATTGATTGGAGCGGAGCAAGGGAGACGACAGAGAGAATGGTTGAAGGCTGCAGGGCAGCAGGGGTGGCAAGAAGAGGGCAGTGTCAGGAAATACTTGGGATTCAGCATCAGTAGGACTTGATGCCTTGGCTGGACGGGGGCGGGAGGGCGAGGTCAAAGATGCCTCGCAGGTGCCACCAACTGAGCTGGGGACAACAGCAGGAATGCATTCAGGGGACCCGGGGAGAAATGAGAATCTCATCGTGAGACACGTCACATTTGGGGAACCTGCGGACACCAGGGGACACCTGCTGGGCAGGGACACATGGCTCCGGGCACAGCCTGGGCACTCCGCTGTGGGTAAGAGGTGACAAGTGCATTATTTTAGCAGCTCGTCAGGTTCTTCTTAGGGACAAAACACTTCTGTTTGAGAAAATACCTTGGTATATTGCTGGGGGTTAAAGGGCAGAGCCTGGGTGTGGGTAAACTAAGGCAGCATAGTCACAAGAATGGTAATCTGCCTTGTGAAGAGGCACAAGAGGGCGAAGAGTCAATGGAAACTCCAGACCGGTGGGCAGCAGAGGTACCCACCGCCACAGGTGTCACCAGTTAGCTGTGGAGCAACTGCCCCTCAACCTGCTCCTCTGCACCCCTGCAGGCCCACGTCCTCAGTAAAGTTGACCCCGTTCACATCAGCTTTCAGAAAATGGTGCTCTAGGTGGAAGTGGAGGACAGAGCTTCCTTCACATCTGGGTTTATGGGGTGCAGAATAGTGTGAACCCATTTGGAGGCCAAGTCTGCAGGCAAAGGGGGCCAGGAGACTAGGAGCCTGGGGCAGGGGGTGCACAGGGCCCTCTGACATAGGCCTTGGACTTGGGGATCTGAGTGATCTCATTCTCTCTAAGCTGACGTCGCGGATGGGAGCATCCTAGGGTCACCTGGGCCCCCAGACTGGGTGTCGGCCAGCAGCAGAGTTAGGCCTGCCCCGCTTGGAAAACTCCTGGGAGGTTCCAGTTCAGTGCCCAAGGACAGCCCCCCTCCTTTGGCTGTCATGTGAGTTTAGGGTGGGGCGAGCGTGTGGCCACCCCCACACCTCCCACCCCACCCCCCGAACACACAATACCCTGTCAACCTGCCCCCTGCCAGTCTGACCAGCATGGTCCTTGAAGCAGCAGCACCATAAGGAGCTGCAGGCTGGGGCCGGAGCAGCCCGAAGACAGGAGATCAGAAAAGGCAGAGATCAGAAGAGGAACATAGACCCGGGGGCGATGGAGTCAGGCCGGCACAGCTTGGCTAAGATGCTGGTGTGCCGGCTCTGGATGACCATCAGCAGGGCTCTGTTTGCCGAGTTCCTGGCCACGGGGCTGTACGTGTTCTTTGGCGTGGGCTCGGCTCTGAGATGGCCCTTGGTGCTTCCCTCTGTGCTGCAGATCGCCATCACCTTCAACCTGGCCACGGCCGTGATCGTGCAGATCACCTGGAAGGCCAGCGGGGCCCACGTCAACCCTGCAGTGACGCTGGCCTTCCTCGTGGGCTCCCACATCTCCTTGCCCCGGGCTGTGGCCTACGTGGCTGCCCAGCTGGCAGGGGCCACGGCGGGAGCTGCTCTGCTTTACGGGGTCACGCCTGGGGACATCCGAGAAAACTTTGGGGTCAATATGGTAGGTGCAGGGAGAGGGAGAGGCAGGTCCATACAGGTGGTAAGTGGGGAGGGCCAGGCCGGGGCAGAGGGGATACAGCAGAGCACGTGCTCCACACCTGCCCTGGGGACGTGGGGCCCTGGGGAAAGACCATGGCCTTAGTGCAGGCAGAGCAGGAAGGGGACTGTGGTGTGAGGAACAGTGGGGAGAGGGGGGACAGGAAGAAGCCACACTGAGGACCAGGAGTGGGAGGAGGACCAGGCACTTCAGGGTTGGAGCAGCCAGGGAGAGCTGGGGCTGTTGGGGCAGCAGGGGACCCTGCACCTACTTCACCTCCGCGTCCCCAACCCGTTTCCTCCTGTTCCTCTGTCCCCAGCACTCTGCGGCCTGTCTCACCTCCCCAGATCTCTCTACTTACCCATGTTCCACCTACGTCCCCCAGTCCTCACCTTCCACTCCTACACACTGCCCCTCCCAGCCAGCCCACAGGCGAGCATTGTGCAGCACAGCTTCTCCAGCCTTCCCTCCCCCACAAGCCCTGAGCCCCCACCTCCCCCTGGACCGTGGCCCCGACCACCCCATGGAGTGGGTGGGGTGCTGCTCACTCCCGCAGGGAGCAGGTGTCCGTGTGGGTTCACTTCAGGGTTCACCTGAACCCCAGTGCACCGCTCTCCCCAGCCCATGAGCTCCTTAAGTCATGGGGGGCTGGCGGTGGCAAGGTGTCACAACCTTTACCTTGAGGAACGAGGGCCCAGGGATCACCATCCCCAGGCAGAGTCCGCTGCCTCCAGCATAACCCCCTGCTCGCACAGGTCCGGAGCAGTACCTCGACTGGCCAGGCGGTGGCGGTGGAACTCATCTTGACCCTCCAGCTCGTGCTCTGCGTTTTCGCCTCCACTGACAGCCGTCAGACCACGGGCTCCCCTGCAGCCACAATTGGAGCCTCGGTGGCAGTGGGCCACCTCATCGGGGTAAGGGGCACAGGGGACACCCGCCTGTGTACCCACTGGCCCCTCCCTGGGGAGGCGGCGGGGCCCTGGGGGCCAGAAGTGTCCCTCCCCGAACTTCTCATGCCTTGGAGCCAAGGCTATGCCCCATTTCAGGCCCAGGGCAGGGGGACCCAGAGCCCCAGTCTGGGGGCTGGGGCTTGAGCCGGCGGGGCGGTGGGGAAAGGACTGTCCTCTCCCAGGCCTGCTTTCAGGCTGCTCACACCCTGCCCTTCACTTGCTCCCCAGATCTATTTCACCGGCTGCTCCATGAACCCAGCCCGCTCCTTTGGTTCCGCTGTCATCGTGGGGAAGTTTGAAGTCCACTGGGTGAGACCTTCTGCCGGCAGCCAGGGGAGGGGAGAGGCCCCAGTGCCCATAGGGACTTTCACCAGCAGGGGGGCCCCAGACACTGGGGGATACCTGCCACGAACCATCTTCACTCCTAGTGGAGGTTTCCCTAAGCTCAGAAGACCAGGGCCAGCATCCTTTCCTGCCCACCTCAAAAAGTCAGGGGCATCCAGTAGACTGGCGAGAAGTGGGCCAGGGCCGGCGCTGCACCATTGGCCTGGGCCTCAAGTCCTGGCTGCTTCCTTATTCACTTCCTCCAGCTGGACCAGTTTCCAAACTTGGATAGAGAAAAAGACAAACAGAAATAGACACACAAACACACCAGCAGGGACAGGAAGAGCACTAGCCAGGGTTCTGGGCTGAAACGGGGGAGATGAGAGGGAGGCAGGGGTGGTGGGGGCCTGACCCAGCCCCGGGGAGGCTAGGTCCCTGCACCTGCAGAGACTCAGGGTCGGGGTTGCTAGGGGTGGGGGGGGGTGGGCAGTGGACAAGACTTGTGCTTCTTGAATTTGCCACCTTGTAGAAAGTTCCAGGGCTCCCGGGAGACCAAGTCAACACTGGAAAGCAGGTGGAGTTCCAGAGCCGCCCTGTGGTCTTGGCTCACGAGCAGGGCATCTGCTTCTGCCTCCTCAGATCTTCTGGGTGGGACCCTTGACAGGAGCCGTCCTGGCTTCACTGATCTACAACTTCATCCTGTTCCCTGACACCAAGACCCTGGCCCAGCGACTGGCCATCCTCACGGGCAGTGCAGAAATGGAGAAAATGGAAGGGGAGGAACCCCAGAAAAAAGAAACCCAGGCCAACTCAGAGGACACTGAGATGGAGACTGTGTGTCAGGTGGCATAGAGCTTGGCCTCCGCCCTCAAGCTTCTGAAAAGAGTCCTCAAAGTGGACAGCAGGCTTTATATAACCAGATTTCAGGTTTTCCTGGGGACATGGGGGGCTTGCGAGGTGGGGTGGGAAGGCTTGGCCTCTTGACCTAACAGGGTGGGCGGGGGATCCCCAGCCTTACATTTCTAGAAGGAACCTGGGAAGCAAATCTGCTCCATTTCCTCCTCTTCCATCGCTTTTAATGGGGCCGAGCAGAGGGAGGCAGGGGAATTCATCACCACTCTCCCTGTCTCTCATCTGTCTGGACCCCAGGCAGGACCCTGGGCTTCCAGGTCCCCATGTCTTGGAGAAAAAGGAATCTGAGCCCAGACAGGCTCTCTGCTCAGAGGCTGTGGGGACCTCCGGGAACTCTAACTTCTTACCCCACTGTTGGAAGGAGGATCCAGACTTCCCAGAAGAATCAAGTCCTGGGCCAGCCTCTGAGCTCCAAGGAGGGATGTCTCTGCCCTTGGATGTGGATGGGGGATGTGGCTCCCCCTCAGACTGGGGGCTTCCTGAGGCCAGATTGTCCCCTCCCATTATATCTTCATTCCTCACACCTCCAAATGAGGAAATCAGCAGAGAGCCCCTCCCTTGGGAAGAGCTGGCACAGAGAGGAATCTTTTCTCCAGCTAGTGGAGGGGCAGGATACGGGTAAGGGAGGTTCAGCCTAGATGGGCCTTTCTCCCCAGGTGTTCTGCCTTCCACTCCAACCCCATCCACAGAAACAATCCTGACGGGGAAAGGTCCCGTTGCAGCACTCAGTCCGTGACCTGGGCCTGAAGAAGCCATCTCCAGACTCATTCTTAGCTCTGCCGGGATCCCCCATAAGCTGTTGAATATGCCCCAAGGATGGTGGGGAGTCAGGAATAACCCAGGAAACCAAGATTTGCAGTGCAGTGCCTCTGAAAGACTACTGGAGTCTCACCTAGTTTGTTAATATTTACAAGCTGCTATAAATCTACTCTGCCTATGACCTGGGATCCTGTCTGGATCTCAGCTTCCTCAGCTGTAAGGGCTGTAAAATCTACCCCCGAGATTGATGTTAAACAAGAGATTGGAAAATGTGTTTGGAAGTTAAAATGATAGAATAGAAAAACAAATCCAATAAATGATTATTGTTGCTGTTACTGTAATTATTGGGTTTGAATACAATTGCTGTTGATAATGGGAGGAAGGAGGAAAAAAGGGACAGGGAGATGACTGAGAGGGAGGGAAAAGTGAGTAGGCTTTTCTCATTTCATCTGCTCTACTTACCCAGGGCCCTACCTTCTTCTCTCCTGGACCTACTGACCTTTGTGAGCTTTGTGAGTGTCTGTGTGGGGGGGTGATGGGGGAACAGGAGTCAGGTTGGGGAGGGACCCTGGAATGAAAAGACAAGCCAGTAAAAGTCAATTTTTCTCATCTCTATGGTGCCCGTCACTATGGTACCCTGCACTACAGCAGTCAAAAGCATGAAAAACATAGGTCCTTTTCCATGCCAGTCTCCCAAGGACAGGGCAACAGGGCCCATTCTGTGACAGTGCAGTGACTGAGTCCTAAGAGCTCGTGGCCACAGCAGCCGTGTTCTGTAATACAGTCAGTGCAGAGAACCACTCACATCTCTCCAAGCTGGGCCCCACTCATTCATCTTCACAATCTCTCAGAGCCCAGGGCCTCCTGTGCCCTTTTATGAGCAGCGACAGCTGGGCGTGCACGTGTGTGCACGCGCACACATGCGTGCGTGCAATTGACTTGCTAAAGGTCACCCAGCTCAGTACCACAGACCCCCCCCAAGGTCTCCCCAGCTCCCAGCTTAGAATTTTCCAAAATAGAGCTCCAGGGGGGCTTATACAAGCAGCGGCCAGAGAAAAGAAGGAAGCAGGAACTAGAAGGTTGAAGAGGACAGGGGGGTGGAGCTCCTGCAGCAAGCTCTTAAGCTCCGAGACAAATTATCTCCGCATCCCTGAGAACCAAGCACGCAGTGGGTGCTCAATAAAAGTTTGATGAATGAATGACTGAGGCTGGGCGGCTGGGGAGGGAGGGGAGGTGGTAATTGATCAAGAAAACTCGGGAGTCACTGCTCCAAATAAGCCAAGAAGACAGCAGCTGAGAAGCCTAGGCTCGAAGGCTGGGGGAGCTGGGGAGAGGCTGCACAGCCACTCGAGCTCCTGCGCCTGCCCTAGAGCAGACCGTGGAACCTCTGTCCCAGCTGGCCAAGAGCATGAGGGTGACTGCCTGAAGAGAAAGCAGGGGGCTATTTTCCCAAATAGTTCTTTAAAGCTCTGCTCTGTCAGAATAGACTAGAGCAAGAGACAAGCTTCATGAGAAGTGAGGAATTAGGTTAGAATCTGAAGAGCATCCAAAGTTAGACACAGGAATGAGTAACCAAAGGTTAGCTTCTCCTTCTCTGGAGCCCTTTAATAGGACAGCCGGCCATCTGCTTGGATGTGGGAAGGGCTGGCCTTTGGGGAGCCAAATTTCAGTGGCTCCAGCCAGGGTCTTCGCTTCACAGGCACAACTGGAGCCTGGATGAGGGGCTGGGGAGCTTGGGGAGGACAGAGACCCAACCAGGCAGACCCTTGGTGTGCACTCCCTTCCTCCCTTTTGTCAGGGGAAGTTTTTAATTAATGGTGTGTAATCTGATCTGGCCCTTCTCCCTGCTGAGTGCTGCCTTCAATCAGCGGAGCCATCTGCAATTGCAATTCATAATTCTCCTGAAAGGGAGGGGGGCCTGGGACGGATGCCTTGGTGATTAATACAATTAGCCTTTTATGTTGATGATTGTCTTAGCAGGAGCAGATGATGTGAGCGCAGAGCCTAGGCTGTCGCATCCCCATTGGCTGGCAGACAGCCCCTCTCCATTCCCCACCCCCACTGCCTCCTCCGGGTGTAAAGAGGACACAGGTCTAATCTGGGACCACGCTGCACAGTAGGGGGGCTCCACGGAGGGAGCTCCTGGGACTGAGAGGAGAGGAACAAGACAACTATCCAGAGACGTTCACTTTCCAAAAGAAAATCACTTGGGCCTAAAGGATTCTGTGCGTCAAGGTTTTTTTGTTTCTTAAATAGTAAAGACCATATAAAGATAGAATAGGAGTTGAAAGTTTAAACACGGGCTCCGCTGCATGGACTCTGCCAAGTTACTTCAGGATCCTGAGCCTTAGTTTCCTCATTTGGAAAACAGGGTCTGTTCATAAGGGGCTGGAAGAACCCAATGGGGCCTGACACACAGATCTCATTCAGTGGTGGTTTTCAGCGTAATCGAGGTAGACTGCCATGCCCTCTGCCGAAAAGTTCAGCTGTTTCTCCTGCGGTTTTTAACATGGCCAGGCTATTACTAAAGAAGGGATCACTTTCTCCCCATACACAAGCCTGAGCTTGAATAAAGGAGACAGAGAGGGAATGTGTGTGTGTGTGGAGACAGAGAAGGAACGTGTGTGGAGAGAGAGAGAGAGAGAGAGAGAGAGAGAGAGAGAAAAAGAGTGTGTATGTGCTGTGGGACAATGGGGAGGCAGTGAGGAGGATCCCAGAAAAAAGGAGTCAAAAATCAAACCTAAGAGAGAAGTAAGGCCCTCTTCAGAACACAGTGGTGAAGCATTTGGATGGACTGCAGTTTGGGGGAGACTCAATGAAGCAAAGGAGGCTGGGTGGATATAAAGCCGTGAAAAGAGCAGGGCTTTGAGCACCTGGAATCTCATACGAAAGTAAACAAAAGGGGAGCAGCCAAAAGAGCTGAAGCTTTAAGAGGCAGCATAGATCAAAATCTGTGATCTTTAATCTATAATGAGGTCAAGTGATCTGGAACAAGCTAATTGGGGTTTTGATGGGAGACTTTGCTCGGTCAGGAGAGGTGATCAGCTCACCTCTCTGTGAACTGCTCACAATGCAGTTCTCCATGACCTGGAACATGAAGACAGCTCACAATGCAGTTCTCCATGACCTGGAACATGAAGACAGCTCCTAGCAAGAGGTGTTAACTGATAGATAGCCAATGCCAGGCCTCTGGAATGTCAAGGGGAGGACAGGGAGGGACAGAGGGAGGGGAGAGGTTAGGGCTAATCAAGAGGAAGCTTCCGGCCAAGAGGTCACCACTCGGGCAGCTGGGGCAGGGGGTCTGCACAGCCAAGCTCTGTAATCACTTCTCAGGGGGGAGCAGCTACACTGAGGAGCAGTCACATATTTAGCAAAAGCTACAGAGGGGAGGCATGGTTAGGGAAGGGAGGTTATGAGACTGGGGAGCCCAAAGGCACTAATTAATAGGCTGCAGTTAAAGGGCAGAAAAGCAGGGAATGGAAATTTTTCAGAGCTCTGATTAAGTCAGATAAAGAGTCAGTTTCTGCCTGAGCTGGGGGTGTAAGACGCCAGAGACAGAGACCAGCAATTCCCCTGCACCCCCGCGGACAGATGGAACAAGGCTCAGGCAGGCCAGGGCCCAGCCCCGGTCAGAAGAGAGGACAGGACAGCAGTCCAGGACAGCGACCAGTTACAGAGCACCAACCTAGAGGCCCCTCCCCAGCCCTGTTGATGCTTCCAGGCCTTTCGAGCGGCCAGGTTCAGCCTGAGTCCCAGCTTTCAAGTCATCAGCTCCAGGCTCTCTGTCTGAAGCTTCCAGTTCCTCCCTCCTTTAAAGTTCCACAGCACTCTGCACCCACCTCCGTCCTGGCACTGAACACATCTCTTCATAGTTTTGGGAACACCTCTCTCTACCCAAGCAGGAAGACTTTCTTAAGCAAAATTATATTTTTAGTCTCATCTCCAGGCAACAGGTTCCTTAACTTGACCATCTGTCCCCATTTTTTGTCGGTGCCCATAACATGGCCTTCCAGTTTCCAGTGAGGAAAGTGAAAGTGTTAGTCGCTCAGTCACGTCCAACTCTACAACCAGGCTCCTCTGTCCATGGGATTCTCCAGGCAAGAATACTGGAATGGGTTGCCATGCCCTTCTCCAGGGAATGTTCCCAACCCAGGGATCAAACCCAAATCTCCTGCATTGCAGGCAGATTCTTCACCATCTGAGCCACCAGGGAAGCCCCACTTCCCCAAGGAGGAAAGACCTCTGGCATTCCAGATTTGGTGAGCGAACTGGACGAAGGATTGTACAGATTATCTAACACCTCCATGTAAAGAACCTTGGATGTTTCAATACTGTACTGTGATTTCAGAACTCTACCAGGATGTGTTGTTATATCATGGCCAGAGCCTCACTGATCCACAACCCCTTCTTTTCCCCCTTCTCCAACTCAGGGGTCACATGTAAGGGTTCTGGGGGTCATGACTGGGGCAGATTTTGATTCTCTTCTACACATTGCTTGTCTGCTTCTTCATACCAGTTGTCCTGGGGCTAAGCCTTGTTTTTCCTATACTGCAACTGCCCTCAGACCTGGGGAAACTCTCCGTTTTAATCTCTCTCTGATCACAGCTAAGTAGAAGGTTCCCTTGCCTCCACACTGGGGCTAGCCAACAGCCTACCTCTCATGAACAGCTAATATTTCCAAGCCAAACAATCTGGATGATAAGATGCACCACTACTGTACCAGCCACTGAAGAAAAGCACTGTTACATACCACTGATTATAAGAGAATCTAATTCTCATTAAATTGTATTTTTAAGTGCATTTTACAGTAAGGAAATGATCATTTCTCCTTCAAGTCTTGGCTCCTTGACTCAGATTTGGGAATGGAAGGCCCAAGTGGGACCGCATCACAGGGCTCAAGTCATCTTCCTTAGATAACATTCATTGCCCTCGTATGCACTCAACTCCTCTGTGCATCTGTTGCTATTCCAGCTTTTAAATGCCCAGGCTGCCCCTCACAGTGAGCATCTCTTCTCCTTCAGCACCAGAGCCCACTGAAGAGAACCCCACTTTTTTCACAGAGGCAAAGCAAAACACAAACCCTGCCAAAGCCTGGACTGCCATTTTTGAGATCACCACCTAGCACTCCGACACCAATTATCCAACCACTTCCTACCCTACGGGGCTACCTGCCCCCGAGCCTCCAGACCAGGGCCCTGAGAAGATGCCGAGATTAGTCATCTGCTCTGAAGCGGGCTAAGACGGCGCCAATAAGCTGCCAACTGCAGGCAGTTCCCGTTAAAGCAAAGCAGCTGGAAAGGGCTTAGCCCTTTAATGCTAGCAGCTGTATCTCCACAGTGTGGCTGCTCTGCTGAGGGGCTGGACTCTGTCCAGAAGCATCAAGCATTTAGCCCCAGTCGATGTATATTAACCTAGGAGGAGAGCAGCCAGCTCCCTGGGAAGAGGGGAGGTGGTTCAGTTAAGCACCTCCACCCCCAGGTTTTGCTTTCCAATGAAGAAGAAAAATCCCAGCCCCTTTGTAGGACTCGCTCTACTAAAATCTGGACAAACAGTATCATCTCACAGGCAGAAAGAGCTTTTCTCACAGGTAGCAAGAACAACTCCATTTTTAAAACTCACCTAAGGACAGAGCCACTTATTAGGTTTTTTGTTTGTTTTTAACATTTGGCTGCATTGGGTCTTAATGGTGACTCGTGGGCTTAGTTGGCCCTGCAGCCTATGGGCTCTTAGTTCCGACTGGGAATCAAACCCACGCCCTCTCCATTGGGAGAATGAAGGCTTAACCACTGGACCACCAGGGAAGTCACTCCACTTGTTAGTTTTGACAAGACTTTAGGCCACTAACCAGGCACTCATTCTCCTTTGACCTTATTTTTTTCCTCTGAGGTCTCAAGTATTCTTTGGATGCCAGGTGTACATTTGTGTGAACACAACAAACGGGCTTCCTCTTTTCCAAGAGGCTCCTCAGAGCCCTGGGCTCTGAGGGTGATGAGGGAGAAAGCTGAACAGCCCTCAGAAAGCCCTGGCACAGAGCTGGCTGCTGAAGAGAGATCACTCGAAGACTTCTTACTCAAAGCCAGATGGTGAACATGAGACGGGGTGAGAGCTAATGCCACTCAGGGGAAAGCCAATAAGCTAATCCGCTGACACGTCTCTAGAAGCGGGCTGATGGCTTTGGCTCAGTCTTGCCTGATCTTAGCTCTGGGCTTCAGAGCACACAAGATGCACATGGGTGGCCCAGGAAGACTCCCACGAGGACAAACTTAAGCTCATCCTCCACCAGCCCATCCTTTCTTTCCACACAGAGGACAGCACCAGACCACCAAGCCCAGGTCCTCCAACTGACCCAACAACCCAACATTATGGAATGAATAATCTCCAGTCCCAATGCTTTTCCCAGCGGTCTGGGCCTTCCTGCTCTTTCTGGGTCATCTGTCGAGAGTGCATAGGCACGTCTGCATACAGCCAGCCCTGAGTCGAATTATTTACATACTTAATATCATAGGCCCCATGATGCTGGGGAAGTCTGAAGTAGCAAACACCACAGCTAACCTCCAGAGCAGGAGCTGTAATCTCCAGGTTCTAATCCCAGCTAAACTACAATTTATGAGAAATTGAGTCAAATTACTTCACTGAGTTTGTCATCAGTTGGGATCCCATCACCTATTCCACCCATGTGGTGCGGTCAAATATGTTAAATGGAAGCACCCTGTATATTGTAAGTAACCACATTACGTTTCCTGGAGGCTTTGTGGAGAATCAGTTCTTAATTCTATCTTCATTGATGACCAGAGAAGATATTAACTGGCAAGTGCTTTATTAGAAGTCTAAATATCCATTTACATGTGTCTAAGCCCAACACACATATGGTGTCCAACTGTGTGAGATGCAAGAGTAATGCTGTATAAAAACAGTGAGACTAAATGAAGCCTGGCAAGAGTTACAGAGGGAGAAGGTATACAAAAGGGAAAATTCCTGCTTCCAACTCTGTGTCCCTGAAAAGTGGCCTCCTTTCCCATCCTACACGACTGCAGAGGACAAGGCTCCCACACACTGCAAGGTTATTCCTGGTGACGTCAAGCTGTCTTCAGCCTGACTTCGTGAATAGAAACCATCAACAAATATAGACTCTGAAAATGAGAATCTCACAAATCACCCAAGTTAAGGACCTCTTGGTCTGGGGCCTTTCACTTATTTACAAAATATACCAGCTACAGGAAGCAGATTTTATTTTTTTTAATTACTAAATTCTTAGGTGAAGTGGCCACTCTCCAAACCCTGTTTATACTAACAGCACAATGACTAACATGCCCTGACTCTGCAGGCTTAAAAGCTTTTCGCACCAGTGGCTCAAGCTTGAGTCACGACCGAGATTATCGTTAAAGCACACAGATCAAGAACCTACTGTGTGAGCTACGCCAACTTGAACTCAGCACCTGCCACCCTTGCTTCTCAGGTCTGGATGCCACAGCAGCTCTTTCCCTGCTCCTGCTGAGAATCTAAGAAAAGGTGACACATGATTAAGCAGACTGCTCAGTATCCCAGGCACAGCCTTGGGTCGCCCAAACACTTTCCAATAGGAAACCACATACTGGATGTGCATGCACGTGTGTCTGTCTCCCTGTCCAAAGGCTGAGGTGGGCAGAGAGGCCCTACTATAACCAAACAAAAATACCAAGCCTGGGATCTCTGCTCTCAGCACTCGCACAGTGCTCCTTGTCACTTTGTGCCGCTCGGTAACTGAAGCATGAATTTAGGAACTCAAGATCCCTTTCAGTGCCACAGGGTCAGTTCATAGCCCAAAATGACTTTTTCCCCCCACAGTTAACTCAATTGAGAACCCTACAGTCTTCTGATGGAAACTCAAGATGCCTTCTTGCCCTCTTATTTCTGCAAGCAAAGAACTCACCTTCTCAAGGAAGAAAAAAAACCATTAAATATCCAGTAATAAACACCAACTGTTGCTCCTAAATCAAACCATGTAATGCTTGCCCAGTTAAATCAACATCAAACTCAGGAGCCTTACACAGATGGATGGAGATGAATGGATTTAAAGATGTAAATATTCTGGCTATTAGCAAGTGGGATAATAAAGCTCTGCATTAAAGACAGAGTAAGAGGCAGCATCAGAAAGGGTTAGGATTAGGAGCAGGAGGTAGGGTGACACCCACTCCCAAGCCCCTGCCACAGATCTCACATCAAGGGAGTACAATTTAATTAAGAAAGCCCTCGAAAGTCAAGCTGTTCCACATGAAGTACTGTTAAAGAAGTTGAAGGTTGATGCATATTTCCCTCTGCTAATATCAGAATTATTTTCATGGCTAAGGTCTCTTGGCCTAGCCTAGAAACCAAGCAACTGGCTGCCAACATTTGACACACAGGACCATTTCCTTTTTCGTTAATGGGCCATCAGTTCCTGCACAGGGTCTTCTTTTGCCTTCACTCACATTATACAATCCATTTGCTTCCTCCACATTAGTGACTTAAAATGTACCTTGGGGAGATACTACAGAACAGCAAATATGGAGACAGGCCAACACTAAGGTTGCAGAGAAATAAGAAAGACAGCATCCAGGACAAAGTTTAAAAAAAAAAAAATCCTAAAGGCACACACGTGTGTGTGTGTGTGTGTGTGTAAAGAGGGAAAGGGGAGAGGGGACCCATCCTCTGTCAATTTGCTGAGGCAGATGGGCCCTGCCGCAAGAGCTACCACCTCCTGGGAAAAAAGCCAGTAGGTTGCCTCCTCTCTCCACGGTTACATATTAAGCCTGCAACTGTTTACGTTCAATCTCAGATACATTCTGTTCACCAGCTTCAGAGTTCCAAGTGCAGGTGCCCTCCGTTAATCATCCCAGCTCACTCCAGAGGCACTTCCAGCAGTGATGGGTATTCCAGGCAGTCAGCAGTCGTTTGTGTTTTTCTTTCTTTCTTTTTCCTGCACCATTCTCGTCCTTAAAGACTTGTTTAGAAAGTTTGGTTTTTGTTTAAAGTAGTTTCTTCAAATAAGGGGTTAAGAGTCAGGACAAATCCAGGACTTCACTTTGGACAATGAAAGAGACTGAAACAAAGAAACCAACTCCTGGTGGTGGTGAAGCTGGAGGTGGTGAGGGGGGAGCGGAGAAATGAATGATAAGACTCAGGACACTTTTGGGGAAATATATTTTGGGGAAATATATTTTCTTTAAAAAGGCATTGAAGGTTATCTTCCAGACAAGAAAATCAATCTCACATTCATTTTGAAAAAACTATTTACTTTTTTCCAAATGTATGTTTTACAGGGTCAGAACATTCTATATGTTCTGAAACTATGGGTCAGAAACATTCTATAGAAGGAAGCATTTTGATAGGCTTTGTAAATAATTCTAATAGAAGGAAAAGCTCATATTTATCTAGATGCAGCTATGCTCCATAGGAAGATTTCAGCATCCAAAGTGCAAAGACAAAATGACTGTGGCTTTTCTTGCCACTCAAAATATTGACAATCTTCCCTTACAGCCTACTCTTGTTAGTTGGGTGTTAAACAGACGGTACACTGACCTTTAGAAGTAGAGCTCCAATGGACAAGGGGGCGGGGGGGTGTTAAGCATCAGAATGAATTCAACTTAAGAATAAACTGGCTCTGACCCCAACCAAACCCAATGTCCCAACAGAAGCCCATTAGAAATAAATATAAATTGTAGTATAACTTTTACAAGGTTGTGCCACTTAACACTATTAAACCTAATCAAACCAAATTAAAGCCAAGCACACTCCCATTACTAGTTTAGTCCTCCCCATATCCCACTTCTATGAAGGCTCCACTGTTACAGCTCAGCTCCTAACAGGGGAAGGGGAATTTCCAAGTTCTCACGAAGGAGCCATCCTAAATTCTCTGCCCAAACCTTTCTTTACCCTGCCCCCGCTATTTCCCACCCCAAGACAAGTCAGTCTTACCAAAGAGGCAGGGGCTTCTACCACTAGTCTCATGGAAATTACATCAGAGAAATGTCATTACATGAGGGAATTTGGCTTTAAGCCAAAGGGATGTCCCTCCTAGCCTGCAAAAGAATCACAATGAATTTCATACCCCTGTAAAGATCTCCCATCTAAGAGCTCCCAAAGACAGCACAAGGTGTTGATATTACATTACTTGAGGAGAAGGAGAAAGAGATATATATAGTTTTCATAAAACCCCCATGCACAATTAAACTTGATTAAAAGCCTGGAGAATGCTAAAAGTAGTAATGAGGCTGCAGAGTAGAGAGTACAGGTGCACTCTTCCCCACAGTCAGTAAATGCTGTCAAGTAACAGGAGACACGACTTCACTTGAGCATTGGAGAAGCAAAAAAGTTGCCTTGTCGTCCTAGGTTGGTGGCAGACTTGCTTTTGCTCCCAAATCTAAAGAAAAAGAAAATGAACTGGAAAAGTACTCTATAAAAAATGATAAATAAACAACTATAACATTACTTGACAATCAACTAAAGTAGGAAACCCTCAGCAACTACTCTGTAAGCCGCTCTTTATCACCTGAGATGAGGGAGGGTAAATACTAAAGACCTTTGCTACTGCTGCTGCTGCTGCTAAATCGCTTCAGTCGTGTCTAAATCTGTGCAACCCCATAGACGGCAGCCCACCAGGCTCCCCTGTCCCTGGGATGCTCCAGGGAAGAACACTGGAGTGGGTTGCCATTTCCTTCTCTAATGCGTGAAAGTGAAGTTGCTCAGTCATTTCCGACTCTTCGAGACCCCATGGACTGCAGCCCACCAGGCTCCTCCGTCCACGGGATTTTCCAGGCAAGAGTACTGGAGTGGGTTGCATTGCCTTCTCTGCTAAAGACCTTTAGACCCTTTCAAAAAGGGTATCCTTACAGCTTTTAACATCGAGCTGCTAGCTAAGATCTAATTCAATTTTTCTTTCAATAAGCTTCAGCATGATGGGAAGGATGTCCAAGGAAGTGACCATTTCCTATTTCCTGAGCCAACCAATTCTACATACCTGGGAGTGTTCCTGGTGAGGGTGGAGCGGACTCTCTGCGACAGGGAACTGGATGAAGGAGTCTTGAGGAGCTGATGCTCAGGAGTGGTCACAGGCCCCAGTAAACTCACTTCAATCAAAGGTAAGACATATTTTTAAAGGAGGCGGGGTGGGGAAGAAAGCATTCTCATAAGGCAACTATTATTAAGCTACAAAACCTGTGAGACACTTAAGAGCTAAGTTTAGAGACCTAGCAAAGTCCCGGGGGTCAGTTTTGTCATCATTTTATAACACACAAGTATATTTTTTGAACTATGCAGGCAATGCTCAATGAGTAGCTAACATTCATTTTCTGACTTAAGCCATTCTCAAACTCCAAACTTCACAAATCTAGCATCTATTTGATTTTTCCTGTACTAGAAAAAACAATATACTTCCTTAAAAAGCAACTTGCAATAATAAAAGAACAGGTCTCCGATGCCAATGAAGTTGGAATGAAACCAGTCTCATACACTTTTGGTGGCAATACAAATTGGCAAAAGCCTTTAAGAAATCAAATTGGTAAAGCATACCAAGAAACAGAAATGTTTAAAACCTTTATTTCAATTCAGTAATTCCCACTCCAAGGAATTTACCATTAGGAAAAATAAAAAGGCATATACATATGTTAATGCCATCAGTATACGTAGTTATGAAAAACTGAAAAATAAAATCAGTACCAAACATAGCATATTTAAGTAAATTATAGTTTACAACCATAAAAATGATAAGATCATACAGTAACAGAGAAAGTTCTCACAAAATGCTAAATGAAATAACCAATTATATCTAAATTATTATATCTATATTTATAAAAAAATATCCATATGGATAAAGAAAGAAGAACATGGAAAAGTAAAAAAAAAGTTAGGATGGTAGAACTGTATAGCTTTTTCTTTAATGTTAGAATTCTCAAAAATCTTTTAATTTTACTAAAGAATATGTATTTCAAATGGCTCTAGCAAAGGGAAGGAGAGGGCATCCAGCCAAAAACCAGAGAGGGAGTCAGGCCCTTTAAGAAGCACGCCTTAGGCCTTACCTTTGACATCTGGGGTCTGTGGTGTCGAGAAGGCATTTGCGTTTTCAATGACATGCATGGGGTCGATGTTTTCTTGCTCTACCATCATGAACTGGCTCCAGTATTCCAGGGGTAGTGACAGCAGGCGTTCTACCACCTAAAAGCCACCTAACATGTTAGCGAACTATCAACGCTCAGGGCTTACCTTCACCAATTTGTCCTGTTTTGTTGTATGAGTTCATGTAACATAACATGCCTGCTTACCTTGGGCTGATGCTTGATGTCCTGTAACAATGTCACTGGATCTGGATTGGATACAGCATGGCCAACTATTGTAGGGCCAAAAACTTTGGCCAGATTGGCAACATCCATTTTAGTGTTTGGGCTCTGAGCCACTCTATGTAAAAGAGCATTACATTAGAAGACTTGTCCTTCTGCTTAAAAGTAGACCAAAATATAAGATCTACAGGAAAATACTTCACCCTTCACATTCTTCCCTAACATCCAACCCCCATTCTCTTCCATGTGGCAAATTCCCAGACTCACAGAGACAAATCTCCGCTCTACTCACCTCTGCAAGTGAATCATGAGGAAAGCCAGTGTGTCTCTGTTGGCCTGGGGCAGCTCACCCACAGCCTGGTACATGGCCGCTATGCTGTTGTCATCATCTGTGATTTCTGTAAATGAAAAGAAAGCACCAAGAGGCCTAGACTTCTTTCCCTTGACAAGAGGTTTCCAAGCTATCGACCACAAAGTCTCATCTATACAGTAAGCTTCTGAAACTTCTGATTAGGTTCATGACTGCATCAGTCTCTAGTTTCATTAACAAGTAGGCTACTGGCCAACAGCTCAATATTAGAAATCAGAACTTTAAAAAAAAACAACTCTTGCAGTTCGGGAGAGCAGCTGGAAACTCGTGTTTCCAGGAAGGCAGATGTATAACTGCAGTTTACAACTATAAAGAAGGTACTTGTTCACAAAACATGTTAAGAGCCTACCAGGTGCCAGGCACTGTTTTAAGTGCGCAGCATCAAGCAGAACTAAACAAAAGCCCTTGCCCCATGCTACTGGAGGAGTCAATCAGAAAGCAAATACCTATCAGGCAGTGATACATATAATAATAAGGCAGGCAAGAAAACTAGAAAGTAATGGGAGCTGTTCTTTCTGACCAGCTGGTCAGGTGTTTCTGTGGACAAGCTATCCAACAAGAAACCTGAAAGAAACAAAGGAGCAAATCCTGCAAATGTCACTCCAGGTTGAGACAACAAGTATGATGGCCTCTAATCGAGTTGGGAGTAAGCTCGGTTATAGTCTAGGAATTATAAGAATTTCAGTGTAACCGGAAAAGAAGGAAGGAAGGAAGGCATGTTGATGGAAATGATATTGGAGACATAACCAGGGCAAAATCATGTGGGTCTTTGGGGCCTGTTAAGGACTGTGGATTTTATTCTGAGACTTATGAGAGGCTTCTGGGAGATACTGAGGAAAGAAGGGATATCGTCCAATTTAAATTCTGAAAGGACCACTCTAGCTACTATGTGAAGGTTATACTGTAGAGGGCAAGAGTAGAAATAGGAAAACCAGTAGGGTCTTACAGCACTCCAGAGACAGCAATAGGAATGACACATTTTAAATTTAAGATATATTTACAAGGCTTCTGCTGATAAGATGCGCCAATGGATTAAATATAAGGCGTGAGGTAAAAAAATCAAGGTTGCTCCAGGTTCAAAAGGACAACCTAAAACTTGACCAAAAAAAGCAACAGAAAGTACGACAAAAAAAACCCTGTTAGGACCCTATACGTTTCAGACAGGAAGAGCACAGGGAACATGGAAGAGTTATTCATCCATCACAGTATCTGAGCACTGTATTCAGGCACTGTACCCGGCAAGGGACAAAGCAGGAAACAGAAGAGTCAAAACTCCTGCCCCCGCGGGACTCATATTTAAGCATTAAAATCTGCCCCACCTGCTGCATCCATAAACGTCTTGTTTAGCCGAAAGGTCAGAAGCGGTTCTTTGAGGTTTCGAAGGAAGTCTTTCAGGAGGCTACAGATAGCATGGATGTCATCCACTTTGCTGAGGAGAGGTACAGTTTTCACTCTGAGGAATTTCTCTTTTAGCTCTTTCACTGTCCGGTCACAGCCTGAGATCCGATACAGGCCTGTCTGTTATCAAGATGACACTTTCAGTTAAAAACCTCTTAACTACTGATGCAAATAACAAATTCACCCTCTCCAAGGGTGGACTCTTACCTCGGTCAGCCCTCTTTGCTCAATCTCATTTACACAGTGGACAACAATTGACGGGATCATTGGAGAAGTCTGGGACACATAATCTGCCAGCATTCCCTGAAAAAGGCGAGTTCAGAGTTATTATTTATACCACTTAGACTAGTAGATGAAGACCAGTGGGAAGAGCCATCCCCAGACTAATACAGAGGCTGGGACATCATGCCTACTTTAAAATTCTTCTTCCCAAAGCATAAATAAGACTAGAGCCGCTCAATTATTTTTCCTACCTCTACACCAGGACTGATTTATGGTCACATACACCACACTCTCGCATGAACAAGTAATAAGATCACTAGCTACAACTCCACCCCTGCTCCTCTTACAGTCAAGGGCATCAGAAAGAAAGCAATAATGAGATTACAGGTATGGAGTGTAATATAAACTAATTTATTATTCTAAAAAATCTGTTCTATCCTGTAATTACTCTTAGTAAGAAAAGTTATTTAATACAACTCAGTTGACTATGACACACACTGATCTGTAGGAGAGAACTCCGTGGCTCTATATTACAGAAAATCTGTAAAAAAATTACAAGCATGGATAAAAACTCTAAGATTAAAGGACTTCCCTAGTAGTACAGTGGGTAAGAATCCACCTCCAATGCAGCGGACATGGGTTTGATCCCTGGTCTGGGAAGATTCCACATGCCACAGAGCAACTAGGCCCATGTACCACAACTACTGAGACTAACGGGCCTGAAGTCTGTGCTCCACAACAAAAGAAGCCCGTGTACCACAACAGAGAGTAGGCCCACTCACTGTCAACTAGAGAAAGCCCTCGAGTAGCAACAAAAACCCAGCACAACCAGAAAAAAAAATAAAGATTAAATGGGAATCATGCATTAAAAGAAAAAAAAAAGATTAAAGAAAAGTAATATTTGATTTGCTGGAGGCTGAATAGCAGCTCAATCATTTTGTTTTGATTCTTGCTAATGTTGCTTCTAATAATAATTTCTTAATGAATTGAATCAAATTTTAGAAATGAATCTAATCTTAATAGCCTAGTATGGAATATCTCTAACATAAGAGAAAGAATATTCAAAGATGAAATTATATCATGGCTGGGATTTGCTTCAAAATAATTCACTGAATAGGGTCAGGAGGAGGAGATGGGGGTATTAACAAATCAAGACTCGACATAAGTCAGGGATCATGAAAGTTGAATGATAAGAACCAGGGTTAGTTATACTCATCTCTCTACTTTTGTATATGTTTGAAATTTTACAAAAGTAGATGGGATGGGAAGGAAGAGAAGAAAAGGAAGCCAAAGGAGGGAAGGGAGAAGGAAAAAGGAAGAAAAAAAGGAAAGGGAGGGAAAGAGGAAGGGGAAGGGAGGGGAAGAAAAGGAAGAAGAATTTGGTTTAGAAAGGCTACTAATCAGACAGACAAACCCAAACAGGATTCTTCAAGTTAATATTTTATAATTTCTACTCACTATTTGAGGGAGGAAATGTACATGGCATCAATAATTTTTGAAAAAAATGACCATAAGCTTTTAAAGGGCTTCTCTGGTGGCTCAGAGGTAAAGAATCCACCTACCATGCAGGGTCTATCACTAGGTTGGGAAGATCCCCTAGCAACCCACTCCAGTCTTCTTTCCTGGAGAATCCCCATGGACAGAGGAGCCTGGCAGACTACGGTCCATGGGGTCACAAGGGGTTGGACAGATTGAAGCGTCTGAACACAGAAGTTTTTAAAAGCTAACAAAGTCATAACACAGGGAGGGCTCCCACAGGTCATACATCTCCAATCTTGACAGGTGTCCCTATCAGGGTAGGAATACAGGGAAGCGGACAGCGGTCCCGACATTCTGGATGAGAGACCACACGACAGTCTCGGCATTTCAGAGACGGCTTGCCAAATTTTATTCGCTTTCCACATGGTACACAAGATTCGGGTTTAATAACCTGAGGATGAAACGGAATGGTATGAATTAGAACATTTATCATCAATCAACATTTATTAAGCACTCAGCATGTGCCAAACAGCTTTCTCATCCCTTTACACTTAGTTTTTACTTGTGTATTCTCACAATAATCCTATAGGTTTTTTTAAGATAAGGAAACAAGCAAAAAGAGGCTAAGTAATTTGCATAAGTGCACTGAGTTGGAAGGGATCACCATACACTAGTGGAAAGAATTTGTTGGCAAGGAGTCAGAAAACCTCTATGTTAAACTTCGCTACTTACTGTCCTGTGGCTCAAACAAGTCAGTTAATGCCTCTGTGCCCCTGTCAGTTTGCTTGGATTTTTACCAGAAATCAAATGGGACATGTGCCATATTCAAACATGAACTGTAAATACATATCACAATAAAGCAAAAACTGCTTCTGAAAAGTTGCTTTCTTTTACTATCACTCACAGAATGGAAAGATACACACCCTCTAGAACCCTGGAGAGTGGGATGAGAAGGAGGAAGGAAATTTGACATTTAACTTTACAATACTAAATATGTAAATTTGTGATTAGCAAATATTATGCCCACCATTAAAAAATTAGATGTGTCCCAAAGCAGCAGCAACCCCAGTTTTACCGTCTTAGAGACGAAGTCGTGCAGGCGCATCCCCCCATTGCTTTGCGGAGTGCTGGAGCCGTCTGTTTCGGTTTTTGGCTCTGGCTGCCTGCTGCTCAATGTGGAGTCACTGTTCCACGGCTGTAAAGTACCTAGAAAACAGACAACTCCACGCTTTGTGTCTTAGATATTTCGTTCTGAATTTTTTTTGCCGCACCCTGTGGCTTGTGAGATCTTAGTTCCTCAACCAGGGACGGATCCCAGGATCCTTGACAGTGAGAGTGTGAAGTCCTAACCACTGGACCGCCAGGTAATTCTCCCTTCTGAATTTTAACCCCAATTCTAATATAACTAGTAGGGACTTCCTTGGCGGTCCAGAGATTAAGAATCTGCCTTCCAGTGCCAGGGGACATGGAAAGGAAACATGTCTTCCATGTTAGCTGCAGGGGAACTAAATAGCCTGTGCTGCTGCTGCTGCTAAGTCGCTTCAGTCGTGTCCGACTCTGTGCGACCCCATAGACAGCAGCCACCAGGCTCCCCCGTCCCTGGGATTCTCCAGGCAAGAACACTGGAGTGGGTTGCCATTTCCTCCTCCAATGCATGAAAGTGAAAAGTGAAGGTGAAATCAGTCAGTGGTTTTCTCCTCTTAGCGACCCCATGGACTGCAGCCTACCAGGCTCCTCCGCCCATGGGATTTTCCAGGCAAGAGTACTGGAGTGGGGTGCCATTGCCTTCTCCAATAGCCTGTGAGCCACAACCAAATAAACCTACACCCCACAGCAAAGATCCTGAGTGCCGCAACAAAGATCCGACACAGCCAAATATACAATATAACTATTAGACACTCAGGAATCTATAACAACACACAGAAGTGAACTATGCAAAACACTGTCTCCAGAGAGACAAGTTACACACCAGTGGTGTAGGTCAGGCTAGCAAGCCAAAGCAGGGCATGACAAAAACAGAGCTCTGTCCCTCAGTGAGTAGCAGTAAAGTAAACCTAAAACATCCAGCCCCTGCCTCATGAGGGTTCCAAGAAACCAGTTCTCCCTGGATTTTACCAGTTGTTTTCACACAGGCAATTCAGCCACAAACCCAGCGGACCTGTTTTCCTTCGGCTCCGGGTCCAGTATGGCACGGTCTCAATAGTGGACACAGCCTCGATGGGCCCGCCATCATTGGGGACAGTCACTGTAGTTTTAGCAACTATGGATTCATTTCCCTGAAACAAAGGCAGTAATGAGGGAAGGATAAATCTAATTTCCCTTCTACTATGGGTGGTTTGGTGGAGTTAAAAAATTTCTGAGTCTTAGTAAGGACTTAAGCCCCCAGCCCCAAATACTCTTGAAGTTGAAATCTAATACTCTCAAATAAAATACAGGTCACAGGGGTAGGTATACACGCAAGCAACTGAGAACAAACACGAAGCTGACGTTGTTTACTGTTCTATTCTTGTGGATAACAAGAATCCTAGTACAGAGAAAAACTTTCACCAAACATCTCTTTCAAAATAACACTGCAATGTTGACTTGGGATTTTTATGGTTGGGGCCACTACACTTCGCTATGTTCAAGACCACAATTCTCTCAGCCTAGTTATTCTTACCTGGTCTGCGGTGGAGCCAATGGAACGCGTTTTCTTTACAGGTCCAGGGGGACCATCCACGAACTGTCGGCTATTTGAGCGCTAGAAATGGGGCAAAACCCAAGAACTTTAGTGCCAGATAGGAGATCTGAAGCACAAAAAATAAAATTATTCAATTAGACAACTTGGATGCAAGTCCTAGGTACCAGCGCTGCAGGAAATAACAAACAATGTGCACTCTCTCACAGCCTATTTCCACAAAAAGGCCTTCAGTGCCCTAGAAGAACAACCAAGCTTTGGAAAAATTTAGATGGCAGCACCAGAAAAAGTAGAGTGTAATCCTATCTAAGGACATGAAGTCCTAGAAACATATTAAGGACCCTAAACAAGCACAGATAGATCTCTGTATATCCCATTACACACATATTTCATCTGAAACTTAGAGCACAAAAGTTCTGCATAAAAATTCATATGACATCTCAAAACAAACTTAAATAGATCCTTTCCCTCTCCATGAATGAACTTAAATCAGCTCAGAATAGTGAAACAGACAGGACAGGATTCTGTCTTGAGTTTACTACCTCAGGGACGATCAATACTGCCCCCGCCCCCAACATGGATTCACTTGTAATATGTGTTTAACATCAGCTAGAGCAACATGTCAGGAATGTAGCACAAAGGCAACATTTCTGAGAAAACTCTTTTATTGCTACTAAGTAAAAACAGACACACAAACCCAAAAGTAAACAAAACCATACATACCCTCTTTTCTCTCTTCTTCAGTTTAAAAGTCTTTACCAAAGAAGAATCCCAATCCTGTTGACAATTGTACTGTATTAATATCCTTCTTTGGTTAGGCCTCCCCTAAACCCTATGCAAATACATTTACAGAAAATTTTAAAAACCTCCTGAGTCTGAGTATCTAACTCACAATTCTCAAATGTTATAGCCATAGGGCTGTGGTAAGTGAACATGCCTTCTTTCCAAAATTGAAGCTATTATAATAGAATCAGGAATCAATACCACAGAGGCAAGAAAAGGTTAAAGAATCAACTTCTGTCGTGATTATCTTCAGTACCTGGTCCTTTGTTTCTGATTATTTTTGTAATTAGTTTTAGAACTCACAGAATGGTGGGCACTATACTAATGGTTCAGATGTGATCCTTGCTCATTAGGGACTGCTACCATCTAATCTGATGTTCTGTACAATGTAGCCACTTTAAAAGTTCTAGTTTAGGATTCACATCTCTCAATCATCCCTCCTCCTTGGGCCCTAAAAAAGTATTCATTTGTCTTTCACTGTGGTCTAGTTTCACTTCACTCACTCACTCTATTTTTGCATTCATCTTTAGTAGCTACCTATGACCTCCTGACCCTGATAGTCTCTGAAAACACAAAACCCCTAAACAGTTGTATATATTATAGCTTAGCTAAATAAATTTATCCTTTCCAACTTATGGTCAAGTAATTTAGGTACTGGTTGTCTGATTCAGCCTCAGTTACAAGAGATATTACACCATAGGTCTAGCTCTAAAAGCAGCTAGAAATATATTCTAGTTTTATTACAAATCCCAAACTGTGTCATTCCTTATTCCCAAAAGGTGATACCTAATATTAATATCTACAAAAGAGCAATTACTGCCCTAGTCAAACTCTGAATTTGGACAGAAAACTCTCAGCCTAGTAACAAGTAGTTGTCATTTCTTTTGCTATCATCAAATGACCAACTACCAATAACCTCCTGATTTATTGTTTAGTTTGCTAGCTTTCCACCAGTCAAATAGGAAAGCTACACAAACCAATAAGTTGCAAGTCTCTGGAACAAAGACTGACTATCAGGGTATGACCTTTTATGCAGAAACATCACCATACATTACAAGAAGGGTGCTGCCCCACAACAGCAGGGTAACAAAGAGCTCAGACAGGTGAACCACTGCTCATCAAGGTATTATCTAGTGCCTGGAAATTTTCATCAGCCTTTGGGCTAAAGTTCCAAGGCATTGGTTTCCTTCTAATTGTGAAGTATGACTAAGTTTTCCTTAAGAACCAATTTAATTTAGAAATAAGGCACACGTCTACTCTCACCAAGAGCAGCAAATAAAGCCTGGCTGGATAGAGTCTTGATAATTTTTTTTTTCCCCCTAGCTGGGGTTTTAAAAAGTCAAGATGTAATAATCAATTAGTACAGGCAGCTCACAGATTCGTTAAATAAATTTAACCTCATGCCAAATCCTAAATTCTATATTCTCACTTCCAAAGGCTAAATATATGCCAATCTCTTACAAGCTTGTGTGTATTTATATTTTTAAAAGCTAGTCAGTATCTATAACATATCAACTAATAAAATAGTAATGAGGGAATTTCAGAAGAGAGGACAGAAGAGAGATTCCTGATGGAGCAGGGTTAAGAAAAAGAGATAATTCTCAGAAATCAAGTGTTCATTACCAGGGATTCATCGGTCTTGTCAAAGCTGATATCGGATAAAATGGAACCAGATTCATCAATGGTTGACAGTCTAGATGAGTGAAACAGTAGTTAGAAACAAGACTGTGCAAAGTAAAATCCACCAACACCAGAAAAAGTCACACTAGTCAGGTAACATCAGCAATTTCACAGCAGCATCTTCCCTGTGGAGATAACTACAAGCTCAAACCCTAGCTGTGTTGAGCTGCTTTTTATGGTTTTCCAGGGAGACTGTGTATGTATGTGTGTTTGTGTGTGTGTGCACACACGAGCACACATGCAGCGCAGTTGCTATTTCAGCAAAGGTCTCATAACTGCAGTTTAAAGTTAGTCAGGGGTATAGGTGCTATTTCCTGCTGAGTCTATACTACAGGCTGCTAAAAAGTCACAGGCAGAAGAGTGAAGTTCAGTTTGATCCCAACTGTGGTTGTTTTCTACAAGAGAGAGAATTACCCAGCATTAGCTTTTTAAGAAATTAAGCCTGTACATCTTCTTAGTTATAAAGATTCCCCATAAAACAACCAGACAACAAAATAAATAGCTCAGAGTGCTGACCATTCCCTACGTATCGTATTGGGGGTGTTAATTCAAAGCCTGGTTGAGACTATTCTAAATTGTGATGCAGTAGAACCAAAATTATTGTCTGGGCTTGGCTCTCAGAGGGTCTTTCTAAACCAGAACTACGAGAGCTCTCTAGAGAGTAAACACTGGAAGTATTGCTGAACTGCCACTTCCACCTCTAGGTTTCTTAGCAATGTGCAGGATTATTGATGTTGGTGCAATTGTGCACCAACGTCAAAGTTTACCCTTAATGAAAAAACCTAAGATAAAAAAATAAAACCGGAAGCCCCTGCACCTTTATTTCCCACCCACCCTTCCTCCAAAGTCTTTTTGTTTTATTTAGCACACATTCCAAAAGCAGTATATTTAAGAATTTAGATAATAAGAACTTATTAGAGCTGTGTTCCTTGTGATCAGATAACAGATGCAGTTCCCCCACCTTTTGTTCCCAGCATTGCCACTGGCTGGTTGGCCTCTGTTGAGAAAAGCCAGAGCTGATTTTTGCTCTTCACTTAGTTGAATGCTGCCAGATGTGTCACACATGAGCATCTCTCGAATCAGCTGAATCTGTCTTTCCTACAGACCAAAGCAGAGTAAAACATCCTAACTAACCAGGGGAGAAAGCTTCACCTTAAATTTATGGGACAGGCAAACCAGAAGACATTAAAATACAGCATTATGCAAATGAGCCTTCAGGAAGGCTGCTACACCAATAGCATATTAATTCACATCAAGCCCAGACTGCGTCTCTGATTTCTGACTGGTAAAATGAACTCTATCTAGAATAGTGAGGTTTCTGCTACAAGACTTTTGGATCAAACCGCTAATTCAAGAAAAGAGAGGACTGCAAAATCAGAGTCCCAAAATAGATTTCACAGAGCAAAAACACTTTAGTGTCATCTTATCAGGACAATTATTGGCTTCTACAGATCAAAGCAGCCACCCACCTTTCTAAATGGTGGAGCAAAATGCATTAAAATGGATACAAAGCTGTGATGCACTGGAACCAGACGATTTGAGCTTACTGAGGCATCTAACAGTATACCAAGATGGATTAGTCCCTCCTAGTAAGGGCTTCCTTTGTACCATGACCCACTCTGGTACATCAAAATGACAGTGCCCTACGTCCCAGTGTTCATATTGGTTGAACATAGCGAGCCCTTTATCCTAAATTAAGAGCCGCAATAAAGACTTAAGAATTGTCCTGCTTATATCAATGACAAAGTACTAGCTGTTACTATCTTACATGAGGATGTTCTAGGTAGCACTTATAATCAACAATAAGAAATAGATCAAATATGCTAGGATCTCCCTGCCTTTCCCCCTAATTCTTTAAATTCTCATTTGAAATCTGTATATTAAGTAAATGTTTAAGATCTAAAGGAGAAAACATTTAAAAAATTTAAATTTCAACCTATGAAAAATAGGATTTCTGGTTGCAATTTCAGCTCCAATCATGGACAAACTGCTTCTAATTCTTTAATGAAGAAGAAACAGGGCACCCCCACTGTCACAGTGCTAGCAGAAAAACAATACACACCAGCTTTTCACAGTCAGCCTCAGCTCGCTGTCTCCGTTTGATCTCTACATCCACCTGATTGCGTGCATGTTTCAGTTTAACATCCAGAGCACTACGCTCAGTCTCTGCTTTCATCAAAAGATCCTTGTATTTGCCCAACTCGTGGTCTGTTCTCTGCCACTTTTTACGAAAATCTTCAAAGTCCTTTGCCAACTGGATAAATTCTAAGAAAAGGGGGAAACTTTAATAATTCAAGCACCAAACAGAGTATAAATGCTGTAATAAATGAGTCCTCCAGTTAGTTTTACTCCAAATGCATAATTAAGGGACTAGCTGAATTATGAGCAAATCCAGCTGAAAATAACCAGGAGCAGATCCTTGATATATGTTCATCACTCTGGTCAAGAGTTTTGTGGGGAGCAACTCCTATTCCAATAGGCCACTTACTTTTGGCTTAGCCAGTGGCATCTGCTATGAAATAAGTAACTCATTAGTCACCTGGCTCCAGATGTAACACTAACAGTGAAAGCTCCTGAACAGAAGGCAATCAAAGGAGGATACCTTTGGGGCAGCTGTCATGCACCAGGACAGTTAGGCCATAAAACAAAAACACCCTCCTTTAGAGTCACATGTTGCTGCACCAAAGAGGCGTTAAACAGCAAATTCAAATGTAACTGCTGTAATATGCTCCAGTAGATGTAGATTAATATTACAGATGTCTAGGCCTGCAATCGCATTCAGCTGTATAATTATACAAATATTGATTTGAAAGTAAAGAGCCAATTTGCTTCTGCTGTTTAACACAGCCCTGAAGGGTATGTAAACATTCCAGCTGGAAAGACACAGGACGAGAAGATCATACTAGCTTTGGACGACTCACTGATAAGAGGAATGTGGACTCTCTTCAAATGTCTGCAAAGGAAGCATCGCTTCCAAGGCAGCACCTCAAAGCATAACAACTCTGGTGGCATCCATTCTTATCACCTGCAAAGACTACTGCAAAGACAATTCTACAATGCCTTACTGTTCTAGTTAACCTCAATGTATCTCTAAGCCATCATTCCACCAGCATCATGGAGGAACCTTCCAAGGTGTACATCTGCTGCTGGTCAAATTAACCCAGTTTACAGTGGAAACTAGGCCAAATTCACACAAAGCTAGCAGATTCTCTGGTAATAAGGGAGCCTTTCCTATTTGAATTTAACGTAAGAGCATAGAAATAATATAATGCTTTTTTAAAGCAATTTTAATTATTTGACCAAATTTCAAACTTACAAATTAGGATAACAATTCAATCTAGAGAAACTGATTCTGACACACAAGGAAACAAGTTTTTAGTAAACAACAGATTCTAGCAAAGCAGGATATTATGACCTAGTTATCTTAGATAATACAAATATCAAGGATCTCAAAAAGTAAAATATATTATTACAATTGAAATAGTTGTAAATGATATACTGGTTTAGTTAACAGTTTAGAACACATTACTAAGGGGCTTTTTTCTCCTTAACTGAAAAAGAAAACAATATATCCTTTTGCAACTTTAAATATTTCAAAATTATAGATTCACAAAGAGAAAGTTTAAAAACAAGAGCTGGTTCTTAGTCACATTTTACTCTCACGATTCACCAAGCAAAGAACTTATTGTTTGCATATTTTTCAATGTATGTAATACTTCCCTTTTTCAAAAATAAAGAACAGGAAACACACTTTCCATAGTCTAAAAGCTTTCTAGTTCTACACTGTGGTCAATGTTTCTAAATATAGTGCTGCCTACACACTCAACTATTTCCTGAATTGAAAAACAATTTAAGAATGAAAAGATTTTCACTTGACCTAATTTGCTGGTTAGCTTGTTCTTTAGGATACTCCTTGAAAAGTCTTATTTGGGGTTTAATTCCCATTCATTGTTAAATGGCATATGTTACAGATCTAACTGAATCGGACAACAGAACTGAAACCAAATAAAGTATCAGTTCATTTAAAGGAAGGCATTCCTATTTTAATACAAATGATTAAATGCTTGTTTATATTAGACCAAAACCAGAGCATTTGCATACATGACTAAGATATTACTGTACAAAAAAAAAGAAAGGAATGAAGTTATATGATGAAAAGCAAGAGTAAGGAGTCAGGGGACAATTAGGCATGGGAAGAATTCCTAGGCTCTAAGAAGATAACAGACTAGAGTGGTTGCAGAAAAGGAGATTCTAGAGTCCAGAAGACATTAAGTCATTTTAGTTCCTCAAAGGGCAACATACCAAGTTAGGGATTCAGAGCGGGTACAAAATGTACCTCTACTTTGTAACAGAAATTAAGGAAAGACAGAAATTTACTTATAAAATAAAGGTTCCTGTAAGAATAAATATCTTGTATTTTTACGGCATATTTTTTCCATAGGTATTTTCACAACCTAGTATCTCATTTATCTCCAAATCCTTGTGGCAAAATTCCTATCTCACAGACAGAAATAACAGTTAAAAGCCAGCACTAGTTACTAAGACTCCAAACCTCAAATTCCTCCCTCTGCCCCCACATGCCATCAGCTGCTTCCTCCTAGAGATCTTAGTATCACAGCCTCTTCTGCCCATTTCCACGCTCACAATCATCGCTCCAGTTAGGGCTCCCTAATGCCTCTTTCCTGAGCTAGGGCAAACACCTAATCAGCCTCTCAGCCTCCACCTCTAATGCAGCCACCACCTCTGGCAGGGTAACTTTCCAAAAGCACGGCTCTGATTAAGTCATTCCCCACTTACCCTTATTTACCTCACATCCAACACCCTTTTGCCTCCACTCAGAAGTCTCCCTTAACACTCAATGACCTCTTTTACCTCTGTCTGTTGGGATCCTACCCTATATCCAATTGAAGGCTCAAGTCAAACCCTAGTTTTTTCCATGAAGTCATTTAGTCATCCCTTTCCCTCTACATGTGCTAGAAGTTGTGATAGGTTCTCACTGAATATGGGCTGAGTGAACCTGAATTTTAAGATCTCTTCCCCACTGGACTCCAAAACAATCTGTCTTCTGAGATGATGTGACCTCAAAGAAAAGCCTAATTAGTATGCCATCATGGTTACTGAGTTGGTACCAGATGACAAGGTCATGCAACAGTTATTAGAGAAAAAAGAATATTGTTTTGAAAGGGCTGTAACTAAATGAAAGCTATTAAAAGCATGAATCAAATTAAAGAAAGCACTGAATGGCACAAGCAACACACTATAGTAAGTACTATGAAGATTTTTAAGACTTAGTTCTTGCATTACTTTTATACCAATGAGACTGACTTAGCAGCAACACCCACTGAATTAGATATTCATGAAAATCTGAAATAGGAGAGGATGGTAACACAAAGAAAAGCCAGTAAAGAGTAATTCCCTTAGATCACGTAAGTCAGAGCTATCGGCTCCACCTTTCTTTGTCACTAATCTACTTCCCAGAAGACGATTCCATCACCACCTCCTTTGCCTCCCTAGCTCTCCACCCAACCTCAAACCTTTATTACTAAGCATCAAATATATGAAGTAGGTGAAAGCAGATGGATTGTCCTTCCTTCAAAAAGAAATTATGTCATTTTTGTCCTTTCTAATTGAAAATGTTTTATAGGACACAGGGAAAACCCCAGATAAAAAATGTACACGACTATTCCTCTAATGAAAAAAGCAACATCCTTAGAAATTCAATAGATTTTGCCCAGTTTGTTATACAAAAATGAAATCGGCAACTAATGCCAACTATTTAGTGAAAAGAGAACCTTAATAATGAAAAAATCTGGGTAAAACCCATTTAAAAATAACTACAGGAAAAAAAAAAGTGACCATTTAGAATCCGTGTCCATGAAGCTTTGACCACAAATAACTGACTATTGTTTTTTTTTTAGGTAACTCAAAATGAAAAACAATTTTAGGGTTGGAACACACTTAGGCTATGTAGAAAGCCCAAATCTGAAATCTGTTTTTTCTCTCCTCACAGGCCATCTCAGAATGACTTACGGAGTTCATTTCCTTCACTGAGAATCTCCACCCGGCGTACAAGCTGCTCAAACAGATTCCGCATATTCAGCATCGTAGTATCCATCTTCCTGCCAAGAAATCAAATATACATTAGGGGTCCTGCCATCTCCCCCAGACAAAAGATTCAGTAGCAATCCAGCACAGTGATCAGTGACTAACATCTGGACTCATCCATGTGTAAGCTACCACTATGAGAATCTCAAGTCAACAACTGATGTTTTGTGTAATCCTTATTATAAAAACAAAGTTAGAATGTTTAAGACTCATTTGAAAATTACAAAAGCATTTCAGTCCCCTGAATGTAACACCCCTTGCTGCCTACTTCTTTTCCTCCACTCTACAATCACTTTGGAGCTGAGAAGAAAGCAATTAGGGACAAGTATGTTAGTTTATTACTAGGTGATCAACTACTTAGTCGAGCCTAATGATTAATATAACATTTTTGCCACTTTAATCCTGCTGTACTTTGAAGACTTTCAATGTAACTTGAAAGGTTTATTTTTAATTTCATTTTTAGCTAGTACCCATGTGGCAACTGCCTTTTAAAATGCAGGACATGGTCAGCACATTTCCTACCAACGGCACAGATGACGTCACACGAGCGATTAAGTGGGGAAATCGCCAGCTCAGCAGCACAAGAATTATTTCTGTAATGCAGGGCTCTCTGCTGGACTGCATGCAGGGACTATGTCTAATAAATTTGTACTAAGTATAGGCAAAGGATTATGTTGTACCACATTCTGGCATCAAGGAGACAATACACCACCTTCACAGCTAGAAGGGCAAAGGAAAAATCATTTGCTACTGTGTTCTGTAATAGTGAATTTCAAGCTTCATATTTCCCCCCTAAAGACTTGCTGATATTACATTAAAAATGGTGTCCTTACAGGCAGTTCTGTTCCAAATAGACTTTAACTGGGAACACTTTGAGGAAATAAGATCTTAACAGTTGAGAAAGAAAGACATCAGTGCAATGTTATGAAAATTATCAAGGAAATGAAATTAAAAAATCAAATTTCATTTGAAAACTGAACGTCCTCCGAAACACCATTAAAGGATTCTTCTTATGTTCTCCTAATCATCCCTTGAATGTTCTAGTCCAGGTCCTCTTTCATGCATCTAAATAAAATTTTAAGAACTCTTTTATGAAGGATTAGTGACTTTACAGTGTTTGTAACATTGTACTATAAGCTATAAGGGCAAGAAAGGGGAGGGAAAACCAAAGGAAAAAGGAATATATAAACATTAAGATTTTCTATTAAATGCTACAGAATTACTCATTTGTACTTGTATGATGATTGCTCTAATAGCAAAAAAGCTTTCAATTCCAAGCTTGGATGCAATATATACCTGAATCAGGGCCGGAAACCAAGATTTTCAAACGGCAATGTATCTGTTCCAAGCTACATAATAATCACAGCAAGCTGCTAAGCAACCAGACCGACAAATTTATTACAAAGCTCTTTCTCTAAACTAGAAACAAAACTACAAGACTAGTATTAAAACTGGTAGGAAAAGATGCAGAAGTCACAGAGATGCCCATGGGTTTTAACAATATGACCAAAAAAAGGCAAATACATCTCTGTGCTACAGGACAGAAAACAGGGATAGGGCGTTCAGTAGCCTATTCAAATGATGAATTCCTTTGGCTCCCAATAAAAATCAAAGTCGGTGGTCAGTTTTAATATGGGGTTATTATTCATGTCTATCGTCTCTTCCCTCATCTGTATAATCTGACATTGTACAACAGTGAGCTCAGTACACAGAAAAACTTCTACTTCACTAGGAATGCAGAAAAGATTCAATCCCTGGGTTGGGAAGATTCCCCTGGAGGAGGAAATAGCAATCCCCACCAGTATTCTAGCCTGGGAAATCCCATGGACAGAGGAGCCTGGCGGGCTACAGTCCATGGGGTTGCAAAGAGTCAGACACGACTGAGCACACAAGCAGAAAAGGAAAATTCGACAGTGCAACTAGAATACCGAAAACTGGTTATTAAAAAAAAAATCAGAGGACTTTTACGACTTAAATGACAACAATCTGATTCTCTGTCCCCTTTAAGAGAAATTCTTTATTTTCTCAAGTTCCTCTATTCTTGTTTCACTATTTTCTTGTGTACACCACTCCCTAGAGTGAGCACTGTGTGGAGGTACTTTCTTGAAAACACAACTTGATTCCTGAAAAGACTAAAGACACAGAGTACCTACTTGGGGACATCTCACCGTAGTAACTGTGATCTCACACAACTACCCCAATCTACATTGTTCTCCTAACAGGATGCCTAGTACCTAGGAGACAGCTGTTTGAATGTATCCAACTACCCCATTTGAGTCATTGCATAGCTACAGACAGCCCCCCCATTTCTCTCTCTGGCCCTCAGCTCTCCCTCCGCCGACTCAATCCTATAGCTCTCAATTCGGGATGACTTGGATGCCGAGCTTGATTTTGAAAACATCCTTCCCTCATATATATTATCAACTACTCTACCCACTGACCTACCCTGGTCCTCCTCCTCCTGACATCAAACTTTGATTTTCTTATTTTTATCATTCTCCCAGTCACTCAGTTTCAAACCTCAGAGTCACCTTAAGTTACTCCCTTTCTTACAAATATAGTCACCGAACTTTGTGGATTCTTCTCTTATGCATGTTACAGCCAGCCCCTCAACACATGCAGGTCATTAACATTCACTTCAACTGACCTCTCTGGTCCCAATCTTTCCTCAACTGCTTTGCTCACGTGGCACATTCATCTTGTACTCTATTTTAACTTCACCAGCTATGTCCCAGCTAGACTCTAAATTTGAAAGGAGAAACCTTACATTTGGAACTAAATTGCAAAGGCTCAGTATTTAAAAAAAAAAAAGAAAAAAAAACACTTGATAAATTGAAGCCAGAGAACAAACTCATGAATGAATACAGACACATTCCCCACATGATTTAATTGTCAAAAGCATTTCCATTCTACCTGAACATGTTTAATATACATGGAAACAAAGAAAACAGTTAAATAAAGGTGACAGAAGCCCTAGGATAAACTTTTAGTTCTTTTATTTACCTGTTGTATAACCGTGGATAAGTCACTTAAAATTCTGAAACACATCTATAAATGGGAACAAAAATACTTGCCATATTTGCCTCAAAGAATTCTACAAATTAATGGAGATAAAAGTTTTATACTGTATAAAGCAAACCTCACAATAAGACTATAGGGTATTAGAGTGGGTATGAATTTTTTGGTTTTGTTTTTGTGTGATTGTTGTTAGTTACATCCTAGAATAGTGATTAGCAAGCCACAGCTGGACTTCAAATCAAAAACGGAGGAGACAGTAAAATTTGACATGGTCTAGGCTCTTAAACAAGCTCTTCTACATGAGCCTCATAGCATCTGAGAAGAGCTAGTTTTTCCTCTAAGACAGAATTACTTTGGGCAATCCAAACAGCACCAGAAAATATAATCCTCTTCACTTTGTATGCTGGGGAACTATGTATTTTTATTTATGTTCTATAGAAGTGACTCTAAGGAATTATTTATAGATGACAAAAATATCTTTCTGTATCAGTACTAACCCTGATATCTTGACAAGTTAAAATTTACTCATTCTATTCAGTATCAACTAAAAATCGTGTTAATTTTCCTGCTGGGTCACATCTTCACCCTCATGAATACTTGTTTATTTCTCCCCCTTTATTATTTAGCTCATAGCTAGGAGATACACTAATGTGAACGGAAACACAAACAAAGTCATATTGTAGTACATTGCTGCGCAGCTGTAAAACAGCTGTCACTTTTTCACTACAGAGGCGGCTGTCTTCTGGGAAAGCTGAAATGATCCTTGTGTGTAGCAAGGAAATCAGTTTGTGGAGCACTTTAAACAAAAAGGTGCTAGAGAATCTCAGCTGTTATTGATGAGAAGCCCCAGAGGTGGAGAAGTCACTATGTTACAGATTCCCAATCTGTGAGTATCCTTAAGGGAGCAATTTGGCATCACCAGGAAAGAGTCTCAGCTTGATGTGATTGCTTTGAGTCCCCAATTTAATTTCAATCACCCAGCCAAGAGAACAGACATCATCCTTCAGAATAACAGACTATTGCAGATCTTACTGCAGGGTATCCTGGGAAAAGTCTCTATCCTCTTCTTCCTCCCCCTACAAATAACATTATTAAGAGACCTATACATCAGGTTTTAGATGCATCAAGAGTGTTAAATATTGTAAGACAAAGCAATGAGTTTTTCAGGAAAGAGTTTTGATGAAAAACATTCTCACAAACGTTACTAAATCTGAAGAGTCCCAAGAAATTAACAATACCAGTTCTCTGCTGCCAAGGAAAAACATCCCCTAAGACTGTCTCAATACTACAAAATGCTTTCATATGAAAGTTATTTCAGAACAATTCTTTTTCCCAAATGTCCAGCTTTTGCTTCACCATATCAAAGCCTCTATTCAACTGGCAGGCAGAAGGAATATCTTGAAAACAAATGTTCTCATGAGCAAGTCAACTGCAGAAAGAGTAAACAGAACATCTTCAGTCCAACATGAATGAAGATTAAAATACGGAATAAGAGGGAATTCCCTGGCAGTCCAGCAGTTAGGGCTCTGCACTTTCACTGCGGAGGGCCCAGCTATCCTGGTGGGGGAACTAGGATCCCACAAGCCCGTGCAATATGCAACCCCCCCACAAAAAAAAAAGCAGAACGAGACAAATTACTATTTTTCATAAAATCATTACCAGTTCATTATACTAAGTTCTCCTTTTATTCTTTTTCTTCTGTGAATTCTTTCCATTCCAAAGTGTTCCATTCTTCAGGGTCTAATGTAAGTATTATCAACTTATGGAAAGCGTTCCGTAATCATTTTAGTATAAAACAACCTCTTTATTATCTAAAACACTCATCTGGCAGATATAAAACGCTGCCTCATACTGTTAATTTTCTCTGTTCAGAAAAAAAGTAACATTTTTTAATGGTGAAACTAAAACCTCACCACCCTGAACTCAATGCACCTCCCTAAGTAATCTTTGCCCATTATGCACTCATATTTCATAGAACTGCAATCATAGATTTATATATTGTCTTACTTTTTTCTACCATGTTTCCATTAAGTTGCAAGAAGTTGATGAACATTTATTTAACTGTTCTCTTCCTTGAACATTTGGGTAATTCTGTTTACCTCTACTTAGAATTTTTCATATGGTCACTCCCTCACTTTCTTCAGGTATTTATTCAAATGTCATTTACTCATACAGGCCGCCCAAAAGCACATGAAAAGATGTTCAACATCACTAATTATTAGAGAAATGCATATCAAAATCACAATGAGGTACCACCTCACACAAGTCAGAATGGCCATCATTAAAAAGTCTGCAAATAACAAATGCTAGAGGGTATGGAGAAAAGGGAACCTTCCTGCGCTGTTGGCAGGATTATAAACTGGAGCAGCCACTACGGAAAAAACAGTACGGAAGGTCCTGAAAAACTAAAAACAGACTTGCCATATGATTTGGTAATCCCACTCCTGGGCATATATCCAGAAAAAAACTATGGTTTGAAAAATATATGCACCCCAATGTTCACAGCAGCACTATTTACAATAGCTATGACATGGACACGACCTAAATGCCCATCAACAGATGCATGGATAAAGAAGGGGCATGTACGGGTGTGTGTGTGTATAATATATATACACATATATATACTACACGTAATATATACACACACACATATGTATATACACACACACATATGTATATACACACACACACACAGTAGAATACTACTCAGCCCTGAATGAAATAATGCCATCTGCAGCAACATGGATGGACCTAGAGATTATCATACTAAGTGAAGGAAATCAGAAAAAGACAAATACCATATGACATTGCTTATATGTAAAATCTAAAATACAGCACAAATGAACTTATTTATGAAACAGAAATGGAAAACCAACTTATGGCAACCAAAAACGAAAGAAAGTGAAAGGAAAGTGAAGTCAGTCAGTCGTGTCCGACTCTTTGCGACCCCATAGACTGTAGCCTACCAGGTTCCTCCATCCATGGGATTTTCCAGGCAAGAATACTGGAGTGGGTTGCCATTCCCTTCTCCAGGAGATCTTCCCAACCCAGGGACTGAACCTGGGTCTCCTGCACTAAGAGGGTGGGATAAATTAGGAGTTTGGGATTAGCAGATACAAACAACTACACATAAAATAGACAAACATACAAAGTCCTACTGTATAGCTGCTGCTGCTGCTGCTGCTGCTAAGTTGCTTCAGTCGTGTCCAACTCTGTGAGACCCCATAGACGGCAGCCCACCAGGCTCCCCCGTCCCTGGGATTCTCCAGGCCAGAACACTGGAGTGGGTTGCCATTTCCTTCTCCAATGCATGAAAGTGAAAAGTCAAAGTGAAGTCGCTCAGTAGTGTCCCACTCCTAGCGACCCCATGGACTGCAGCCCACCAGGCCCCTCCGTCCATGGGATTTTCCAGGCAAGAGTACTGTATAGCAGGACCTGTAATTATCCATAATGGAGAAAATCCATAATGGAAAAAAATATGAAAAAGAACATGATTCACTTTGCTGTAACCAGAAACTAACACAACACTGTCAATCAACTACACTTCAATTAAAAAAAACATCGTCCCATTGTTAACCACCCTTTCAAATTGCATCTTTCCCCCCAAACTCCTGCTTTACTTTGCTCAAAAAAATTTATCTACATCTAACATATTTACATATTAACTGACTTATTTGGTTTATTGTTTGTCTCCCCACTAGTTTAACGTCCAAGAAGGCAGAGATTTTTGCTCACTGATGAGTTTCTGGTGCCTAGAACAATGACTGACATTTGGCAAATGATGATAAAATATTCAATGAACGAATAAGCTGAACATCACTACGGACAGTGTTTTTCTTCAAGTGGCCATGTTCCTTAAAAACGCACTTCCAAGGCTTGGAGTACCAAGTTAGATGGTAAAAAAAAATCTCTTATGACTCTTGATAAATGGTGCAAAATATTTTCTAAAAGGGCCGGACTAACGTATTCTCAACAGTGTAAAGGCCTACTATATTCACCACAGTTATCTTTCTAAGTTCTATTAGCACAAATAAGTTGCAAGCTCATTTAAAGCCAAGTAAGACTGTCTTGTACTTAATTTTGCACTGAATGCCTGTTGAATGATTAACCTATAGGAAAGGCGTCTTCCCTAAACATTTTCAATAACTCGAAAGCTCACCCACCACATTAAAGAGTACGATGACGTTTCTTTAAAAAAAAAAAGCTTATCTTCCCACCCAACCCACAATCCTATACACTCCCTCCTATAGACTCCCTCTGTAGATGAGTCTATAGGATCTAGATATGAACAGGGATCTATGTGAAAGGATAAAGTAAGGCCTTGCTGTTTCTAAGGCTGAGATTTTAATGAGAAAGGCAAATGTCATCATTTCCCGAGACTCACACAGCCCACTAGAAAGTGGGGCTCCACTCCAAGCCGCCTCGGCCTCTAGAACACCAGGGCTTTTCCCATTGAAAAAGTTTTGTTCCTCCGAAAAGAACCGTCGAAAAAGTCTTGCTACCCCACCTACTTTCTGTCTTTGGGGTAGCTTCTGCCCTGTTGAAGTCACCATCTCAAAAAGACGCCCCCGGCTTTCCACAAAACATGGCGCCACTAAAGAACCCCCCCACTCCCTAAGTAAAGCCCGCTCAGGCCGCCCGCGCCCCCGGCCGGAGGAGGGCCGCGGAGGAGGAGCTGTAGGTGCCGGCCTCCCCCTACCCCGACCCCGTGAGGGCCACAGCTCACCACCGGGGACGCCTCCCTCCCCCCAAAGACCCAGCGCCACAAACACCTCTCCTCGCAACCCCCGACACCCACCTTTTCGGGTCCGCCTGGCCCCACCCGGGCGGCCTTCTACTTCCCTCCGCGTCTCACCCAAGGGCAGAACAGCACCGCGCCGCTAGGCCAGGTTTGAAATCCTGCACCAACCAATCACAGAGAAATTTATTCCTCCCGCGGTGTTTCCCCCCGCCCACGCTCTGACGCACACGCCAGGGCAACGGAGAAGGGCGGGGACACAAGAGAGGGCATGCGCATTCTGATAGAGCGAGGCCAAAGGCACCCATCTTGACTAAGGTCAACAGTTTTGGGGGTTTTCTTTCTCCCTTCGCCCCACTCCCTCCGGAACCCTTTCTTGAAGGCATTCAAGATACCATGTTGACTAAAGGCAAATGATACTTTTTGAGGGCAAATTTTTCTGGGCCTGTTTTCCCCAGACCCGGAAATAGGACTTTTGGAAATTCTTAACTGAGAAGTGGATCATCTCTCCATTCAATAGGAAGAATTTCGGAAGATTTACTGAGCCGACAGTTCAGTTCAGTTCAGTCCCTCAGTCGACTCTGCGACCCCATGGACTGCAGCTCGCCAGGCCTCCCTCTCCATCACCAACTCCCGGAGTTTACTCAGACTCATGTCCGTGGAGTCGGTGATGCCATCCAACCATCTCATCCTCTGTCGTCCCCTTCTCCTCCCACCTTCAATCTTTCCCAGCATCAGGGACTTTTCAAATGAGTCAGTTTGCATCAGGTGGCCAAAGTATTGGAATTTCAGCTTCAGAATCAGTCGTTCCAATGAATATTCAGGACTGATTTCCTTTAGAATGGATTGGTTGGATCCCCTTGCAGTCCAAGGGACTCTGAAAGAGTCTTCTCCAGCTGCTGCTGCTGCTGCTGCTGCTAAGTCGCTTCAGTCGTGTCCAACTCTGTGCGACCCCATAGACAGCAGCCCACCAGGCTCCGCCGTCCCTGGGATTCTCCAGGCAAGAACACTGGAGTGGGTTGCCATTGCCTTCTCCAATGCATGAAGGTAAAAAGTGAAAGTGAAGTCGCTCAGTCGTATCCGACTCTTCGCAACCCCATGGACTGCAGCGTACCAGGCTCCTCTGTCCATGGGATTTTCCAGGCAAGAGTACTGGAGTGGGGTGCCATTGACAGGCCATCAATTCTTCGGCGCTCAGCTTTCTTTATAGTCCAACTCTCACATCCATACATGACTACTGGAAAAACCATAGCTTTGACTAGGCGGACCTTTGTTGGCAAAATAATGTCTCTGCTTTTTAATATGCTGTCTAGATTGGTCATAACTTTTCTTCCAAGGAGTAAGCGTCTTTTAATTTCATGGCTGCAGTCACCATCTGCAGTGATTTTGGAGCCCCCCAAAATAAAGTCTGTCACTGTTTCCATTGCTTCCCCATCTATTTGCCATGAAGTTATGGGACTAGATGCCATGATCTTAGTTTTCTGAATGCTGAGTTTTAAGCCACTCTCCTCTTTCACTTTCATCAAGAGACTCTTTAGTTCTTCACTTTCTGCCATAAGGGTGGTGTCATCTGCATATCTGAGATTATTGATATTTCTCCTGGCAATCTTGATTCCAGCTTGTACTTCATGCAGCCAGGATTTCTCATGATGTACTCTGCATATAAGTTAAATAAGCAGGGTGACAATATACAGCCTTGATGCACTCCTTTCCTGATTTGGAACCAGTCTGTTGTTCCATGTCCAGTTCTAACTGTTGCTTCCTGACCTGCATACAGATTTCTCAGGATACAGGTCAGGTGGTCTGGTATTTCTGTCTCTTTAAGAATTTTCCACAGTTTGTTGTGATCCACACAGTCAAAGGTTTTGGCATAGTCAAAAATGCAGAAGTAGATGTTTTTTCCAGAACTCTCTTGCTTTTTCAATGATCCAACAGATGTTGCAATTTGATCTCTGGTTCCTCTGCCTTTTCTAAATCCAGCTTGAACATCTGGAAGTTCACAGTTCACATGCTGTTGAAGCTTGGCTTGGTGAATTTTGAGCATTACTTTGCTAGCATGTGAGATGAGTGCAATTGCACAGTAGTTTGAACATTCTTTGGCATTGACTTCCTTTGGGATTGAAATGAAAACTGACCTTTTCCAGTCCTGTGGCCACAGCTGAGTTTTCCAGATTTGCTGGCATATTGAGTGCGGTACTTTCACAGCATCATCTTTTAGGATTTGAAATAGGTGAACTGAAATTCCATCACCTCCACTAGCTTTGTTCATAGTGATGCTTCCTAAGGCCCACTTGACTTCACTTTCCAGGATGTCTGGCTCTAGGTGAGTAATCACACCATCATGGTTATCTGGGTCATGAAGATCTTTTTTGTATAGTTCTTCTGTGTATTCTTGCCACCTCTTCTTAATATCTTCTGCTTCTGTTAGGTCCCTACCATTTCTGTCCTTTATTGTGCCCATCTTTGCATGAAATGTTCCCTTGGTATCTCTAATTTTCTTGAAGAGGTCTCTAGTCTTTCCCATTATATTGTTTTCCTCTATTTCTTTGCATTGCTCGCTGAGGAAGGCTTTCTTATCTCTTCTTGCTATTCTTTGGAACTCTGCATTCAAATGGGTATATCTTTCCTTTTCTCCTTTGCCTTTTGCTTCTCTTCTTTTCACAGCTATTTGTAAGGCCTCCTCAGACAAGAGAGTTTACATTACAACCACACAGCACAGATCTCTACTGATCCTTACAACACATAATATTGTTGTTGTTCAGTCACTAAATCCTGTCCAACTCTTTGAGATACCATGAATTGCAGCATGCCAGGCTTCTCTGTCCATCACTATCTCCTTGAGTTTGCTCAAACTCGTGTCCATTGAGACAGTGATGCCATCCAACCATCTCATCCTCTGTCATCCCCTTCTCCTCTTGCCCTCAATTTTTCCCAGCATCAGGGTCTTTTCCAGTGTCAGCTTTTCACATCAGGTGGCCAAAGTATTGGAGCTTCAGCTTCAGTCCTCCCAATGAATATTCAGGGTTGATTTCCTTTTAGGATGGACTGGTTGGATCTCCTTGCAGTCAAAGGGACTCTCAAGAGTCTTCTCCAACACCACAGTTCAAAAAGCATCAATTCTTCGGCACTCAGGTTTCTTTATAGTCCAACTCTCACATCCATTCATGACTACTGGAAAAACCATAGCTTTGACACATGTAATGTACACTAGCAAAGAATGACCAGACTAGGAAGGGATGGGACTTTATCCTATAATTGACACAATGACAAGATAATAGGGCCTGGGTTGACTCTGATTATGCTTGCATTTTACATAGGTCGTGTGCTCAAATGGGGGCTTCCCTGATGGCTCAGTAGTAAAGAATCCACCTGCAACGAAGGAGACTGCCTGCAGTGCAGGAAACCTGGGTTGGGAAGATCCCTTGGAGAAGGAAATGGAAACTCACTCCAGTATTCTTGCCCAGAAAATGTCATGGACAGAGGAATGTGGCAGGCTACAGTTCATAGGGTCGCAAGCCTTGGACATGACTTCGTGACTAAACCACAACCACCATGCTCAAATGGCATGGAGGTTTGTTTAGAGAGGGGAAAATCTGAAAGTAGAAAGACTTGCTTCATTGTTAGGGAGAGGACACAAGCTGAATTAGACAAGTGGCAGTGGGAATGGAAAGGAGGGGACAGGTGGCAAAGATATTCATGAAATGAAATGGATTTATTAAATGATTAGGGGTTGAGGGAGAGAAGGGGATGTAAAATGACTCAGTTCTCACCTTCTCCCCTTCACCCCTTATCCAATTACTTAAAACAAGTCTTTTTAAAAAAAATATTCTTTTATTTTTTTCTTTTATCACTTGGCTGCACTGGGTCTTACTTGCTGGTGCCCAGGCTTCTCATTGTGGTGGCAGAGTGCAGGCTCTAGGGCACGCGGGCTCAGGAGTTGCCACTTTCGGGTTTTCTAGAGCACAGGGACTCCAGTAGCAGTGGCCTGTGAGATTCATCACCCCATGGCATGTGGAATCTTCTCAGGCCAGGGATCAAACCTGTGTCCCCTGCATCGGCAGGTGGATTCTTAACCACTGGACTACCAGAGAAGTCCTACTTCAACGCAGTTCTTAAGTATCTGTTTGTATGTATCCACTTCTTCCTACCTTCTCCACCTTAATCCCAACTCAGTTGTCCAAGCCATCAGTGAATCTGGTTACCCTTCACTTGCATTTTTTACACCCTGAATGATCTTTTAAGAATGTAATTCTAATCATGCTTCTCTCTTGTTTAAAACCATTAATGACTTCAACTTCCTCCTCAATAAAGACCAAAATCCTTAACAAGGCTCTCCTAACCTGGCCCTGGCTTGCCCTTAGAGCTGCATTTCGTGACCCTCTGGCATTTCCAGCTCCTCTTTCCCACCGCCACAGCCTCTTCACCTGGCTAAATTTTCCTAATCCTTTGCAGCAGCTGAGATGTTTTCTGCCTTGCTCAGGGAGGTCTCCGAGGCCTAGAGCCATGCCTTTCCCTATAAGCTTCCCTAGAACGACTTCCTCCCACAGGTCAGCTCATCTTTTTCATCTTCCTGGTTCTTCTAGTCACCAACTATATGGACTTTTAGAAGCCATCTGTGCCTTTGCTCACTTGTCTAGGAATGGAAATCATAATAATACCTATTTCATAGATAAGTGAGCTGTCCATATAAAACACTTTGCACAGTTTCTGGCACACAGTGAGTGCCCAGCAAATATTCCTGATTTTACCCACAAGACCATAAACGTCCAGAGAACAGAGATTGTACTCCTCTAATTTACTGCTATAATCTCTTGCTTTTGCAGCTCCAATAAATAGTCATGTGAGGGAGCAGAGGTGCATTCAATAAGACAGTGGGAGCATTCCACCCCACCATCCAAACTCTGTGTCCCAAATGATGGGTGAGGGTTGGTGATACTGACACCCCATTCCTCCCTTCCCCCAAAGCACCACCACACCCCTCCCATTCCATTCAACCGCCTTCCCTGCTACACCAGCCCTTGAAAATGTGTGTGTGTGTGCATATGTGTGTAAGTGTGTGTGTGTGTGTGTGTGTGTGTGTGTGTGTAGGGATGTTTTAAACCCCTTTCTTCTCAAACTGTAGTTCTCTGGGTAGGGAGGCATCCTGGAGCTGTGATGGGAAAAGCATGAGAACTGATGCCAGAAAGCACAGATTCGATTCCCGGCCCTGCCACTTATTAGAGGGGAGATGTTGGCCTGGTTATTTAATCTCTCGCGTTGGGAGAGCCCCACGCACCGGGTGATTCGGAGGAACCAGCGAGGTAATGGTTGTAGAAGGGCCTCTGCCTGCTGTACCGCGCCGTCGAAGGATGCATTAGCACCGTTACGCCCGCCCTCGCCCTACCCGCTCCCCCGGCCGCCGCGGCGCGCCGGAGCCGCTAATGGGATTTATGCTAATGCGAGGACGCGGATGGCCGGTCGAGCGCGCGGCCCCGCCACCCCGGCGCCCCACCTCGAGTCGGGAGGGCCGCCTGCCCAGAAGTCGCGACCGGGGAGCCGGCACCGTCGGTCGCTGGGCAGTAGCGGGGTGGGGGGGATGGGAAGGCCGGGCGGGGCTGGAGGAGACGCGGCCCTGGCGGCGGGCCGTCTGGTTGCCGCCCAGTGTTTGTCTTCATCCTCTCCCCATTTCGGCTTTTATCTCCCAATTCCTTCTCATTTGCTCACCATCTCTACAGGTCTTACTCCCTACCTCCATTCGAGAATCACTGTTCCCTTTGTCAATTACACCAGCGCGTGTGGAGCACTTACGTGTACTTACGTGTACGGTGTACTGCGCCCTACACACGGCGCAGAGTACGGAGATGCGGAGTGTGTCCCCAGGGGTTCGGGGCAGGGGAGCAAGCCCTCTTCTGGCTGGGAATCAGGGAGGAAGAGGCATTTGAGTTGAGCTCGAGGAATGGATAGGATCCCAACGGGGAGGGGAATGGGAAGTGAAGTAGTCAGAAATGTTCAGAGAAGATGGAGAAATTAATCCAGCGTGGCGGAAGTGCAAGATTCTTGATAGGGGGTGGTAAAGGCTGGAGGGAATTTTGGTATCACAGAATAAGAGACCTTGAATACCAAGCCGTATAAGATAAGTTTAATTCTCCAGGCACTAGTGAGCCATTGAAGAGTTTTTTTTTTTTAGCAAATGGCAAGTGAGAACTTCTTCTTGTTCTCTAGGAGAGGCACCAAAGCATATTGGTAAAATGCATGGGCTCAGGAGTTATATTGGCCCTGGTTCAAGGTCTGCTTCTATGGGCAGCTTGACTTGTCTGTGCCTCCATTTCTCTATGCATTAAATGGGAGTGATAATTATAGTTTAAAGGGCTGTTGGGAGGATTAAATGAGACAGTGTTTGCAAAACTCTTAGCACAGTGCCTGGCATATAGTAAGGGCTCCACATAAGTTTTAGTTCTTATTACTTTGTGTCTCCCTGTCTTTTGTTTTTCCTTTCTCTCTTCTGATGACCTCCCTCTCACTGAAAACAAAACAAATCTTCCCAAACCCATGTTTTTCCTGCCCCATGCCTAGGAATCACCCTCTCACAATGAATAATGTGTTGAATTAAATCAGACTCTAATACAACCAAGTCCCCTTATAGAAACACATCTGTGCCTCTCCCAGGTGCTCAGGTTCCTTAGACCCTTGCCTAGGGGAAGAGATGCATTTATTGAGGTCCTGAACTTCTTTCTGCTAAATTCCAGCCTCCTTAAAAGCCAAGACCACAGCACTTCCACGTGCCTGACCTTCAGTAGGTTCCTCCTCTAGACCAGGGGTTGTCAAGTATGCATCAGAATCCCCTCAAGGGTTCTTGTTGAAACAGGTTGCTGGGCCCACAGTTAGAGTTTCTGGTCATTAAGTCTTTGGTAGGGCCTGAGGACTTGCATTTCTAATGCATTTCCAGGTGATGCTGATGCTACTGATGGGGTGACTTCACTGAGAACCCAGTGCTCTAGAATTGCTGTTGAATGGCTACCCCCAAGAAAGTAAAGTAGCCTCACCACCCCTTTCCTGCCCAGCTGGTCATGAGAATCCAAAATATGTGTCCAAGGCCTAGAATCATGAAGAGTGAGACTAGGGAATTTTCTAAAAACTTCCCAAGTGATTCTGATGTGCAAACAAGTTTGAGACCCACTGGAAAATCCCATGGAAAGAGGAGCCTGGTAGGCTACAGTCCTTAGGGTCACAAAGAGTTGAATAGGACTGAGCGACTTCAATTGCACTCATCTCACATGCTAGTAAAGTAATGCTCAAAATTCTCCAAGCCAGGCTTCAGCAATATGTGAACCATGAACTTCCTGATGTTCAAGCTGGTTTTAGAAAAGGCAGAGGAACCAGAGATCAAATTGCCAACATCCGCTGAATCATGGAAAAAGCAAGAGAGTTCCAGAAAAACATCTATTTCTGCTTTATTGACTATGCCAAAGCCTTTGACTGTGTGGATCACAATAAACTGTGGAAAATTCTTCAAGAGATGGGAATACCAGACCACCTGACCTGCCTCTTGAGAAATCTATATGCAGGTCAGGAAGCAACAGTTAGAATTGGACATGGAACAACAGACTGGTTCCAAATAGGAAAAGGACTACATCAAGGCTGTATATTGTCACCCTGCTTATTTAACTTATATGCAGAGTACGTCATGAGAAACACAAGAAGACTGGAAGAAACACAAGCTGGAATCAAGATTGCCGGGAGAGATATCAATAACCTCAGATATGCAGATGACACCACTCTTATGGCAGAAAGTGAAGAGGAACTAAAAAGCCTCTTGATGAAAGTGAAAGAGGAGAGTGAAAAAATTGGCTTAAAGCTCAACATCAGAAAATGCAGATCATGGCATCTGGTCCCATCACTTCATGGGAAATAGATGGGGAAACAGTGGAAACGGTGTCAGACTTTATTTTTCTGGGCTCCAAAATCACTGCAGATGGTGACTGAAGCAATGAAATTAAAAGATGCTTACTCCTTGGAAGGAAAGTTATGACCAACCTAAATAGCATATTCAAAAGCAGAGACATTACTTTGCCAACAAATGTTCGTCTAGTCAAGGCTATGGTTTTTCCTGTGGTCATGTATGGATGTGAGAGTTGGACTGTGAAGAAGGCTGAGTGCCAAAGAATTGATGCTTTTGAACTGTGGTATTGGAGAAGACTCTTGAGAGTCCCTTGGACTGCAAGGAGATCCAACCAGTCCATTCTGAAAGAGATCATCTGGGGGATTTCTTTGGAAGGAATGATGCTAAAGCTGAAACTCCAGTACTTTGGCCACCTCATGGGAAGAGTTGACTCATTGGAAAAGACTCTGATGCTGGGAGGGATTAGGGGCAGGAGGAGAAGGGGACGACAAAGGATGAGATGGCTGGATGGCATCACTGACTCGATGGATGTGAGTCTGAGTGAACTCCGGGAGTTGGTGATGGACAGGGAGGCCTGGCGTGCTGGGATTCATGGGGTCACAAAGAGTCAGACACGACTGACTGAGCAACTGAACTGAACTGAACTGAACTGAGCTACTTCACTTTCACTTTTCACTTTTACCTTGTACTGCCCCCCATCCCCCCTCCCACCAACACTAGTATACTTCCCTTCTCATTGTGCCCACCTCAGCTGACCCAGCAAGCCCTACTGCCTGCCCATACTTCATTCAAAGGATGCTCAGCTACTCTGAGTTCAAGGTGGCTGGAACTGTAGGGAGACAGGCTGAGAAAAGGAAGAGGAAAGTAGCTGGTTCTGAAAAAAGGCCAGAGATTCATGTAAACTGTAACAGGTAGCAACACTACTAATTTTTAACCCTGAAAGTTAAGTCAAGAGCCAGTTCTTAGAGTCAGGCCTGGAATCAGATCTGGGCTCTCTCCATCTCTGTTCAACTTCTACTATCTGTTGATTTAAGGTTTAAAAAGGAGATCATGGATTCAAAGTTCTCTTCCCCAGCTGTTGCTGGGGAACTTTCACACACATTTCATTAGATTCTCTGAACAGTCCTATGGGACAAGCAAAGTATTATTCCCACAGAGAGGGGAAAGTTAAACTGCTAGTTCCCTCCCATTTTACAGACGACAAAGGTGAGTCTCAGAGAAGTGAAAAGACTTGTCTGAAGTCTGCGCAGTTTGGGTAAATTAGGGAAGTGCTGGAAGCAGAGCAGACTGTCATCTCTACTTATTCTCTGTTCCTTTGCTCTCTCCTTCCCCTGGGTCCCTTTTGCAACCCTTCTAGGCTTGTTTTACCTGCTCTGAACAGAAGGAAGATGGGGTGCGCTCTCGGCACTTCTTGGGGACGGTCTTGCTCTCCTGCCCATCACCCAATCTTCTACCTGCAGCTTCCTCCCTAGTTAGGCCCCTGCCAAGTCGCTTCAGTCGTGTCCAACTCTGTGCGACCCCATAGACTGCAGCCTACCAGGCTTCTCTGTCCATGGGATTCTCCAGGCAAGAACACTGGAGTGGGTTGCCATTTCCTTCTCCAACGCATGAAAGTGGAAAGTGAAAGGGAAGTCACTTAGTCGTGTCTGACTCTTAGCGACCCCATGGACTGCAGCCCACCAGGCTCCTCCATCCATGGGATTTTCCGGGCAACAGTACTGGAGTGGGGTGCCATTGCCTTCTTCCAGTTAGGCCCCTATAGGACTGAAACTGGCAGTCCCTGGGGCACATATCTACCCTGAATTCAAATTCTGGTGCAACCGAATTTAAACAGACCTCTTCTGCTCTCCAGGCCTGTCTCCGCATCAGTGACATAAGGAGTGGTTTAAATCCATGGTTCCCAAATTTAGAGGCCTTGGAATAATCACAGGAGATTTATCCTGTGGCACCATAAAGACTATGAGTAACCCATCTGTGTGTAACTGATTGACTATGTGTAACTGTATGATTGCTGGGGGATGAATAAAATGCAAATGAGTTTTAATGATGAGATCCAGAACTCAGTCATTATGGTGCTTTCTCAATCAACAGATATCAAAAATACAACTGCTGGAATTCCCTGTCAGTCCAATGTTTAGGACTCAGCACTTTCACTGCCAAGGAACTGGGTTCAGCCCCTGTTGGAAATTAACATCTCGCAAGCCGTGCATCATGACCGCTCCCCAAAAAACAAAACAAAACAACACTAATAACATGTCAAGGTCTTGGAAGTGTTTTGGAATGAAAAAGTTTGGAAATCCTTTGGAGTTGAGCGGCCATCCTGCAAAGCTACAAAAGGGAAGGGATTTTAGGCCACTAGGGGGCGCTGCATCCTGGAAACGACGTGGAAACGGGGTGAGAAAGCGGTTCCAAACTGGGAGAGGATACCACCCCGGTTCCAGTCCTGTGTCTAGAGACAATAACGAAGACATGTTACACATAAGGCTCTGTAAGGGAGATGTACAGATCTGAGGGAGGTAAGGGACCCAGAGGGGACCCAGCATATTGCATACACCTCAGTCACTCCCTTCTCGTTAGACCTGGAGCTCCAGTTCCTGGCCTGGCTCATAGGAAAGTTCTCACATTCCACTTCAGCTATCTTCAGACAAGGAAAGGAGGAGGAAAAAAAAGGTACCAACAAGGCACAGATGGCCATCCCGAGGGAGTGGTCTTGGCATGAACCTCCGGAGTGTGGGGAACAGATGGAGATCTGGGGAGGCAGGGACTCCTTTCTGAAGGAGTTGGGGAACAGTAAGAGAGGAGCAGAAGGTCAGTTCAGGCAGAGATTTTGTCTGAAAAAAGGAGTAATTATGAGAAGACCTTTGCTGAGATGTGGGCTGCCTCACCCGGCAGTAAGCAGCAGCAGCTCACTGCCAGACGGGATAGAGGCCAGCACCCTCCTCCACTTTCAGCCCCTCGCCCACCCCACCCCAGCCCTGCTGAACCCCGGGCAGAGCTCTGACCCAGCTCAGGCTCTCCAATCAGAAGTTTCTCCCTGGCAAGGGCCAGAGAACTTTGAAGAGAGAAGTGGATTTCCACACAATATACCCCCAAGGCTGAGGCCCTGTCACACTCATAGACTGTCAGGATCCAGAAAACTTTCCAGCTTAACCTGAAGGTGCACTCAGACAGGCGCTCCCCATGACGCAACACAGGGGCTCTGCCCTGCCCTGGGACAGACAGGCACACACACACAAGCTCAGGCTTGATTTTAGCCAAGCAAATGAAAGACCCAGGGCCAGAACATTGCCTCACTCCCCCAACTTCTCCTCCCTGCCAAGCTCCACTCACCAGCTGTTCCTTTCTCACAGCCCTCAAAGGCTCAGAGCAGCAGATTCCTTCCCATAGTCGTCCCTTTGCCCTACCCGACCCCTGCCCCTCTTCCTGGGCTCTAGACACCAGCCCTGACCCCCAGGCTGAGTGTCTCTCAAGAGCCGCTCCTCCTGCCCTCCCAGACCCCCAGGCCTCCCACGAAGCCTTTTTGAGGTTGCCAAGCATGGTTGGAGGGCATCACCGATTCAGTGGATGTGAACTTGGGCAAACCCCAGGAGATAATGAAGGATAGGAAGGCGTGCTGCAATCCTTGGGGTTGCAAAGTGTCGGACACGACTTGGCAACGGAACAACAACCACAGAACCTGAGTGCTCACCTAAGCAGCGAAGACCAGAAAGAGAGGCAGCCAGGGGAGCACGGGGGCTTCATACCGGCGAGGCTTCTTGGGCAGCAGAGTGGACAGAGGATGGACAGGGTGGGTCAGTCACTCTGGAGGGCGTGGACAAACCCTGCCTTGCCCCATCTCGTCAGGACCATCTCCCAAGCTTACAATTTTGGCTCCAACACGTACACAAACACACATGCCCAGGCTTGTCTGCTCTGCAGAAGTCTGTTTCCCTGGGGCTCCAGGCCCTGGTTCTTCATTGCCCACCAAGCCTTTCCCATCTGCTTTCACAGGGGACCCTTCATCATGGGTCCCCCACAGAGATCTCCAAATTTTCTAGCCTTTTTCCGCCTTCCAGAGACAAGGCATATCAAATCTGCCATCACTGCAACTGTTCCCTTACAGCCCAGCCCCAGCGCCTCCCATCTCAGTGCCTCCCCCCTGCCTCAGGAAGGCTTCAAGGCCGGGAGGGAGGTCAGAATGGAGCCCATCCTGGTGAAATGAGAAAAGATTAGAGCAATACATTTGCTGTCAGTGGCAATAAGACTGCCTGAACAGGAGAGGAGGAGTATTTGATTTCAGGCTCTCCGGGGGTCTTGATGGAGGAACACTGGCAGCCTGCAGCCCCAGGCCTGATGGAGTGGGGAAGGCTGGTCCCAGCCCCAGCCAACGACAGGCCCGGGTGCCCCAGCCCTCCCATCTCAGTATTGACCCCATCCTCCACAGTCACCCGCTGGGTTCCAGCTCCCTCCTCTCTCCCCAACCATCATTTCTCCTTTTCCACTGCCAAACTTGCTTCCCCACAGCAGTTTTTCTACTGGTGCAGGGTGATGGAGCAGAAAGAACACTGCTCTAGGGGCTGGAGAGGAGGCCTAGGTTCTAACCCCCCTATTGTATCCTTCCAAACTGAAAGGCTTCCTGCGAGTTGCTAAGCATCTCTGAGCAGGGTGGGGCTGGAGGACAACATGACCTTTGACATCCTGAGGTCACTCAGCCATTCATGGCTTCAGTGGTGTTGGGCAACATCACTTAACCTCTCTGTGCGTGCATGCTTAGCCACTTCAGTCTGACTCTTTATGATCCCATAGATTGTAGCCCACCAGGCTCCTCTGTCCATGGGGATTTTCCAGGCAAGAATATTGGAGTGGCTTGCCATGCCCTCCTCCAGGGGATCTTCCCAACCCAGGGATTGACCTGTGTCTTTTATGTCTCTTGCATTGGCAAGTGGGTTCTTTACCACTAGCGCCACCTAGGAAGCCCCTCACCTCTCTGAGCTCCCATTTATTCATCTAGAAAGTGAAAGTGAAGCAAATAACAAAACCTAGCTATGTCCTGGGTTTCCCTGATGGCTCAGATGGTAAAGAATCCACCTATAATGTGGGAGACCTAGGTTCAATCCCTGGGTTGGGAAGATCCCCTGGAGGAGGGCATGACAACCTACTCCAGTATTCTGGAGAATCCCAGGGACAGAGGAGCTTGGTGAGCTACAGTCTATGAGGCCACAAAGAGTCAGACACGACTGAGCGGCTAAGCACAGCACAGCTATGTCCCAGGGCATTGGTCATATGAAATCTGTAAATAGTTGCATAATCTTGTTTATATGGAATTCGTGGTATGTTTTTTGGCTGAAGAATGGACCTGAGCTTCATCCAGAAGCTCTAGATGTTTCTTTCCTGCCCTAGAATCCTGGCTCTGGACCCTGCCCTCCCCAGTGGGTAGAGCGTGTAGTCTCTCTGGCAAAGTGACAGTGACGGTGAAAATCACTCACTCATGTCCGACTCTTTGGGACCCTATGGTCTGTAGCCTGCTGGGCTGCTCTGCCCATGGAATTCTCTGGGCCAGAAAACTGGAGTGGGTGGCTGTGCCCTTCTCCAGGGGAAATTCCCAACCCAGAGATCGAATCCAGGTCTCCCACACTGCAGGCGGATTCTTTACTGTCTGAGCCAACAGGGAAGCCCTCTGGCAAGGTGGATCAGGGGATTTCTTGGTCAAACAGGCTTGAGCTGAGGCGCTGAATGTCCTGGACCAGTCATGAAAGACATTCAGGAGGGGGGAGATTTTATTTTATTTTAATTTTTTGGCTGTGCCCTGCCATATGTGGGATCTTAGTTTTCCAACTAGGGATCAAACCTGTGCCCCTGGAGTGGAGGCTCAGAGTCTTAACCACTGGACTACCAAGGAAGTCCCAGGAGGGGGAGATTTTAGGCGCAGTTGGTCAATAGTATCTACTCCCTAAATCCTCCTATCCTTGCGTCCACATGTGAATGGTGCCCCCTGAAGCTGTGCAGTGTGGCACACTAGAGCAGTGTTCTGGAGAGTGTCCTCTCCAGCCCCTAGAGCAGTGTTCTTTCTGCTCCGTCACCCTGCACCAGTAGAAAAACTGCTGTGTGGTCTGCCTGGACGGGACTGACACAGCTGCTGTCCAGTCTCCAGGTGATGGACAAGGTACGAGGCAGGGAGACTAGGGGATGGACATAACATTTTATTTTTAGGCTGCCTGGACTCACATGCAGTGTTTTTCGTATGACGTCTGGTCTACGCAACAGCCTGAGAGGCAGGCGTAACTGACAGAGAATAACTTGCCTATTGGTATCCACTGGGAGGAACTGCGACTCAGGTTGACTGGGTCCCATCACTCACACTGCCTCCTGCTGGAGCAGAAGGCTGGAGGCTTCAGCCTCAGGCCTGCCTCCCCCTGGCTGAAAGTTGTTGGTTGTGTTGTGCTCAGTCGCAAGCCCACGGACTGTAGCCCACTGGGCTACTCTGTCTATGGAATTCTCCAGGCAAGTATACTGGAGCAGGTTGTCATTTCCTCTTCCAGAGGATTTTTCCTCCCCATGGATCGAACCTGAGTCTCTTATGTCTCCTGCATTGGCAGGCAGATTCTTTACCACTGCGCCACCTTGGAAGCCTGGAAATGGGGCAGATTTTTAAGAGTATGGCTCTTCTAAACCAACTGAGCACAGAGAATGCTTTGGAAAGTGTAGAGGCCTGCACAAATGCATTAGAAATCCATGTGCTTCTTTTCTGATTCCAACCTCGTTCCCCCCTCTCTTCTTCCTCTGCTTGGTCTTCCCCTCTGGCCAGGTCTCCTCGCGTCATTTTCCGCCGGACACATCAGGCTGGTTCCTGTCTCCTTCCCCTCTGCCTATCCGGCCACCATCCTCTGAAGCTTCACTTTAGGGCCTCCTCCTCCATGAAGGCTTTCCTACCACCCAAAGTGGCAATAAGCATCGACTTCCTCGACTTACTAGGCTCTTTTTATGAATGCGTCCTGATTTCCCGGAGAGAGACCCCAACAGATTCTCTGAAGACACAGATCGTGTCTCCTATTTCTTTGTAATCTTGGGGCTTGCCTAGAGTCTGGTACATAGTGGGTGTTAGAAAGACTATTGTAGCTGAAGGTGATGATTGTGATGAGAGTTCTTATGACAGAATTCACATTTGAGTTGAAGGTAGAAGTGGGAGAACTTCCCTGGAAGCCCACTGGTTAAGACTCTGTGCTTCCACTGCAGGGAGCATGGGTTCGATCCCCGGTCAGGGAACTTAAGATACTGCATGCCATGCAGTGTGGCCAAAAAATTTAAAAATTAATTAATTAAAAAAAATAGATGTGGGGATGATGGTGACAGGGGTCATGACTGTGATGACAGCCATGGTGGTGAGTTTGAGAGCATGGTGGCGTCGGGTGGTGATATTGATAACATGAGTTTAATGACGATGGTAGTAATGGTGGTTAATGATGGTGACAGAGGCTGTACTAATTATCAGTGCATAACAGATTACTCACAAAACTTAACAACTCAAACAACACACATTTATTATCTCATAGTTTCTGTGGGTCAGGAATCTGAGCATGGTTTTAGCTCAGTGCCTCTGGCTCCAAGTCTCTCACAAGAACACAGTCAAGGTGTTAGCATGGGTTGTGGTCTCATCTATGGTCTCCACCGGAGGAGAATCTGCTTCCAAGCTCAGTTCCTCTTGGGCTCCTGGATCTCACTGGGTATCGGCCTGGCTGGGCCTGGGAGTGGGGCAGGGTGGTTCCTTGCCACGTGGGCCTCTCCAGAGGGTTGATGGCTTTCCTCAGTGCAAGAAAGAAGCCACATCTTTTTTGTAGCCTCATGTTGAAATAACATTCCATCACCCCTGCTGAGTCCTGTCCACTAGAAGTGAGTCATTAAATACAGCCCACACTTGAGGGGTTAGGATTACACAGAGGCATGACCACCAGGATGGAGGGGTCACTGAGAGTCACCTTAGGGACTGCCTACTATGATGGCCATGATGCTGATAACAGTGGAGGACACTGGCTGTTCTGATGATGGAGAATGTGAACGACTGGGGATGGTAGGGTATCTGAGAGCGAAAGTATCAATGTCCAGTCCATATTAGAGTGGAAAAGAGGTTCCTCTAAATGAGACCTGGGGCTTCCCAGGTGGCGCTAGTGTTTAGAGCCCACCTGCCAATGCAGGAGACATGAGAGACTCAGGTTCAATCCCTGGTTGGGAAGATCCCCTGGAGGAGGGCATGGCAACCCACTCCAGTATTCTTGCCTGGAGAATCCCATGGACAGAGGGGCCTGGTGGGCTACCGTCCATAGGGTCACGCAGAGTTGGACAGGACTGAAGTGACTTAGGATGCATGCAAACTAGAGCTGAGCAGAGGAGTCCACTTGACTAGAGCCAGTTATACAAGACTGTTCTCCTCCACCACACAGCAGTCCATTCTCTGTCCAAGTCCAGGTCCATTCCCCTAGAGTCCTCCTTCCCCATTACTTTCTTTGCCAATTTCCCCACCCTAGGCTGATGCCCTTCTTTAGGCAATTAATGAACTAAGTAATCGCCAAATGGAGAGCAATTACCACCAGCAATCGAAGGGAGGAGGGAAAAGAGAGTGGTCAGAGGCCCAAAGGAGACAGAGATTCTGCCGGTTTGGGGGCTGGGCTGTGGTTCTTTCAAGCTGGGTAAAGTGTCCACCCCATCCTGTACAGAGTCCTCATGTCCTTGGTCTCCAGCTCCACTTCCCACTAGGACACAGCCCACCACCACCACCACTACTGACCTCCCTTCTTGTGATCCTTCACATGGCTGAAGCTTTAGGCCACAGCTTCACTGAGCCCAGGAGAACCCAGCCCCATGCCTCTATCACTTGCCTCTAATCTTCTCTCCCTACTGCTGACTACCTGTTTCTTTCTTTTCTTTCTTTCTTTTAACCACGCTGTGCAGCATGCAGGATTTTAGTTCCATGACTAGGGATCAAACCCGAGCCCTCTGCAGTGGAAGTACAGAGTCTCAACCACTGGATTATCAGGGAATTCCTTTACCTGCTATTTCTTAAAATCCCCCCAACATCACTCCTGCTTCAGAAGGAGCTTACCTTTTCTGATGCTTCATACCTTCAACGACCACCACCAAGCCTCCTAATCCAATGCCATGGTTTTCAGGTCTAGCAAACCCAATAAAGCCTACTTCTCTGCAAAAGTCTCCTTAGGCAGCCAGATGATATTGGGTGTCAAGGGGCCAAGTTCTCTTGCAGTACATTTGCCAAGTTGAATGACAGGGATAAAATATATTAGCTTAAGAGGCAGGACGCTAGGGCTCTAATCTCAGCTTTGTCACTCATTAATCATGCCACTTATATTCTCTGGCCTCAGTGTCCTCATCTGTTAAATGGTGGGAGTTGAAGGTGGGGGCTAGATTAGGTGATCTCTAAAGACCCTGCTGAGGACTTCACTGGTGGCCCAATGGCTAAGACTTCCAACTCCCAAGGCAGGGGGCCTGGGTTCAATCTCTTGTCAGGAAATCCCACATCCCAGGGTTTGATCCCTTGTCAGGGAACTAGATCTACATGCCACAGCTGAAAATCCGGTGTGCTACAACCGAAAGATCCCACATGCCACAACTAAGACCTGGTACAGCCAAATAAACAATCAAATATTTAAAAAGAAATGTATCATTTTTTAAACTGTCTTCAAAAAAATTTTTTAATAAAATAAAGACCTTCCTGGAGGACTTCCCTGGTGGTCCAGCAGTTAAGACTCCATACTTCCACTGCAGGGGGCATAGGTTCAATCTGTGGTTGGGGACCTAAGATCCCACATACTGCACAGTGCAGCCAAAAAATAAAAGAAAAAGATCTTGCTGGTTCTAAACTTTGATTCTGAGTCCCATGAGGAGGGCGGAGGGTGGATGGAGGCTGCCAGCAATGCTGGAAAGCCGGGGGCCACATGGCTAAGGGAACAGTTTCTGTTTGCAAAGGCTCATCAAACTTGGTCACTGTGGGGAGCCTTCAACCTGCGCATTGTAAAAAACCCAGGGCCACTCCAGCCTTCCTTTTCTGCATCTTCCCAGGCCCCCCAGCCCCAGGTGCATGCCCTCAGCATCGCCAGCTTCCCCTGTGGACCCTCTGCAGCACGTCCAGGCAGTCACCATCTCCCAGCCCTGTCTCCAACACTCACTTCTTTCCCTTCCTTTCCTCCTTCCAGACACACCCATCCTGTCCCCACCTCACTCAGACCAGACTTTGCCTATTTCTTCTGTGCATGCTAAGTCACGTCAGTTGTGTCCAGCTCTTTGCCACCCTATGGACTGTAGCCCGCCAGGCTCCTCTGTCCATGGGATTCTGCAGGCAAGAATACTGGAGTGGGTTGCCATTCTCTTCTCCAGGGGATCTTCCCGCCCCAAGGATCGAACCCACATCTCCTGCAGCTCCTGCATTACAGGTGGATTCTTTACCATTGAACCACCGGGCTTCCCCAAAACACCCCTGCCTGTTCTGGGGCCTCCCACCCCCTTAGTCTATGTGACCTCTCTCCCTCCTGGTTCTTCTCTTTGACAGTGTCAGTTCCCTTTGCCTTTCAGCCCCCTTTCCTGCCTCCGCTCCTCCCATTTACCACTTAAACCTATGTGAATTCCCTAAGGCTTTGTCCTTGGCCATCTTAAAATGACAACACAATAACAAAAGCAAAAACAACCACGATTTAATGGTGCTTATACTGTACAAAAGAGCCTTCACATGTATTTTCATTTGATTCTTTGAGGTAAGCCATTCTCTCCTGTTTAATAGAAGTCAGTTCTGCCTTCATAGAGTCTCTGAAAACTGTCTTTTCTTTTTTATTTTCTTTGCCACTGCCCTAATTCAAGCCCTTAATGCCTCTTCTTAGACCCTTGCTTCAGCACCTAGCTGACAATAGCCTGGGTCTTAGCAGCTGCTGAGAAGGAAAAGGAGGTAGTTCCAGTTAACCAATTGACCAGGGGCTTTAGACTTAACTGAACCAGACCGGGCCCCACTCAGAACACAGCGGGCTGTACGGTAAAGATAAGGCCGTCAGAACCAGAATCATTCTAGGGAAGAGATTAGGGTCACACACGAAAATTCAGAATCTATGATTGGTCCAAGCGTCAAGAGGAGAGTTCCCGATGAAACAGGCCAAGGGCTGCATAATGAAGTCTAGGAGAATCTCCCTGGAAGCCCCACCTCACCAGGATCTTTGTGCCAGTCCCAAATCATCTCCAGTCAACCCAGTCTGCAGCCTTAGCCTGATGAAAGCAGGTCAACCTTGACTCTCTAGTTTAAGTCAGGAAAATCCTACCCCCGGCAGGGAAAAGAGTAAGAATAAAGAAAATAATCTTAGAAATACTAAACAAAGAAATTCAAATGCAGGATATTTTTTTGTACTGGACTTTTGGGGGGCAATCATTGTAATACCATTTGTTTTGTCTGCTTTTAAAGATGTTTACGGAGAAGGCAATGGCACCCCACTCCAGTACTCTTGCCTGGAAAATCCCATGGGTGGAGGAGCCTGGTAGGCTGCAGTCCATGGGGTCGCTAAGAGTCGGACATGACTGAGCGACTTCACTTTCTCTTTTCACTTTCATGCATTGGAAAAGGAAATGGCAACCCACTCCAGTGTTCTTGCCTGGAGAATCCCAGGGATGGGGGAGCCTGGTGGGCTGCCGTCTATGGGGTTACACAGAGTTGGACACGACTGAAGTGACTTAGCATAGCAAAGATGTTTAAAGCTTTTAGGAAAACCTGATTTATGAAGAGTTTAATTGATTTCATTTGCAATCAAAGTTTAAATATTTGGGGGAATGTAATTTGCTAAATTCATAGGTTTTGGACATAGTGGTTGTATAAGTAGTATGAGAATATTGGGAGGGATGTTAATAATTGAATAAAGATTAATAAATTGGACATCAAAGTAGAAAAAATAATCAGTATTCCTTTCCATGCTCCAAAGTGCCCGAGACATTAAAGAACTTATCAGCCTAAACTTTCCATCAGTGATTTCTGCTGTCTTCAATTAATTTCCATCTATAACTAACACCTCTGTGACCCCATTTCCTCATCTATAAAATGGGATGATATCATTACCTACTAAAAGGATAGTTATGAGGATTTAATGAGAGAATTCCTTCCATTGCACTTAGAACAACACCCAGTATACAAACACTCAATAATGTTGGCTGTCTTTATCCTCCCCCAGTACCACTTTGATCATGTCAACGCCTGCTCAAAGGCATTTTTAAAAAATAATTTTATTTGTTTACTTTTGGCTGTGCTGGGTCTTCATTGCTGCGTGGGCTCTTCTCTAGTTGCGGTGAGCAGTGGCCACTCTTTGTTGCAGTGCTCGGACTTCTCATTGAAGTGGCTTCTCTTGTTGCAAAGCACAGGCTCTAAGGTGCACGGGCTTCAGTAGTTGTAGTGCTTGGGCTCAGTAGTTGTGGTTGCCAGGCTCTAAAGCACAGACTCAATAGTTGTGGCACATGGGCTTAGTTGCTCCGCAGCGCAGGGAATCTTCCTGGACCAGGGATCAAACCTGTATCTCCTGCATTGGCAGGCTGATATCTTTACCACTGAGCCCCAGAGAAGCCCTCAAAACCCCTTAATTGCTCCCCAATCACCCCAGACAAATGCAAGCTCCTCCACATGATGTCAGGACCCTCTCTGTCCTTACTTCTCTCTGCTTCCCAGCCTTGGCTCTCACTATTGCCCCTCACCCACCAGACAAAGTTATTATCTCTTTGCTTCACCCTGGTCTCTGTATCATCACTTCTTCCATATTCTTCCTTTTCCCAAAACGCCATGCCTCCCTCCCTGCCATTAGGGCCAATCCCAACTCCTGCCCATCCTTCAAAACCTGTCTCAAATGCTACCTCCCACAAGACATGTTCCTGGTTACCATCAACTCTCTCCCTCCGTGGAGCACTTCATTAGTAGCTCTTTGCTGGCAAACAGCACATTCGGTCTCCGGCACCATAGCCAAGACTCACATCTGATTGATCTCGGGAACACACATCTACCCTGCCCTGGGCCTGGTATACAATAGGTGCTCAACTAACAGGCGGTGGCTTCCTCTAGCTCTGGGTAGTTGTGTCAGCTAAGCAGAAGCAGCAGGGGCCAGCAGGCTCCCCAGGCCAGTGTCCCTCTGCTCGCTGGCCTCCCTGGACCACGAGGGCACAGGAAACAGTGGCCAGGCCTGCGGGGGCACGTGGAAAGGTGGCAGGCACACGGGGAGCTGCATCTGCTTAGCTCATCAGTGATTCCCCAGAGTTCAGCCCCTCAACATTTTTTTAGACGCCTCTGTGCCAGGCTCTGTGGGGCAGACAGCAAGACCACTGCCACTTCCTGAAGAGGTATGCCTTTGTGCCCCAAGCTCCCGTGTGTGTGCACATACACGTGCCCCCGTGTGCACCCCACTCGGGCTGAGTCCCTTTCTCAACAAAGCCAGTGTCGTCGGCAAGCCCAAGCTGAGGGCCGGCTTTCCCCCAGTTTCCAAACAACTCCCCTGTCCGTTCCAGCGCCCACCGTCTGCTTGCCCTGCGCCTCCTCCTCCCTCTGTTGGGGCTGCCGCTGATGATGAAATTTGGCTTGCAACACCCTCTTCTTCCCTTTCCTTCAGGCCTGGGAGAGGATTAAGCCGCTGGAGTCTGAAATCGGAAAGATCCCAGCTTCTGCTCCCCAGCACCTCCCCATGCCCCCTCCCCTCCCCGCCCATGCAAAACCAGAAAATTAATCTCCCCTTCTGCCTGTGATATGGCGGGCTGCATTACAAGCTGGGCGTCGAGATAAAGCGAGGAGCCGCGGGACGGCGGCCCAGCACTGGGGCCCCGGGTGGGGCCGGCCTGGGAGATAAGGGCTTCCCAGACCCATGAATTATTCACCCGCACTGCCTCCTCCGGCTCAGAGGCCGCCCAGGGCGCTGAGATTGCACCTGCCAGAAAGGCCTGGTGAAGGTGGGAGGAGGGTCCATGGGGAAGGTGTGGGCTGTAGAGGGGTCCCCAGTGGGAGCAAGAAGGGAGGACTGTCTTCAGCTGGGGAATAGCTCAGAGACACAAGCTCCTTGCAGAGCCAACTGATGTAGAGGAAGGAAAGTGTCCCCAGCCTAGGGGACCCCAGATCCAGCCATGACCCCCAGGCTGCACTATTGAGCAGCTGCAAGGGCCAGGCACGGCCCAGGTGCTGGTATTCTAGAGCTGAAGATGCAGACCACCCCACCCCCAAGGTGCCCAGGACCCCATACACCTACTGATGCGGGCAGAGCACAGGCCACCCTCCCCTCCTCCAGAGGTCCAAGTAGCCACTGCCCACTCTGGGGGAACACCCTGCTTTGGGAAGGGGTTGTCAGGGGAGGAGAGAGGACAGACCTACTCCCAGAGCAATCAGAGCCCACAAAACAGAGACGAGGGCCGCTGGAGCAGGAGTAAACTGGAGGTCAGGCTGCCAGCATGCTAAGTTGCTCAGTCGTGTCCGACTCTTAGCAACCCTGTGGACTGTAGCCCGTCAGGCTCCTCTGTCCACAGGATTATCCAGGCCATTTCCTCCTCCAGGGGATCTTTCCTGCGGGATTGATGCAGGATTGAACCTGCATTTCTTAGATCTCCTGCATTCGCAGGCCGATTCTTTACCACTAGCCTACCTGGGAAGCCAAGGAGGCCAGGGTTGGGTAAGGGATTAACCAGGGAAGTTTTCTGGAGAAAGAAAAGCTCCAGGTCCTCTACGGATCTTTTGTTTCTCCTTTGTTCACTCCTCTCAAAGACCCAGAATTTTAAAGCAATGAGGGACCTTAGTGGGCTCTTCCCTATTTCCAAGTCTCCATTGCTCCATCTCTAGTTACCCTCTCTCTCTCTGTCTCAGTCTCTCTCCTCCACCTCCCTCCCCACATCTGCCCTTTCAATCTGCCTTGGCCCCAGTTTCTCCTCCTGTCTCTTGCTCTCTGCCTTTCTCTGTCTCCCAATTTATGTTTTCTCTTTAATCATCCCTTCCTTCTGAAGCTGTGACCCGCCCCCGCCAAATGACAGGATGACACACAATTTGGGACTTGTGACGGGAGAAAGGTGGCCATCTGCCAGGCCCCCAGGGAGGAAAAGAGGAAAAAGAGGGCTCCAACGTGATCCTGGAAGTGCAGATGAACTGCCAAGACCCCGGGGAGGCAGCAGGGGCAGTATGCGGAGCCTCCCAAAGGTGTTCTGGTACAGGAAAGAGACTGAGTTACCTAGAGCGCCAGGAGAGAGAGGAGCTGGGAGCAGGTGAGGGTCAGAGGAGACTCCTTCCAGGCTGCAGTGCTGGGGACCCCACCCGGGAGGCAACCTTGAACCCACTGATTCCTGTAGCAGATACGGTGCCCAGTGAACAAGGCTCTGTTCTGAGACCCACATTCATGCTGGAGGGGGAGGGGTGATGTGCGGAGAAGGGGAGGAGCAGAGAGTGAAGAGGGACCAGAATGAGAGGTGAACATGGAAAGGAGAAAAGGGTGGGCCCTGCAAAGATGGAGAAAGCAGTGATTTGGCTGGGAGACAGAGGAACAGCCAAGTGGGGCAGGGGAGAGATTAGAGAGAGGAATGAGGAAGAGAGAAGACAGGACAGGCTTGGGGGAGGGGTGTAATCGGGGAGGAGTGAAGGGCAAGGGTAGAGGGAAATGAGGAAAGAGGCAAGAGGAGCATTTGGACCAGAAAAGAGAATGAAGCGGGAGAAGATGAAGGTCAAGAGACAGAGTGGAGTCTGGAGGGGTGGAGGAGAGGTGTGTTGATGGGGCTCGTCTGCCTCAGGTCCACAGCCCCTTCCCACTGTCTGCTAATTAACTCCTTAATTGTCTCCACATTTGCTGAGCTGGCAGATGAAGCGGTTGCAGACAGATTGGGGCGCCTGTGATTTCACGCACTGGGGAGCGGAGAAGAGCTGCCGGGAGTCCCAGGGGGCCTTGCCCTCCCCTGTCTCCCCCTTCTCCCCACTGTCTCCGAGAGCTGGAGGGCGCTTCTGCACCTAGAGCAGATGGGGCCATCTGCAAGGGAAGTGTCCGTGGGGAATTTGCCCCATCAACCTCTCAGGGATGAAAATAATACTTACTACTGTTGATGGAACACCTACTGTTTACCAGGAAGACATTTTTTTTCATCCCTGTGGGCATTAGCCAGATTTTATGGTTTGTGGAGAAAAGGAGTCTCAGATGAGTTAAGGAACTTGTCTAGGATCACACAGCACTGGTGTGACCGAGGTGGGATTTGAATTCAGGTCAGTATGATGCCAAAGCCCTGGGTGGGTCCTAGCCAGATGCCTTGTGCAGGGGACAGAGGGATCCCTACAGGCCTATTTCTCTCTCAGCCCCAGAAGAGAAAGGCTATCGAGGTCGAGGGACTGCAGGCGCCAGAGAGGAGGAAAGTGTGGACAAGAACCTGGGAGAAAGCTAAAGGAGCTAGGATCTGTTAAGGCCTGAATAAGAGGGAGGTGGGCCCAGAGAAAGAAGAAATGTGACACTAATCACAGTCCTTAGATCCCTCATATGTCATCTTACTAAAGCCAGCTTCCCTTTTCTCTCAACCCTGCACCTGTCAGTAGGACTTGCCCTTCTGCCACTTGATGCTGGTCCATCCTTCAATTTCACTCTTGGTTTTTGCTAGACTGGAGTCAGTTGTCAGCGTGTTCATCTCTCCTTTGACACTGAGAGAATTTGGCCCATGACTCCAGGGCCAGTCCGGGGGCTGAACACAAGAAAAGCCACAGTGGAAGTTTGCTAAAATGTACAAGGATCCATCTCACCTCAAATGAGGAGGAAACAATAGCCGGGGTCTGATATACAGGAGTAAATAACCAAAGCTTTGATCCAGACCTGTGGATTCTGAAGATCTAGATTTCTCAAGACTGACTGGTATATATCACAGATCTCGAGAAGCTGGGAAATCTGGACCCCACCTCTGGAGATTCTGATTTAATTGGTCTAAAGTGGGGCCACAGCAGCAGCATTTGAAAAAGCTACCCAGGTGACTCAGATGTGTAGCCTGGGCTGAGAACCGCTGTCAGATTCTACCCTGATGTGGCTGCACTGGTGGTTTTATTACTCAATTCAAACAGTAATGCTAATAATAAGTTACTACTTATTGAGGATTTACTGAGTACAAGCTAATGTGCTGAGCTCTTTCTATGCATTAGTTCATGTAATTCTCAGAATCTCCTGTGAAATAAATATTATCCCCATCTTACAGATGAGGAAACTGAGCTCAGAGAGGTCAAGGACCTACTCATGCTAATGAATGGCAGAGCCAGGTCTGGGATGTGAGATTGCCCGATTCACACTCTTACTTTCCCCCAAACTCCTCCTGAGGCTGCTCCTTGGCCTCAATCAGTCCTTGCCTGCCTCCACCTCACCTCATCACCTTCCTTCCACCCCCGCTGCTCCCTCAGTAACATCCCAGGTGACTGAAGCAATTTGCAGCCATTTGAAGAAGCTTCCATGTGTCACTCAGCCTGCGAGGGTGGGGAGCTAGGGAAATTACAGATGCTTCAAAATGGCCCACCCCTCCTCCTGAAGTCATCTGGAATTCAGGAATCAGACTCTGCCCAAGATTTCCTCAGATTTCTGCTTGGGGCCCTCCCAGGCTGAAATCCCACTCCCAAATGCCCCTCTTCGTTGATTCTAAGTATCTGGGAGGGTGCTGCCACCCAGTGGCTGCCCGGGCACATGGCAGCTCTCTGGAACAGCCTGGTGCTGCTGGACAGCTCCCCAGTTCAAGAGGAGAATCTAAGATCCTCCCTTCCTCTTGGTAGCACCTTGACCAAGAATCTAGTAACTGGATCCCAGTCTCCCTTCTCCTCAGCCCTAAGCCTACACTCCCTCTTGGGATCTCCAGCGCCCTTCCCTGTAGTTCCATGTGCCCCCTGCCCCCAACCCCTCACAACTTCTCATCCAACTTCTTTTCTCCGTGCCAGCCCCTTCTCATTATACGTTCTCATTCTGACTTAAAGCCCTGGGAACACACCTCTCACCTCCCTCTCCCAGAGCTCCACCAGCCCACAAGTGGAATGAAGGAGGGGCTAGAGATAGAATTCTTGTCCCCCACACTCCCCTCCTCATCATCTGACACCATCAGACCTCAACAGCCTTCGTGCTAAGAGCCCCTAATGAGCATCAGCAAATTAACAACTTCCTTTTGATTGCTCCTACTCTGTTAATTGGATAGGGAGGGCCCCCCAAGGCCTCTTAGAGAGGAGAAAGGAGGAAGAGGAGAGAGGTGAGCACTACAGGAAAATACCCCCCCCCCCCAGGCCTGGTGTCAGTGGCTCAGAATTTAGCTCCAAACCTGAGTACAGCTTCCCCCTCCATCCCTTCCTCTCCTGTCCACCTCCCCCAACCTCCCAACCTCCCACCTCTCCCCATCCCCTTCTCTTTCCCTGTTTCTTGATGTCTGTCTAAATTTCCTTGACCTCTGGCTATTTCTCCTTCCTTCTCTGCTCCTTCTTTAGCGGTTTGGCAATGAGAAGCTGCAAACCTGCCGCCGCCTTCCACCCCAAAGGCAAGGCCAGTGTTACCAGGATGGGGTTTCTGTGGCCAAGGCTCTGTTTGTTTATATATGTACATGTGTGTACGTGTCACTTGTAGGTGGGGAGCCAGGATAAGAGCAGGTGAATACTTGTAAGTTCATGAGTTCCTGCTCTGTGGGCCAGGCCTCCGGGGTGTGTGGGTGTCTGTGGGGGGTGCATGTAGCTGTGAGTGGCGTAATGTGACTCTGGTCTGTATATGTGTCTATGTCTCCGCACGGGCAAGTGCTTGAATCAGTCAAGTGTGACTCGGAGCTTGTGTGTGTGTGTGTGTGGGTACGCGCGCGCGCACACGCGCTTGTGTGCCACCAGAGGAAGCAGCAGCAAGAGGCAGGAGCATCGATCCGAAGGAGACAGCGCGGGGAGGGGGACGCTGGGGGCAGACACCTTCCCTCCCGTGCGCGCGCGCGCGCGCGCGCACTCAAACACACACACACACACACATACCACAGTCAGACACAAGCCACAGGGCCTCGCAAGCAGGGAGACGGCTCCGGGACCCGAGGGAGGCAGCGCCGCCGAGCGCGGCCAGGAGGAGGGGGCGAGGCAGCGGGGGGAACCCTCGATCCCGCTCCCCGGTCCGGGGTCCCCGCGCGCACACCGGCCCAGAGACACCCTCGCAGACACTCGTAGGCGCGCACGCGCACCCTCTCCCCTCCCCCGCCGCCTCCCCTCCCGCCGCCTCCCGGCCGGACGATGGATCCCTGCAGATCCCGGGGCTGAGAGCACCGCGCACCGCGCCGAGCCCGGGCGGACTGAGCCGAGGCGAGCGAGGGAGCGCGCTCGGCGGGCGGGCAGACGGAGCCGAGCCGAGCCGGGCCGGGCGGGCCGCTCCCTGCAGGGCTCTGCGCGGCGTGCCGCGGCGGCCGCCGGCTCCCGCTCCGGGCCATGAGCCCCTCCGCGGCTCGGCGCTGAGCCCACGTCCGGCCCCGCGCCCCAGGACCCGCCGCCGTTTGCCGGGTTCCCGAAGCCCCCTCAGGTGGGTCTCCGATTCCCCCGCCTTTGGCTGCGGGACTCCCCAGCGCCCGGAAGCCGGGACTTTCCTCCCCTGTAGCTTTCCCCAGCTTCTGGGGCGCCTCAGTGGCTGGGGAGGGGGGCGGGGGCCGAGCAGGGCATCTGGCTGCGTCGAGAAGCTAGACTGGGGTGGGGGGGTTGCGTCCGGGGCGGGGACAGCTCGCTGTCATAGGGAACCGCGCCCCCCCCCATTTCTGTGCAGCCACCTCGGGCTGCCCTCTACCCCCCACCCCCCACCCCAAACATGCACACCTACAGCCTGCGCCGTTCTGAGAACTGGAGACGCCTGCAGGTGTGGACACAGGCTGGGCCCCTCTCTGCCTCCCTGGGGGTTTCTGACTCAGGTTTAGCTCGTGGGGTCGGGGGCAGGGATGAAAACCCAGTCCTAGGGACACCCTTGACCAGAAACTCCTGAGGCCGGGTTCAGCCCATTTGGGGGAGTTTCCGTCTCCAGGATGGGGTGGACATTCCTGTCCCAGAATGACCCCACATCTGGAGGGAACTCCTGTGCCTGCCTGTGGGGATATGGGGACTTCCCTCTCGTCCTCGGATGACCACATCTGGGGTCACCCCTGGCCCAGGAGGCTTCCCTGGGAGGGCATTCTTTTGGCCTAAACTGACCTCCAAGTCCCTGCATTGGCAGGAACCCTCTTCTGGGAGGGTGTCCACGGGGCAGCCACCTTTGGGCTTGCCCACCAGAGAAGTCTTCTGCCCCCAGAGGCAGTGACCTCTGGAGGGGGGGACTCCGGATGGACCCAATTGGAGGGACACCATGTGCACTCTTAACCCAGGGCAGTGACTGACTCCCCACCCCTCTCCCCCCAGATCCCCTCGGCCAGGATGGAACTGAAGGCTGAGGAGGAGGAGGTGGGTGGCCTCCAGCCGGTGAGCATCCAGGCCTTCGCCAGCAGCTCCACCCTGCATGGCCTGGCCCACATCTTCTCCTACGAGCGGCTGTCTCTGAAGCGGGCGCTCTGGGCCCTCTGCTTCCTGGGCTCCCTGGCTGTGCTGCTGTGTGTGTGCACCGAGCGTGTGCAGTACTACTTCCACTACCACCACGTCACCAAGCTCGATGAGGTGGCTGCCTCCCAGCTCACCTTCCCTGCCGTCACGCTGTGCAACCTCAACGAGTTCCGCTTTAGCCAAGTCTCCAAGAATGACCTGTACCATGCCGGGGAGCTGCTGGCCCTGCTCAACAACAGGTGGGGGGCTCCCACCCATCCCCACTCCCAGACACCCCATCTGGGTGCTTCTTCTCTAGCCCACCATACAGCCTAGACAACCCTGCCCTCCAGCCCCCGAAACCTGCCACTCAGAGCAAAGGAATTGGGGTACTGCCAAGCACCCAGTTAAGGGCACCCAATCTCTGATCCTAGCGTGGTTCAAAACAGCTCCGCCCTTATCCAGCCTGAGCTGTGTGACATGGTCACACTCTCTGGAGTGACCTCTGCCCACCCTCTTGCTACTACGTCTCAATTTTCTCCTCTCTTGGGAGATCCGGGCATGCTGTCTTTAAAGGGTAGAAACCATGGTATGAAAGCCATAGTTCCTGCCTTGAGCTCTCTGCCCACCCACCCTTACCCCTGTGCTCAGATGCCCGACCCCTGGGCAGCCAGTGCAGATCCTCTGTCTTCTCAAACCCCAGGGGGCAGATCCTCTAGACACGCCCAGATCTTCTTTTGGGCCTCTGCCCAGGGCTGGATGCTGCCCTTCCCCCAGAGTTGGGCATGGGACACTGGAGGCAGAATGGAGGCAGGAACTGAAGATCCTGCCAATCCATGCACTGCTCACCCCTGGGCTCCAGGTATGAGATACCAGACACGCAGATGGCAGATGAAAAGCAGCTGGAGATACTGCAGGACAAGGCCAACTTTCGCAGCTTCAAGCCCAAGCCCTTCAACATGCGCGAGTTTTATGACCGCGCAGGGCACGACATCCGAGACATGCTGCTTTCCTGCCACTTCCGGGGGGAGGTCTGCAGCGCCGAGGACTTCAAGGTGGTGAGTGAGTCCCCCTGGCTGGCGGGTCGTGAGTCAGCCGGACCCCTGAGGAGGAGGAGACTAGGAGCCGCAGGGCCTCTGGGAGGATGTTGTATGTTCCTAGGGTTCACTCCTGGCAGAAGCGGGACTTTGTTTACTTCAGGGGGGCATTTGCTGTTAGTGAGGGCCTCAGCCTTGTGTCTGTGATGGCAGGAAAGAGAGCCTACAGTGCATAGATGGATGTGTGTGTGCGCGCGCACACACACACACACAGCCTAGCAGAGCCCCCCACCCCATCAAGCTTACCTTCTGGACCGCAGGTGTCAGAGCTGGGGGTGGCGGTGGGTAAGCTGCAGCCTTGTTACTCAAAATGAGATCCAAGGACCACCACCTGGGAGCTTGAACAAAAGGTAGAACTTTGCCACCCCATTTCTCAGACCTACTGAGTCAGAATCTGCAGTTTAACAAAATCCTCAGGTGGTTTGAGTTAAAGTCTGAGCTGCAGCATGAAACATGGGAAGTAAGGGAAGGAGCTTTCTCTTAAAAAATTGGACAGGTAATTCCCTCTGTGCCACCCCTGCCCCTGGCCACTACACACACACACACACACACACACACACACACACACACACACACACACACACACACACACACACAGTGTCTGGTTGGGTTCCCCCCTTGCCAGCCCATAGTCAGGGTCTGAGGAAGAAGAGATGATTTGGGGCTCATAGTATGGCTGAACTGGAGACTCCCTTTGCTTCTTGAAGTAGAGATGCCCCACAAATATTCATGCCCCCCGCCCGCCACCACAGATGGAGCTGACTGGCATCTCATGTGACAGGTGATTATGAGTAAGTCATACAGGTTGCTGGAGGGTTAAAGTCAGGCAGAGTGTGGAAAGGGGCCAGAGGAACTGGAGCCATGTGTGAAGAAGAGTACCAAATGTGAGGATGATGCCTGGAACTCTTCTGAACACTCTCTAGGCTCTCCTTCAATCCCCTGGATGAATAGTCATATTTATCTCTATTGAACGAGTGCATAAGCTGAGACAGAGAGGTAGAGTGTGTTACCCAGATCACAGAGCTGGTTAGTGAGAGACTCAGGATTAGAACTCATGTCTCATTCAGTCCTAACGCAGTGTGCTCTTTGCATTAATATTGCTGACCCTGGAGTCACCATGTTCACTTCCAATTCTGGCCGTTGCTCTTGAAAGCCCAGTCTCCTTAGGATTCTTTTTCTCTCTATGTGTGCGTGTGTTAGCCGCTCAGTCATGTCCGACTCTTTGCAACCCCACGAACTGTAGCCCCACCAGGCTCCTCTGTCCCTGGGATTTCCCAGGCAAGAATACTGAAGTGGGTTGCCAGTCCCTTCTCCAGTTTTCTCTCCATGTCTGCTCCTAGTTCTCCACTCTCAGATCCTCCTCCTTTGCTCCCTGCCCATTTTCTCCCACGCTTGCTCCTCTCTAGCATTAGGGGAGCATGAACTGCATTTGTGTAGAAAGGTTAGAACTATGGTCATGCTTGTTTTTTCCTCTGAAGTTATACAAGACTTCCCAATCTCTTTAAGCCTTGCTCTCAGACCAGTTTCATGGGCCTTTGTCAATCCTGCTCGACAAAGTTTACATGACCACAGTCCTTGCTGAGCCAAGCTCATAGGGAGCTTGCTGCTGCTGCTGCTGCTAAGTCGCTTCAGTCGTGTCCGACTCTGTGCGACCCCAGAGACGGCAGCCCACCAGGCTCCCCCGTCCCTGGGATTCTCCAGGCAAGAATACTGGAGTGGGGTGCCATTGCCTTCTCCAATAGGGAGCTTAGTGTGATGCAAGAACCATTTCCTTCCCACTTTTTCTTCCTCAAAGCAGGTGAGTGCTAGATTCCCCAAAGCCCAAGACCAAAGGGCTCCCAGACTCACCAACTATATTTCCAAGGGTAGTAGAACTGTAGATGAAGGTGGAAATGAAAGCCAGAGCCCTCCTCCTCTGCAGCATATTTCACACAAGCAAAAGGGACCATCAAGACAGACAGAGGGATGACCCTGGGGGATGGGATGGGGAGGGAGGTGGGAGGGGGATTCTGAATGGAGGGAACACAGGTGCGCCGTGGCTGATTCATGTCGATGTATGGCAAAAACCACTACAATATTGTAAAGTAATTAGCTTCCAATTAAATAAATTAATTTTTTTAAAAAGAGGAGACCTCTCTAGTGGTCCAGTGGTTAGGACTCCACACTTCCACTGGGTGGGGGGGTGGCGGCGGTGCAGGTTCAATCCCTGGTTGGGGAACTAAGATACCACATGCCACGCAGCCAAAACAATTAAAAAAAGAAAACCTATTAGATCGAATGGTTTGTAGTGTTTGGATAAGGACAGGAATTTGTTGGCTCGACCTGGGAAGGTGCTAAGGCAAAAAGTGGGGTTACCATTAGGTCATAGAAAGTGTATAGTTGAGGCTTCATTTGTCCTTTATATCCAGGAAGATTCCAAGTGGTGATGCTAACATATATTTTGTTTCATGGAAATTGAGATACTGAAATGTGATTGGTCCATGTTGTCTGAGGGGACAGCCCCACACAATTAGATGGAGATATGATTGGTCCACAGAGTTCCAGAGCAATGAGATTTCTTCCTCTTGCTGGGGAGAGATGCCTGGCTAGAATCCCACTGCTCCAACACTGGCACTTCTTGGTCCTGCGTTGTCAGGGAAGATTAGGTTTTTGCTGTTTCTAAGCCCATGTGAAAGACCTGACCTGAATCTCGCTGGATCCAAACTTCTCAGACCTTCCTTCTACCCTCTCAGGTTGCCCTCACCGCATCCCTTTCTACTCTGCCCAAAGGGATGTCCCTATATGGAGAAGGGTGCTGGCATTCTCCAGCTCTCTGGCCCTAAGGGGCAAAAACACTCATGCCTGATATTCTACCTTCTTCCTTCTTAATTAACATCTGCCTCTCCATCCTTGCTGGTCTCTGCTAAGCCAAGAGGCGTGTATCCAGACCCTGGACAGATGAAGCACTGTCAGAAAACATCAGTCTGTCAGATCAGAGCTTAGGGAGACCATCCTGGCATCTTTTGCTCCCTTGAGAGTAGAGGTTCTTAACAGGGCATCCAATGCCAGCTCAACGTGTTCACAAAATAGAGCGTGTGTGGACACGTGTGAACTCTTCCGCAGGTTCCAAGGGCAACCTTCATCCAAAAACAGGACCCCTGAATCTGGAGGACAGTGCAGGGGGCATAGGAAGGGCATCCTGTGGTCCACCAGCTCCCCCGGTGGGGTCTGCAGTCACAAGCGTTTTCCCCAGATCTGCTTCTGAATCCTGCTCAACCTCAGGGGATGACATGGTGATCAAAGAAGTGGTTTGGCCAGGTCCATCCCCCAGTGGTGGCAGAGTCAGCTCAGGAGAGTGAGGGGAACCTGGGCTAAATCTGGGAGAAGCTGGTTTGGAAACCTTTGGGGACTGAAAAGGCAGAGGGCCATGGGGAAGAGCTCTCCACAGCAGCCCAGTTGGGTTGACCTCAATAGCTTTCTCCTGAGCTACCAAAGACCCACCCACAGGCCCCCTCTTCCCTGGCCTCCTCTTCTCCTTCTTGATGGGGTGTTTGGTTGCCAGGGCAACACGGTCTGAGACTCCACTCACCCCCCCCCACTTTGAGGCCAGCCAGGCCAAGGCAGGGCAGGGGTTCCAAGAGGGGGCCGGGGGTGCAGCTGTCTGCTGGTGTCTGGGTGGGGGCCAGGGGGGAGCGAGCACAGTCGCAGCTGGTGCCAGCCTCCAGCTGCACCTTATCTGTCCCTGGCAGTGGGAGCGCCGATGTGGCTGGAATGCTGAACAGTTCCAAGGGGAGGGGGCTGGCAGATGGTGGCCTAGTGTGCCCTATGCCACCCCCCTTCTCCAGCTGAGACCCAGATCCTTCGCCTGGGGGACAGAGAAGTGGGAATTCATCTCTGAACCCTGCAAGAGATGGAAGGGAGGGGAAGAGAATGGAAATCTCGGGGTGGGTGTGCAGGGGGGATAGTCTTCTTTCAGGAGGGGGTGGACCTGGGGACAAGGGATAGGGGACAAGAATCCCTGGGGGACCCTGGAGTGGCAGCAGAAGCCTCTCAGAGGAGAGGTGGAGTGAGGAGGTGGACAAATAAATCCCCTCAAGGCTCTGGACCTGGACAGGGAGCTTCTGGAGCACCTAGGGGAGGTGAGATGCTGATATGAGAGGGGTGATCCTGGGACCCAGAGCGTGGTGGCAGAGGTCATCTTAAAGCGAGCAGAGCCAGGCATGGTGGGTCCCAGGGAGAGCCAGGACTAGCAATGAGAGCTTCCTTATCTCCAGGGCTGGCCCTTCCGGTTCACTGACACCCCTCACTCCATACGACCCCACAGCAGCTCAGAACTTGGGTCCCTGGGGAGGGCCTGACCTCACTCCTGAGGTCTGTTCCCTCCAGCTGGGCAGGGAGTGGAGGGGCTGCGGTGGGGGGCTGCTCAGACTGCTACTCTCAAAGAGAGGAAGGAGGGTCATTGGGCTACCGTGTCCAGAAGCCTGGTGGTCTTTGTCTATCGGGGGAAGTGGGGGCAGATGGGGGAGCATGCAGGGATTGCAGAGGGACAGGAGGAGCTGGCGGGCAGAAGCTAGCTCTGGGGAAGGGGCACCCCACCCTCAGGCATTCTTGGGTGCCTCCTTCAGCCTTACCCTTCCCGTCTCTCGCTCCCGCTCTCAGAAGTGTCTGAGGTTGGAGGGGAGGCAACTGAATAGAGCCATTGCAAGAATCCAGGGGACCCTGCATTGGGGTCTCTCTCATAACACACACACACACACACACACACACACATTAACACTTGGGTGACTCAGTTTCCTCTCTCACCGCCTCCGTCTCCTCCCCGCCCCCCATCCCTTGCTGTTTCTGACTCCGCCCCTCTCCCAGACTGCTGTCAGCTAAGAGGTTACTCTAAGTTAATTGATCTCCGGCTGTTGGCTAAAGTAATAGGGAGTTGATGTAAGTAAGTGCCTCTGGGGGCAGAGCCGGAAATGGAGGGGTGCAGAGGAGCAGCTTCCAAGCCTTGGGCTTTCTTCTGCCCCAGCCAGCGGAGAACTACCTCTAAGGTAGGGCCACCTTGGCACCTGGTGTGCATCCAGAAAGCAAAGGGGAGGCCTGCTGAGAGGTCTGAATGTCTCTGCTGGCAGACTCTGGAGGTAGCTCGGAGCATGCTTTAACTTTGTGGAAGGCAATCTGAATTCCTGGGGATGGTGAGGGAGACTGGATGTTAGGCACGAGGGCTGGAGTTGGGAGAGTCAAGCTTCGCTGATATTCTTCCTGTGACCCTCGGAGCCCCTTAGAAATGCCAAGCCCTGCGCTGGGCACTAGGGGGCAGTGGTGAGCAGGCAGATGGTGTCCCTGCCCTCAGGGAGCTTAGAGCCACGTGCTGTAACCCCAGGAGGCACAGAGGGCAGGGGCAGGAAGGGAAGCCTAAGGGTTTCAGAGCAGAGAATCACATGCCAAGCATGAGAGGACCCTCATCATCTGGGTAGAGTCCTTCCAATCTCCCCAGCCCAGCTCAGCTATTCTGAAACTCCAGTTCTACAGAAAATATGGTGTCTCCCAACCCCAGACTCCTCCCACTGATGACCAGTCTAGTTCTCTCCCTCAAGGGTCCTTGTCTTTGGTCAGGCTCTGGAGGCAGGAGCTGTCCCTCACTGTCCATCTGAAGTGGCTCCAGGGGTCTGTACCCTCCAGCTGAGAAACTTGGGATCAGAACTCTGGCAAGGGGTTCTGGGAGGCAAAGCAGGGAAGGAGACAGCTCGAAGGAGAAGGGTGTCTGGTTTGGGTGGAGAGTGTGGCTGGGCACTGGCACTCCTGGGATCTCTTTTGGGCATAGTTTCATCTGGCTCCATTTCTCAATTTCCTGTGAGCCAAGGGGGCTCTGAATGGATTTTTAAATTTGCCAGGGGGCAGCTTCTCCTTCAGCTTCTGGGACTCTCTGGCTAGCCCCTGCTGGCCCATGGGTGGAATGGGTGTGCAGTACGTTTCCCAGATATATGCATCAGGCATCTTCTTTGTGGAGAATTTTGAAATGAACATGAAACTGCAGTGTACTTTCATTCACCTTGAGGGGAAGTTTCCTTAAGGAACTCTAAGGACAGAGACGCTCACCCCAGGCTCTCCAACGCCATTCCTGAAGGAGAAGGAGGGCAAGTTGTGTCTTTTCTGAGCTCCTATGAATTCTTGGAAAGATAACCCTTTCCCTAACCCCCTCCATGTGGCCGACAGTCCTCGAAGCCTGGGAGGTTGGGCTTTATGGCTGAGTATCGAGTGTCTCTGGTATGTCGGCTCTTTCGTGCCTGGCTGGGAACATCCCTGGGGAGAGAAAATGCTGCAGTGGCCTTGACCCTGGACAGCAGCCAGCTCAGGCTTCCTCACCACACGCCACACATGTGCCCTAGGTGTACGAGAACCCGTGTGCACCTCTCTATGTATGTCTGAAAGTGGGAGTGTGTGGATGTGGATTAGGTTGTGATGTGGACAGGGATGGATGTGCGTGGGGGCACATGCAGCTCGCTTCATGTGGCCGCGGGAGAGAGCATGTGTGCCCATGAACCTCGGCCCCATGCAGAGCACATACCAGCAAAATCAATCCTCTCTTTCGGTCATGCTTTGCAGCTTACAAATTCCCTTTAAATCCTGTGATCCTTATAATTCTGGGAGGCAGGAAGATGTTAATATCTTCACTTGAAAGATGAGGAAACTGAGGTCCAGAAGTGTTACATGACCTGCCTGAGGCCACAGAGCCAGTAAATGCCAGAGCGTAAGCTTGACTTCAGATCTTCTATGCCTGATTCTTTGTGGGTGACCACAGAAGTGGGGATGTGTGTAGTGGAAGAGGGTGCCCAGCTCCCCATCTGTAAAGAGACAGTGGGGGTGAGACAGGAAGGAGAAGCAAAAGGATGTAAAAGAGAAGATCCCCAGCCTCAGGATGACTGCACCATCTTGTGACTCCTGCTTCTTCGCTGCACCATTTGGCCAAGTCCCAACCTTAGAGGGGGCTTCCCAGGGCCCTAGTGGTAAAGAATCTGCATTCCAATGCAGGACACATGGGTTTGATCCCTGGGTCAGGAAGATCCCCTGGAAAGGGGCATGGCAACACTCCAGTATGTTGCCTGGAGAATCCCATGGACGGAGGAGTCTGACAGGCTACAGTCCATGGAGTTGCAAAGAGTCGGACACGACTGAAGCAACTTAGCACAGCATACAGAGCACAGCCTTAGATGGACCCACTACTGGCTTCCTCAGCCACGCTCTACCAGAGGAAGTCACATGACAGGCAGGCTCAGAATCACATTGTGCTCATGATCAACATCCTTATAAGGGCCTGCAGCGCTGCCCTGGCAACCCCAGTGTTTTCCTGGTCAACCTGCTCTCCTGTGATTACTGTAAATTTCTCCATGCTTCTCGAAGTGCCACCCTTCCTAGCCCTGCTGTCACCCTCAGCAGATGACCTCGCCTCCTGCTTCGCAGGGAAGATAGAAGCCTCAGACAAGATCTCTCTGCCTCTCTGGGTTCCTGCCCCCGGAGGGGAACATCCATCTTATCTAAGCTGAAATCTCAACCTATTCTTACCCTCTGATCTCCTTTGACTTTTGTGGGAATTTTACCTTAAAGATCCTGCCTCTCCCTTCTTTATAGTCAGTCTCTCTCCAGTGGAACCTCCCCATTGATAGTGAAACATGCTTGAGATTCTCCATCTTAAATGTATACCTATAATGACAGCTAATATTTATTGAGCACTTACTATGTACCAGGCTTTAGGTTAAAATAAAAACAAAACAAAAAATCTCTCAATTCCACTAAACCCCCCGCCCCGCCCAGCTCCCACAGTCTCTCTCTGCTTTCTTTCACAGACAATATCCTTAACATTGATGAATAGATTCCACTATCTCCATTTTCTCATCTCGATCTCACTCTCTGATCCACTCAGGCTGCCTTCTTCCCCTGTCCTCAGCACTCCTCCAAAACGGTTCTCGCGGAGGCCACTAGTGACTGCCATGTGTCCAAAATCCACAACCATTTTTTTTATCCTTGATGTCTCGAAAATCATTCAAAATGGTTTACCACCACCTTTATTTTTTTTTAAGCAGGTTTGCTTTATTTATTTATTGTTATTATTTTTGGCTGTCTCGGGTCTTCACTGCGGCATATAGGCTCTTCATGGAGGTCTCCTGGCTTCCTCTGGTTGCAGCGCAGGGGGGTTTCTCTCCAGTTGGTGCGTGCAGGCTTAGTATTTCCCCCAAAGTGAAAGTGAAAGTCGCTCAGTCGGGTCCGACTCTTTGTGACACCATGGACTGTACAGTCCATGGAATTCTCCAGGCCAGAATACTGGAGTGGGTAGCCTTTCCCTTCTCCAGGGGATCTTCCCAACCCAGGAATTGAACCAGGGTCTCCTGTATTGCAGGTGGATTCTTTACCAATTAAGCTATCAGGGAAGCCCAGTATTTCCCTGACCAGGGATCAAACCCTCATCCTCTGCATTGGAAGGCAGATTCCTAACACTGAGCCATCAGGGGAGTCCCCCACAACCTCTTTTTCGCATGACTGTATTGCTTGATAACGGTATTCGCTTGATTCCCCTGCTTTGTCTCAGTGCTCCTGCGTCCTTGCCAGTTCATTCTCTTCCACTTGGCCATTAAATGTTGGCACTACCCAAGTCTAAATCTCAAGCTTTCCTCTTCTTCTAAATTGTGATTTAATGGTACAGCTTGATGCATTTTTCATTCGTATATTTTTACACTGGTGTATTTATGTAATATTTTATATATTACATCAGTGTGTACTTACATTGATTTAAAATTGTAAAACATGTCTAGAGTCCCAGAAAGTTCCTTCAGACCCTTTCCGAGTCAATCCTACCCACAAGAGTTAACCACTGTTCTGGCTCCTGTCAGTGGAGGTAAGGTTCACCAGCTTTTTTTTTTTTTTCATTAGAGGATAATTACTTTACCATACTGTGATGGTTTCCCCAGTTCTTGAACTTCCTAGACTATGTAACCTTAATGCAATATATACATGATTGTGTTGGTCTTCTTTTGCTCATGACTACGTCTGGAAGATTCAGTCTCTGAGTTAATATATAGTTCTTTTTCAATGCTGTGTAGTACCTCATTATGTAAATAGCATAAAATTTATCCATTCTACTCTTGCTAGACATGTGGGTTGTTACTAGTTTTTGGCTATTATACATAAATTTACTGTAAACATGCTGTTACTTGTCTTTAGGTTGCTATATGCACTCATTTCTCTTGGGTATATGACTAGGAGGGCTTCCCTGAAGGCTCAGTCAGTAAAGAATATGCTTGCAGGACAGGAGACTCGGGCTCGATCCCTGGGTTGAGAAGTTCCCCTGGAAAGGGACATGGCAACCCACTCCAGTCTTCTTGCCTGGAGAATCCCGTGGACTGAGAAGCCTGGCGGGCTACACAGTCTATAGGGTCACAAAGAGCTGGACACGACTGAGGGACTGAGCATGCATGCGCAAGGACTAGGAGCTGTGGTTAAATCATAAGTTAAGATTCTGTTTAGCTTGAATGGATCCTACCAAATCAGGCCACTTTTCTGTCTTTTCTAAAAAACTTTATATTCTATTCCTGAGCGGTCTCGTCTTCACTCGTGACTTCAATCACCATGTACACACAGACAACTGCCAAATGTATATCTCAGCCCAGCTCTCTTCTCTTAGCATCAGCTCCAGTGGCCAATTTTTCACTTAACATCTCCACTTGGATCTCCCCAAGGCTCCAAGAACCCAGCATATGCAAAGCCAAATTCATCATCTTAGCTCCCAAACTTGTCCTGTACTTGTGTTGCTGATCTAGTGAGCCATTCACCCACTTATGCAAACTAGAAACCATCCCGGGCACTCCATCTCCCTCTCCTCCCTACCCAGGTCTCCCAGTGTTGCCTCCTGAATATCTCCACTCCATCTCCATGTTTGAGGCCACCCCATGGCTCCATGTCCCACCTAGACTGCTCCAATGGTTTCCTAACAGAACTTGTAGAACCCCTCAGTCTCTTCCAGAGTGGTCTCTTTAAAACACTGCTCTGATTGCTTGAAATCCTTCCATGGGGAAATGGACCAGAATCCTAACCCTGAGGGGTCTGGTCCTGCCTGCTGTCTGGCTACATCCTCCTCCTCTGAGCTGTCTCCTCTTGGGACTTTCCAGTGACTCTGTGCTCTGGAATTTCACCCCTACCCCCACCAACACTTACATAAGCAGACCTTTACCTAATTATTCCTCCTTATTCTGTAAGTATTTACCTGGCTGTGTTGGGTCTTAGTTGTGGCATTTGGGACCTTTCATGTGGCGCATGGACCCTCTAGTTGTGGCATACAGACTCAGTAGCTGAGGCACTTAGGCATAGTTGCTCTGTGGCATGTGAGATCTTAGTTCCCCAACCAGGGATCGAACCCCTGTCTCCTGCATTACAAGGTGGATTCTGAACCACTGGACCACCAGGGAAGTTGTCCTCCTTATTCTGTAGATTTCAGTCCAAACATCACTGTCTCAGAGAAGCCTTCCTCAGTTTCTAGTCTGGGTCAGATTCCCCTGGCACTCACTTCCACGGAATCATATTATTTTTTTCATAGCACCTATCATACTTTGCAATTAAGTATTTATTTTTGCAATTAAAAAAAACAAACAAACACTGTCTCCCCCACTAGATAATAAGCTCCATAAGGGCCCAGTCCTTTATCTTTTTCCCACAGTGCTCAGCACAAGCACACTCAGGAAAGATTTGATGAGTAAATGCAAAAATGGAGACGGAAGGGATTTAGTGAGGAATGACCTACTTATAGTGTCAAGCCCACTGCTTGCTCTCCATGAGACTTGAATGGGTCATTGTGCCTCAGTTTCCCCATTTATCAAATGGGGAGAGATTACTCAAACTTGCTTATTTTGCTGGGTTTTATATATGAATCCCCTGAAGCATCAACTGAAAAGCAGGAAATACTTCCATAGAGATGAGGGGTGGGTGGAGTTAGAGGGAGATGTGGAGAAAGTCAGAGAGAGCTGGGTATCCAGGCTCGGCTTGAGAGAGGTCCTGGGAAGGCAGTGATGAGGGGAGGAGCTGTGTCTTTGGACGGAGAGTGCAGAATTGAGTGGTGTTCCCAGGGTGTTCCCAGGGTGTGTGCTGCCTGGGCACTTCTCCTGGGGTCCCCTGTGTGTGCTGGCGGGGGAGTCTGTGTGTTCGGCTTAACCCGTTCCTCATCTCCCTATTACTGTGACAAATGTGGATTATCTACCTACCGGAACAAGATAAGGAGGAGAGAATGTTAGAGGATGGAGGAGGGAGGAAGAGCAGTTGAGGGGTGTGTGTGTGTGTGTGTGTTTGTTCCCTGCCCACAAGAGGGCTGTGTAGGTGTGGGTGTGGGTCTTTGTGTTCGAGTGGGGGAAGAAGTGTACTGCCACAGCAGATTTGCTGCCCTCAGGAGCTGCTCCGTGTGTGCTTGCCCTGCTCTCTGCGGAGGCCCAGCACAGGGAACTTCCCTGCCTTAGTTTCTTCCCTCTGGAAGTCCAATCTACTCCCTCTTCCAGGGAGGCTGCAGGAGGGGAACGATGCCCTCTAGTGGGCCTGGGGCGCAAGGGCAGCTGCAGCTTCCCCAGCCCAAGCCTCAGTTTAGGCTGGCCCACCCCCAACCGAGTCTGGAACTCACCTCTGAAACAACAGCATCCTGGGCATGTACAAAGCACTCCAAGAGCTGAGGTCTGGTAAGCGGGAAGAATTGCACAGGGGACGGGAACCAGAAAAAGAACCCGTAAATTCATACAGGAGAAGCCTGAGGACAGCAGCTAAATGCTGGAGGTCTCGCCTCATCTCTACAGTGACTTAGCTCTGGTTGGCCTGGATGTTCCTGGTCTTTTCCCTCCTGTTTCTCCACGTGGTCCCTGGGTCCTGCTCTTTCATCCTCATGGCCCCTTTCCTTAAGGAGCTACTAATGACTGTGCATGCCCAAAGGGACTTGAGCATCCCTGGATCCTTCAGTCTGTTCTGAGTAGGCACTCACTATGCCCTGGAATCAGGGGAGGCTTCTTGGAGGAGACAGCATGTGAGTAGGGTCTTGAAAAATTAGTAGAAAGTTTCCAGAGAGTCCAGGGAAGGCATGATACTGTGGATGAGCCTAGTGTGTCTGTGGAATGAAAGAGGGCCTGGTGGCTGGGCGCTGGTTGCTGGACTGGGGAGGGTGGGGAGGTGAGGCTGGAGGATAAACTGCCAAGGCCTTGTAGGTTTCGGGGTGTGGGGTAGGGGTTCAGGGGTGGGGAACTGAATTTTACCAAGAGGCCCTGGGGAGTGAGAGGTCTTGAAGCAGAAGAATGGTCAGAATTACATAGCATGGACTAAAGGTGGGGAGAAACTGCAGGGAGGCAGGGAGTGAGGGACACCAGCTGGGAGGCGTTTGTTTAGGGGAAAGAGGAGGTGGCCAGTCTGAGGGCAGTGGCTTAAGGGTGGAGAGGGACCAGATCTCGAAGGCTGCTCTTCTTCTGGGGCCTCTGTGTCCCTGGCAGCAAAGCTGAGGCCACAGGTCCCACATCAGTCAGTTCTGCTGGAGCCTGGCATCCTGCCTCCCATCCTTGACACACTCTAGGGTCTCTACATACAAATGGAGGAGGAGAGATGTGTGGGAACAAGGAGGGGCAAGGAGGAAAAGGAGGGGAGGGAGCCTGGGGCTGTGGGTTGGTTAAGGACTAGAAAGGCCCAAGGAGACTTGCCTGACCCCCTCTGTCCCTCCTCTGGCCCTGCCGAGGAAGGGTTAATTCGTTTCCCCTCCCCCGCCCCTCCTCAGGTCACTTTCTAGGCCCTGGAGACTTGGCTGATGGCTCAAGTTCCTCAACCAGTGGCCCTGAGTAATCAGAGCACAGAGGGGCCAGGGGCCTAGGGGTGGGGACTGATGAGAGCAAGAAGAGCATCAGAGACGCAGGGGCTGGCGGTACTTGCGAGGCTTAGGATTTGGGGGTACCCCAGGTTGATTCCCAGCACTCTCTCTACCTGACCCAGGACCCTGTGTCAGTGTCTCAGAAGGGGAGGCCTGCAACTGCTCTCCTGGACTGTTGGGGGTGGGCAAGCTGGGAGGGGGAGTGGTGATCTGCCAGGAAGCTTTTGAGCTGCGAGAGACAGGGTCCCTCCCCCCATTGCCGGGAAATGGCTATAAATGAGTCTGTGGTCAGTGAGAGACCTCTGCTAATGGAACCTGGGCTGCCCCCCAAGCCACAGAAGGGAGTGCAGCTCAATGTGTGTGGCGGGGTGCTGACTGAAGCAGAGCAGGGGTCAGGGGAGGGCGGGGAGGATCCATGGTGTCAAGGATGGCTAGAAGGAACTGGAGGCTGAGGGAGCGATTAGGGGTTCAGGGAGTAACCAATGGTAAACTGTGGTCAGCTCAGTGATGAGAAGCGAGTTTAGAGTCAGGGGAAAAACTAGAGGGGACCTGGGGTGTAAGAGTGTATGGGGAGAAGTGGGGGATAAATTAGTTAATTGGGGAGATTATAAATCAGGGGGAGTTAGAGAAGAAGTAGAGCTTAATTAGAGGTACTGAGTGAGTATGGGGGCTCAGATAACTCAGAGGAAAGGCCAGATCAGGTGAGAATGAGGGTGAGAAGGCTGAGGGATGACTGGAGGGTGAGAGGGAGACTGAGGGGGTGTGTGTGTCTTGGGGGAGGGGCAGAGACTGTTGCTGGCTGAGCAAGAGCAGAGGACTCGGCTAGGTCTCATTTCACCTGGAGAGGTGGGTACCAGGAGCCCCAGGGCCTCTCCAGGGTTTCCAGTCTGTCCTTGACCCTGTCAGTCCTGCTGGAGCTGGCGACAGGAAAGGGGCTCCAGCCCCCCTTCCCTCCATCAGCCTCCCTTTTTCGCTGCCATCAATTATTCATGGGCTCAGACACCCGCCCTCCCTGGCAGGGCAGGCTGGCCCTCCTCTCCACGCCCCGCCCCACCTCAGCCACGCTGCCACAGAAGCCCTGGCGAGAGGGGGGACGGCCAGCCGGGCGGCAGAGACCTGATCAGAGGACCGGAGGACCCTGCCTAGGGTCACAGCCCCGTCCCCACTCTCCCGCCAACCTCCCGGGGCCAGGAAGCCCCCAGAGAAGATGCCCATCCAGATCTTCTGCTCCGTGTCATTCTCCTCTGGAGAGGAGGCCCCCGGGCCCTTGGGAGATGTATGGGGTCCCCGTCAGCAGCAACAACGGGACAGCTCAGACTCAGAAGAGGAGGAAGAAGAGAAGGAAAAGGAGGCAGAGAGGAAGGAGGCCAGAGAGGCGGACTCACCGATGGACCTGGTGGCCTTCGCCAACAGCTGTACCCTCCACGGCACCAACCACATCTTCGTGGAGGGGGGTCCTGGGCCGCGGCAGGCCCTGTGGGCAGTGGCCTTCGTCCTGGCACTGGGAGCCTTCCTGTGCCAGGTAGGGGATCGAGTTGCCTATTACCTCAGCTACCCACATGTGACTCTGCTAGACGAAGTGGCCACCACGGAGCTGGCCTTCCCAGCGGTCACCCTCTGCAACACCAATGCAGTGAGGCTGTCCCAACTCAGCTACCCCGACCTGCTGTACCTGGCCCCCATGCTGGGGCTGGACGAAAGCGACGACCCAGGGGTGCCGCTCGCCCCCCCAGGGCCCGAGGCCTTCTCGGGGGAGCCCTTTAACCTGCACCGCTTCTACAATCGCTCCTGTCACCGGCTGGAAGACATGTTGCTCTACTGCTCCTACTGCGGGGGGCCCTGTGGCCCTCACAACTTCTCGGTGGTGAGTGGAGCCCGCGGTGTCTGCCGTGTTCATGCTGACTGTGAGCGTGGCGACCGCACTGGTGACCGTCCCGCCCCTCCTCCCCAGGCCACCCCGCTCCTGTGACATGCCTCAGAGAGCCCTCACCTGGGAGCCCCAGGGTCTGCAGCTGGGCTCCATTTCCAGGGCTGTGCCAGGACTGCCCTCCCTGTTAGAATCCTGGACACACAGTTGGTAACTAGTTGCTGCCGCAAAGCCTCCAGCGTCTTCCCGAATATCCTCCAGCGTGTCCAGCCCTTTCCCAAACCTCCCTGTGATCCAGCAGGGTCCAGACCTGACTCTGTCACTGAGGTTAGCCTTCGATCTGGTGGCCAGTGCCTATGTGTGGCCTTAACAATTTTGACTGTCACCCCCGGACTGGAGCTGGGACCAGTGCCACCTGGTCTCTGGAGGTGCAGGAGAAGGGTGTGGAAGGGAGGCAGAGGGGTAGGGGTACCCCCTGCACCCCAGCACCCCCGTCAGCAGCATCCTCACGTGGCCTTCCTGTGCTTCTCCTACCACCTGTGTGCATGTGTGTGTGCGCACATGCGTGTGTGTGTGCGTGTGTGTGCGCACGTGTGTCTGAGGGAGAATAACAGGTCTCCTCCAAATCCTCCCCTTCCGCTTCCAGTTCAAAGTGGCCAGGGACCCGATTCCTAGGGGAAGCCTAGGAACGGCTAGGGCCTTCCCTGGTGAAGGACCAAATGACACCCCATCCTCTTCCCCAGCTCAGCTTCCAGTTTCATCTGGCCTGACAGGTGCCCTCCTGTCCCCTACAAGTGCCAGATGCCAGGCCTCTCCTCCCCATACAGCCATCTCTCAGCCCCCAACCTCTTCCCTAGTACAGGGGCCGGTGGGTGTCATCATGTCGGTGCATCGTGGACTGACTACAGACAGACAGGGACCTGGAGGTTTCGGGCTCTGGACCTCAGACAGGCAGGGAGTTAGAGGAACACGGGACAAGGAAGGGGTCAATCTGGTTTCTGGGATCTAAGGGTAGAGGAGGCACTTCTCAAGCAGAACCACCAGGTGGCAGCAGAGTCCACTGGTCCTCAGCACAGCCCTCAAAGCCGGCGCTCGGGCTGCAGGTCCCAGCCCATCTCAGCCACCAGGAGTTCCTCACTCCCTGGGTGAGGGGGAGGCAGGGGTGCGTGTTCAGCCTGGACTCTGTGGCTAAATGCCACAAAGCCTGGTGGTGGGGCTGGGGGATCAGGAGTTCTCTACCTCATCTCTGGACCTCACCCACAAAATGGGGGAGTGCTTTTGTTATTTTTTTCCAGAGGGGAGAGGAGGAGGCTGTTCTAGGAAGGGAGCAAAGACTCTACTGCCTAGCAACCCACACGCCGTCCCCACCCCAGTCCAGCCTGACACTGTCTCTCCTTCTCTGGGCTGTGTCTGCACTCACCTTGTGACTTGCTTTGTGGACTCTGTCACAATGTCACAGGAGTGAAAACACACTCGCCTCACATAGGGGAACTTGGAGGCATTCTGGGATGCTGTGGGGAAAGGACCATGAAGAACTGGTTCACTTTTCTCTCTGTGGCTGTGTAATCAGAGCTGCAGTAAGGGCTGCTCTGTGACATGGAGTTGGGGGGGGGTCCTGCCCCCAGGGCTGAGATCTCTTCTGTAGCCCTCACCATTCTGCACCAACATTAGCGAATATGCCAGGTCCTGGATAATTCTGGTGATAATGGGACAATGATGGCCATGAGGGGCTAATGGCAGAGGAAAGGAGCATGCTTAGCGTGGTCTCGGGCAGAGCAGGGTTTCAAATGCCTGGTTGGGCGGGGGGGGATTTAGGAGAAGAGAAGATATGTCTCAGAAGGCCCTGGGCCTGAGGAGAGGGTCCCAGGAGGGACCAGAGGTGTGGCAGGGATGGGGTCAGATGATGGAGCTATATATGCAGGGGTCCTGCAGGAAAAGGGTTACCCCTCGGATGGTTTAGTTGGAAAGACTAACAAAGGGACTGTTTACAGAGCTGCAGGAGAGTAAAGAAAAACAATGAGGGGGGCTGGGGCACCAGAAATAGTGGGAAATTATCAGAGTCAAGCTAAAGGAACACAAAGAGGCAACAGTGGTAGGCAGGGAGCCCCCCTGGCAGGATTTGTAGTCAGGAAGGGTCTAAGCCACCTTCAGAACCCTCGCAGATAAATGGCCCGGTCTTTCCCTCCTGTCCTGGTAGACTACAGTCCATGGGGTGGCAGAGAGTCAGACACGACTGAGCAAACGTCATGCAGCAGCTCCCTCGTCCCATCCTCTGATCCCTCACTGATACCTCTAATAGGTGGAACCCAACCTGAAGCCAGTCGGATAGCAAAGGCGCACAGGCAGTGCATCCTGCAGGGATCAGGCTTCCAGGGCACACAGCCGGCCAAAGGACTACGGAGTGGGTGGGAAGGAGGACAGATGGGGAATGGGCTGCTCAGGAGGGATCATTCCTAAAGAGATGAGACTCCACCAGCTGGAGGGTCCGGAGACAGTCCCCGGAGGGCAGAGCATATTGGCAGGACTCTCAGGCTCTCCACTCTGCCCTGGCCAGGTCTTCACGCGGTATGGAAAGTGCTACACGTTCAACTCTGGCCGAGATGGGCGCCCACGGCTGAAGACCATGAAGGGTGGGACGGGCAACGGGCTGGAGATCATGCTGGACATTCAGCAGGACGAGTACCTGCCCGTGTGGGGGGAAACCGGTATGTCACTTCTCTCCGGGGGAGCCCCCTCCCTGTGGCTCCAGGCCTCAGCCTCTGGCAGGGGCTCTGAGGCAGGGCGTGGACTCTCTTCCCTTCCTCCCAGTATCTCCAGCTCCCACTCTACCTGACGGCCACACTCACATTTCCCTGGCTCCCCTTTCCTGGCTCAGTTACTCTCCAAGGTAACCAGCCATCATTTTCCACCCGTGGCCGCCACTCACTCTATAAATAACTCTGTCTCTTCTTGGGCTGCCTGCCGTCTGTCTGGTCTCAGGGGCCTTGGGACAGAGAGAGATGGGGGAGAAGGGAAAAAACAAGGGGGAGCAATGGAGAGCCTCTGAGACAGTGAGAAATAATCTGAAACAATGAGATACGTATGGAAGCCAAGTAAGAGAAGAAGTGTGTAGAATGCAGGGGTCACCAGGGCAGCATGAGGCTGGTGAATCCAGAAGGAGCAAACGTCATGCAGCAGCTCCCTGGGGAAGGGCCAGGACTCCTTGGACTAACTATCCTCCCCTAGTCTCATCGTTGTCGTCTCAAGAGAGGGAGGAGGCCCCTAGCTCTGAAGAAGGTTAGGGAGGAAGAAGAAGCCCTCCCAACACACACCCCTCTCATTCCCATAGATGAGACGTCCTTCGAAGCAGGCATCAAAGTGCAGATCCACAGTCAGGATGAACCTCCCTTCATCGACCAGCTGGGCTTTGGCGTAGCCCCAGGGTTCCAGACCTTTGTGGCCTGCCAAGAGCAGCGGGTGAGAGGGCCACAGGAAGCTAGTCCCAAGGGTGGGGCCTGGGGGCTCAAGATGGAGGTGGAGTGGTGGGCAATCAATAATGGGAAGGACAGGTGAGTTAGAGCCTGGGTAGCCATCTGACTAGTCAGGAGCATGACTGGTCTAATGAATGGGATGCTCCGTAAACTCTGAGACCTTCAGAGGCTGCAGAGGGAGAGGGGGCAGGACTCCTGAGTTCTGCATCGTGTCAGAGGAGTCCATCAAGGTGACTCGGGGAGAAGTCCCCACACCCCCCAGCTCCCCGGCTCTCCCAGCAGCTCATCTACCTGCCCCCGCCCTGGGGCACCTGCAAAGCTGTTACCATGGACTTGGATTTCTTCGACTCCTACAGCATTACCGCCTGCCGCATCGACTGTGAGACGCGCTACCTGGTGGAGAACTGTAACTGCCGCATGGTGCACATGCCAGGTGAGGCCCCGGGCCCCTCAGCCTGCCGCGCCCCCCACCAGCTCCCCGTGCAGGCCAGCCTCCCGCCAACAGGCGAGTGAGACCAGCTGGCCTCTCCTCACCCCGGGTCCAGCACAGTCTATCCCATATGGCTCTTGCCTCTCTGACCTCAACTCCTGGCTGGACCCATAGGGATTGGTGAGAAGGGTCCAGGAGAGATGGACTGTAGCATGGGTCACCTCCAGTACAGACTAGGCACCGACTATTCCTGCCCTCCCACCCTCTCCCAGCTCCCAGCATTTAGGCCTCTGCTACCACCAGTCATAAGACCCCTTTCATCTCCATCCTGTACTGCTGTCTTTTCTCCTTTCCAGGGGACGCCCCATACTGCACTCCAGAGCAGTACAAGGAGTGTGCAGATCCTGCTCTGGGTGAGTGCCCCTGGCCCAAGGAAGTCAGGGGAGGGAAGGAGGTGCTGCCAGCTGTCTGCATAGGGATCTCAGAGCAAGCTCTCAGGAGCTTCTAATAACTCCTGGATCAGGCTTCGTGTGCACCCTCCTGTCTGACTCTGGCAAGGCTGGGCATAGCATCTCTAGAGGCCCTGTGAAAAATGGACAGGGGTCACCTGGTGGCCCTCACCAGCTCTCATCAGCACCTCAGCTGACTGACCCCGGAGTGCCCTGAGAGAAGGAGATATGAGGATTAAGAAATATCCATGGGGAGGCTGGGTGAGGGATCGGCACTGCTGGGCACATGGCTGTAATGAAGGACAAGTCAGAAAAAAAGAAGGGGGCTCAGGCTTCCTTTGGGAAGAGCCAGGTTGTGGGTGTTGGGAAGGTGCTGGCAGAAGGGCACCACTCAACTGGCACCTCTCACCTGGCTGGCACAGACTTCCTGGTGGAGAAGGACCAGGAATACTGTGTGTGTGAAATGCCCTGCAACCTGACCCGCTATGGCAAGGAGCTGTCCATGGTCAAGATCCCCAGCAAAGCGTCAGCCAAATACTTGGCCAAGAAGTTCAACAAGTCTGAGCAGTACATAGGGTAAGGGCTCTGGCTGTGAAGGGTAAGGGATGGGCCCTGTTGGGGTTGGCAGACAGGACCAAACTGACAACACAGGGAAGGCCACCAAAGAGTCTCAGATGGGCATGGAGGGAAGATCAAGTCAGAACACGTTAAGGAGGCACCCCTTTCTCATTCCTCCTCTCTTCATCCTTATGGCTATAACTGGGATCGCCTCACAATTGCCTGTGTGTGGAGCGGCTTTTCAATTACCCCATCATATTTAATCCTCACAACACCTCTAAAAGGCAGGCAGGTAGCCACATCAGCAAGTTTTATAGATACTGAGATTCGGTGAGGATAGCTTGCTGAGGTCACCCAGCTAGTAGGGGACAAAAATGCAATTTGAACCGAGGTCTCCTCTCCCACCCCCTCTGCAGGGAAAACATCCTGGTGCTGGACATTTTCTTTGAAGTCCTCAACTATGAGACCATTGAGCAGAAGAAGGCCTATGAGATTGCAGGGCTCCTGGGTGAGCTGCTGGTAGCACCTGTCCCCTTCCCACGACACGGGCATTGTGTGACACCCTACCACCCAAAGCGGGCTGCTCACCTCTGTCCCACAAGGCTTCCTCCCCTGCCTGCCCCAGGGGCCTTCTCCTGTCCCAGTGAGCTCCGCCGCTCCCACTGTGTCCTGACTCCCCTGACCTTCCTGTGGGCCCCCCTGCAGGTGACATTGGAGGCCAAATGGGGCTGTTCATCGGGGCCAGCATCCTCACGGTGCTGGAACTCTTTGACTACGCCTACGAGGTGAGTGGGGTGGGGTGTGGGCGGGGCACGGGAGGGGCGGGGTTCCAGACTGCCCACCCACCCGCCACCCTACTTCCGTCCCAGGTCATAAAACACAAGCTGTGCAGAAGAGGGAAGTGCCAGAAGGAGGCCAAACGGAGCAGCGCGGACAAGGGCGTGGCCCTCAGCCTGGATGACGTCAAAAGACACGTGAGGGAGCGAGAGAGGCGCGCCCTCCAGCCCCATCCCTTACCTGACCACCCCAGGACCACCCCCCTTGCCACCTCTTCTCCTTTGCCTCCCCCACGCCCCGGGGGCACCTGCGGCCCTTCCGATAACCAGTCCCTGTCCTGTGCCCTTCCCCCAGAACCCGTGCGAGAGCCTCCGGGGCCATCCTGCCGGGATGACGTATGCGGCCAACATCCTACCTCACCATCCGGCCCGAGGCACTTTTGAGGACTTTACCTGCTGAGCCCCGAAGGCCACTGTACCAAAGGCCTAGATGGGGAGGGCTAGGAGAGCAAGGGGGCCCCCAGCTGCCCCCCACATCTGCCCTGGGGACTCACTCCCCTCTCCCAAGGCAGCCCCCCACTCCTGGGCGGTCCTTTCCTCTTGAATGTGGTGAGGAAGGAGTCTGGAACCACAGAGTCCTCTCCCCGCCTCAATCCCTTTCTTTTCTTTTTTTTTTTTAACAAAACTAATCTAAAACAGAAACTTAAAAAGAGAGTATGGGGCAAGTGACCTCAGGCTGCCCCTCTCTGCTCCATGCTGCCTCCCACAGCTCCCAGCCTGAATTCTGTCTGTCCGGCTGTCTGTCATCTGAGTGTCCACCTACATTTTGCTGCCACCAGTCACCAAAGCCCCCTTCCAATGGGGGGTGGAGGGGATCCCTTGGGGTCTGGAGTTTGGCCCTAAACCAGAGAATGTACCTTGAAGGGGAGGGCTAGTAGGGGGGGCTTCCCCAGCCTTAAGAGACCCTCTGAGCCCAGTGGCCCCCCCCCAACCCCAAGTCTCCAGGCAGGAACCCTAGTCCTGTCTGTTCTCCCCCCACCACCTGGTAACCTGTGAAGTCTCTAGGGAGGTGGGGGTGGGGGATCCCCTGAAGAAGTGGAGCTGGGACACGATGTGGCCCTGGTGCTGTAGGCCACATTCTGATAACTGCAAGTTCACCCCCCACCCCAGAGCTGCTGGAGAGAAATCGCAAGAGGCAGCCCTCCTCTGCCGTCCCATAAGAGATCCAGCTGGTTGGCCTCCAGCTCAGGGAGCCGGGCACTGGTGCCTAACCTCACTGGTCCCTCTCCCCCAGGCCCCTGCAGAGGGCCACATCCATAAATTTTCTTATGGAATTCTCCTAAGTCCTCTTCTGAAACATTTGCTTCTCTCAACAACTTCATCTGCATTTTCTATTTCTATACGATACAGACTCTATATTGCTATATCTCTGTATATACTTTCCCCGACTCTGTCTCTATTTCATCCCCTTGTGTCTCTAAGAACAACCCTCTCCACCCCTCCTACAAGTTCCCCTTCTGTGTTTCCACCCCTTCCCTGGTCTCTGAATGCCTTCTCCTGTATAAAGAGTTGGACTCTCCCCTGGTGTCTGTACTGTGTACACACATCCCTCTAAGAAGCACAAGGAGACGACACGCGCATTGTAACCTTCGCACTGTCTCGGTGGCGACATAAAGGAAGCTGTGAATTACAAGCTCTGCCTCTTTCTGGCCTCACCCTGTCCCCCCAGCCTGGGTTTCCTTTGCCTTCCCTGCAGCCTTAACATTCCCTCCCCTGCTCCACCCACCCCACTGTCCTTTGCCTGGCTGACTGCAGCCTCCCCAGGGAAGGGGTTGCTACAGCGAGAGCCCCCACCCATGGGATGGAGATCTGCTCTGCACACTAAGGCAAGAGGGAGCTGTGAGCTGATGACTGCAGCAGAAGCAGCAGGGTGTGGACCGGCAGAGGCCTTCAGTCAGCGGCCTTTGTCTCCTTCTGGATGCCCAGGCCTCTTTGCTCACCTAGTACCCAAGCCCACCCCTTATACTTTTCTGGTGAGGTACCGTTTGATAGTGGAATGAAAGAGACAGGCCTAGAGGGGACATTGAAAGCTCTGCTATTCTGTTCCTCCTTTCCTCCCTTAATGAGAAACCAGCGAGATAGAGGACCTGCCATGCCCCCTCCATCAGGGCCCTCCTCCCAGGCCAGAGCCCTGCCCCTTCCCAGGCCTTCTCTGTCCAGCTGCCTCATAGCCTCCAACCCCAGAACAAGACCTGTGGCAGGTCATCTGTGCATTCGCCTGGAGCTGGAGAGTGAGGCCATAGGATCTTTGGCAACTCTTGGTTCCCAGGAGTTCCTTAGAGATCAAACCTCTCCAGAGGGAAGCAGGAGCAAGGCCAAAGGGTGTGCAGTGGATGGGGAACAGCAGGCAGGGCTATAGGTGACGCATGCCTCTGGTCTAATAAACTGGGTTTTAACCATCTCTTCTTCAATGTCGTTCTTCTCTTATTTGAATAGTATTTAGGCCTTCCCACTAAGTGTCTAGAGCTGATTTTGGCTTGGGGCCACACAATCAGGGGAGGAGTAAGGAGGCGGGAGCAGGGGTGCTCTGGTCCTCCTGGGATGGGACAGGCTGACCATCACACTAGGAATGGTTTGAACCACTGGGCAGGGAAAGAGGAAGAGGTCAAAGGCAACAAAGATCCCCAAAAGAAGTTCTAGCAGAAAGGATTCTTTGGTGAGGAGGAAGGGTCACACTTCGAAATAAGCTTAAAATCTGGTAGCAGTTTAGGTTAAAGGTCAGGGGCAAAGCTGGGTTGAAGTTCCTGTAGTTATTGAGGAACTTTATGGAATGAGCCCCGGACTATGAACCGGAAGATCTGGATCCTAGGTTTCGACTTTACTGCTAACTTGGTTGACTTCACCAAGTTATTTATTGAGTTCACCTCGCCTGTTTGTAAAATGGAATAAACAGTGCGTTCTCTTCAGTGTGCTGGGCTTAGAACCGGAAGAGAAAGGAAAAACGCACTGCGTTTGGAAAGTTAAACGCACTGCGCCAAGATAAAGCATTTACTCCATCACCCTCGCGTAGGGATGGTGCAGTGGTCCCCCTTTCCAGGTCCTTGTCTCCCTCCGTCGGCCTGGGGGCGCCCTTTCGCACGGCTTCTCTATCCCAGAGCTCTTCTCGATGGTTTTCCCTCCCGGATCGTGAAGGCTGGAGGGAGTGGTCACACGCCTTTTCCCCTAGTCGCCCCCCTCTAGCCCACAGTCTCGCTGCCCTGAGCCTCCCGGGCCGGCGGGCCGGCCGGGCGGACAGGAGGGCGCGCGAGGGGCGCGCGGGGGGGGCGGGGGGAGTTCCGGTTCCGGTTCTTTGTGCAGCTGCAGCAGCGGCTCCGGGAAAGATGGCGGCCCGGGCGGGTTTCCAGTCTGTGGCTCCGAGCGGCGGCGCCGGAGCCTCAGGAGGGGCGGGTGCGGCGGCTGCCCTGGGCCCGGGCGGGACACCGGGGCCTCCGGTGCGAATGGGGCCGGCGCCGGGTCAAGGGCTATACCGCTCCCCGATGCCTGGAGCGGCCTATCCGGTGAGTGGGGCAGGAGGAGGGGCGCGCGGGCCGGGGGCGGGGCCGAGCGGGGGCCTGGGAGTGACAGGGGTGGGGGGAGGAGGAGGAGGGACGCGCCCGGGAGGGATTCGGGCGCCGAGTTGGGGTCGGGGGAGACGCTGCGGGGAAGGGAAGGGAGGCTGTTAGCATCCCCACCTGCTCCTAGAGGCATTGTTTTCTTGGGGAGTCAGGATGTAAAACCAGGGTGGACGAAGTGAGGCCAAACGTGGGCCTGTGAGACCTTGAGTGCAAATGGCCTAGGCAGCTCCAGTGCCCAGGAGCACAGAAGGTGTAGCTGGCAAATTGAGGTCAGCTTCTGAGGAGATAGTGCCTGACAGTACTCTCTGAGTAAATATGGCACTAGAAGAGATGTCCAGTGTGCCAGACACAAAATAGACGGGGGAGAATTTGAGTATAGTCTCGCTGTCTTTGCTTTGGGGCTATATTCTCCTGTGGAGTCAGGGCTGGAGAGTGGAAGTTCCAACTACTTAGATGTCAGAGAGGTAGAGGGCTCTCCTCCCACCTCACCATTGTGCTCCACCCCACCCCACTGCCTTGTTTCATTCAAAGAACTCAGGCCTCCCCCACTTTCCCTTTCTTGGTGGGATTTGCAGGGGAAGCCATGACATCTCTAGGTCCTCTCCCCTCTGTAGAGACCAGGTATGCTACCAGGCAGCCGAATGACACCTCAGGGACCTTCCATGGGACCCCCTGGCTATGGGGGGAACCCTTCAGTCCGACCTGGCCTGGCCCAGTCAGGGATGGACCAGTCCCGCAAGAGACCTGCGCCTCAGCAGATCCAGCAGGTCCAGCAGCAGGCGGTCCAAAATCGGAACCACAAGTAAGATGATCCCAGGGTGGAGGGAGGGAGGGAGGAGGCCTGTGCAGATGCAGGTGCTGGGGTACCTGAGCAGAGAAGCGGCAGTGCTGTGTCAGCAGACAGTGCTCATTCTTGAAATAATTGCTTCGTGTTTGTTAGGGGCGGGGGTGTCTTTGATTTGAGACAAGCTTTGCAGTTCCTTCACTTTACTATAAATGGAGGTGCTGACAGCCTGTCTTCATGTTCTGGCTAGTTCCATCCCAACCTGATAACAGTATTTATTCCAAACAGTGCAAAAAAAAAGAAGATGGCTGACAAAATTCTACCTCAAAGGGTGAGTCCAGGCTATAGACCTTCTTGAGGGTGTGGTGAGTTGGAGAGTAGAGATGGTCAGCCTTAGATCCCAATGATATCTTTCTGTTCCCTAAGATTCGTGAACTGGTACCAGAATCCCAGGCCTATATGGATCTCTTGGCTTTTGAAAGGAAACTGGACCAGACTATCATGAGGAAACGGCTAGATATCCAGGAGGCCTTGAAACGTCCCATCAAGGTAACACAGGAGAGTACTAGGCAGAGAGCCAAAGGAGAGGACTCGGGAACCTTCAGCAGGCTTAGGATGAGAAATCAAAGGCATAGCACAGCTTTCCTTGGCATTTAAATTACATCTCTTCCGCCTACGAACTGAGAATTACATTAGAAGCATAAGAACGGAACAGCAAAGGGGGAGGGGCTTTTGATATTTCTTGCACCAGAAATATACCCTGTTGGTGTTTTTGCCGTAACTCCTCTGCCACCTTGGGAACCTGGCATCTTGCATGACTGTCTACCTGGCATCCCGGTGAATGCATTTGCACTCAGGCCAGTGGCCTGTGCTCCTCTTCTCATTGGAATCTCCATCCAACCACCCCAGGGACTGGGTAGACAGTAAGCCAGTCTGTTAGGAGTCATTGTCGGGTTTGGGGAGACCCTTGTTTTCAACATCAAACCACTGAAGCCTCCTGTCAATCCTGTTTCTGCCTTCCTCAGCAAAAACGGAAGCTGCGAATTTTCATTTCTAACACTTTCAATCCGGCTAAGTCAGATGCCGAGGATGGGGAAGGGACGGTGGCTTCCTGGGAACTTCGGGTAGAAGGACGGCTCCTAGAGGATGTGAGTTCAAGGTCCACTGTGGTCGGCGTCTAGGGTGGGAGCTTCTGGGAACAATCAGTATTGTCTGGTTGGCAGGAAGCCTGACTGGTGCTTACAGCTCCTGTTGGGAACAGCAGGGAGAGGGTCACTGTGTTCTCTGCACTAACAGACAATGGTTCTTTGTGTCTGGCTCCCACATATTGGCCCTCTCTGTGGTATCACATCGAGAACCTTATTGTCCTGGGATTTGATTTGTTGTTTACCTCTCTCCTGATGCTGCTAGCCATTGGATTTGGCAGTATCTGCAGATTTTTCAGTTATTTTTTTTCTTTTAAACCAAATGAATTTGCACTTAACATTTGGGCCATGCTTTCTTCCCTGAGTCCTTGAGGTCCTTGATTTCTGCTGTGCCCTCTCTGTCTTCCCAGCTCCTATTGGAAACAGCTTGCAGTTTATGTGGGATTGATTTCTCTGACAAGCTCTTTGTTGTTTCATGGGGAACATCAGCTGTCAGGTGATAGCCCCCAAACTTCCCACCCCAGAAGCTCCTTGGAGAAGCTCACCTGCCATTCCCTTATACTCTCTGGCTCTCTATTTTTAGCTGTTCACAGGCAAGCCAGTATGAAAGCATTTTTCAGAAGAACCAGGGGTCAATGTCAGAGCCTCCGTTTTCTTTGTATAGGTCCAGTCCATCTGCCAGTGGTGTCGTGTCATCCAAATAAAGCTGTTTTTGTTCTGGCTGCTTATTACCTGTGATTCATTTCTCCTCTAGAGTCAGAATTTTCTCTGTTCAGACTCGCTTTATTATGTGTAAATGTTTGGCTTAACTTGCATTGTTTCCCTTGGGAAAAAGAGGTGGGCAAGGCAATGACCCTATACACGTTATAGGCTGCTGCTTCAGGGTTCTGTTGCTACCGCAACTTGTTTAATAGACACCTACCTTGCCATCTCCTAAGATACACTCAGAAGACATTTTTGAGTTTTATTCCCATTGCTTTGTGGGTTCCTTGTTTACGGGACTATGTCTTAGGGAATTTCTTCTGGCTTTTTCTAACACGACGTCTCATCTCTCTTCTCCAGTCTGCCTTGTCCAAATATGATGCCACCAAACAAAAGAGGAAGTTTTCTTCTTTTTTTAAATCCTTGGTGATCGAACTGGACAAAGACCTGTATGGACCAGACAACCATCTGGTAGAAGTGAGTAGTTCTGTTCTCTAGACTTTGACTTTATCAGTAGAGGATGATGGACTTGGGAGCTAAACTTTAATGTCTAGGGAGGGAGTGGGGGTGGGTACCTCCAGTGCAGTTTGCACATTGGCCTCCAGGTGGCACTAGCTGTTTGGTTTTGGTACTGTTTGGACCCAAGAGTTCTTATAGTCTGACTTGTCCCGCCTTTTTAATTTAATTATCTTGATCGCTGCCCCCACTCTCAAGAGAAAGTTTAATGGAGGCTTTTTATACATGCCAGGAATGGTGAGATGTAGCTATCCACACGCCATTCATCTTTTTTCCTGGTAACAAGTGCTTTGTTTAAGGGGGTTAGGATTTAGTCCTTACCAAGGCTACTTTTCGGAGAAGGCAATGGCACCCCACTCCAGTACTCTTGCCTGGAAAGTCCCGTGGACGGAGGAGCCTGGTAGGCTGCAGTCCATGGGGTCGCTAAGAGTCGGACACGACTGAGCGATTTCACTTTCACTTTTCACTTTCATGCATTAGAGAACGAAATGGGAACCCACTCCAGTGTTCTTGCCTGGAGAATCCCAGGGACAGGGGAGCTTGGTGGGCTGCCGTCTATGGGGTCGCACGGAATTGGACACGACTGAAGCGACTTAGCAGCAGCAGCAGCAAGGCTACTTTTACAGCCTCTGCTGCTTGCTTTTGGTTCCTGCTTTGTTTAGATTCGCATTCCAAATCATCAGAAATTCTTTATTATAATGCCTGATTACATAGTGTTCTAAAGACCATGCTAGCAACAGTGTTCTTTGTGATACAGTCAAAACCAGAATGAGATAGTCTAGCACTCCAAGTGAACTTAACCTGCTCCTTTCTTTGCCAGTGTAGCCGCAGCCCCTTAACCTCAACCACTAAGAAACATGGGAAGGTCTTTACCATCTAATAAGGGAAGTAAGTCATAGAATCAATAGAAATTTGTAAATATATTTAACTTTATAGCAGTAGAGCATAGTGCCTGAGAATGTGGACTGTGGACTCCAACACACCAGAGCTCAGATAACAGCTCCACCACTTATTGGCTGTTGACCTTGGGCAGCTTGCTTCATTCTTGTAAGCATTAGTTTTCTCATCTGTAAAATAGGTTTAATTGTGCCTCTCTCATGTGGATGTTGTGGGATTCAATGTGATAATCCAAGTACATGTCCTAGAATACTCTGGCACATAATAAGTACTCAGTAGATGATAGCTACGTTATTTTACTGTACATGTGTATATTATCCATGTTGTGGATAAAATTATCACTGAAAATACAGGCTAATTTAAATGTGACCCTGAGCAATCAGAATTAAAATGTCCGTCTACTTATAGACAGGAATCCCAAAGTCATATGCAGTGTTTTAAAATGTCTCATGCTGTTGCTCTTCTCCAGTAGCCTCATTAATCAAAGTTGAAAATTCAGTCATTACAGAAGCTCTTCCCTCCCACCCCAGCTCTTCCTCTGGGAGAGCACCCCCTGACATCTTCCTCTCTGTAGTGGCACAGGACCGCCACTACCCAGGAGACGGACGGCTTCCAGGTGAAACGGCCAGGAGACGTGAATGTGCGGTGCACTGTCCTGCTGATGCTGGACTACCAGGTATCTGTGCTGCCCTGAGGAGGCCCAGCTTTCAACCCCATCCCATCAGCAGTCTGACATTTCAAGGCAGTTTAAGTCTAGTTGCAGGTAATTTGCCATCAGACTGTTAGCTCCCTAAATATCTTTAAGGGATAGGGTCTTAGTCATTTCTGAGTTCCTCTTCTGTTTTTCTGCTCCAGAGAGAGCACAACATGAATGCCTGTTGAACGGCATGAATGTATGGCCACACCAGGTGCCCCATAATAGCACATAGACTCAGCTCACTAGCTTCACCTCTATACCCTCGTTCTCTCCAGCCTCCTCAGTTTAAATTAGACCCTCGTCTGGCTCGGCTCCTGGGCATCCACACCCAGACCCGTCCGGTGATCATTCAAGCACTGTGGCAATATATTAAGACACACAAGCTCCAGGACCCACATGAGCGGGAGTTTGTCATTTGTGACAAGTACCTCCAGCAGGTAAGAAAAGTTTCCATTCTTTTCTCAAGTCCACTGCAGCACTAGTTGTACTCTTAGCTGCTTCTCCTCTTTCCCATAGATCTTTGAGTCTCAGCGTATGAAGTTCTCAGAGATTCCCCAACGGCTCCATGCCTTGCTTATGCCACCTGAGCCCATTATCATAAATCATGTCATCAGGTAAGTGTGTGTGTGCAAGGCAGTGGTGTGCTGGAGCTGGCTTGCACCACCTGCACAAGTCAGTTCTCAGAGTTTAGGAAAATGATAAGCAGGTTGTTAAACACAGTCATTATTTAGGATTATATAAACTTGCGATTAAATACATTATATAAAAAATAAGTGTAAATGTACTCAGTCATCATCTCTGAGTTATTATGTTGGTTTACTGGTGTTTGGGCTTCCCTGGTGGTTCAGAAGGTAAAGAATCTGCCTGCAGTGCAGGAGACCCAGGTTCAGTCCCGGAGTCAGGAAAATCACCTGGAGAAGAGAATGGCAACCCACTCCAGTATTCTTGCCTGGAGATTTCCATGGACAGAGGAGCCGGGCCAATTACAGTCCATGGAGTCTCAAAGAGTCAGACACGACTGAGCCACTGACATACACATCCTGGTGTGTGTGTTTTCGAAGTTACTTCTGTTGATTGTGTCTGTGTGGTGGAAATACTATCTAATGAGATGTTACTGCACATCCCTTCCCAGTTCCTCGATCAGTGATACAATGTTGGCATCTTGAAATCAATGATGTTGAGAATATTTAAAACACAGAAATTAGCAAATGCTCCAAGTCAGGCTTTTTCTTTTTGTTCTTTTTCTCTTTTGGAGAATCAGTTATTAGAATTTATCAGCTCATCACTGATGAACTCCTGTCTTTTCTCTGGGTGGTAGGACATTCCATTCTGAGACTCCAGCTCCATTACCTCTGTCTGCTTTTCTGTTCAGAAGATGGTGAACAAGGCATGTCTAGGCAGATACAGAGTGAAAGAAGGCACTTTCTCCTCAAAGCACCATGTCTTCTGGCTCTACATAGTCTTTGCCTTCTTTCCCTTACTCCATATTAACTCCAGGAAAGCCTTCCTTTCACTAGACCTGAACCATCATCACTCAGCTGATAGTAATTCCTACAACCCATGCGCTGGGTCAGTAGAAGCTAGTTTGTCCTATATTCATGTGATTAAATTTAGGCCATGTTGTATTTTGTGTGGTGTGTATTTACTTGAATGTATTTTCAGAGTCAGTTTAATAAGTGAAGATACTGTAGCAGTGGTTTCTTTGTGGGGAAGGAGAAACTTACTTTTCCTTGTCTGTCTTTTGTACCATTTGACTTTTTACCGTTATTACTGAGGCTTATATGCAATATATTGCACCCATTTAAAATCTGATGATTTTTGACAAATGTGCACGTCCTATAGCTACCACCACAGGGAGAGTATAGAGCATTTCTGTCACACCAACAAGGTCTCTGGTACCCTTTTGCAGTCAGCCCTTGCTCTTCAGTCTAAGACTTGTGTAATTAGGTCTTAGGGAACAAGTCCTTTACCAGGCCCCCTTGGTTTCCTCCTCAGTGTTGACCCGAATGATCAGAAAAAGACAGCTTGTTATGACATTGATGTGGAAGTGGATGATACCTTGAAGACCCAGATGAATTCTTTTCTGCTGTCTACTGCCAGCCAGCAGGAGATTGCTACTCTAGACAACAAGGTAGGGATCATGGCCTGGATAGTTGGGTGTCACCAGCCCTCTATCACAGCTTCTTGGCTTCTTTGATTTTTGATATTTGTTCAAAATATATTGACACTCAGTATATGCTGGGCACTCTGGTGCTGGTTGGAGCCAGACACACATAAGTTCTGATTCTTAACTATACCTCTTAATAGCTTTGAGCCTCAGTTTCTGATCTGTGAAACCATAATGCCTATTTTTCTAAAGTTGTTATGAGGATTAAATGAGACAGTGTATGTGAAGACATGACCTTGTATCTGGCACATAAAAGCAAATGGCAGCAGCTGCTTCTATTGTTATTACCATGAACATTATTAGACATAGTCCATGCAAGTAAAGCCAGAAAGGCTCTGGGAACACAAAGGAAGACAGGAAGGCTTTCTTGGAAGAGGTGATGCCCCAACCTAATCTTAAAGGACATGGGAGTCAACATGGGAGTTGGACTATAAAGAAAGCTGAGCACCAGAGAATTGATGCTTTTGAACTGTGATGTTGGAGAAGACTCTTGAGAGTCCCTTGGACTGCAAGGACATCAACCAGTCCATCCTAAAGGAAATTAGTCCTGAATATTCATTGGAAGGACTGATGCTGAAGCTGAAACTCCCAATACTTTGGCCACCTGATGCGAAGAACTGACTCATTGGAAAAGACCCTGATGCTGGGAAAGATTGAAGGCAGGAGGAGAAGGGGATGACAGAGGATGAGATGGCTGGATGGCATCACCAAGTCAATGGACATGAGTTTGAGCAAGCTCTAGGAGTTGGTGATGGACAGGGAGGCCTGGCTTGCTGCAGTCCATGGGGTCGCAAAGAGTTGGACACGACTGAGCAACTGAACTGAACTGATGGGAGTCAACAAAAGGGGAGAAAGGATGATGGTACTTAAGGGCGTGGGGGGCAGAGGGAGCCCAGAAAGAGGGAGCAGGGTATATGCAGGCCCAAAGGTGAGCAGAGAACCTGGCATAGTGAAGAAATACAAGCTCTTCACTGTGTTAGATAAAGCTCGGGGTGCCAGGGAGAAGAAACGAGAGGGAAACAGGAACCTAGTCCTGAAACCACTTTGAGGCAGGGTAAACTGGTTTATACTTTGTCCTGAAAATGGGAGGGCCTGGTGCTGTTTTATTTAGAACGCTCACTGGCAGGACGGTGGGAGGTGAACTGTAAGGGGGTCGGATCTGGGGGAAGGAAGCCTAGGTGGGGGCTGGTGCAATAATGCGCATGACATATGGTATGGGCCTAACTGTACAGCACTGATCGTGAGGACAGACGTGAGTAGCTAGGTTTGGAAGGTGTTGAGGTGGAACTGTAGGGGTCTGGACACTGGATGGAGAGGTGGGGTGAGGTGTGAGGGAGAAGAGTTGTTATGAAGACCTCCAGGTTTTCAGCTGGAGTGTGCAGTTGTACTCCTTCAGATTGGGAGCGGGAGAAGCAAGTCTTGGGAAAAGGTAGTGATTTTGTTTTGGGGAGTTTAAGGTCCCTTGAGGTGTCAAGCAGATGTATTAGTAGGAGCTTAGAAAATGGACTGTGATCTGCAGCCTGGGGACTCGTTACCCTGTCAGTGGTGCTGGAAGACATACAAGTAGATGAAATTGCCAGGAAGAGCATGGAGTATCAGTGAACAAAACCCACGGACCACAGCTACAGAGACAGCCCTGTGTACCACTCCTTTTCTGCCTGAGAGTTTCCAGGCCCATTTGTGCTGTGGATTAAAAATTTCCCATGTAGTGTCATCCACAGTGGACATGGTGCAGACTGTAAGGAAAACTTCACTCACGGGCGGTGGACAGACAGCGCCAAGCGCCAGAGCAGGTGGGGCCCTGGGCAGCAGTGCCATTCTTGGGCTGCATTCTGTTCCTTGGCTGGGAGAGGCACAAGGAGAAGTCATACACTGCCTGCCACTTAACTTTGCTTTTCCCCAACGTGGAAATGTTATGAACTTCCTTCCTTTCTTCCTTTCAGATCCATGAGACAATAGAGACTATCAATCAGCTGAAGACCCAGCGGGAGTTCATGCTGAGCTTTGCCAGAGACCCTCAGGGTTTCATCAATGACTGGCTTCAGTCGCAGTGTCGGGACCTCAAGGTAGAGAACCAGGGACAGGTCCAGAGAGACTTGGGCCTGAGAGGCACGCGTTTGCTCTGTGTCTGTGGCATGTGGCGGAGAGCCAGGGAGGTGAGGGGCCAGGCTTTCTTCAGCGTGTTCCAGTAGGGAAGTGGAAATGAAACCGTCAAGTGTTTATCTCATATTTACTGTGTGCTGTCACTGTGCACGTTGTAGGGGATACAGAGTGCAAAACTCGGCCTCTGCTTTCAAAGTAGCATCCATTCTGTTTGAGAAACCAAGCTAATGGGATTTTAAAAGTAGTAAATCATGTACGACATTATCAGAATTTCACCGGTACCAATAAGATAAAACAAAGGAGAAGGGAGACTGGTGAGACTAGGATAGCTTGGAAAGGCTTTCTGGAGAAGTTGGGATTTGAGGGAGGGGTGCTCTCTGAAAGGAGCTCCCAGAGCGAGGAGCACCGCAAGCTCAGCAGGAAGGTAGGAATGAGCACAGTACGTGAGGCGCGCCCTCAGTTCTCGCCTGTCCTGTGCTGACTGCAGTCAGCCTGACCAGAGGAGCAGGGGCCGGGGGTACCAGGAAGGATCCCTGAACAAGGCAGGGACTTGTCCACAGCATGGGTGGCTTGGGGTGCTGTTTTAGTAGTTTGCTACGGCTGCCGTAGTAAAGTACCACAGCCCCGTGGCTTAAACAAGGGAAATGGATGGTCTCACAGTTCTGGAGGCTAGAGCCTGAAGTCACAGTGTCAGCAGGGTTTGGCTCCTCCCAAGGGTGGGGAGGGAGAGTCTGTTCCAGGCCTCTGTCCTGGCTTTTAGTCACTCAGGTGTTCCTTGGTTTGCAGATGGTGTTCTCCATGTGTGTTCACGTTGTCTTTCCTCTTTACGTGTCTGTCTGTGTCTGAGTTTCCCCTTTTTATAAAGATACCCATCATTGGATTAGGCCCACCCTAACGACCTTATCTTAACTTGATCATCTGCAGAGACCCTATTTCCAAAGAAGGTCACATTCACAGGTACCAGGGGGTTAGGATTTCAGTATCTTTTAGGGAACACTGTTCAGTCCATAACAGACGACAAGGAAGGAAACAAGCCTGTTCTCTCTCCTGCTTCCCATTCTCTCTCAGGTCATGACTGATGTGGTGGGTAACTCAGAGGAGGAGCGCCGAGCAGAGTTCTACTTCCAGCCTTGGGCCCAGGAGGCCGTGTGTCGATATTTCTACTCCAAGGTAGGCACCTAGGGTGCAGAGGAGAGACTGACAAAAGGCAAGAGGTCTGCACCTGGTGGGGGTCAGTGGCGTCAAGAACAACTTGTGGTTTGTCTCATCCTCCACTCCCTCCACTATTTTTTCCTTAGGTGCAGCAGAGACGACAAGAATTAGAGCAAGCCCTGGGGATCCGAAATACATAGGGCTTCTCCCACAGCCCTGATTTGGCTGCAACGATTTCTTTATTGGGCCCTGTGCTGCCTGCCTCGTGGCACCTGCCTTGGTCTTGCTTGGGGCTTTCCAGGGGATGCTGTCGGTTCTAAGACAACACCAGAATGAAGAGGGTCTCACGTGACACCGGCTCTCCTCTTCTCCCACCCCATCCCTTCCTATCCCCAGCTTCCCTTTGCCCCACAAAGTTCCCATGTGCCTCTCCCCTCCCCTGGTCTGCATAAGACCTCTAGATAGTATTAGAGAGAGAACCTGTAGTGGTAATCAGTGCATTGAATGGATTGGGCCTAAGGCCAAGTGGTCTTCAAGGGGACCAGCTACACTGATCCTGCCCTTCAGAGACCCAGGAGTTGGGAGCTGTAGCCCCTTCTCCACCACTCAGGCCTGGGGGCACTCTATGAGCTAGTTGATCTTGGCTCTCCTGATAACAGAATCCAGTTTCCTTCCTTCCCTCCACAGGTTTGGAGCAAACTCTCCCTTCACTTGTTGCTCTCTAGCACTAAAGGAACCCTGGCTCTCGGGCTCCACTGAGCCCCAGGTCAGTCCGCAGCCCTCCAGAGGGGCCTGCTGTCTCAGTGCTTCTCTCCTCCCTTACAGGGGGTCCACATCAGTATTAGAGTTTGTTCTAGTAGTATTGCTCCCTCCCAGCACACTCCCTGTAGCTGCTGTTGAGGATTCCCTCCTGTCTGTCCCAACTGAGGGCATTCGGGTGGGGGAATCTTGCCTTTCCGTGTCAGAGCCCCGGGGACCTCACCTAGGGTGCTGTCATTGCCAGCGGAGGCTGTTCCTTTCTGCTGTAGTGTGGAGGTGTGATTCATTCATTCACTCCGCCCTGCCTCCCCCATCCCTTCTTGGAGAAACAGGCCTGCAATCAAACGGGTAAAAGCCCTGGGCCACCCCTGTCTTCCTGTCCCTTGTCTGCCCAGTTGACACCCGCTGGTGACTGCTAGGGCACTGAGGAGTGAAAGCGCCTAGGGCTGGAGAGAGCTCTGACTCGGGTCTGTGACTCTTCCCCTCTCCCTGCCTCACAGGATTGTGACTCCCCAGCCCCTGCCCTCAAAGCTTCAGACCCCTCAGGTAGCAGCAGGACCTTGTTGTGTGATCTTGGCCCCTTGGAACTGAGATGGTTTTGCATCTTTCCAGGAGAGCCTCAAATTCTTCCAGGTTGTATCACCCCCCGAGTTAGCATATCCCAGGCTCGCAGACTCAACACAGCAGGGTGGGAGACAGCTGGGCACAGAGGGGGAATTCCGTTCGGCATGGGCTGTAAACCTGCAGAACTGACAAAGCCCCTGCTTCCCCACCCCCTCCTCAGGCTCCTGCGAGCACATCCCCCAGCCCTGTGTCCCTGCCTGTTCCACGCTGGGTACAGCAGGACTCGCTCCTCATCTTCTTCCACTTATTAATCCCCGCCTCCCTGAAAGGTTCTCCCCACAGTGACACTGGACAACCTCTGTCCCTGAGGCTGGAACCATGAGAAGGAAGCTCAGCACTCCTACAGTGTCCCTGTTGAAGATAACTGTTTTTATTAACTGAATTATTATGTTTTTTTCATGGACCAAAATTTTTTTTGTACTGCCCCCTTATCGATGTCACCCAGTTTTAATAAAAGAATCTTCTGAAGAGTGGGTCCCCCTCCGTACTGATGGAGAGCTCTTCCCTGAGTGTTCCCAGTGCCATTAGCCATGCTCATGGTGTTTGTTCATTTGACAAGTGTTTATTGAGCACCTGCTGTGCGCCATCTGTGGTTCCAGGCACTGGGGATGTGGTGGAAAATAAGGTTTCTACCCTATGGGTCTCAAAGTTTTACCTTAGAGCTTGTTCTGTCAGCCCCAGTGGTCCAAGCAGGGCAGATGCTGGCTGAGATTAGCAGGCTTCATCACTGCATCTGAGTCCTGCCCTCAGTTCCTGTTAAGGAACATTCTGACAAGACAGTGGCACTGCCATCCTCTTCCTTGCCCTTCTGCGCTCCCCAGGGCACCCGCTGGCTCAAATGCACTATCCTTGGGCACCTGTGATCCCTTACACTCGATGACCCTGAGCCTCTCGAGTGCTCAGGGCTCCCATCTGCACACGGGCCAGGGCTGTATCAGGGCTGGAGATGTTTGTCTTCTCTGTGCCTGTCACTCTAAGGGTCCACTTTCTCAACCCTGAGTAAGATTTTGGTTCTTAAGACTGGCATGGACGTGCTCTCCAATCATCCTTGTACTGTAGATGGCCAACCCCTCACTGGTAGAACTAACACTCTCCTCAGGATTGGTTCCCAGTAGCAGAAGCGGGAAATTCTGCCTCTGTCGCCGTCATAATAGGCTTGCTTCCCACCGGATGGCTCTTTCCTTTCTTCCTCTGTGCCATTATCTAGCTTGGTTCTAACCAAGAAGGGAATTTAGGATTCAGGACGAAGGCAATCACATTTCAGAACTGTAACTAAAAAGTTAACCTTTGCCTCCGTGGATGTGAATACTCAAGTATTGCCTATGTGCAGTCAAACCCAGCAAGGATACAACCACTGTTCGCAGTCTGGAATGTGGGGGTTTATCAGACTTGAGTAGGAAAAGCAGAGAGAAGTGTGTGTGGGTGATAACTTGAAGTGGAAAAAATTGATGTCAAGGACATTGAAATGGCATCTGTTTTCACCCAGGCTAATTACATGTGTAATGAATGGCTGATGAACCATTATTAATTTCAAGCAAATACAGTTTGCTCTTGGGAAAAGAACTCTTGTGTAACAGATAAGTTCCTGTGACAAGCCAATTCTGAATCTCTGCACACTTCATTCCTATATAAATGAACAAATTCTTTGTCTCCATACTACTAAAAATGATGGTAGGGACAAAATGAGAGATGGAAGCAGTTAGGCAAAAACAGGAGGTTATTTTATGCATAAACATCCATTCTTTGGGGTTCTCATCCTATGTGCCAGGGACAGAAGCATTCTTTCTCTTCATCACCCGTAATCGGAGCTCCCAGCTGGCAGCCTGGCACTGGTGCCTTTTTCTCGATGCCAGTGCAATAACAGTAATCTGCAGGAAGCTGGCTCTGTAGTAGGCTTAATTTTCTTCCTAAGAGAAACAATCAGCTACTGATTTCATTTATGTCCCTGTAAGGGAACTCCCTGGCCATGGGAGCAGAGTATGGTGGGCTTTTCCAGGCAGTCCCTAGAACTTAGAAAACCATTTCTCCCCAGTCTTGCTCTCAGGGCCACTGACCCTGATTCAGTGGTTGCACACAGACTCCCCTCTGGCCCAGTGCTTATCACAGTTTGCGGCCAGCAACAGCCCAGGGGGACGGAAACACCCACTCAGCAGTCGGCCAAGCCAGGAGGTCGGCACGTGAGCACACAGTGGTGTCTGCCTTCCAGGCCAAGGTGCACAGACAGCTGGAGCGTTGGGGGCCTTTGCCCCGCTCTCCACATCAGCCTAGAAACCGAAGCTCCCGCTTAAACGTTGCTGTGGGCAACAAAGCGCCTCGAGCTACTCAGTGTGCCCCTTGCATTCTCCCTCCTCCCAAAAGCACACACCCCACTCAGTTACAGCATCTGAGACCACAAGGCTCTACAGAGGTCACAGCTGCCCCAGGTCCTGCCTCCCTCCCCTTTCTGGCTTCTGCAAAATAGCCACTAATCTGAAGGAGCCCCTGGCATGGTAGTAGCTGGGAAACCCAAGAGAGAAGTGAAGGAAGCTCAGTGCCTCTCAAGGACAGTGAACACTTGGGCTGCCTTCCTTCTCCTGTCCTCCTCAAGCCCAGAGTCTGCAAAAGACTTGTGGACCACTTTGCGTCCAACTTTAACCCTTCCTGCCCTCCTTTCTCTCCAGTACTCTTGCCTGGAAAATCCATGGACAGAGGAGTCAGGTGGGCTGCAGTCCATGGGGTCGCTGGGAGTCGGACACGACTGATCGACTTCACTTTCACTTTTCTCTTTCATGCAATGGAGAAGGAAATGGCAACCCACTCCAGTGTTCTTGCCTGGAGAAATCCCAGGGACGGGGGAGCCTGATGGGCTGCCGTCTATGGGGTCGCACAGAGTCGGACACGACTGAAGCGACTTAGCAGCAGCAGCAGCCCTCCTTTCTGGAAGGCATTCAGGTGAGGAGAGGCCCACTGATGGGTTCTGTTTCTCAGGCTAGCGGGGTCGTCTTATCCTTCGGCTGCCCCAAAGCAGGCCCTCCCCTCGCCTTCTGTGTGGCCTCGCCTTGCATAAAGGGGCTCACACCCCCCACCTTACTCACGCCAGCGCTGCAGTGGAGCTGGAGTGGGACCAGTGACACATGGCCCATCGCTGCCAGAGGATAAACCTGCAGAGCAGTTTTGGGGGTCCTGGGAGATCACATGGGACAATTCTACCTTGGAAAACCAAGCATGCCTGTGTCTGCTGCTAGGACTGAATACAGCTTATTCCAGGGCTAGGGGACAGAAGCGAGTGCAGGAGACTGGTCACTTGTTCCTTATCTGGGCTTGCTCTTGGCAGACCTCAAGATGAGCCCATTGTGGGGAGGGAGGGGGGTGAGGACCTGGGCTGGAGCCAAGGGAAGAAGCCTGCCAGCACCGTCAGCTGGCAAACCGAAGAGGAAAAGCGGGCCTGGTCTGTGCCCCATTCCTGTTCCCCACCTGTCTCTCTCCTTTCCCCCCCTTTCCCTGGCCCTGCCAGACTCTGTCTCCCTGGGTGCCCGCCTTCCCTCCCCTGGAGGGCGGGGCTTGGCTGCACCCACGTGTGTTGGAGTTATATACTCCCAGCCAGCAGGGGAGCTGGGGAGAGTGGCACCCAGCTGGCGGCTCAGGCAGAGAAGCAGCACCATGACCGGCAAGAAAGTCTGCATTGTAGGCTCTGGCAACTGGTAAGCAGCTCTGTCAAGGAGTGTGTTGGAGGGCAGGGGGGCTCCCTCAAGTCTTCGGAAGTCAGGGAGGGAGGCTTGGTGAGCAGGAAGTGCTCCAGCTCCCGCTGCTGTCTCTTGCCTACCCCACCAGGACAGAGGGCACCCCGACCCCTCCTGGCCCTTGCCTCTCGGCAGTGGCACCTGTACCTTCCCCCACAGGAAGGGAGCCTCCAGAGGACTCCCTGCCTGAAAAGCTGCATGGGTGGCAGGGGTAGGGTTGGGGGGGGGGGCAGTGTTGGGAGATCAGAGAGCTGGCCCCCTTCTCAAGCAGCAGTGTCAGGGAGACTGAGTCTCCTTTCTATTGCCTGCTTATTAGAGACACGGTGTCATAGGGGAAGGGGTGACAAGGGAGGTGGCAAGTAAATAATCCAGTGGATACTGTGATATCCTGAGGTGGAGCACTGTCCCCTCCCCTGCCACTGTTCCTGCCTCACTCCTCCAATTTCTGTGCTCCCCGCTCCCGCCAGGGGCTCAGCCATCGCCAAGATTGTGGGTGGCAATGCAGCCCAGCTGGCACACTTTGACCCACGGGTGACCATGTGGGTGTTTGAGGAAGACATCGGGGGCAGAAAGCTGACAGAGATCATCAACACACAGCACGAGAATGTCAAATACCTGCCAGGGCACAAGCTGCCCCCCAATGTGGTGAGCCCCAACACCCCGTAGAAAGGGAGAGGGAAGCGGAGGGGGTGCTTCCTGCCAGGCGAGGGCCGTTTCATGTGCCACTGGACTTGAGAAGCATCTCAGGAGGGCTCCTCCAGGCACAGGGTACCCTCGTGCACAGCTCCCAGAGCACTCTGGGACTGAGGACAACCCGAGTGCATACCCCTGCATCTCCACTTTGCCCGGTGGGCTCCCAGGAGGAAAGGGAGGGGGAAAAGATGAGGAAGTTGGTCTCCATGACAACCAAAGGCAGGTTCTTTGGTTCCCAGACTTGGGGTTCGGGTAGTGCCTGCCTCGGGCTCTAATCCTGTTACTCATTCACTGGGTGATTAGCAGACATGGAGACTGCTCCTTGGACTTAAGGTCTTTGGTCAAATCCATGTGGCTTACTCCCCACCTAGAAAGGGCGAGCAGGGAAGAGAGCAGGAAGACTGGGGCTCTCCATTCCTAGCTGGGGGCCCTAAGGAGCAGGGTGATGAAATCTTACTTGTCCTCTTCCTCCTGCCAAGCCCAGATCTCACTGTCCCACAGCCAAGGGTTAGGAGAGGGCTGGGAGGAGGTTTCCAGGAGTTCTCAAGAGTCCAGGACAGCTGAAGTGTAGAAGAAATAATGGTGAGAGGGAGAGAATAGAGTGTCTTGCTCCTCCAGGTTCAGCCCTTCCAGATTCAACCCCCAAACTACCCGTCCTTCTTCCCCACCAGCCTCACTCTGGCTCCTAGATCTCCCGAATGGGGCTCCACAGGGGCTAGAAGCAGTCTGGCAGGCCCATGAGTACTGGTCACCCCCACAGGTGGCTGTCCCTGATGTGGTCCAGGCTGCAGCGGATGCCGACATCCTGATCTTTGTGGTGCCCCATCAGTTCATCGGCAAGATCTGTGATCAGCTCAAGGGCCACCTGAAGGCCGACACCATTGGCGTGTCTCTTATTAAGGTGCCAGAGACACCTTCCTGTGGAAGGGGGTACAGCCACCTGCTGTGGGGCTCAGGGTTGGTGAAGTGAGACAGAAAACTGCACAAGTAGGCCAGGGATTTTCTGAAGAGAGGAGAAGAGTTCGCTTTGGGGAGGCTGGGGAAGCAGATGCCGGGGGCCACTGGGAAGAGGAAGTTGGTTGGGGAGTAGATAAAGTGTCAATCTGGAGGTAGGTGCCTTAGGGAATTTAGATGTACGAGGGATGCCTAGGGGATATGAGAAGCAGGCTGGTTTGAGGAGCTGAGAAGGGATGGAAGCTGGTTTGGAGTACTCGGGGGTGGGGTGTTCAGGGGTGTGGAGGGGTACATTACCTCGGAGAAGTAGGTTGCAGGAGGATTTGGGGATGCTTTCATTTTCACATGAAAATGCTACCTGCTCTCCTCACAGCAAGCTCTGGCTGCGCTGGACTAGGGGAGGACCTTTGGGGAGGGACACTGACGCACAGTGAATTTGGAAGGGGCAGGATTTCTGGGTGGGAAGCCCTCAGTTGGGGTAAAAGGCACCTGTCCTGAGCTCCATCCTGTGCCCAGGGGGTAGACGAAGGCCCCAAGGGGCTGAAGCTCATCTCTGAAGTGATTGGGGAGCGCCTTGGCATCCCCATGAGCGTGCTGATGGGGGCCAACATTGCCAACGAGGTGGCTGATGAGAAGTTCTGTGAGACAACCATTGGTGAGACCCCCACCCACCTACATACATAGTGCAACTCTAGTTATATCCCCTCCCCAGGCTTTATTTCCCACCCACCTAGCCATCTTCTCCCCAGAAGGCAGGCGAAGGAAGAAGACCCCAGCATTAGAGATGAGGGGGGTTGGACGCCCCTGTGGAAAGAGTTGTAGGTCCTGCTTCAGGCAGGTGCGGGAAGAAGAGTCAAGAGCCCTTTCTTAAAGCCCTACCCCCTCCTCAATTTAGGTAGCAAGAACCAGGCTCATGGACAGCTTCTGAAAGAGTTGATGCAGACACCCAATTTCCGCATCACGGTGGTGCAGGAGGTGGACACAGTAGAGATCTGTGGGGCCTTAAAGGTGAGAGGGGCACAGAGGCAGCTATGGGGTGGGGAGAAGGTCCTGAAAGAAGGCCTAGCTTAGCTGTACAACGTTGCTGGGACTCCAGGTGCTCACTCCCCATCCTCACTGAGTACAGGACACATGGGAAGCACTGCAGAAGCAAAGCCAGGATCACTCAGGCCTGCAATCGCTTAACTTCAGACACTGGGCTCCCTTCTTCCTTTCCTCTGTAGCCCCTTGTGGGACACCCTATCCCTGGCTCAAAGGGCTGGTCTGGTGGGGAAGAGGAGATGCCCTGGTAGAGCACCCAGGGTAACGGGAGATGAGATGTCCAGGACACCCAGACAGACTGATGACCAGAACTCTGGCTCCCAGACAGAGCTATGGATGACTATCAGGGACATAAAACAGCCATGGATGGGTGGGCCAGGTAGACTGGTTTTCAGGGAAAGTCCTCAAGGATGGAGTATAGGGCAGGGCTGGGGAGCCAGGAAGCACAAGTCCAGGCTAAAAGAAGGGAGTGGCAAGGGGGGAAACCAAGAGTGGAAGGAGTTGAGGAGCCCACCCACCTTCCTTCATTATGAAGGAAGGGGGCATGTCATGGCTGATGGAAGAAGCAGGAGGCAAGTGCTGAGGGTCCCAAGTGGGGCCTGCGGGAGGGATCCTTTCTCACCCATGACTCCACTCTTCAAAGAATATAGTGGCCGTTGGGGCTGGCTTCTGTGATGGCCTGGGCTTTGGCGACAACACCAAGGCAGCTGTGATCCGACTGGGACTCATGGAGATGATCGCCTTCGCCAAGCTCTTCTGCAGTGGCTCCGTGTCCTCTGCCACCTTCTTGGAGAGCTGCGGTGTTGCTGACCTCATCACTACCTGCTACGGAGGGCGGAACCGGAAGGTGGCCGAGGCCTTCGCCCGCACAGGAAAGGTGGGCCCTAGGGAGAATGGAGCAGGGAGGGTGGGCCCTGTAGGTGTTAAGGCAGAGGAACCTGGCTTGTGGCATCTCTTGAGCACAAACATTAAGATTGTTGTGAACATTCCCATTTCTTTCCTCTTAAGACCCACCTCCTGCCAGAGCCCCAGTCTCTCCATCTCACGCTGACAACTCCCTTCTCCCATTTCCATCTGCCCGTCCTATTTTTTTCACAGTCCATTGAGCAGCTGGAGAAAGAGATGCTGAATGGACAGAAGCTGCAGGGGCCCCAGACAGCCCGGGAACTGCACAGTATCCTCCAGCACAAAGGCATGGTGGACAAGTAAGTGTCGGGCCCAGCCTCACTCTTGAGGGAACCATGGCCAGAAGTGCTCTCCCCGTTCATCATCTTCCTGAACCCTCCTCACTGCCCAATGTGAAGTAGGCAGAGAGGGAAAGGTTTTCTTATGTTTGCAGACAGAGCCAAGAGCCTGGAGAGGGTCTAGTGGGCCCACTGTCCCCAGCTAGTGCATTGTCTTTGAATTCTTTCCAGTCTAGTGCTCTTTATACCACATTGCTAGGACCTTTTACATGGCCTTCTGCTGTCCTCTGCTATGTGAGTGGACAGGAATAAGCTTCTGTGACTGTCCTGCCTCTCTGTCCATCACCCTCAGTCTAAGCCACTTCTTTGAGGCCATCCCTTCTGTCTCCAAATACTGTCCTGGGTGGTGAGGTGTGCAGAAAAGGACAGTCTTCTTTTCAGGGAGCACAGAGACAGTGGGGGTGATGAACTGATCAGAGCAGAGCTCTGTTGATTTGAGAAAGAATCATAGAGCAAGAGAATTCGAAACAAGCTCAAAAGATCAGCTCATGACTGGTCAGGTAAAGCCTCCTGGTAAAAGGAGCAGCCTGGGAAGAAGGAAACTGGCATTTACTGAGCACCTTCACATAACTCATAATCACTTCTTCACTACTTTGTTATACTGACTCCCTTTTACAGCTGATGATAGTGAGGATCAGAGAGGTTAAGTGGCTTGCCAAGTTGGAACAGAAAGTTGATGCCAGGAAATCATGCAGGCAAGTTCAATATGATAGGGAGACGGGCAATAAGAACCTGACCCTAAAACCCAGGGCTAGGAAATTCAAATTCTCAGCAGTTGGAAATTGAGAGCCAGGGTCTGCTTGAGCTTGAAGGCGGGAAAGCAGGGAGTACAGGGTTAGGGGCTGGAGGATTGGGGGCTTGTCTGGAGGCCAAGCTGGCTCTGTCCTTCCCCATTCTAGGTTCCCTCTGTTCACAGCTGTGTACAAGGTATGCTACGAGAACCAGCCAGTGGGGGAATTCATCCACTGCCTGCAGAATCATCCAGAACATGTGTGAGCAGGCCTGAGGCCCAGGCCAGGCAGCCTCTTTATCAATGGAGACAGGCAGAAGCTTGGAGTGCCTGGCCACCAGGAGCTCCGGGACTCCCCACGGAGCAGCGTCTTTTCAGCTTTTCACTGAGTGACAGGAGGCTGAGGGCCCGGGTTCCTGCCTGGAGATCCTGAAGCAGCCCACAACCTCTCGGCCATCACATCTCACCAGAAATGGAGTTGCCTAGTCCCTCTCCAAATGGGGAGCTTTCTCCCTGTCCTGTGAGAGGGGCAGAATCAGCCCCAGAGTGGCCTGCTTTGGGCCTGTCGGGGGAGGAGGGGAGGGAAAGGGAGGCAAGGCAAGGGCTGCTTCGTGCTGCCTCACATAGACCAGAATTCTTGTCCCCATGCCTCAGCTACAAGAGGGATGAGGCAAGGGCTGCAGGGAGGAGTCTGGGCTTTTGAGCTGACATGGCGCCAGGGACCCCTTTGCTCTGACCTCTGCCAGGCCCCACAGGGCATCAATGGATCTCTCAGTGTTTGTTCACAAAATACAAAGATCTCAAACAACCGCCTTCTAGCTTCTCCTAGCAACATCTGCGTCCTCAGAAAGCTCTGGTCATCTCCCCTTTCCCCCTCCCCCAGGCTGCCCTGGCACCAGGGTTGCTGCCACGCTGGCATCTCTGGCCATGGGGCTTGTCATTCTCCCTCGGGACTTCCCGGTCCCTAGTTCTTTGCCAGCTTCTCCCTACCATGCGTGACCTTTCCAAGCCTCTCTCACCCTCCCCGCCAGTACCCTCTTTGGGGAGCAGGAACTTAATCTGCTGACAGAGCTACACCTTTTCATAGCAAACTCAGATCACCCTGCTCCCTTTGACCTTTGTAACTGCCCTGCCTCCCTTCTTGGGAGCTCTAGTGGGGGGAGGTGTCAGCTGAGTCCCTCCTGCTGCTGTCTCCCCAAGACATCTTGGATCCTTACCTCCTCCTAAACCCTATACCCAATTCTCAGCTACCCCTAGAACAGCCAGAGCAGCTAATCAGCACCTGTACTTGGAGGCCAAAGGGCCAAAGAGTGGGTAAGGGAGGACGAGCAGGTCCCCATCTTGGTGGTCCTGACACTCCAAGGTCAGCTCTCCTTTGTCACCGGAAGGCCTTCTCATGCAGTATTGACTTCCCTAGCACCTCAGGAGCTGGGAAATTCATGGAGGAGGAAAAACAGTCAAACCACACTACCCCCTGGGGTGAGAGGAGGAAGGAGAGGTCTGTGCTTGGCAGTGGCCTTGCTCCAGGCTGGAATGAGGCAGCAGGGGAATGTCACAGGTCAGCAGTTTGAGCCCCTGGCTATAAATAGAGCCCAAGGGCTCCTGTCACGTCCAGCAGAGGGTCTCAGCTTCCTGTGTGGCAGTGCCTGGCACACTGGCTCTGGCCAGCATTAAGTTAATCTTCCCTTACTCCTGGACAAACCAGGCAGGTGCTTGAGAAGAGGAGTCACCCTCACCAGTGAAGGGCAGAGCTTCCTGGGTCAGGCAGTGAGGCTGGGCCCAGGTCTGGTGCTGACTGGATCCAGAAACTGCCTCTCTAGGAGGTCAAAGTCAGGGCAAAATGACAGCTCCTTCCCTAGGCTGCAGCTGCGACCCTCTTGGAGAGTCAGAAACCTTTGCTTATTTTTGTTCACCATTAACTGAATCTGAGGCTTCTGAATCAGGCCTATTTGCCTATCCAAAAACCGATTTGGTTTTTCCAGAAACAAGTTGGGGAAGGACACTTAACTGCACGTGGCGGTGCATGTGCAGTGTGCATCACTACATGCGTATGTTTGCAATCATGCCACGGGAAAAAGGAAAAAAGAAATCTTTCCTCGATTGTCCTAGCCACTCCCGGCCCCTTGCTGGGGTGCCCACGCAGTCCCGCTTTCCCCAAGTGGCATCCCCCCCAATCCTTTCCAGGCGCTTTGGGGCTATATCACGCCGCCTGCAAGCGGGGAGGTCACATATGGGACAGAAACATTACGGAAATGCGACCCTTGCGCCCACTCCGTGCCCATGGCTACACCGGCCGCAGTCCTGGGCGGCCCAGGCCTCGCGGTGCGGGTCGGATTCCTACCTGAGCTGGGCTTAAGGGCCGGCGGCGGGGAAGAGGGCAGCTCCAATCTGTAGGGGGCGCACAGTCCCCTTCAGAGGGCTGACTCCGAGAGAACCTACCTAGCTACCGGAGACGTCACTGTGCCACAGGCTGAGGATTGGCTGGTTTCCTCAGAGTTGGAGAGAAAGATCGCCTTTTCTCTCGTGACTGATTATCCTAAAAGTTCTGGTTACAGAACTTGGGTCGCCAAAGACCTTTTCTCAGTGAAGAATGACTACAACCCCCAGAAATCAACAGGCCTCTCCGAGAGGAAGACTCGTCTGAGGATGCGTACTAAAGGCGCCTGACCCGGAAGTCGGAAGTTCAAAGGCGGCAACCAATCAGAGCTGCCACCGGCGCGGGCTCCCGCCTTCATGGGCGGGTTTATGCTGCGTCCGACGCGCAGGGCTCTACCCTCGTCGGGAGCCAAATTCTAGAGGGTAAGCGGGGCGAGGGGGCGGGAGAAAGGGTGGTGTTCGGCACCAATAGCGCCTCAGCATTCAGTGTTGTTCCTGGGCCACTATTCTTACTCGTTCTGGTCCCGGGTGCCGCTTCCGTCTACGCTCTGAGGTCGCGCAGGCTGGAGGCCTCGGTCGGACGGCAGGGAGCAGCAGCATCCAGGTACGCCCTGAATCAGGCCGGAGCCCGGGCCTCCGGTGTGCTGAGGCGCTCCCGCTGGGGCCGGCCTTTGCTTACCGCATCCTCGCATGCCCAGTCTTCGGTGTCCTTGAGGTTTACCGCGTATCGTGCGCTGCTTCCAGCCCAGCATCCTCCTCGCGGCCGTAGGTTTCTGTCAGGCCTTGACTCCACCGCGCGTTTTGTCCTTCACGCTCTGACTCTAGTAACTCTGACCCTTTCTCATCTTGTAGTCCGCTGTGCCCTGAAATGCAGCTTTCCCGGGCACCCGTTCCTGTTTATCGATTAACTGGCTCCACTCCTTTGCTGCTTTCAATTCCTGGGATATCTCTCCCTCCCTCTTCACTGACGTAAATCCTCGCAATCCTTCTAACGACTGCTGCCCGCCCGTCTCCACCTTTCTGCTAACTTTTCTTGAGCCCTCGCTTTGTCACTGAAGTCTCAAAATGCCTCTTTTTTTCTAGTCACTGCTGTCTTCTACTTTGTCTAACAGAATTTGGGATGCACAGCTTATCCGCATCAAACCATAAACTCCTTTGGGACAGAAGCCACCTTCTCTGCAGCCTTCATACATAGCCCGAGTGAAAGGTAGATAAGTGAGTAGTAAATCTAAGCTAAGGTGCATGGACCCATTTGAGGAAATGAGTTTTCCAGAGGAGAGAGATCTGAGCTTTGAGGTTCTCCCGTGTTCAGGGGGCAGAAAAAGAAAAAAGAGCCACAATTTGAAAACGTTTTTATAGATTACACCCTTGTGTCATTTTTCATTATGGTTCTTGTTTTCTTTTTGTTGTTATTCTGAAACCAGTCTAACCCCATAACAGACCCTTGAGCTTTATTGAGAAACCCGATGCCCCATAGATGAGAAGGTTCTCCTGCTAACCTCAAAAATTTTCATTTTCAAGGTTAATCCTTCTACTTGGACTTCTAATTTCCTCTTTTTCTGGGCCATCCTAGATCTTATTCCATCCCACCAACCTCACTCAGTTTAGCCACCAGTTTCTTCTTTTCTTCTCTGGGAGTTGGTGATGGACAGGGAAGGCTGGCATGCAGCAGTCTGTGGGGTCGCAAAGAGTAGGATCCGACTGAGTGACTGAATTGAACTTCTTCTCTGAAAACATTCAAATCTCCTTATCAGTAAGCAAAACAAAACTAGAATTTACTTGACCTTGTGTTATTCTTATCATTGCCATTCCCTTAACCAGCAAATCACAACATCGGTTCTTATCTTTGGGGTGAAAGGGGGTTATGATCCTTCTAATCATCTGTTTCTATCCTAGAAAAATGCATAGACATGTTGGGGTTCATGGGCCTTTTTCCTTCTGGCCCAGTATACCCGAAAGATAAAGCATACCTCTGTTAGTGGCAGTAACTTGATAGAGCAGTGATTTTCAACCATTGTCATGGTTAAATGAAAGAGCATTCCACGTGTTTCTGGAATTTCCTACCTGTTTTCCTTCCCTAATTGTTTTCTTTCTTCAAACTGGTGTTCCCTTGACTTCACTCTCTTTGGTTTTATCCTCTAATTTGGTATCACTTGTTATTTCCATATGTATCTGTAGCCTAGCCTCTTTCCCAGGATTTGTTCCATATTTGTATATCCACGTGTCTGGCAGACATCATCATGTGAATTTTGCGTTAAGCATCTTAACTTGAACGTGTCCAATTCATGATCTTGGCTGACGCTTCCTGCCTCCACCACCATCCCCATACACACATATAGACACACCTGTTTCTTCTCTTTTCTGTTAACAGTATCCCACTCCATAAAGTTTCCTCAGTTGTTAACTTGCAGATACATCAACCTTGCCCTAGCCCATCCAATTAATAAGCCTTGTTCTACTTCCAGAATAATTTCTTCATCTGTGTTCTCCTTTACTACTGCCCTGCTTTAGCTCAGGGTCTGAAGAGTTTTTGTTAATTTGAAAATAGAAATCTCAAGTTGGATTAGACAGGAGAAGAGATTCTAGAAAATTTTCATCAGTAGATCTTCTATCACTCTTCTAGGCAAGATCTACCATCCTATTTCCAGCCTTCTTCCTCCAGCTCTGAGAAGAGGTGGTTAGTGTCTGGCCAGGATAATGGGGGATAGGATGAGAAAGAATAAGTTTGGAGTTTGAAGGCTGCCAACTGGGAGCTTATTACCTTAGTGTCCTGCTGTGTGTGTGTGTGTGTGTGTGTGTGTGTGTGTGTGTATGTGTGTATCTGTCTATCTCACAGCTTAGAGGCCTTTCAAACTTCAAATAACCTGTGTGTGTGTGTGTTTCTGTCTCACAGCTTAGAGGCCTTTCAAACTTCAAATAACCTGTGTGTGTGTGTGTGTGTGTGTGTGTGTGTTTCTGTCTCACAGCTTAGAGGCCTTTCAAACTTCAAATAACCTGTGTGTGTGTGTTTCTGTCTCACAGCTTAGAGGCCTTTCAAACTTCAAATAACCTGAAAACATCCCTTTCTTATCTTGCCCCTGTGCCATTTGGTTTTCTTCCTCTGACATTATTTAATGTTACTTTCAATAGCCACTTGGAATTATGATTCAAGGAAGCTGTGCCTCAGCTCAGCATTGGGATCCACCCTCAAGGACTGGCTCAAAGGCAGTATTCAACTCATGGGACTTACTTTGGAAAGTAATTAGACATCTTACCCTACTCGAGATCCCCTCAACCAGCTAATTCTGAACTTCTCTTCTTTCAAATTCTTTACTTTTAAGAAACCTATTCTCACTAACTGCAGTCAGAGTTTTAATTCTCTCAGCAGAGTCCCAGATTGAGGAACATTTTGTTCAAGATGAGAGATTCTTTCTCTTGTTCCCTAGCTCAGACTATCCAGGGAACACAAATTAGAAGTAATTTATCTGAAGCACATGTGAGTTAACATTTGCTGGGGCCTCAGTAAGTTTGTTTTTAGCCCTTGGGATAGGTTCTTGGTTTTATGTTTGAAACTTAGAATTAATGCTGTAGAAGGTTATGTCTAATTGAAACAATATAAACATACTATTGGCACTATTTCAAGGATACTATGGCTTTAACAGATGCTTGAAGACCAACCTGGGAATCTGAGCCATAAATAAGATGATTTTATGGGAAAACAAATTGGATATTGCCCAGAAGGCTCCTATGACAGAATAATATACTGCTAATATTTAATCTCTGGCTATTTCCATTAATTCCTTTCTGGCCAGAAAAACTGATGTGTGCCTAAAGTAATACACCAATTAAGAACATTTCTAGGTGGTCCATACCAGTCGCTTCATTCCATAAACGTGGAGGGTCAAGTGTTAGCTGTGATGTCATTCATATACACCTGGTTTGAGCTATGTTTCTGTACCTTGTATGCAGACTTTGTTTGCCCTTTTGAATCTTAAGAGTTCCCAACAATATCTTCCAGTATGTGCTGTGCTTAATTGCTCAGTCGTGTCCTACTCTTTTTGACCCCATGGACTGTAACCCGTCAGGCTCCTCTGTCCATGGGGATTCTCCAGGCAAGGATATTGGAGTGGATTGTCATGCCCTCCTCCATGGGATCTTCCCAACCCAAGGATTGAACCCAGGTCTCCCACATTGCAGGCAGATTCTTTACCAGCTGAGCCACCAGGGAAGCCCAAGAATACTGGAGTGAGTAGCCTATCCCTTCCCCAGGGGATCTTCCCAACCCAGGAATTGAACTGGGGTCTCCTGCATTGCAGGTGGATTCTTTACCAGCTGAGCTACCAAACTTTGACATGTGAGTGGCAGCTATTCAGAATACAGTGCAGCCAGATAAGCAGGGGAGGGGGCTGGGCAGATGAGGCCTTATCCTTGGGTCTAAATCCAGTCTGTCTTTATAGGGGACAACATGCCAACTGCCAAGCAACTAGCTGACATTGGCTACAAGACCTTCTCCACCTCCATGATGCTCCTCACTGTGTACGGGGGTTACCTCTGCAGTGTCCGAGCCTACCACTATTTCCAGCGGCGCAGCTCCCGGCGCCAGGCTGCAGAAGAACAGAAGACCTCAGGAGCCCTATAGAACTGGGGGGCTTTTTTCCTTGAGCAGAGAGGCCTGAGGCATGCTGTGGAAAGACTGCACCTGCAATCGTTTCTGAGTCAAGAGGACCAGGGCCTTACTGGCTTTCAAACTCTGCTCTGTGGAAAATGCCCATGTTTTCTGTGGTGCAGCCAGTTTGGAGAGGCTATCAAATCAAAACAGGAATGGGAGGGTGAGGCACACCTATAGACATTAAATACTTTGCCATATCTGTGTCTTGGTGCTTTTGTTTACTTGAATAGGGTGTGGACCACAGAGGTGGGACCTTGACTACCCATTTTCTAGTCACGGATTAGAGTTCCATATCTTGGGCTCTGCCTATTAACTAGTTCTAGGAATAGTAATCTCAACTCTCATGATCTCAATGAAAAGACTGCCCCAGCACCTGTATAAATCCCCTGAGAAGACTCTGTAAAGACCAAAGCTCTTTTTCGGTCAGGGGCCATTTCTGGACCAGTTATTATGTCCAAGTAATGGGGTTCTGTGGTCAGCATGGCCACACGTGTCAAGGGAGGCAGAGGCTCTTGTTTAGTAGCTGTATCAAAATTGCATGAAGTAGAAGAGGGATAGTTCTTAAAAAATGTGAAGGACTTCTGGGCAGCCTATAGTAATGCAGTCTATCTCCTTAGGGACAGTGGGTATAAGCATCAGGTTCGATTTCTCTTGCAAAGAGGATATGAAAGAACAGCATTTGAGGTAAAACCCAACTATGAAGAGAGACTTACCATTTCATTTTGAGCTTTGAGACTTGCTTGTTCATGTCATTCTCGGTAATTGCCCAAATAACCCCCATTATTTGACACCTGTCCTCTCTTTGCTCTCGTGTACACACTGCTCTGACTTTTGTCTCTCTGTTCCTAAACCTATCACCTGAAAGCCCTGTTCCAGGATTTAGAAACTCAGCTTTCCTTTATCCTCAACCCTTTTCCTCTCATCCTTTCTGGACATGCTAATGAAGGACTTCACTGCCTTCTCACTTGCCTATAGTAGGATCATGGTTCTCTCAGCTCCCCAATGCCACTTCCAATAAAAGTAGTCCTTTCTGAGGAGCTTTCTTACATTCTCATTTTCACTGTTTTAAGACTTGAAGACTTTAACTCTGTGGATTCCTTCTCTTTTCTTCCCATCTGTTCCTTTTTGGCCGAATCGGCTTCCCTGTCCAGCCTGTACCCAGAGCCAATCCTCTTAATAGCGCCCCTGCCTCCAGCCTTACCCTTAGCCCCAGACCTTGTTCCCTTAGTTATCTAATTCACCCTCTTCCTCCTCCTCAGTAGATACGCGTGCTTCAGTGGTAGTTCCTAATTTAAAAGACTGGTTTGAAGTTGAATGAGAGATTTCATATTAAGTTTAATACTCTGGTACATGACAAGAAGTGTCACCTATTCAAACCTGCTGCTGCCCTCCACACCTGCATCTTCCAGGCTTACCTTTTGAGCTTCAGATAACAACCAGCTGCTTGCTATATCCACTTGAATCTCTTACATAACATGTCTACAACTAAGCATTTCTTCGTATCGCCAGGACCTACTCGTGTTTTTTTCCCCCTTATTTTCAACTATCATCTAAGTCAGGAATATAGGGGTTTTATTACATTATTCCCTGTATCCTACTGCCAACCAAGTAATTGTCTTACTAATTTTTACCATTTAAACATCCATTTGGTCAGTTCTACCCTTGTCATTTCTTGCTTACACTTTTGCAGATTTTTAGTTCATAGTTCCAATCTTTACCTCATCAGATTTGCTGCATTGTTATCTGATAATTAGATCTATATTGGCAACAAAGGGAGATCATGGCATTCTCCTGCTTCAGATCTCTTTGAAGCTCAACCATAGACATCAGGTTAAGAATCGCTGACTCGGGTACTTCCCTGGTGGTCCAGTGGCTAAGACGCCACGCTCCCAATGCAGAGGGCCCAGGTTCCATCCCTGGTCAGGGAACTAGATCCCTTATGCTACAACGAAAGATCCCACATACTGCAACAGAGATTGAAGATCTTGCATGCCACAACTGAGACCCATCACAGCCAAGTGAGTTAAAGAAGCCCTCACCTATATGGTCAAGTCCAAACTCCTTAGTATGGTGCATCCTCAGGTCCTTCAGATTTGACCCACCTTTACGTTCCTACCTCACCCTTTAGGTTCTCGTAACATCAAACCCCTTGTGTGGTTGCACGTTGTTTCTTGTCTCCATGCTTGTTCATGCTTTCTCTTTAAATGGAACCTCCTTTCCATCTTACAGTATCCTTTTTCCAAAAAGGTTTCTCTGACCCTTTACCCTCCCATGCTGGGCCAAATATCTATAGAATACACCACCTTTTCTCTTAAAAAAAAATCTTTAAAAGCACAGAGAGCTAAGACAATTTTGAAAAGAAAGAAGATGGGTTGGGGCTACCAGATACCAAGACACTATAGAAAGCTAATAGTAATTAAGTGTTGTGGTATTAGTACAGGAGCAGACAAACAGACCAATGGCATAGAAAAATAAACTCAGACACAGATCTATCTATCTATCTATCTATCTATATATATATACACACACACACACATATATATATATGAGAAATTGAATATGAGAAGATATATCACAAACCCATGAGGAAACCCATAGTCTCTGTTGTTATGGATACATAAGTGGTTGTAAAGTATAAAAAATGGATTGTAAGGACAACAGTAGTCATTATATTGGGGGTGAGGTAATGTGGAACAGGGTAGAGGCTGAAGGAGGCCTTAGATGGAAACTGTTTCCTCTGTTCACAAAACTTTGAACACCAGATACGTTTTTCCCACACCAATCAATGTTCCAACTCACCAGACACTGTCCTTAGTTCAATTCTGCCACTAAGTTACCTGGAGTTAACACAGACACCACAGGTTAAGGGCCTCAATCCCAGAAGACTACCCCCAACTTGAGATATCATTCACAAGTAGTGGGTCTCCAGATTACCCACTTTTGCCTGACAGCTATAGATCCATTCCCATGACTCCTGCTCAGGCTTGACAGTTTGCTGCTGCTGCTGCTGCAAAGTCGCTTCAGTCGTGTCCGACTTTGTGCGACCCCATAGACGGCAGCCCACCAGGCTCCCCCGTCCCTGGGATTCTCCAGGCAAGAACACTGGAGTGGGTTGCCATTTCCTTCTCCAATGTGTGACAGTAAAAAGTGAAAGTGAAGTCGCTCAGTCGTGCCTGACTCTTGGCGACCCCATGGACTGCAGCCCACCAGGCTCCTCCATCCATGGGATTTTCCAGGCAAGAGTACTGGAGTGGGGTGCCATTGCCTTCTCCGGACAGTTTGCTATGATGGCTTATATAACTGAACTCGGAGAAACTATTATTACCAGTTTATTATAAAAGATACCAGTCAGGAACAGCTAAATGGGAGAGATGCCTAGGGCACAACACGCTATCAGCACCTCAGTATGTTAAATCCAGGAGCTCTCTGAACCCCACTGTTAAAAGAGTTTTAATGGAGGTTCCATTATATAGGCATGATTGAATCATTAGTCATCTGATGATTAACTCAGTCTCTAGCAGCTCTCCCCTCCCAGGAGATCAAAAGAGTAGGGCTGAAAGTTCGAGCCTTCTAATCTGTCTTGTCTGTTTCCTCTGGCAACCAGCTTCCATCCTGAAATGATTTAGGGGCTCACCACGAGTACTCACTAGCAAATAAAGACACATCACTCTGCAGATTCCCAAAGGTCTTAGAGGCTCTGTGCCAAGAACCTGGGACTAAGACCAAATATATATTATATCACATCACAGGGCTATTAATTTTTTATTTTACAAATAAGATTTGAAGTAAGACAAAATGTTAGCAGTATTGATTCTGGGGATTGGAAATATGAGAGCATGTAACATTACGCTTTTCTCTTTTTATTCCAGTTTCTCAAAGAGTTGAGGGGAGAAAAATACTTTTGATAGCTTCCTATTATTTACTGCAGAGGTTCTCAGCAGAAGTGGCACTCCCCCCCTCAAACACACACACACAACAAAGGTGAAAGTGTTTGATTGTTGCAATGACTGGGAAAAGGTGAAAGTGTTTGATTGTCGCAATGACTGGGAAAAGGTGAAAGTGTTTGATTGTCACAATGACTGGGAAAAGGTGAAAGTGATTGTCGCAATGACTGGGAAAAGGTGAAAGTGTTTGTCGAAATGACTGGGAAAAGGTGAAAGTGATTGTTGCAATGACTGGGAAAAGGTGAAAGTGTTTGATTGTTGCAATGACTGGGAAAAGGTGAAAGTGTTTGATTGTTGCAATGACTGGGAAAAGGTGAAAGTGTTTGATTGTCACAATGACTGGGAAGCATCTCTGGCATTTGGTAGGTGGAGGCCAAGGTTGCTAGACTTCTTACAGTGCCTGGGATAGTCTTGCACAACAAACTGTCCCAAGTCCTACACAGCTATCAAATGTCCTCATAAATATTTAAGTGAAAAAACAATTTATAATTAGCTGAGAATATAACCTCCCACAAAGTATTTTTGGTACAGTTTTTGGTATACTCTGAATTCTCTAGGTATGCAACTACTGTAGAAATGAAGGAGAGACTGTACAGTATTTGCTTTATTTAGAACTTTTGTTCACCATTTAAAAAAACCATTTCACTGATGGCAGAGTCTGTTCCTGGCATTTGGCTCTCTGACAAAACACAATAGTATCAGTCTCCATTTGTAGCCCTTATATTCACGGTGCATGTACAAAAGTGCAAGCATCGGAGTGCTAGTATAACTATGCCCAGTATTTATGTATGGAAATAATTTTATTACAAATTCTTTTCAAAAAGTATCCTTTATATTACCATAGGATATTGTGCTGATTTTTAAAAATTCCATGTGCTAAGTTAAATGTTAATTGCATTTAAGGCTAGTAAAATGAGTGTTACAAATATTTGTTTTACAAAGTAGATGGTTTAGAAATAATCCATTCATATTTGGTTGACATTTGCTATGGTACTGGGTGATGGTTGAATTTGTTTCAACTTGGCTAGGCTGGGGTGCCTAGTTGTTTTGTGAAACATCAATCTGGATGTTGTCATGAAGGTATTTTTTAGATGTAATTAAACTCCAACTTGGAGTAAAGCACATTGTCCTCCATAATCTGGATGGGCCTCACCCAATCAGCTGAGGCCCTAAGATCAAGGACAGAGTTCCTAAAGAAGGAATTCTGCATCAAGTCTGTAGGATATAAACCCTACCTGAATTTCCAGCCTGTGGATCTTACCTCACTCAATCAGCTCAGGCTCTAGAAGCAAAGACAGAGTTCTTAAAGAAGGAATTCTGCATCAAGTCTGTAGGATATAAACCCCACTTGAGTTTCCAGCCTGTGGATCTTAGACTGTAACATCAACTTTCACCTGTATTTTCAGCCTGCTGGCCTGCTCTACAGATCTCAAGGATTACCAGTCCCTACAGTTGTATTAGCAATTCCTTGAAATAAATCTTACTCTCACTCTTATTCTCTCTAATGTATTAGTTTTGTTTCTCTGGAGAATTCTAATAGAGTACCAATATATAGTATGCCAATATTTATCTGTCCAGTCTTATTTCCTGCCTAGGTTCAGTCCTCTCCTACCTCATTTTCACTTGGAGTACCTACTGTCTTTTCAAATACAGCTTGTCAAAACCTAAATTCAAGCAATTGTTTGGTATTTACTACCCTGCACCTGAGGTCAGGGGCGGTGGCCGAGAGGAGCTAACCCGAGCCCGAGGTCAGGGGCGGTGGCTGAGAGGAGCAACCCCATGTCCAAGGTAAGAAGCAGCAGTTGCGCTTTGCTGGAGCAGCCTTGAAGAGATACCTCACGTCCAAGGTAGGAGAAACCCAAGTAAGATGGTAGGTATTGCGAGAGGGCATCAGAGGGCAGACACAGTGAAACCATAATCACAGAAAACTAGTAAATCTGATCACACGGATCACAGCCTTGTCTAACTCAATGAAACTAAGCCATGCCGTGTGGGGCCACCCAAGATGGGCGGGTCATGGTGGAGAGGTCTGACAGAATGTGGTCCACTGGAGAAGGGAATGGCAAACCACTTCAGTATTCTTGCCTTGAGAACCCCATGAACTTGCAGCCATGAAATTAAAAGATGCTTACTCCTTGGAAGGAAAGTTATGACCAAACTAGATAGCATATTAAAAAGCAGAGACATGACTTTGCCAACAAAGGTCCATCTAGTCAAGACTATGGTTTTTTCAGTGGTCATGTATGGATGTGAGAGTTGGACTGTGAAGAAAGCTGAGTGCCAAAGAATTGATGCTTTTGAACTGTGGTGTTGGAGAAGACTCTTGAGAGTCCCTTGGACTGCAAGGAGATCCAACCAGTCCATTCTGAAGGAGATCAGCCCTGGGATTTCTTTGGAAGGACTGATACTAAAGCTGAAACTCCACCTCATGTGAAGAGTTGACTCATTGGAAAAGACTCTGATGCTGGGAGGGATTGTGGGCAGGAGGAGAAGGAGACGACAGAGGATGAGATGGCTGGATGGCATTACTGGCTGGATGGCATTACCGACTCAATGGACATGAGTTTGAGTGAACGCCGGGAGCTGGTGATAGACAGGGAGGCCTGGCGTGCTGCAATTCATGGGGTGACAAAGAGTTGGATACAACTGAGTGACTGAACTGAACTAAACTGAGCATGAACTGTATGTATTTAATGAAAAAGAATAAAAAAAATAGACTTATGTGCTGTCAAATTAAGATGAAGGAATATAATTAAGTTCATTGGTTATTACACTAAGTATCAATGGACTGGATTCTCTCATTAAAAGACAAAATCTAATAGATTTGGGCTAAAAAGGCAAATCCAAAATATATATAGTTTCCAATACACATACTCACTAATACAGAGAAGTTGAAAATAGATGGGTAAGACGTATCAGACAAATGCAAACCAATGTAAAGCAATAGTGGTAATATTAAGAAAAGTTAAAAAACACTAAATGGAATAAATAGATCATTTGGTAATATAAAAAGACAAATTATGGAGAAGGGTGGTTATCATAAATTTGTCTGCAACTAAGAAACTAAAGGAAAAATTCTTAGGAATTTTTAGGAAAATTTCTTAGGAAAAATTCTTAGGAATACAGAGAGAACAGGATAAAAATACAATTATAGTGAGAGTCTGTATTATACTTTGTTCAGGACTGAACACCACTAGAGGAATAAAAACATTAGAAATGAATAATACAGACAACAAGCCTGATACACAAGTATGTGTATTTATAATAAATATAGAATAGATCATTTTCTGTATCTATAGAATACTTATAAACACTGATTATTTAACTACTCAAAAAATTTTAAAACAAACTTAAAAGTAGAAATTTTACAGATAGTATTCTCTGATCACATCCAATAAAATTATAAATAAATGATAACCTCAACTACTTGGAAATGAAATATTCCTGGGAAACCTTCAAATCAAAGGGAAAAAACAAAACTGAAGATTTTTACCTTCTTTAAAAGCAATAAAACAATATTTCATACAAAACTTCAGGATACAGCCCAAGGTCATGTCAGGAAACATGCCCTTAAATGCCTGTGCAAGGTAATGGGCTTTAAAAATAGAGACAAAAGCCACTGGCTACTGGGTCAAGGTCAGATTCCCCGTCATGACATTTAAGACCTCTTTTACACTCCCAAGCAACCAGCCCTTTCACAGCACTTTTAATATTTAAATAATACAAGGAAATCTTTTGTTAATGAATGGCAATACAAGTTTGTATACTCTTTTCCTATCAAAAAAAAATTTTAAGTGTCTATATCTTCTTACCTAGTTATTTCTGTGCTAGGACTCTAGCCACACAACTGTACGATATATTCATTCAAAGGTCTTATCTGCAGTATTATGTTAATAGTAAAGAAAAACTTAAATAAGTTCAGGAATTAGTTAACAGATAATGGTATACTCATAAAATGGAATGTTATCAGTCAAAACCAACAGAATATGTATGGTATGATCTCTCATTTTTGTTTTAAAAGAAACACATTTGTATACATTTGGTTATCTGATAAGTGGTCCCAGAAGACTATATACCAAACTGTTAATAATGATTAGGGTGAATGGAGAGGTCAGGTACTTAATTAGTTGCATTTTTTACAATGAACATATCTGATTTTTATAATAAAAATATTTTTTGAGTTATATGAAAGCTGAGGGAACTTAGAAATAACACTTATATACTTATTTCTCAGTTTTAACTGACTTGAACATATTGCCAGACTTGCTTCAACAGGTTTTTTGTTTTGAAAAAAGTGTTCATTTGTATCATATCTACTAGTTTTTAAGTTTCTTAAGGTACATGAATATATCCTCAATGTAACATATTTTCAAATATAGACAAATAATTGTCCCTCCGCCCCCTACCCAACACCCTTCCTATTTCCCTACTCAGAAATTACCTGTGTTAACAGTTTGGTATGTTCCTATTACCATTTTCAATGTGTTTACATGTACATAAAGAAATATATGTTGATTGAATTATCTTTTATCTGGTCTCTTCAACTATTCAGAGGCCAAAGCCTCAGGAGAGAAGGACTAATGGGCAGACCTTGGGACCCCACAGCTCTCCCCACTCTGTGTTAGGATCAGCTTTGGTAGCAGAGCCACAGCTTGTCCTGGGAACCCTACTGTAGGGAGAGAACAGCCATACTACTAGCAGCCACAAGGAATACATCCACACCTGTGCGAGCCACAATTCCTTACAATAAATTATTACTAGCAAAGAAAGTCATGTTATTGCTAGAAAGTTTCATATTGTTTCCCAAACATCTTTCACAGAAGCCAGTTGAGTGAAGGTTGATTCCTAATCTACTATAGGCCTAGGGCTTATGGCTAAACTCTTCCTGATGAGGCCTGCCTTACAAGAGACCTTACTGAGCTAAAAGGAAAAACAGAATTGTATGCTGATGGCTGGGGTGAAGGTGGTACAGATAACCTTACTATGTATAGACCTAAGCCAATTCATAGGCCCCCTTTTAAAAAAGCCATTTCCTTTACCTCTTTAAGGTCAGCACCTAAATCCTAGGATAACCCTTCTACAAGAGGAGTTTTAGAAAACTCCTCTTGCTACTTAAAACTTTGTGCCTCCCATGATCTACCAGCTAAAATTTAACTCTAGCCTGATGCCGGGAGCCGGCGAGAGACATTCCGCTCGTGACAAAGGTCATGAGGAAGGAGGCTCGGCATACGCAAAGGCGGGATCGAGCCTCGGGAGTCTCCCCGGATATTCTCGAGTATCTTCCCCCAAAAAACCAGAGTCTGCCTACTTTATTGCTTTGTGCTCTCACCTCTGACTTTACTGGGGGCTGTCCCCTACCACCATCTCGCTCTCTCTGTCAAAGAGTTAACTTACAGCTCCAATTAATAAAGTTCCTGGGCAATTAGGAGTGTTTAAATCCAAACCCCTCAGATGGCTCTCTAACTCGCCTGACAAGTTTACCCGGACTCCTGCAGCTATGCATACGATTGTTTACAGTCTCCCAGCCTCCAGAGGCACGGGAAGCTTAAGATATTCAAATAGCTTAGAGCCTCTCAGAGAGTTAGAAACTGTCAGAATAAGACTAGTAAAGGATTTCATTGATGAGTCAATGTTTGTTGCCAAGTTTTCACATCCCCTGAATTGTATCCTTGAATATGTATTAATTAATAGTTGGTATATAGAAAAAATTAGTGGCCTTGGTGTTAGTAACTTTAGACCCTTAAGGTAATAAATTCTTTCCTTTGTTGTAAACCCATTACACATCCGACCTATAGGAATGCAATTTTATCTTCGGAAGATGGTGCCAAACCTTAAAATAATTACTCTTAGAGAAAATAAGTCTTTGTTGATAAGTCCTTGTCAAGAGTCATAAAATGTTAATAGGCCTTCTGGCCAGAAGATGATGTAAATCACCTAAACCATTTGTATACGATAAATTTGCAGGAAAGAAACCCTGGTTTTTGATAAGAATCAAAGACTGCTGACTTTGCATCCCCTATTATCCTCTATGTGTAACTTAGGGTATATAAGCCCCTGTTGAAAATAAAGCTACGGGCCTTGCTCACCAATGCTTGGTCTCCCCATGTCATTCTTCCCTTTAACTTCCAGCTGAGTCTCCATCTGGAGCGCGGAACCCACCACGCTTACTAATTATGCCTGGGCTTCTAAGACCCACTCGAGAAGGTGTCTAGGGTGAGGCACCTTCCGCTATTCGAGAGGGCGCCTGCGGCCTACGTAAGTGGTGCAAACTTCTTGTCTTGAAGTTTTATTGATCTCCCCCGTAAACCAAACTACTCAGCCTCTTTTCTCCACTGAATTTTCCTACTGAGCTATCCTCATTCTATTATTCTTTATATCTCTAATTAGCATATAAATAGTCGCCTAGGCCGTCTCTCCTTCGAATACCCTGGATCAGCTGGGGCTGGTCCCCGGCAGCCTGATAGTCAAGGTTCTTCACAATCTGGTCCTAAGCCACCTTCTTATTCTCATCTCTTGCTACTTTGGTCCAACTCCAACAGATTATAGAGTTCCCTGAAAATGCCACATACTTGTTTTTACATTGGAAAAACTTTTAAAAATTATGAATTATTCCAAACTTATTGAAGACCACCAAAAATAAAATTTCATATGAAATGCATACTCTCCCTCCATAAAGATAGGCAGTATCCATCCTTGTATGTTTCTGTATGTATGTTTCTATATTTAGGGTATTTCTACAGAAATACCCTAAATATATTTTTGGGTTAAACAAGTAATGTAACTTTGCATCAGATGGGACATATATATATATATATATTTTTTTTTTTTGCAGCTTGCCTTTTCACTCAACATTATGCTTTTGATATTTATCCTTTGCAAAGGTTAATTTTACGTGTTGAGTTGGCCATAGAACACCCAGCCAGTTGGTTAGAGTATTCCTGGTGCATCTTGGAGGGTGTTTCTGGATGACATAGATATTTGAGTCTGTAGACTGAATAAAGCAACTGCCCTCCCCATTGTGGTTGGATCTTATCCAATCCATTGACAGCCTAAATAGAAAAGGTAAAGTAAGCTCATACAAGGCTTCCCTGGTGGCTCAGTGGTCAAGAATCTGCCTTCCAGTGCAGGAGACACAGGTTTGATCCCCAGTCCGGGAAGATCCACTGCGGAAGGAAATGGCAATTCACTCCCTATTCTTGCCTGGAGAATCCCATGGACAGAGGAGTTTGGCAGGCTACAGTCCATGGGGTCACAGAGTCAGACACAACTTAGCAACTGAACAACAACAAGCTCATACAACTGAACATAAAAAAACAACCCAATGGACAGAAGACCTGAATAGACATTTTTCCAAAGAAGATACACAGATGCCCAAAAGGCACATGATGCTCAACACTGCTAATCATCAGGGAAATGCAAATCAAAACTACAAAGAGATATTACCTCACACCTATCAGAATGGCTACTCTCAAAAAGACCACAAATAAATGCTGGCAAGGATGTGGAGAAAAGGGAACCCCAGCACACTGTTGGTGGGAATGTAAACTGGTGCAGCTACAGTATTGGAGGTTCCTCAATAAACTAAAAATTGAACTACCATATGATCCAGTGATTCCACTCTTCGGTATAAACCAGAGGAAAATGAAAACACTAATTTGAAAAGACAATATGCACCGCAATGTTCATAGCATTATTTGTAATAGGCAAGATATGGAAGCAATCAATGTGTCCATCAACAGATGAATAGATAAAGATGTATTATACACACATACACACAAAAAATGGACTACTACTCAGCCAAAGAGAAGAATGAAAATTTGCCATTTGCAACAGCACAGATGGACTTGGAGGGTATTATGCTTAGTGAAATAAGACAGATTCTATGTTATCACTTATATGTGGAATCTTTTAAAAATATATATATGTCAAACTATTATAAATCAATAACTTTAATTTTTTTAATTAAAAAATATTTGACTGACCAGGTCTTAGTTACAGCATGTGGGATCTTCGATCTTTAGTTGTGGCATATGGGATCTAGTTCCCTGACCAGGGATCAAACCCAGGTCCCCTGCATTGAGAGTGCCGAGTCTTGGCCACTGGATCACCAGGGCAGTCCCTTTAATTTTTCTTAAAAGGTAGAGTAAGAGGGCAGTCTTTCTACTTGACTGTCTTTGAGCTGGAACATTTGTCTTCCCCTGCCTATGGACTTGGACTGCAGCTTTCACCACCGGTTTTCCTAGTTTTCAGGCTTTTGGACTCAGATTGGAACTATACCATAAACTATAGCCTTCTTGGATCTCTAGCTTGCTGACTATAGATCCTGAGATTTCTCAGACTCCAAATCCACATGAAACAATTCCCTGTAACATATTTTAAAATTCATACATAAATATATATGTGTCCTACTGGTTTGGACTACACATCCATATTAACAGGAAAATTTAGCTCATGTTGTATAATATTCCAATTACATGAGTAGATTAATTTATTCCATTTCTCTAGTAGAAAGATCACTGATCTTTTTCCACTTTTCCCCCACTTATAAACAGCAATGCGATTAATTTCCTTGTTCTAGTTTCTACAAAAGATAGCTTTACTAGTTATTAAGTTGCTTTTCCAAAAGTTATGTCAATGTTACTCACACTGGCAACATTTCCTCATTCTGTTGGTGTAAAGTGGATTCTATTCATTTTACATATCATTGATTTATAGTAAGGTTGATCACCTTTTTATTGATTATCCATTGGCATATTCACTCTCTAGGAATTACCTATTCATATCCTTTGTTCCCTCCCCTCTCTCCTTTTCTTCCTATTGGGTTGTCCTTGTCATTTCTTTAATTATATACACTCTGGATACAAGTATGTGCTTGTATACTTATATGTGCTTATATGTGCTGCAGACTTGAGATAATCTTTTGGAACTTTTCTGTTTGGTGGGGGGTGTTGGTGGTAGTGTATTAGTAAGAACTCCAGCATTGTCTGCATTATTATGTACAGGTCTTCCCAAAACAGGCCCAGAGATAATTAATCTGAGATCAATTTTCCTTCAAGTTCTTACCTGGGGATGGGGTTGGGGGTTGTGATGTTTCCCAGACCACAAAGGAAGTATGCATTTAGGTTCTCAAATTCACATGAAGTATGGGCCCAGAATTTGAGAATATTCTCAAGAGCATCCTGACCTCACAAGCCCAAGCATTCAAACATCTTTGCTTTCTCCTTTTGCCAACTGCGTGTATTTTTCTTTGCTTTCTCCTTTTGCTGTGGCTTTAACTCGAGGTCTCAGTTCAGCTTCCTGCATGGGGCCACAGTCTTATCTCTTGTCAGCATTAAAACCCAAGTCTTTATTCCTTCAGTAACTGCATCAGGTGTTTTGGCTTCTGCTCTAGTTTTCAACTGCTTTGCATCTTTTGTGTCACTTTCTAGAAGCTCATTAAAGGGAAAAAAAGAAAAAAACCCACCTCATTTACCCACCATTTCTAGATGTTTGTCTCAAGTTATTTCATATCAACCAGAACTGATATCTTTCATATACTCCCATCTATCTTTCATATACTCCCATCTCTCCTAAACGTAATACCTTCCTATTCCTGTTTTCCTGGCAAAGTTCTACTCATCTTTAATGGTCCAGCTCCACTTTCAAGTTTTCTCCCACCTTGCCAAGAACAATTTAGAACAGTTGCTATCACATTGTATCTTTTTTTTTTTTTTCCTTTCCTTACTGGTGTCTGAGCTCTCTGAAAGTAGAAACCAGATCTTGTTCATCTTTGTGTCTCTAGCTTCTCTGCCACAGTGCCTATCATCAAGTAGGCACTTGATAAATATTTAATTGAAGTGAAATTATCTTCCTGCAGACATACTGGATCTAAAGTCTGAAGAACTTGGTTTAAAATAAGCATACTACCACCCACTAACTACACTCATGATTGTTTTTAGGACTGTGAAAGCTCATGATATGTAAGAGGCAATCTGTTGTGTTTTTTGAACAACTTCTGAGACTGTTTTGTCACTGTGGCAAATTGAATTTTTCAAAGGTGAATGCAACCGTTCTCCATGCTCTTTTTAAAAAAATTTTTGTCTGCACTGGGTCTTCATTTTTTGGCACGTGGGCTTTCTCTAGTTGTGGTGTGCAAGGGGCTGGAACATGAGCTCAGAGGAAGTGGGCTCAGTAGTTATGGCACTTGGGCTCTTTAATTGTGGCACATGGGCTTAGCTGACCCGCAGCATGTGGGATGTTAGGTCCCCAACCAGGGATTGAACCCACATTCCCTGTATTAGAAGATGCATTTTTAACCACTGGCCCACCAGGGAAGTCCTCTCCCATGCTCTTCTGCAGTGACTTCACCAATCCTTTACCAAGAGGTAGAATCTACCTCAGCACTCCCTGGTATCTAGGTGGTCCCTGTGACTGCTTCAATCAGTAGGATACAGTGGAAATAATGTGTGCCAGTTCCAGTCAACATTCTTTATTTTTGGCCACACTGCAAGGCTGTGGGATCTTAATTCCCCACCAGGGACTGAACCGGGGCCACCACAGTGAAAGCACCAAGTTCTAACCATTGAACTGCCAGAGAATTCCCTCAATCAACACTAACTGGCCTAGTGACGTCTGCTTCCTGCATTATGCTATGCAACCTTTTGAGCAAAGCTCAAGGCATGGACAAAGATATGTTTAGGTGTATTAGTTGACAGCCCCGACAGTTCCTAGGGAATGGCCAGCATTAACTTCTAGCCAGACTATTAATCATCTTTGACATCCAGCTCAGTTGAGTTTCTAAACTACTCCATTCCCAGCTGCCATCTCACTGTAACCATATGAGGTATTTCTAACTGGGCTCATTCATCCAATCAAACCATGAGAAATAAACTGTTGTTTTACACCATTATATTTTAGGTGGACATAGTGAAAGTCACTCAGTTGTGTCTGACTCTTTGTGACCCAACGGACTATACAGTCCATGGAATTCTCCAGGCCAGAATACTGGAGTGGGTAGCCTTTCCCTTCTCCAGGGAGGTCTTCCCAATCCAGGGATCAAACTCAGATTTCTCGCATTGCAGGTGGATTCTTTACCAGCCCCAAGAGAAGCCATAAGTGAAGCCCAAGAATACTGGAGTGGGTAGCCTATCCCTTCTCCAGCAGATCTTCCCGACCCAGGAATTGAACCAGGGTTTCCTGCACTGCAGGCGGATTGTTTACCAACTGAGCTATCAGGGAATACCAGGTATGTCTTCCCCATTTATAGCAGCTTCCCACTTAGGGTCAAGGTACAATTCAAACACTCATTTATAGAATGCAGATAATAATCCCTACTTTTACAAAGTGTTCTGAAGTTCGCTTTTTGATGTTGTGAGATCATCTTCAAAGCAGTTAAGCACTATACAAACGTGTTATCTTTTCAGTAAATAATAACGTTAAAACTTCATGTGGGATCTAGTTCCCTGACCAGGGATCGAACCCACACGCCCTATAGCGGAAATGTGGAGTTTAATGGCTGGACCTCCAGGGGTCTCTCAAATTCTTTTATATTCAACAGTGGAGAGGTAATGCCTTGCTTCTCTTATAAATATTCCTAGTTCTCAGGTAGGGATGATGTGTTTGCATCTAACCTGCTCTCAGGCATGAAACCTTCCAAGGCCATCTATAAATCTGGCCTCATGACAGTTCTGCCATCCCAGTTAACACTATTGTCTTCCAGTTCTGTATTCAAACCCTCTAGCACTCTCTCACTTCCCTCCAATTCCAACTCTGTGCTCAGAACAAGCCTTGTTCCTATAACCGACTCTAATCTCAATTCAGTCATCCAAAGTTAACTCTCATCAGTTTATGCCTCTGGCTAGATGTTTCTCCAACAACTATTCTTCCTTACATAAAGTCTTGAGAAGTGTTACAGTATAGTGATTAAGAATAGAGACTCTGAGTTTGATTCTTTACTGGGTGTTTGAATTTAGCAAAGCTAGCCTATTTTGCTGTATTTTAATCCTCTGTAAAGTGCTCAATACCATACCTGGTATGTAATAAAGAGCTATGTGTTAACTGTTATTATTTTAATTATACCACGTGTCAGATTAACTGGGCCAACTAATTCAATCGTATTTACAAAGCAATTGTTCCAACTTCAAAAGGCATACATATCTTGTCTGACTTTCCAAAGTATTTTCATATTTCACAATTACTATTCAACAATATGGTAAGTTGAGGAATTAAATGTAAGACCTTAGTCTTTTAGTCTTCCTGACTAGTTCTGACTAAATAACTACGTAAAATTTTTTAGAACTTAATTTGCCCTTGTGCTATATATATATAGTAAGTCTTTTTAAAATCCAGCCACTCAGTAAGGTAAATTTAGTAGGGTCAGTATCCCAGTAATGTCAATGAACATCAAATGAGTATCTGATTCTTAGAATAATAACCTACAATAACCTATTTCTTTCCATTTTTATCTGTCTCCTTAACAATGAAGCATTCCATATGTCTTAATGTACACAAGAACATCTGGAAATATTTTGATAATCTGAATATTCACTGAATGGAAAATATTCTAAGAGATAAATACTACTATTGGTAATTTTGCCTAAACCTCAACTACAGAAAAATCTAGATTAGGAAAATTGTTTCTCCATGGGCTAGAAGAGAAACCAGAATTAAAACAGAAAACACTGGTTTAGACTCACTTATCTCCATCTTAAGATATTAACTGGCAGTCTCTATACTCAATAAAATGGGACATACAGGAAATACTCAGGTATCTTAGCTCTTCAACCAGTCTTTGCTGCTTTGGCAATATACATGCTTTTATTTGCTCAGTATTTTTTCTTATGATCACTACACATGTTTATTTTTTGTTAAAATATAAAGCCTTAAAATGAAGGTGCTCTCTCTCTAGCATATATGCACAGAAAGGAAAAACTTGGGTGTCCAATGGCCTCTAGAATCAGACCTGAAAAAGTTATTAATCAGACTATGGATTCAGGGAACTGGGGATAGAGTCACTAAAGAGGTTGAGACAGCAGATGAGGGTTGAAGCACTTTTAATCACAGAAGAGTAAACAATAATATAAACCGTTAACAGCTCACCCAGTAGCTGTTGTCCTCCAGCCCTCAGATCACCCACTCCTCCCACCCGCCACCCCCACTTCCTGCGTACCATTGAATAAAGAGCAGGGTATCAGCAGCTGTCCCTGTCACTACCAGGTGGCAGGAAGGGGATCTAGCTAGGGGCCGCAGCAATCCTGGCCACCCATTTCATGGTTGTCTGTTTGCATACAACTTCATGGGAAATATTCCAGCTCCAAAGAAGAAACAGTGCAGAAACGTGGAGCTAAATTCAGCTGCTCCATTCAGATGGTCAGGGCTCAAGAGCCATGGGCAACCAGGGAGGGGACACTCTGGAAACAGCATAATTCAAGATGCAGCCAAATCTGGGACTGAGGTGGGTTCAGAGGAGACCAGGCAAGGCCTAATGGCCCTAGTCCAGAAATGTGCCCCAACCTAGGCAACAAGACTCACGCATATGCACAAATGCACATGCACAGGCGCGCACACACACACACGCACGTGCACACACAGAGCAAATAACATTACTGAAAGAACCTGGAGGCTATTAAATACGAAATGGCAGAGTTTTTTTTAAAAGTGAAAATATTTGCTTCTTGATTCTCCTCAGTGCCCTGCACACCCCCTAGACCCAGGAATGTAGATGTGGGGAGGCCCAAGAGGAGTAGGTTGCCAGTGGCCCTGCAAGTCCGTCTATGCTGAAGTCCCCATACCAACCACCTTACTCTTCAGCCCAGTAGCTGCCTCCCATGTGACCATTCACCCGATTGGCACCATTGCTGGAGCTGCGGCCACAGGGACCTTTTGTGCTGGTGGTTATATCTTCTTCCTCTGAGCTGCTCTCCACATCACTGCGATCATCCTTAGACACCTGGGAGGGATGGGGCCAAAGGTAGGAAAGGTAAGGACAGAACTCTTCTAGAATCATAAGACAGAGCCCACAGAGCCCATGTTTGGGCACGGTTTCCAATCTGGCCTACTTTCTGGTGGCACCTGACTCAAAATACTATCGGGACCATAGAGACTTATGAGTACCTGCCTGCTTTCTGTGTTTCTCTCTCATCATCCCTAATTCTGTTCTCAATGAAGTAAGTAGCCGTCTTGGTAGAGGAGTTTACCTTCCAGGACCAGCCTAAAAGAGCTAAAAACATTCACATACCCTTTCTCTTCTACCTCAAAAAGAGAAAAGGCCAGCACAACAATACAGGGCTGTCGTCATCACTTCCACTGTAGTTTTGGTGATCTAGAGTTTTGCTATATCCCCAAAGTTGATCCACAATTGGGTCTTTTTAGGTGTTCTACTCTTCCTGGGCCCAAATATTAACATCCAATGCACTTGTTTCTTCAATGTTTTCCTTTTTGTCCTAACAGGATTACCTCTCTAGTATCCTGAAGATACACAACATGGTAAAAAGAAAAGCAGACTGGCAGTCAGCAAGACAAGAATCCCAGTCCCAATCATGCTATTCCCTATGAATCTTCACCTTTCAAACTCAGCTTTTTATTCTGTATTTTCAAATGAAGGATTTGGATTAAAGCAGTGTTTTCTGATCTAAACTATCCTGCATACCAAGCAAAGTATTTCAAATTTTCTACCATGGACCATAAAAGTAAAAAGGAAAGACACCCAGTGAGACCTATGTCAGGCTTTTGCCCTCCAGAACTGAAGGATAATAAACGTGTGCTTTTTTTTTTTCTAAGTAAATAACAGAAGGAGGTGATAAGGAAACAATACAACAATTGCTGTTACCAGAGGGTGGGGTACTTGCTTTGGGTTAGCTCTAAGATTCTATGGCTTATTATAGATATTGACCTCTGAACCTCGTGAACTCTGATCACGAGTTGATTATCTGATCGTCAGGAAATTTCCACCAGAGGGCAGTGTGTTAGATTTGAGCTAAAGGGAAGCTCAAAAAGGAGGGATGCAGGCGGGATAGAAGGGAAAAACAGAAATGGAAAAAAAAAAAAGCAGACTCTACTCTTGCCTCAATTTAGGAAAAAGAATCTGGCAACTTGAGCTCCATTCAGCAATGCCCCACAAGGTCAGGAGAGAAGGCATGCTCCATACAATGCAGGGAAACAGAAAGGAAAGCAGGAAGGAAGAGAAACATTCAGATAGACATGCTTCACTGAACACTAGAAGCACAGATACACTTACATGCAAGAGATGAAACTGTCCAGCTCCCACCAGGCATAGAAAAAAGGAAGGAGGTGAGAAAAGAGTGGAGAGTACAGAGTCTGGGTCTAATCCTTCCTGGATAGGTCACCTGGTCAGGGAAGAAAAGCAAGGGAAAAGAGAGATGTCCAATAGCTACACCAAGATGCACAGGCACACTAAGCAAGTTCTGAAACCAATTAAAGCCATAAGGAACAGTGTCACAAGAGATCATATATTCCTGGGAAACATTCCATCCCTTTGTCCTAGAGTCTGTATCCACTACCAGAGCCCCTCCCCTTGGGATTGTATGTTACTGAAGGCTGAATCCCTCAGGCTAATCACAGTTTGACTGACTGCTTCAGAATTTGCAAAATTCAGTTATGAGTTTTATCACAGAATGATGTCTTTCTTTGTGCTTTTGGGCTCTTGAAGTAAAGTGGGTATTTGAAGCCCTAAAAACCTATCTCACTTAAGACCCTGCCTCATGCAACAGTAAGTGAGGCTGGTACTTAATTCCTTACATAAACTGTATCTTGAACACCACAGTGTGGCCATCTTGGGGTGGCTTGTGAATTACCATACCACTTCTAGGCAATCTAACATCTTGCCTTCTATACAGTTTATATCTTGGAACTCTGCATATGATTTCCTTACATCTTGGAGCTCTGCATATGATTTCCTTTGAAAAAAGGCTTCCATGCTAAAAATAAAAATATGAAATCCATGATGTAGGTAGGTAAGGGGTAGGTTGAAATGGTCTCCAAAACCTAATCCTGTTTATTATTTAACAAAAGTCATTCCTATGGGACAGGAAGAAGGCAGATCCTGCTTCTGACATCTAAGTCATGTCTTAGATGGCTAAACATTCATACTTAAAGAAAAGATGAAAACCTTAGAGCTCTAGGCTTTTTGCTTGGTAATACCCCAAAGAAAGAAGCCATCTTTCACCCTTACCTTTCCTCGGATCAAGGCTTTGAAAGCAATTCGTGCAATTAGGTAGGACCAGATGACATGCAGAACCTGTAGGACCAGGAGAAGGCCATTGAAAAGCCACCAGGAGCGATAGGGCCCGATTATCTCCCAACTCTCAAAGAGGGTCGTGTTCAGGATCCTATAAGAGGAAGTTCAATGGTCAGATTCTAGAGTCAAAGCCAGACACATAAGGATGAAGTTGAATTTCCTGGAAAGCAGAACCTTGTGTTTTCACACCATACCTTCTATCAGTTGAAGTTCCAGGGATATTCATGCACAGTGAGAAGACAGTAAAGAAAGGGGCCCATGGAGTTTTCTATCTTTAGGAATAATGGAAGATATAGAATTCTTAGCAGCTGACAGAGTAAGTCAGATTACTAATCACTTCAAATAAGTCATATTACTAATCCAAATATGCAGAGTATCACCAATTTGGGACAACAGTTTTAACAATAACCCTAGGAATAATTCAGATTCTCATGCACATACAGGACAGCTGATGGCCAATTCCCTCAGACTAAGGAAAATCTCCAACCCACAGAGTCAATGACTTGTAATATAGTCGTGAGTGTAGAAGTGAGAGTGGTGTGGGAGTGGGAGTGGTCAGGGTGGGAGACAGTATAGAGCAGGAAAATAAGCAAAAGCCTGAGAAGTCCACAATCAGTGCAAAAGAAGGCAGAGGAGTTACTTAGGCATAAAATGAGGACTATTCCTCAGAGATGAATCAGGAGAGCCATAGCTAAGTGAGTTGGATGCTCTCGGTCTACATCATACTGTATTAGAAATACTGTACAGGGGAAATGAGGTCCTTCAAGAATCCATAAAAGGTCAGGTTAGGTCAAGCAAAAAGCAGAGCAATATTTAGGGTTAGGGAATCTTGATGTCTGTTCCCTAAACTGGTGACCAGTTTATTGTTACATATTTACCACAGCTCCACAGCCCTAACACTTACCAGAATGGATAGATTCCTAGGCGAGTCACCACAAAAACAGCACTGAAGATCACAAAAAGGGTGTCACAGAGACGCTGGTACTTGGCATAATTGGCTAGCTTGGCTGCCTGGAGAAAGAAAGATAAGAATTGAATTGGGGAGAAAGCCAGTTCTCAGATAGGAAGAAAAGTAAAGAGGACTAGTGAGGAAAGAGTCATTGAGGGGTCTTACCTCCAGCAAGAAGTCTGAGACATCATGTAGACACAAGACCAGCGTTCCCACTCGAACCATGTTGTTGATGTAGGAGAAGGTAATAAGCCCAATGGTGGCCAGGTGATGCAAAAACATGATCAGGAAGTCCTAGGAAGGAATGCAAATAGCAGACGCAGGTAAAGGCAAGGCCGCAGAACTGCTATGCAACTCAGTGCCCTGTACTGTTCTCAGAGGGCCTCATCCCACCCCTTCTGAGTTTCATTTTGTTTCAATTCTCCCCTAGGGAGCTGCCTAACATTTCACCCAAAACTATCTACATCAGTGACTGACCCATAATCTACACTCAATCTATAGCTCAAAACACAGAAAAGAGCAATTTTCTTTGGTAGCTGCAGAACATGTAGACTTCAGATGCTTAGCTGATACCTGGAGATAATTTCCCAGGTGGTAGTCAGGCATATAAGCCTTATACCTCTAGATTCCTTGAGTATCTAAGACTCTTCTGCATTGATGAAGGGAATTTCAACCAAAGGGACCTAAGAGAAAGGGGAGGTTTGTGGAGAGGAGAAGCTATTCCAAAACATTTCAGAGAAATGCTAAATAGTCCATCTTACTACAAGCACTTCCTGCTCTCAGATTTAAAGCTCTAATTTCCTCTTGGGTTCAAATAACAAGGTTAGACCCTGAGAAATCTCTAAATACCTGAGTTATTACATATATCTAATAAATACTTCTCAGCCCAGTGAAGGATAGAGGGTGGGAGGAGGCAGGTAAATTGCATCAGAGAAGCAAGGATATAAAGTCTATGCTCTCCATATGGATGGATACAATCACACGTTCTAGCTCTTGAGTTGGGGATGAGTTCACAAGTACACATTCTAGAAAGTTTTAAAACCTACATACATACTATAAACCTTTTTATATATGTCATACATTAAAATGAAATTTTAATAAGGAGACCTATGTCTTCATAGGAGGGTGTGTAACTGTCCTGAGTAACTAAAAGAGGGTGAGAGGCATTTAAATTATATATCATGCTTCTAGGTTACACAACAACTAATATGCCAGATTAATGTCAATCCATTCCCACAAGTGCTAACCCTGATTTTCCTTACCAAAGATAACCATGAGTTAGTGACAGATTAGGGTTAGAGCTGCTGGAATTGCATTATGTCAGGTGGATGCCAATAAAAGGTGAAGATTCTGCCCTTTCTGTATACTTACAAAAAACTTAAGTCATTTGCAACTTTGCCATTCTGTAGGCAAGTCAACTCACTTCTCTGAATCTGTTTCCTAAACAACAGCAAGAAAAGGGTAAACTAAAACATCTAAAACCCCTTCCAACCACATTCTTTTAAGTAAGTGGGGTCACCAAGAACAGAGAACAGAGAGGGAACAAGGGTCACTAATGGCAAAAGTTTTTCTGGAATCGAAGCTTTTCCTGGATCAGGCCTTGCTATCCCTAAGTTTAGACTAGTTTCTTGAGCTTTATATGTGTAAGAACCTTGGAGAAAAACAAAGAAAAGGGTATGCTTCTTAGCTGGTTAACTGTTTTCATCCTGGGCTGCCCTGAATGACTCAAATATACTTCACTAGTCAGGGCTCACTTCTGAGAACATTACAAAGAGCTAAAAGTCACACTGAACCTACTTTCACCCTCTTTTGTGGTCCTAATCAGGACAGAGAATCCATCACAATGACAATAATGGTAGCTGCCGGAAAGGAGGGTGCCATAAATCAGGGTGTTAAGGGAGCCAACGTCCTTACCTTTCTTTTAATGTCTGTAAACTGAGAAAACATAAGAGACCAATAGAAAGCCAATTCCATGATATAATAGTAATAAAGTCCACTTGTGAGAGGCTGGAAGAGAAAAAGTAGTGAGGATACCAGCTAGTCAAAGACTCATTCCATGTTCCCAGCTTTCTTTGTGTCAGCGAACTCATACCCCCGATTATTAAATACTCTTCCTCTCCATCATCTTCCAAGATGTGCAATAGCTAACAGACTTTGGACTGGTGTTGACACTTAAACTCTTCCCTTCCACATATACATCTTTGTGTGCTAAATCACTTCAGTCGTGTCCAACTCTTTGCAGCCCTATGGACTGTAGCCTGCCAGGCTCCTCTGTCCATGGGATTTTCTAGGCAAGGATACTGGAGTGGGTTGCCATGCCCTTCTCCAGGGGATCTTCCTGACCCAGGGATAGAACCCACATCTCCTATCTCTTGCATTAGCAGGCAGGTTCTTTACCACTAGCGCCACCTGGGAAGCCCATACACATCTTTGGCTCATCTTTTAGAGATCAGATAGGCTTCCCTGGTAGCTCAGCTGGTAAAGAATCCGCCTGCAATGCAGGATACCCCAGTTCAATTCCTGGGTTGGGAAGATCTGCTGGAGAAGGGATAGGCTACTCACTCCAGTCTTCTTTGGGCTGGTAAAGAATCCACCTGCAATGTGGGAGATCTGGGTTTGATCCCTGGGTAAAGAGTTGGACAGGACTGAGTGACTTTCACGGTTAACAAGGACATGACTAAGCAACTAAGCGCGTGCACGCGCGCACGCTCGCTCGCGCACACACACGCACACACACACACACACACACACACACACACACACACAGCACAATCAAATCAGTATGTCTAGAATTCTGGGCAATTTTCAGGGGATTAAATACATCGAGGCCTTTCCTTCTTCCACCCTGTTAGCAACCCCCTGACATTTTTCTACTTTAGACTAGAACCAAGATGCTCTTATGGGATTCAAAAGGGACACCTGAACCAGAAAGCACCTCATTAAGTGCCAGGAAGCTGCTTTTCTTTCCAGCCCAATTAAGGTGAATATCTGGAACAAACAGATCACAAGATTTCACTGCTGTGGGGACCCCAAAAATACATACTGTGAACATATGACTCAAAGAGACTCAGTCCCTAATCCCTCAAGAATCTCAAGGGAATGTTCTATCTGCCCTGGGACTGGTGATGCACTCTCCCCAACCCCAGCCTACACACGCACACACACACACACAACGCCCCTGTCTTAAAGGCTCAGGTCTTACCTGATAAGGGTAACTGTGCCAGCACTGTCGGGTGTCCCAGAACCAAGGTGACTAAGAGAAAACAAATAATCCAAGTCAGTTTTCAGAATTCCCTCCTGGCCCATCTACCTCTTTCTCTATACTTTGGGCAAAGAGATGGGAAAGAAAATGGAAGCCCCCTAGACAGAATTTAGGGATCCTTAAAGGCTAAATAAACAATTATACTTTTTTGCTAGAACAAGAAAGTGCTATTAAGATGAGAGAAACTGTACACAAGAGCAAAGAGAGTGCTAGGATAGCTTTTGGAAACATCACAACCTGGAATATATAGGAAATTGGGAGGCAGGAAGACAGTGATTTCATTTAATAATCAAAGGAGATCTCTCTGTGCCAAAGATTCAAAAGTCAAAAGCAATCATCTCCAATGGAGTTTCAATTATGTCCTTTAAGAGGGTTGTCCATTTGATCTAAGTTGTTGAATTTATTACTATTAAACTGTTCATAATGTGGTCTTACTATTCTTTCAATGTCTACAGGACCTATAGTGATAGCCTCTTTTTCTCCCTGATACTGATAATTTGTTTTCTTGTTTTTTTCTAAAGGTTTATCAATTTTAATTAAAACTTTCAAAGAACCAACCTTTGTAATTTTCTCTATTATTTTCTAATACCTATTTCATCAATTTTTGCTCTTCTTTTTTTCCTTTCTTTTAACTTACTTTGGGTTTACTTTGCTCTTCTTTTTCTGGATCTTAAAGTGAAAACTTAATCATTGATTTTAAAGTTTTCTTCTTTTCTAATATAAACAAATTAAAGTTATAAATTTCCTCAAAAGTATTCTTTAGCTGCATACCACAAACTTTGGTATGCTGTATTTTCAGCATCATTCAATTAAAAGTATTTTCTAATTCCCTTGTGATTTCTTATTTGCTCTTTGGGTTATTCAGAAGAGTTGTTTAACTTACAAATATTTTCTAGACATCTTATTATTATTGATTTGATTCCTGTTTTAATTCCATTATGGTCAGAGAACATATTTTATAAGATTTCAAAATTTTAAAATTTGCTGAGACTAATTTTATGGCTTAGCATATGGTCTATCTTAATGGATCCTTTACATGGACTTGAAAATAATATATATCCTTCAGCTACTGGTGTGGTGTCCTATAAATGTCAATTAGGCCAAACTGGTTGGACTGTTATTTAAACCTTCTACATGCTCAGTGATAATTTTTTGTCTAGTGATTTAATCAATCATTAAGAGCGTTAAAATCTCCAAATATGATTGTGTAATTGTCTATTCCCTTCCTTCAGTTCTGCTTCCTTATGTTTCACGTATTTTGAAACTTTAATTATGCATTTAGAGGAAAATACTGTGGTACAGTAGGAAAGAAAAAAAAAGACTCATGAATCAAAAAGCCTGAAATTCTTCTTTGACTCTGATAATCAATTGCAAAGCAGGAATAATACCTACTTCAATGAGTTACTGATGTCATTTCTTTAACTGTCTCCTCCTTGCAAGAACAGGACTTTTGTCAAATGCCTTGTAAACCATCATGTACTATGTCAATTTAATTAATACTATTATTATTAGCATTATTTAAGGAGAAACTGTCATGAGGTTACTGATGTCAGGCCCCAGACAGAAGACAATTTATTTAGCTTATAAACCTGGGCTCTAGGCATCACAAAGAAAAAACAAAAAAAAAAGAAAAAACAAAAGAGAGTAGAGGACAAAGCTCTAAAGGTATTTAACTCTTATCTCTAGGGATGCATGAATGATTAGACCCCAACAGAGAACCAGAGAAAGTTCAGACTCACCGACCAGAGAAATCTAATTCCGTAGCAGAATATACATAAATAAAAAGTGAATCTCCACCTAGATGGGTGAAGAGTAGAAATTAGACAAACAATTACTCAAAAGAAAGTGAGCTAAAGAATTCAAGGTTGCACATTTGGGGATAACACAGTTTACTGGTAAGAAACTGATGATATACAGTTACCTAAAAAGCCAAAGAGATACAAATTTTCCAGCCTCTGTTTAAAAATAGATTTCTACAAATATATACTGGTTTCAGTGAACTTTTCTTTTATATCAGACTCCCCGATGATAGTGCCTATTTTTTTTTTTTTTGCGTGACAATGAGATATAGTGCTTGGTGTCCAGAGGATAATCAGTAAAAAACCCAGTGAAATGAACTATAGCATGTCCAGAAAAGGGATGCTTCCTATTAAAATGTCAACCTATAGCAAGCTGGAACTATCTCTACCAAGGTATACAAGGGTGTGCATATCTACCTACGTAAGTGAAAGCAGAGAAATTCATTCCCAATTTCTTTGGGAAACGTGAACGAAATGCAACTACAGCTAGCTTAGAGACAAGCATGTCCAAGAAACTAAGGGTGACCAAGCTTTCAGTTCTCTTCTTTCCAGCCTATAACAGAGTTAGCCTTCTGCATCCATTGACTATTATCCTAAGAGGAGAAGTGATTTCCAAAAAGAAAACCTTAGTCCAGTCATACCCCACCCTTCTCCTCACTCCCCACCTCCTTCCATACACCTACATGCTTTCACAAAATTTAGTGAGCGTTGGGGGCTTGTCCTGATTCCTCCGATGGCGAAACCAGCATTGGATTTTTCGGACATCCCAGTCTAGTTGCTTTGACAGGCCCTCCAGCCTTTTCTCATCAGGATACTGTAGACGTATGACCAGAGTCAGAACATTGCTTTTTCTTCAAATCTACTCATTAAAGCCCTTTGACAAGCTGAGTGGCAGAGGGGTAATAACTACAGTGACTTAAGTAATGTTTTTCTTTCCAGGTTTCATCCCCAAAGTCATTTTTATGTAAGAAGTACTATTTTACACATCAAGAACCTTTACCATTCCCCTATACACATAGCTATTTGGTTTTCTCCCTCTAGCCCAAGTGAGTAAAAAAAAAAATATTAAAAACCCAACCTGGAAGGGAGGTTTAAGAGGGAAGGGACGTATGTATACCTATGGCTGATTCATGTTGATATTTGGCAGAAACCAACACAATTCTGTAAAGTATTTATCCTTCAATTAAAAAAAAAACACAAAAATCCAACCTGTAAAGGCTATCAGTACCATCTCTATCTTGATTATGCAACTAGGTAATGACAAGAGCTGAAGCAGGGAAAAACAAAATCAAAATATGATGTGTGTCTTGGGGAGTAGGGGTGGTGGTGACTGCTAGGCCTAAATCTCCAATGTATGTAATTTTGAATTATTTAAGGTATCCTAGCCCAAAGGTATTTCCTTGAGTGGATAAAGTTCTCCTAATAGCTCTATGGACTATCCAAATGTGAAAGATCATCCCGTCCTATCCTTAGCCTTGGAAATACTTGCTCTCTATCCTCCCATGCCCTATGGGGGATGAACCCTAACAAAAATCTTCCTGTTTTTTTTTTTTTTTTTTGCCCACTTACCTTAGTAATAGACATGAACACCTTTTCAAGGATAGCATTAGGTTGTGCCTGATAAGGACCACTGTCCTGGATGCCAACATGGAGTGCACAGGGTTTGGCAATAAACCTGTAATGGAGAAAACCCAAAAGCCAATTCTAAAAATTGTTTGCTAAGCATTAAGCAAAAATTCTGATTAGGGGACTGATAAGAGGGAAAGGGGGAAACACTTGGCAAGGAGCCAGAACTTTTTGATTTAATCCTGAATTCTGCCATTGATTCACTTGAGAAGTGACCTGTTTAAGAAATATTAGAACATAAGCTCTCTCTCCATTTTTCCCTGGTTCCCTTTATCACATTTTGAGCTTTAGAGTAAGAAAGACCTAGATCAAATCATTAGTCTACCATTTACTGCCTGTATGAACCTGGGCAACTTATTTAATCTTGCTAAATCTCTGGACATGGAACAACAGACTGGTTCCAAATAGGAAAAGGACTACGTCAAGGCTGTATATTGTCACCCTGCTTATTTAACTTATATGCAGAGTACATCAAGCTGGGCTGGAGGAAGCACAAGCTGGAATCAAGATTGCTGGGAGAAATATCAGTAACCTCAGATATGCAGATGACACCACCCTTATGGCAGAAAGTGAAGAAGAACTAAAGAGCCTCTTGATGAAAGTGAAAGAGGAGAGTGAAAAAGTTGGCTTAAAGCTCAACATTCAGAAAACTAGGATCATGGCATCCGGTCCCATCACTTCATGGGAAATAGATGGGGAAACAGTGGAAACAGTGGCTGACTTTATTTTTTTGGGCTCCAAAATCACTGCAGATGGTGACTGCAGTCATGAAATTAAAAGACACTTACTCCTTGGAAGGAAAGTTATGACCAACCTAGACAGCATATTCAAAAGCAGAGACATTACTTTGTCAACAAAGGTCCATCTAGTCAAGGCTATGGTTTTTCCAGTGGTCATGTATGGGTGTGACAGTTGGATTATAAAGAAAGCTGAGGATAGAAGAATTGATGCTTTTGACCTGTGGTGTTGGAGAAGACTCTTGAGAGTCCCTTGGACTGCAAGGAGATCCAACCAGTCCATCCTAAAGGAGATCAGTCCTGGGTGTTCATTGGAAGGACAAATGTTGAAGCTGAAACTCCAATACTTTGGCCACCTGATGTGAAAAGTTGACTCACTGAAAAAGACCCTGATCCTGGGAAAGACTGAGGGCAGGAGGAGAAGGGGACGACAGAGGATGAGATGGTTGGATGGGATCACTGACTCAATGGACCTGGGTTTGGGTGGACTCCGGGAGCTGGTGATGGACAGGGAGGCCTGGCATGCTGCGGTTCGACTGAACTGAACTGAACCCTCAGTTTTTTTTCATTTGTAAGATGAAAATAATATCAACATTCTTGCTACTGAACATAAGGCCAACAGATAAATAGCATTACTGGCTTTTCCTAGCAGCTTTTTAGTGCAGAATTTCAAACCCCATCTCATACCAGCAAAATTAGGATCTGCACTAACAAGATTCCCAGGCGATTCATTCATATTCCCATTAGAAGCGGGTCTACTTTACTTGAATCTTGCAGGTACAATGATATAACATATATAAAGACCCTGACACAAGGAAGTGCTTAATAAATGATAGTTCTCCTTATATCAAACCATTAAGATCTTAATTGGAGGGAAAAGTAGAATTGAGGCTGACCTCTTCCTAAACAAATATCCTTGGTCATGGTCACCTTCCTGCCTAATCAAAAGACTATGGAAATAATTAGAACTTTAGAAGCTCTGAAGAAAAAAAATCCAGAAACTACAGAGAGTGGTAAGAAAGAAATTACTTATTAGTACTTAGTTCTAGTCCCAGATCTACCAATAAGACCCATAAACTTGGTCAAATCACTTGATTATTGAGTTTTGGTTCTGTCAGCTAAAGGAGATGACAAAGATTTTTCCTAAGATCCATGATGATATCATTGATTATAATTAATTTATAACTTTTAGATTTGAAAATTGAGGAATGATTCTCCTTGGCTCTTTAAGAAAGATCTCCCTCTTTTCCACAACCAAAGATTTCTATGAGCCTCAGCTCTAACAAAAGCTTTATGTAATCACTTTCAGAATAAGTCAAAACCAGTTCTAGCTCTCTTAGCATCTTAGGGAGTTGTATGATGAAAACACTAACTGGGAGGTGTAAGATGGAGGGCTCTTGACCTATTTTATTTAACTGCATTCAAATCCAGAATTTATCTCTAAGCGAGGGACTGAAAATAAGAAGCTCTGTTTACTATCTTTCTCTGTGAAAACTTCTTTTACCTTTATCACCAAAGTTCCTAAGACATGGGGAAACACTGATTCAGAGCACAAAGTAATCCACATCTGTAACCCATTCTTCTCTTTTACACAAGTAGTATAAAACTTTTATTCAACTACCAATACTAATAGAAACATTAGTTTATACTTCCTGGTATATAATTCTGTGTATAAATATTTTAAACTCCTGCCCATGTTTAAATTCCTTGAGAAGACAGAGAATACTGCTTTTGTATTTATCAAGGTTCTATGCTCAACAATTGCATACTGAGTGATAGGTGTAGCAAATTCCACCCTTGCTGTTGGAGCTCAGTTTGGACCCAGCACTGATCAGTACCCAAAAGGGTAATTACTTCAGGCAGCCATACTTGAGACTTCCCTGGCAGTCCAGTGCTTAGAACTTCACGTTTCCACTGCAAGAAGTGGAATTCCTTGGGTGGGTTCAATCCCTGGTTGGGGAACTAAGATCCCACAAGCTGCATGGTGTGGCCAAAAAAAAGGTAGCCATTCTTTGTTGTTGAGTTGGTGCTATATCATATCTGAAATAAAAGCACTGAATCATCTCTCTGAATGAAGAAGTAGACCTGAGAACAAAAAAACAGTCTTTCCAATTCCTATTCTTATTCCCTGAAGCAGGCCTCTTCCTTCAGTCAGGAGATTAAAGGCCCTGGGGCTAGGCAGATTTTACCAGCTAATAGACTTCATGAAAGTTACCTACAGAATGAGGATGATAATATCTGCTCCACAGGGTTATTTTAAAGATGAAATGACACAGTTACAGTAGAGCTCAGTCATATCTGATTCTTTGCGGCCCCATAGACTGCAGCACACCAGGATTCCCTGTCCATCACCAATTCCCAGAGCTTGCTCATACTCCTGTCCATCGAATTGGTGATGCTATCCAACCATCTCCCTCTGTCGTCCCCTTCTCCCACCTTCAATCTTTCCCAGGATCAGGGTCTTTTCCAATGAGTCGTCCCATTAGGTGGCCAAAGTATTGGAGCTTCAGCTTCAGCACCAGTCTTTTCAATGAATATTCAGGACTGATCTCCTTTAGGATTTATCTTGCAGTCCAAGGGACCCTCAAGAGTCTTTTCCAACACCACAGTTCAAAAGCATCAATTTTCAGTGTTCAGCTTTATGGTCCAACTCTCACACCCATACATGACTACTGGAAAAACCATAGCTTTGACTATACGGACCATCATGTATGCCTACCCAGTACCTGACACTTTGTAAACATTCATTAAAGGCAGCTATTATTATTTTTACTAAAAACAGTTTGGTCTGGGTACTCCCTGATGGTATCTCGAAAAAGTGAAAAGAGCAGGAAATCCTCTTTCACACAACAGGGACAGGTTTGTACCCTGATCACTTAGGCGAAGCCAAGATAACTGCTTTATTATCTAGACCTTGAAGCAGACTTACTATCCTAGAGCTGTCATAAGCTCACATCCTGTCCTCATTAGTTCAGAGTTCAATGAAAGACGCAGAGCTACTGGCATCAAGTCAGTGACAGCTGGACAGACTTTAAGAAAATCTACTTATTTGACAAAATATTTATTGGGCACTGATATTGTGCCAAAGCATGAAGCATAAAACCCACAATAAGGAATTATGATAGAAAAATAACTTTTCCTGTGTTAAAAAAAATTAAAAACAGGGGACTTCCCTGGTGGTTAAAACTCCACACTTTCACTGCAGAGGGTACGGGTTTGACCTCTGGTTGGGGAACTAAGATCCCACATGCTCCATGGCACAGCCAAAAACAAACAAACAAACAAAAAAACATTTCAAATCAGAAATTTGAACAAAACAAATACTAGTCATGCATTCATTCCGCATCACTTACCTGGCATTTAGAATAACAGAAAATAGGTATCTAGGTTGGTCTAATTCCAAAGAACCTAGAATTAGCATTCATCATTTCTGCTAGACCAGCACTTCTCAAAGTGTGCCTGGACACTTGCGACATTTTTCAGGAACTCTGCTCTGCAAGGTCAAAATTATTCTCATAATAATTCTATAGTTTCATAACAGTTCATTTCTCTCTCATTCTCTTATAAGTGTACAGTGAAAATTTCCACAGCTTACATGACACATAGCAAGAGACTGAAGGCAGAAGTGATGAGAATACAGCTGCTAGATGCCAAAGAGACTCAAAAATGTAAAATAATACTATTTTCACTTTTTTGTTGTTGTTTTGGGAAAGTGCTGAATAAGTTTTCATAAAGCATTAGTTAACATTACCAATACTATATATTGTTATTTATAAGCAAATGAGTAAATACTTAAAAATTTTTTTAAATTTCTAAAATGGTACATATTGATAGTTATTATCCATATAAATAAAAACTCTAGGGTTCTTGATCATTTTTAATAGTGTAAAGGAGTACTGATATACTAGTTGAAAACTACTGTCCTGGATAACATAGAGAACTCAAACTTATCTTGTGATTTTTTTTTGTTCAGTCCAAGATCAATCTGTTGCCCAAGTTTTAAATAATTTGAAGACTAGACTGCCCTTTGCCTGAAGATCTGAGTAAGTAGGCATTTAGTGGTCTGCAGTGGCAAACTCCTCCTTTCCACCTGCCACACCAGGAACATGAGTCTAGTGATCCAAATCCTGATTGTAATATATCTATTCTGCTCCATAGAGATCATTTCATTCTGCCCCTTTCTTGCCCTCCAGATACATGGTAGCAGCTGACCTAAGCCTGGGTTAATTTAAGATGAAATTACTCACCACTTTGCTCTTACATACTAAAGACAAGAGCTAGACCAACAATTCTTTTTGACCCACTGCAACATCATTGACGAATATGAACTATATACAAATATATTTGAAAGTCTAGATTGAGTTTCTCAACTAATGTATCATGGCAGGTAACACAGATGGACTATACTTTTTTCTTTTTTAAGGCTCATTTACTTTTAAAAATATTTATTTATTTTATTTATAGCTGTGCTGGGTCTTTGCTGCTGCTTGGGCTTTTCTCTAGTTGTGGTGAGTGGGGGCTCCTCTTTGTTGCAGTGCTCAGGCTTCTCACTGTGGTGGCTTCTCTTGTTGCAGAGCACAGATTCTAGAGTGCATGGGCTTCAGTAGTTGCAGCAGTGGGCTCAAGAGTTGTGGTTTCTGGGCTCTAGACCACAGGCTGAATACTTGTGCTACATGGGCTCAGCTGCTCCTCGGCATGTGGGGTCCTCCCAGATTAGAGATCCAACCTGTGTCTCCCGCACTGGCAGGCGGATTCTTTACCAGTGAGCCACCAGGAAAGCCCCTAGATGGGCTATGCTTATGTCAAGATGTTGCTCTCAGCTCTCAGGGTGGTCCATGGGTGGATGGTAGCCAGAAACCCTGTCTGTAGCCTTTGGTCTCGTGTACCCATTGTGCATGCACATATTATTTTCTATGTGTGCAGCAACATGATTGAGTTGGGAAGCACTGGCTTAGATCAATTCTGGAAAAATACAAAAATGTCAAAACTGATATATAAAAAAGAAAAATAACCATCAAAGAAACTGAAATAGACAACAAGATGAAGACAGGAAAAATACAATAAAAAGAGAAAGGTCTTATACAGACTGATGAAGATGGCATATCATTAAATGAAGAGTACTGAGTAAATATTTTGAACCTGAATGCTGCCCCCATCCATCTTACACACACACACACACACACACACACACACAGAGAGAGATGAAAACTGAGATATTTAAAGGTAAATGTATAGACCCATAGAAAACATTCAGAAAACAAAGATCATGGCATCCGGTCCCATCACTTCATGGGAAATAGATGGGGAAACAGTGGAAACAGTGTCAGACTTTATTTTTGGGGGCTCCAAAATCACTGCAGATGGTGACTGCAGCCATGAAATTAAAAGACGCTTATTCCTTGGAAGGAAAGTCATGTCCAATCTAGATAGCATATTCAAAAGCAGAGACATTACTTTGCCAACAAAGGTCCGTCTAGTCAAGGCTGTGGTTTTTCCTGTGGTCATGTATGGATGTGAGACTTGGACTGTGAAGAAGGCTGAGCACTGAAGAATTGATGCTTTTGAACTGTGGTGTTGGAGAAGACTCTTGAGAGTCCCTTGGACTGCAAGGAGATCCAACCAGTCCATTCTAAAGGAGATCAGCCCTGGGATTTCTTTGGAAGGACTGATGCTAAAGCTGAAACTCCAGTACTTTGGCCACCTCATGTGAAGAGTTGACTCATTGGAAAAGACTCTGATGCTGGGAGGGATTGGGGGCAGGAGGAGAAGGGGACGACAGAGGATGAGATGGCTGGATGGCATCACTGACTCAATGGACATGAGTCTGAGTGAACTCCGGGAGTTGGTGATGGACAGGGAGGCCTGGTGTGCTGCAATTCATGGGGTCACAAAGAGTTGGACACGACTGAGCAACTGAACTGAACTGAACTGAACTGATAGAAAACAAATTCAGAAAGTCCTTCCCCTTTACAACTGAATGCTTTTTCCTTCCTTCCATCTTTCCTTCCTCTCTTTCTGGCCACGCCACTTGGTTTGTGGGATTCTCTGATCAGGGACTGAACCCACACTCTCAGCTGTGAAAATACAGCAGAGTTCTAACCGCTGGACTGCCAGGGAATTCCCTACAATTGAATTCTTAATAAACCAATCACATAAAAAATTTGAGCAGCTTCTGTAGAGTTGAAAGGGAAGGAGAAAGTAAAAAAGATACTCAGGCAGAGGGAATAGCATGTGCTAAAGAAGAGATAAGAAAGGGCTTAGAAAACTATGCAGTGTGCAGATTGGGAGTGGGGGTGGTGACAGATAGGAGAAAAACTATACAAGCAGTTAGGGGCCAGATCACAGGTGCCTTACATGTTATGTGAAGCTTGAACAGTTGATGGAGAGTCACTGAAAAGATTTTAGGCTATTGTAAAAAATCCATGCTAGATGTAATGAAGCACTGAACTAAGGCTACAGAAATCGAAAGGCAAGGTTGGATTCAACCCAAGAGATGGCAAGAAAGTGAAACTGATAGAACTTGGTGACTGGGTAGATATAAGGATCAAAAGAAAAATGAAAAATCAAGGGTGCCTTCTATGTTTCCAGATTGGGAAACTAAGTTGATTATGATGCCTCAACCAAGTAGAGAATAAGATAAGAAAAGCAAATTTAGGAGTGAAAGATGAGTTGTCTGTATACTGAATTTGAAGTACTTGTGGAACACTGAAATGCAACAGTCTGGTAAGGCAAATAAACCTGGAAAAGGGGGCTTAAGATAACATATACACAAAGATATGAGAAAGAAGAGAGAGAATGAGAATACAGGTGGTAGCTAAAATTATGAGGGTGGATTGACTGCATAAGAAAGGAATATAAACTAAAAAGAGAACGAAGGTAAGAATACTAGGAAACACAACATAAAAGGTGAATTTAGGTGGTGGGAAGGTCAGAGGGGGAGTCGTGTCAAATGAGGCAGAGATCAAGTAAGACAAGAATTTCAGTATCCACTGGATTTGGCAATTTGGAGACCAGTGATAACCTTCACCAAATAAATTCCAGTGAAATGGAGACTCTAAAGGACAGGAGTGAGTTAGAGCAGTAAAAATATAAAGAAGAGAAAAAAAGAAGTGGAAATAGCTAGGGCTCTCTCACAAATCTTGACTAAGAAGAGAAAGGAATATCTTCACTTAGTGCAACAGAACCACTTTATCTAAAACTAATATCCCTGTGCTTTAGATCCATTCTCTTCCTGATCAGAAATTTCATTCTATTTAGTCCTCTTTTTTTCCTATTATTTTCAGCTTTGTTCTCTACTTGTTTCTTCTCAGACCTTGAATATGCTCAAGTTTTCCCAACCTAAAACAGCTCTTCCTGTCCCTCACAGCCTTTGGCTCTCACCATCTCACAAAGAAAGTTCTTGAAAAAGTTCTCTCCTCATGACTTCTCTTCTAACTCCTACTCATTCCTGAACCCTCCTGTGTCTCTCATCTGGCTTCAGTCCATATTACTCCACTGAAGCTGCTCTTGCCAAAGTCGTTAATGATCTTACTGTGAAATCAAACAGATACTTTTCAGGCCCGTATCTTACCTGACGACTCAGTGCCATTTGACGTTATTGAGCATGCTCTCCCCCTTGAAATGCTCTTTTCTCTTAGCTTCCTTTCTGTCACACTTTTCCCAGTAGAACTAGATTTTTTAGTATGCACTGCTAGTTTGGACAATGTGCTATGCACTTTGGAGAAGTTATTTACTTTTCTGGTTGTTTCAGTTTTTTCATCTGTAAATGAGGAATAACAACACTATCTAACTACTTCATAAAGTTACTATGAAGATTTAATGTTCAGTACTTAGAATGGTGGCTGGGACAAAGTGAGTACTTAGTAAATGCTAACTACTGATATTTTCAGGGGCTTCCCAGTTGGCTATGTGGTAAAGAATCCATCCACCTGCCAATGCAGGCAAATCGCCTCACCTTGCTGGCTCCTCACCGCCTGCATCTGGGCGGCTACCCCTCTTCCCAGGAGGTGATGTCCACATGTATGCACTGATACGATCAAATACTATATGGCTATCATACCTCATCTTCTTTTGGGTTTCTTCTTCCTTTTCGTTGTTTTTCAGTTGCTAAAGGTAGCTCGTGCTCAGCTGTGTCCAACTCTTTGTGACCATAGGCTGTAGCCCGCTAGGCTGCTCTGTCCATGGGATTTTTTCCAGGCAGGAATATTGGAATGTGTTGCCATTTCCTCTTCCAGAGATCTTCCCAACCCAGGGATCGAACTCACATCTCCTGCTTGGCACGTGAATTCTTTACTGCTGAGCCATAAGGGAAGCCCTTAGTTGCTAAGTCCTGTCCAGTTCTTCTACGACCCTGTGGACTATAGCCGGCCAGGCTCCTCTGTCTACAGGATTTCCCAAGCAAGAATACTGGAGTGGGTTGCCACTTCCTTCTCCAGGAAATCTTCCTGACCCGGGGATTGAAGCTGCATCTCCTGCTTGGCAGACAGATACTTTATCACACTGAGCCACCTGAGAAGCCTGCCTTTTCCAAAAACAGTTTCCTCAGGGTTCCATGCAGATTCTTACTTTATTCTATACACTCATCCTGGGTGATCTGAGTCAATTATGGCAGACAGTCTGTATGGTTCACAGAGCACCCCTGAGATACACTCTGGGGGCCCATAAAATCAAAACTGTTTTCCTAATACTATTAAGACATTATTCGCCTTTGTTATGGTGTTGACATTTGCAACGATCATGCAAAAAGAGCAATGGTGGATACACTTACAGAACCTGAACACAAATCAAAGCAGTGGCAGCCAACTGTAGGAGTAATTACTATATTCTTTCGTGCTATAGCCTCTTGGTTAACAACGATGCCAGTTTCACTAAAGCATGCCCTTGATGAAGCAATACAAATGATTAATTTTATTAAATGCCTACTCTTGGGACTTCCCTGGTGGTTCAGTGGCTAAGACTCCATGTTCCCAAAACATGGGGCCCAGGTTCAATCCCTGGTCAGGGAACTAGATCCCACATGCTGCATGGGATTTTTTTGCATGCCACAAGAAGATCAAAGACTCCACATACCACAACTAAAACTCAGAGTAGCCAAATAAATAAACAAAATTTTTTTTTTTTAAAGCCAATCCTTGGGTACATTTTAAAAAAAGTAGTCTGCGATAAGATGGGAAGTACACAGAAAGCACTTTTACTGCATACCGAGGGATATGGCTGTCTCAACGAAATGCACTTGTTTGACTGAATTGTATGTTCAACTAAATCACTTTTTTCAAAGAACACCATTTTTACCCACAAGAATGACTGACAGAAAAACTAAGGTTATTCAGGACCTGCGTACTTAAGATACATTTTCTTAAAAGTGAATGAAAAGAGCCTGTTACTTAAACAAAAACAAACATTCTTTCCATTGGTAAAATTCAAGCTTTTAAGTGACAGTTTGAATTTTAGAGAATTCATATCTGCCTTTGAGCTCGACAACATCCCAATACATACTTCAAGGCTTTTCTAATGAGACTGTTAGAATGAGATTAACTATATGATTTTTATTAGTACCATATTATGAAATGTACATTTAAAAGATTTGTATAACTTAGGGAACCAGTATTTTTTCACGTGACCAATACATGACATCCATACAAAGTGTATGACAGACTGGTGGATTTTAACCTGAATGAAAAGCTCAATGATATGGTTTCAGATTCCACAATGCAACCAACCTTTCTTGTGTTTTGGCATAACAGCAAAGATGAAATACTTTCCCTTTCCAATAACATCTGTGTAAAGTCAGCTTTTACTTATATACTTCAACCAAACCAACATATTACAAGGAATTGAATGTAGAAGCCAGAGAGGAAAATCCAGCTATCTTCTACTAAGCTAGACATCAAAGAGATCTGCAAAATTATAAAACCAATGTTCTTCTCGCTGAATTTTTTTTGTCTGGAAAATTATCTTTCAAAAATATGTTATTTATGTTAATGTAATAGGCTTATCTTTGTTATTTTTAATGAAATAATAAGTATATCTCTTAAATTTCTCAATTTTGATTTCAAATATGAAAACATTGATAGGTATATGTAACCCACATTTAGAAAACCTTTTTGGGATCCTCAAACAGTTTTTAAGAGTAAAAAAAAAAAATAATGCTGAGAACAAAAGATTTACAAATTTCTAAATTATACTATTTATTCATTTACATGCAGTTGACTCCTAGCCATATATTATTTTGTATATTCCCTAAACATATGCATCCATATCAGTGTATTTTTCTGAGTAAATTCTTAAGAGGACAGGATTTGCTATGCAAGCACATATATGTGCTTGCTGTGTACGAGGTACTGCACTTCTCAGGGATGCCTATACCACCAAATCCAAAATTTCTTGCATGGTCCATGCACAAGTAATCTTTGCAGGTTTTTTAAGGACTTTTTTTTTTTTTTAATTGGCCAATTTGCTCTTAAAACAAAGCAGAAACAAACTACAAAAAAGAAAACCTTTATGACATATCCTATCCTAAGCCACCACAAGGCATATACTGGATTATACCAGACTATTCTTCACTCCCATTGCCATCAGTTAGCTTCACTTAGATCTATAAGAATTAAGATGATTAATAACTGTGCAATTGGATGAACCTACTTGGTACTGTCATGAGAAAAGAAGGATCAACATTCTACTTATACACCTTATTATGAAGGAAATAAGTCTCGAGATTAAGAATTACTTAGAGTATATATTAAAATGTTTCACTAACACAAACTAATTTAAGACTAAGTTGTAGTTTTATTATAGAGTAGCTAATGAATATTTTATAGAGCAGCAGTTCTCAAAATATTGCTGGAGAACTGCTGTGTGTCAGTGAGTGTGTTCTTGCTCAGCTATGTCCAACTCTGCGACCCCATGGACTGTAGCCCACAAGGCTACTCTGTCCATGGGATTTTCCTGACAAGAATACTGGAATGGATTGTCATTTCCTTCTCGAGGGGATCTTCCCGAACCAGGGATCAAACCCATGTCTCCTACTATACCACTTCGTCATCTGGAGAACAGCTGCAGTTCCCTAAGACTCTCACTGTTTCATAACTCTTCCTTTTCCAACTACGTACATATGTTTTATTTCATTAAACATATTCACCTTTTTTAAGTGGATGAACGCTGGGCTGGAAGAAGCGCAAGCTGGAATCAACATTGCCGGGAGAAATATCAAAACCTCAGATATGCCGATGACACCACCCTTGTGGCAGAAAGTGAAGAGGAACTAAAAAGCCTCTTGGTGAAAGTGAAAGAGGAGAGTGAAAAAGTTGGTTTAAAGCTCAACATTCAGAAAACGAAGATCATGGCATCTGGTCCCATCACTTCATGGCAAATAGATGGGGAAACAGTGGAAATAGTGTCAGACTTTATTTTTTTGGGCTCCAAAATCACTGCAGATGGTGACTGCAGCCATGAAATTAAAAGAAAAGTTATGACTAACCTAGATAGCATATTCAAAAGCAGAGACATTACTTTGCCAACAAAGGTCCGTCTAGTCAAGGCTATGATTTTTCCAGTGGTCATGTATGGATGTAAGAGTTGGACTGTGAAGAAGGCTGAGCGCCGAAGAATTGATGCTTTTGAACTGTGGTGTTGGAGAAGACTCTTGAGAGTCCCTTGGACTGCAAGGAGATCCAACCAGTCCATTCTGAAGGAGATCAGCCCTGGGATTTCTTTGGAAGGACTGATGCTAAAGCTGAAACTCCAGTACTTTGGCCACCTCATGCGAGAGTTGACTCATTGGAAAAGACTCTCATGCTGGGAGGGATTGCGGGCAGGAGGAGAAGAGGGCGACAGAGGATGAGATGGCTGGATGGCATCACTTAATTCGATGGACATGAGTCTGGGTGAACTCTGGGAGTTGGTGATGGACAGGGAGGCCTGGCGTGCTGCGATTCATGGGGTCGCTAAGAGTCGGACATGACTGAGTGACTGAACTAAACTGAACTGAATTATACTACTTAATTTGCTTAAACCAGAAACACAAATGCATGCCAAATAATAGATAGATTAGTAGTATTAGTATTAGTTGCTCAATTGTGTCCAACTTTTTGTGACCCCATGGACTGTAGCCTGCCAGGCTCCTCTGTCCATGGGATTCTCTAGGCAAAAATACTGGAGTGGGTTAGATAAAAGTTAACAAAAGGCTCTTTCTTAAGAAGTTTTTACCATCCTTCATAATTCAAGAAACAAGTGCTTGTGGGACATTAAGCCTATATTTCAGTTAATAATGTTAAAAGGAACCATGTCCACCTCTTCCAAACTCCCATGACTTAATCCTGTGCACACACTCATTACTCTATTTTAACCACTGTTTTTCTTGTTCTCTTCCTGCAGGCAGGCACTATGACTTACTTTTTCACTCTTGGCACACAGTTTGATATCTGATATACACTAAGTTCTCAATACATAATCATTGAAGAATGAACAGATGAACAAATGGGTAAAAATTTAATTCTCAACTAAAAAGGTATAAAGTGTTTCAAGGAAATGTGCCACCTGTCCTCCTGAGTCATAAGATAACCTACCAGCTCCATGTCAGAGGTCACTGATTTCTGGAGAATCAGTAGAAATTGAAATTAACTAATTTCATTCTGTAACTGGAGACTTCCCCCAAGAAGTATTAAACACAACCACAATAATGTGATTTAGTTTGAGACCCTATGTGCCTATAATTGAGACTTCTTACAAATGCTGACACTAACCCAGAGCTACAGACTATAAGTAATACCCTTTTTAAGAAACTCCATAGTTTTGAGAAGAATATAATAGTGTGGTTATTCTTATTGCCTTATCAGGGCTGTGTAGCACTTCATGTACTTGACAAACTTGTTTGTTTACACATTAACTACTCTGATTGAGGTGATATATAAAAAACAACTCTAAAGCAATATTTGGCTAGAATGCAACAATGACTCAAAACAGACTATACCTATTTAACTCATTCAGAAGAAGATTTACATTCAAAAAAATCCATTACTATAAATTTTTTTTTTTTTTAAAAGAAAGCCCCATTGTTTAAGTTTGGCCCAATAAACCCAGGACAAATCACGTTCTGGTGCTAGAAATTGAATCAAATGTGAATCTATATTAAAATTCTCTTCTTGATTATTAATACTTGTTTGAATGACTATCATCAACACTGGTCAACAGAAATAATGTGTTGTCAGCAGAAATCACTGTGTCAACAGAAATAATTTAAAATCTTCTAACAGCCACTTTAAAAAAAGTAAAGAAACAGGTGAAATTAATTTTGAAAATATATTTTGTTTAACTCGATATATCCAAAAGATGATCATGTCAATATGCAATCAGTGCTAAAAATTGAGGTATTTTACATTCTTTTTTTTTCTCCTGCACTAAGTCTTCAAAATTTGGTGTGTATTTTATAATTAGATCACATCTTAATGCTGACCAGTTGCATCTGAAACCCCTCAAAGCTAGTAGCTATTGTACTAGCTGGTGGCCACTATACTGGAAACCACAGCAGTAGGTAATTCACAGAGAATTCTTCATATCTAGGAAAACTGGTTTCAGATTTTTTTTTGTCAGTTAAAAGTGACTATGGTTAACTCCTTTCGCAGTAACATCCCAATTAACTTTCCCAAAGATAAAGTAGGAGTAGATTTAAGTACAAGAGCCCAAAACTCAGTGAATTCTTTAGAAGGCAGCTTTATCTGCCTAAAACTATCTCTGATGAGAAAGTCAAAATAGGTACAGCTCCCCTTCCCACTCTAGAGGAAAGGTACAGACTTCCCTTGATGCCGCCTCTTCATTAATTTCTTCTTTACCCATCTAGGAGACCCTAGTTTTCTGACTCAGGAAGTGGCTAAGGCAAAAATATCTGACGTGTTTCTTTTCTGTGATGAATATACTGTCACCAGGAACCTGACCTTAGTCATGACAGTATTCAGGGTTGTCTGCAGAACTTCAACACCCACTGCACAGAAAGGGCTGGGGAAAGTCTTCCAAGAGAGAAAGGCTTCTGATTATCTGGAGCTTAATAGGAGGCAGATTCTCAGATAAGGGCAGAGTTACATAGGCTTTTTCAATCTCACTCTGCTGGATCTGTAAACCTGATTTACAATTCAATAAAGCCCAAAAGAATATCTTTAGGAATGCAGTGGAATGGGCAGTCTCCCTTACAACCTAGTCAGCAGCTGTATCCATTCTTCCCAAAGTACCTCTCCAGTCTGGAGGACCAATTCTGCGTCACAATGTTGGAACATGACATGGACCTAGAAGGAAGGCAGCAGGTCTGCTAGAAAGAGGAAAAGTTCTTCCTCCACTCAAAGGAAGTGGAGAAGAATGGGGGAAAGAAAAAAGAAAAGGCAGTATACAGCAGAGGCAGCCAGGCTTACAAGAGGAAGATGAAATGAGTGGCTAAAAAATGTGTATAAACACGCGCATGCGCGCACACACACACAAGAGTCACTGCTTTTGTTTCTAGTTACAAGACAGGACTATACATGAGTCTATTTAGTGCCCTGTGCCACAGAATGGTATTGAGAAAGCTCCTTTCTCAATATGCCAGTGAGGTTGCCTTGGAGGTAACAAGAGAAAAGGGGATTGGAATAATAAATGAGCAGCAAGGAGAGGTATAATCTATCTTCTGTATAATTTACAAAACAATTATCTCTGGCAACATAAAGCTCCTACTGCAATACCATATTCAAAATAAATGACCCCTATGTAGCTCTGATGATATCAATATTAAGTCTCAAGCTCATATTTGAACCCAAGGAACAAGTGCTCAGGGACTATGTAGACATTAAATTTCAAACAATTTTACCTTTAAGATCCAATTTATGAAAAAAAAAAAAAAAAAAAGATCCAATTTATGAACATGCCAGACCTAGCTTGGACTATTCATTCTCTCAAGTCTCAATCATTAACATAATATTATAACAAGTTTTAAAGAACAGGTGAAAGAGTTTATCTCTCTTTTGATAGGATAAAAGGGTGGCATGAGTGTGTGCATGGGTAGTGGGGAGAAAAAAGAAACCACAGAAAGGTGCCCAACATGCAAATATAGTATGGTGAAATTTAAGGAAAAAAGGAATTAGTTTCGTCTCTCTCAGTCAAGACAAACATCTATTGCATGCTGAAGATCTAGATTCTGTTTACTCCTCTGGGTATCTGAGTAGATGAGGGTGGATCCTTCTCAAACATTCAATCAGTATTTACTGACCACATGCCACATCTAAGGTATTTTACAAGGTGCAAGCCACCACAATACAACCACTCAGCAGAGGCCCACAAAGGAAAGCCTCTATTCTTGGGTAGGACATAATCTACCATCTGCAGTTCTTTAGTGAAATGGCTAGATACACTTTATTTATGGTCAGGTGGCTTTCAAATCATCCCTATCAGATGAGGCTGCAGCTCTCCAGGGAATGTGGGAACTTAAAAAAATAAACGCTCTGTGTAGCTGATGAGAAGAAAAAGTAAGAATAAACTATAAACTCTATTTATTCTTTAGGATATTCTTAAAACAGAGATAATTTATCAAAGTGCATAGTGTAAGACATTAAAATATGCCGGACAATTTGAAGCAACAAATGCAAAGTTCAAGTCAAACACATTATATTAACCAAGAATAAGATGAACATGGATCTGTTCTCCAAATCCTAGAATACTAGGAACAGCAGTATTAAATCTTAATTCTCGAAGGGAAGTTTAAAGTGGCCATATAGTACAGCGGAAGGAGAATGGGGCTGAGAAAAACAATCTGAATCTTGGTTCCACCTCCTCCTTCAGGTGAGTATGCAACATGTGAAAAGCTGAAAATGTTTCTAAGCCTTAAGTTTACTGTTTATATAAAAGGAAGCTGGAGTTCTAGCTCTTACAGCCTATGGTTATCATATGAATCATTTTTAGAAACTAAGTAGTTAGGACTTGAGAAAGAAGAAAACGTAGGAAAGAGACTGATCCAGTACTTTAGCTGTAAATTCTATTGCTAACTAAAGTGGTTAGATCTTAAAGAGAAACAAAATACCAAGAATGTGGCTAGGGTTAAACTTTCCTAAGATCAAACATGAGATGAACAAGGTACCTATTCTTACTATCCAAGAAATACCATACTAGAATGCTCTCACATCAGTATTCCCACCCATCCCTTCTCCCCTGACACTGGAGCACCATAGAAACATTCGGATAGAATTCCCGCAGGTAAAAAGGATCCTTTCCAGTGGCGGTGCCAGGGGATATGTAAGTCTTCACAGTCACCTGGGGAAACTCTTTGGAAATTTGAATATATATCCAAGTTTATATAAAATCAGTGTTTATAAGCAACAAGTTATCTCCTCTTACCACTAACTTGGGGAAAACTTCCATATTGTTAAACATTTATATGAAAAGCAGAGAATCTTTTGCCTAGGATGATGAACTTTTTTTTTTCTTTCCTGAACTGTGTATTTCCTTTTTGGTCATTATACTTTCTCTTTTTTTTTCAGCTCTCATACACAGATGCTATGATGGAGGGTACCTGGACCTAGTTTACTCCTAAGAGGGACAAGTGGTTTGTGCCTCCACCTCAGGAACACTTAATATAATGACTATACTTAAAGAATTGTAATGCTAAGTTGCCGAGGACCCAGAAAAGGCATTTGGTTCTTTTGGCTTCATTTGCTTCAGTTAAAATAATCTTTATTTTTACACTTAAACCTTTGGTAGAGCACTCTGATGAAAATACATAAACACTGTGAATAAACGGATGGATGGTGGGTAACACATAACACATTTTTTTTTTCACATAACACATTTTTGTGTCAGAAATAGTGGGCAAAAAAGTAATCCAAAACAGATTAATATTAATTTTTCAGACAGTAACAGAGTAGTCTATCTGCAATATATGCCCATCCTCGAAAGGGCATTATTGCTCTAGATACTGGCCAAAAGAAAGAAAGATGTCAAAGTTCCACCCTCATTACCTGAGACCTATGTAAAAAGTCACCTTTCCAGGCGGGGTGAGTAGGGTTGATCAAAATCACCCACAGCTACAAGTTCACACTGTAAAATCACCACCACATCAAGTCCTCAGTGAGTATCTTTATCTTAGCAGTCAGGAGCCGCTCAAAGAAAAGTGAAAACACTTCTGTCAAGAACACATGGTCGCTGAGAAGCTGGCTCAACACAGCAGGCTTACAAGCCCTAAGGCTGTCCATCCTTTCAGTGTGATCACTCCTCCTCCCATTTCAGGCCTCCAAGGCCCTTTCTGCAACTCATTTGACACCTTTTCGCGCTCTGGAAACCTCAGGCTCCACCACACCCTGCCAGATTTCTACTCCTACGAGCTCTGGTACAACTTTACTGAAACACACACACACAAACACACACACACGTCCATGAGCTGACGAACCAAGGCTTAGGGCCTAACTAATCCCGTGCCTCTCAATTCCCAGAAACTAAAGTGCCCTCACAAATCTTAGCTTCCCATGAACCCGCTCCTTTCAGCTTGGCTCTTGACGGCCCCAACTAGTTCTGGTTCCCTTAGCCCTTTCTTGTTTCCCGCCTCGGGTTCTCGGTCGCAGCTCACATTCAACCTGTTTCCTGGTCTGCAGAATCCTTGAAGGTTGGGGAGAGGCCTATGAGACACCCCCGCAAGTGACCTCCGGGCTCTACAACTAAATGGGTCCAGCGTCCCCTGCGACTCTCACTCTTTTAATGACCAAGCCCCAAACTCCCTGTCTTTACCTAGGCTCCACGACCACCGCGGCCACCCTCCCGAGCATCTCCCGCGCGGCCCGGACTCTCCCAGGCCCCTGCTTCCGGGCTTTCCTGCAATTCGTCTTCCGGTCCCGGACCTCGGTCTTTCGCCTTGGACCGGCTTCACCAGCCCGCGCCCCCGGCCCTTCGCACCGCTCGCCCGCGGGCTCTCACCGCTCGAAGAGCAGCCTCACGGAGAACACTCCCGCCGCCAGTGGGAACACCGAGAGGATGTGCCGGGCCCGCGGGTAGCCGTAGCCGTCGCCCTGCCCCTCGAAGTTAGCCCAGCTCACGTTCTGGGGCAGCCAGAAGCGCTCGCTCCACAGCCAGCCCCACAGCAGGCCCAGGGCTCCCGCCGCCGCTGTCGCCATCTTACGCCCGCCCCGCGGCCCCAGCCGCCACAGCTTCAGCTGCCGCCACAGCCAACGGAACCCGCGGGGAGGCGGCCCCGGGGCGGGGCCGGACCGGCGGCCACCCCCTTCCGGCCCCTTCTCATCCACTCCACGTCTCAGCCCGCCTCCTCCGCGAGGCTGGGCCTCTTCACCGCCCATCCCGCCTCCCGGCCCACCTTCCTCTCTGTAGCTTCCCCCGCCGCCTCTTCTCAGGACTCCGCCCTCTAGTCCCAACCACTCCCCTCCCTTTCCCGCCCCGCCTCCACCCAGCCCTGGCCCCACCCCCGAGGCACTCAACTCTGGTCTCACCCTTTTCCTCCTCCCTCTCTCCCGTCATGCTATGGCTACACCCCTTATTTCAGGCATGGCTCCTTTATGGGGACATTTTTCTCAGTCCAGCCAGCTTAAAACGATATCTGCTCCTTGGAAGGCCATGTCTCTCTCTCTCTCCCTCCCGCTCCCAGCCCCATTTCTCACTAGGGTTTATCTCCATCTCAGCTGGTCCCGCCTATCAGCAGCGTTCTTTCTGCTTTCTCTCCCTTTTCTCTCCACACTTTCTCTCCCTTCTTGCCTCTCCACGATCTCAACCCACTTTCACTGTATATCGTTTAAAGTGGGCTTTCAAAAAAAAAATTCTTTTATTCTCATGGGAAAAGGAAATAGAAGGTATATAAAGGAAAAAGATGTTGATGACCAACGTTTAATGAAGTTTACTATATGCCAGGAACTGCACTAAACGTTTTACACACAATATTTAACTTCCTCATTCTATGAAGTGGGTGTTTTATTCACTATTTTATGAATAAGTAAACTGAGGTCCAAAGAGTAGCTTGCCCGAGGTTATATAAACAAGTGGTAGAGGTGAGCTTCAGAACTGGAAAGTCTTTAGACTCCAAAACCCTGAGGGTTTATCCGACAAACTTCCTTAATTCTACATTTCCACATTGAACATTGACCTCTTTTGTGGATCTACGTGAACAGTGAGGGGAGCCATAGGCAAGAAACCTTCAAAACACTGAACTCTAAATTGATCCTCAACTGCTGGAGAACCTGAACCCTGGGTGCCACCCATTCAAACCTAGCTACAAGGTTAATTACCACATGCTACCTAGAATGATCTGAAAAAAGATTATAGAACTAATCTTGTTTAAAGACAGAGTATCTTTATTCCAATAGGCATGCTTGCAGCAGGTAGAGTTTCAAAGGGAACAGAAGAAGAGAAATAAAAGGAGCCACCTTAAAGAACAGACTAAAAGATGTGCTTTAATTCCAGTGGTTCTCAAGCCTTAAGTGTGCTACAGCTTAGACATTAGCTTGTTCCATCTCCTACATCCAGTCCCATCACTTCATGGCAAACAGATGGGGGAAACAGTGGAAACAGTGAGAGACTTTATATTTTGGGGCTCCAGAATCACTGCAGATGATGACTGCAGCCATGAAATTAAAAGACACTTGCTTCTTGCAAGAAAAGCTATGACCAACCTAGATAGCATATTAAAAAGCAAAGACACAAAGTATATAGTGTCCTATATACTTTGTGCATTCATTACTTTGTAAAATAGGGAATTATGTCTTGGTAGGTTGCTGAAAGAATTTTCTGAGGATAATACCTGTGAGTCAGCCATATCTGATTTTCTGTAGTAGTTTTAAGAGATCCCTGTGGAGGACTATAGAGATGGATGGGACCACTCCACACCTTTGCTTAATCAGTGTCAGGGAAACACCCTGGGAAAAACATTTGTGAGGTTGGTCATCCGCCTCTATTTTTATCTGCCCCAGAATTAAGAGCTGCACTTTTAGCAGGGAAGATGAGTGCTAGGACAAGCATGGCCCTGGCATCTCAATAGCTATTTCTGGTCCTGAGATGGGGCACGTGGACAGGGAGATGTAGAGAGTGAGGAAGCCCCCTCGTGATCCAGGAAACTGTGAAGAGCATATGCTTATCTTCTTATCTCCTTTCTCTTTCACCCTTAAGCATCTTCTCATGACCTTTGACTTTTTTTTGTAGTCATCCTTGTTTTTTTGCTGTTGTTGACTTAACTAGATATTAAAAGGAGCAAAAGGATAATAAATAAATAAATAAATAAAAAATAAAAAGCAGAGACATTACTTTGCCAACAAAGGTCCATCTAGTCAAAGCTGTGGTTTTTCCAGTAGTCATGTATGGATGTGAGAGTTGGACTATAAAGAAAGCTGAGCACCAAAGAATTTTTGCTTTTGAAATGTGGTGTTGGAGAAGACTCTTGAGAGTCCCTTGGACTGCAAGGAGATCCAACCTGTCAATCCTAAAGGAAATCAGCCCTGAATATTCATTGGAAAGACTGATGCTGAAGCTGAAACTCCAATACTTTGGCCACCTGATGCAAACAACTGACTCATTTGAAAAGACCCTGATGCTGGGAAAGATTGAAGGCGGAAAGAGAAGGGGACGACAGAGGATGAGATGGTTGGATGGCATCACAGACATGATGGACATAAGTTTGACTAAGGTCCAGGAGCTGGTGATGGACAGGGAAGCCTGGAGTGCTGCAGTCTATGAGTTTGCAAAGAGTTGGACATGACTGAGCGACTGAACTGATCTCCTACATAGAGAATTTGCTAAAAGTTTGCTAAAAGTTTCCTGGGCTCCATCCAAAGTTTTGATTCAGGAAGTTCAGGGTAGGCCCAGGAATGCGTATTTCTAACAAACTCAGAGGTCGTGCCACTGCTGCTAGTCTAAAACCATGCCTGAAACCATTTTCATCCAAACTCAAATAGTTTTGATGGTAACTACCTTATATTCAAGATAAAACAAAAAACATACTAACTTCCTGTAGGCCTGTATAAGGCCACAGGAACTTATACACCATGATCTTGGTCTTAAGACCTATTCCCAGAAAAACACTTGTAACATTCCTCAACCTCTTGGTTGTAAGAAAACATATTGCTGACGAAATATGTGAGAACAAACTTAGTATAGGTCTCACTTAGGCCAGGGGTGATTTGACCTGCAAGCTGGCAGAACTAAGTTGGCCCTTGTAGCAAGTCATGAACAGAGTCTCCTTAATCATTTCAGGTCCCAAAGCAGGCCTTTTCCTGCTTCACCAACAGAAAAATTCACATCATTCTACTGTCAACCTTGACATAGTCCAAGAAGCTGCCTTCATTCAGAGAGCTAAGAGAATAAATGCTTTTTGTTTGGCTGTAGGTGCTTTTGTTTTCTAAGAATATTTAGTATCATCTGGACCATTCCAAAGGCTTTGACTGTGTGGATCACAATAAACTGTGGAAAATTCTGAAAGAGATGGGAATACTAGACCACCTGACCTGCCTCTTGAGAAACCTATATGCAGGTCAGGAAGCAACAGTCAGAACTGGACATGGAACAACAGACTGGTTCCAAATAGGAAAAGGACTACGTCAAGGCTGTATATTGTCACCCTGCTTATTTAACTTATATGCAGAGTACATCATGAGAAACGCTGGGCTGGAAGAAGCACAAGCTGGAATCAAGATTGCCAGGAGAAATATCAGTAGCCTCAGATATGCAGATGACACCACCCTTATGGCAGAAAGTGAAGAGGAACTCAAAAGCCTCTTGATGAAAGTGAAAGAGGAGAGTGAAAAAGTTGGCTTAAAGCTCAACATTCAGAAAACAAAGATCATGGCATCTGGTCCCATCACTTCATGGCAAATAGATGGGGAAACAGTGGAAACAGTGTCAGACTTTATTTTTTTGGGCTCCAAAATCACTGCAGATGGTGATTGTAGCCATGAAATTAAAAGACACTTACTCCTTGGAAGGAAAGTTATGACCAACCTAGATAGCATATTGAAAAGCAGAGACATTTCTTTGCCAACAAAGGTCCGTCTAGTCAAGGCTATGGTTTTTCCAGTGGTCATGTATGGATGTAAGAGTTGGACTGTGAAGAAAGCTGAGCGCCAAAGAATTGATGCTTTTGAACTGTGGTATTGGAGAAGACTCTTGAGAGTCCCTTGGACTGTAAGGAGATCCAACAAATCCATCCTAAAGGAGATCAGCCCTGGGTGTTCTTTGGAAGGAATGATGCTAAAGCTGAAACTCCAGTACTTTGGCCACCTCATGTGAAGAGTTGACTCACTGGAAAAGACTCTGATGCTGGGAGGGATTGTGGGCAGGAGGAAAAGGGGACGACAGAGGATGAGATGGCTGGATGGCATCACCGACTCGATGGACGTGAGTTTGAGTGAACTCCGAGAGATGGTGATGGAAAGGGAGGCCTGGTGTGCTGCGACTAATGGGGTCGCAAAGAGTCAGACACGACTGAGCGACTGAACTGAACTGAACTAGTCATTCTCTTGATATAAGAATATCCTTTTATTGTATTGATTATGGAACTAATTCTTGTCTCCACTCTCTATACTTATATCTATCTTAGCCCTTGAAAGGCAAGGAAAAATTCTTCCCAGGATAATTGCAGTCCTCACATACCTATATATGGTGACATACTCAACTCAGTGGTAAAGAATTTGCCTGCAATGCAGGAGACACAGGAGATGCGAGTTCAATCCCAGGGTAGCGAAGATCCCCTGGAGGCGGAAATGGCAACCCATTCCAGTATTCTTGCCTGGAAAATTCCATGGATAGAGCAGCCTACTGAGCTACAGTACATAGGGTTGCAAGGAGTTGGACACAACTGAGCAGGCACACACTCAACTGATACCCTCTAAATGCCTACCATAGGCCCTCACCTTTTGTATAAGGTTAGTAGATGTGATGAGTACCATGTGGATGGGTTAGAGCAATAGTGAGTCACAAAGTAAAGGTAGCTAAACTCAAACAGGATTGGATATTTTGTAAAAGCCAGCAGGTACTTCTGGATTAACTGTTCATTGAACAGGGCTTTCAGGGCTTTCTAAATTACTTCAGCCTGTAGTGGAGTCAAGCACAGAGTTAAGAGCAGATAGTAGTATCCAGCCATCCACTTTGATGACCAGGCAAGAAAGTGGAACACACAGCAACCCTGAAAAATGTTAACAGATGACTCAAAAAGCATTTTTGTCTCCAAGGAAATCTACACTCCCATTTAAAAAAGAAAGAAAGAAAGAAAAGAAAGCATCTTACTACTCAGGGCAGTTGCCTCTGCAAACAAGGAAATCAAACAAGCAACTATACCTCTGCCTGGAGCAAAAAGCAAGTCCATTTCAAGTCCAGCAGAGGCATTTGAAGGTTCCATTTAGCATTTAGGCATAATTATAAGGTGAAGTATACTTTACCTGGAGAAGGCAATGGCAACCCACTCCAGTACTCTTGCTTGGAAAATCCCATGGACAGAGGAGCCTAGTAGGCTGCAGTCCATGGGGTCGATAAGAGTTGGACACGACTGAGCAGCTTCACTTTCACTTTTCACTTTCATGCATTGGAGAAGGAAATGGCAACCCACTCCAGTATTCTTGCCTAGAGAATCCCAGGGACGGGGGAGCCTGGTGGGCTGCCGTCTATGGGGTCGCACAGAGTCGGACACGACTGAAGTGACTTAGCAGTAGCATACTTTACCTTATTAAGGTGTTGGTTTTTTTCTTTTTAAATTGGAGTGTAGATTTACTTGGAGATAGAATTATTGACTACAGCTTTGACTGTGGATCACAACAAACTAGAAAATTCTTAAAGAGATGGGAATACCAGACCACCTGAACTGCCTCCTGAGAAACCCGTATGCAGGTCAAGAGGCAACAGTTAGAAATGGATGTGGAATAATTGGTTCAAAATTGGGAAAGGAGTATGACAGGGATGTATATTGTCAGCCTGCGTATTTACTTAAATGCAGAGTACATCATGAGAAATGTTGGGTTGGATGAATCACTAGGTGGAATCAAATTTGCCAGGGGAAATGGCAACAACCTCAGATATGCATATAATACGACTCTAATAGCAGAAAGTGAAGAGGAACTAAAGAGCTTCTTGATGAGGGTGAAAGAGGAGAGTGAAAAACCTGGCTTGAAACCTAACATTCAAAAAACTAAGATCATGGCATCCGGTCCCATGGAAAATCCCATGGATGGAGGAGCCTGGTAGGCTGCAGTCCGTGGGGTCGCCAAGAGTCGGACACGACTGAGCGACTTCACTTTCACTTTTCATGCATTGGAGAAGGAAATGGCAACCCATTCCAGTGTTCTTGCCTGGAGAATCCCAGGGATGGGGGAGCCTGGTGGGCTGCCGTCGATGGGGTCACACAGAGTCGGACACGACTGAAGTGACTTAGCAGCAGAAAGGGAAAAAGTGGAAGCAGTGACAGATTTTCTTTCCTTGGGCTCCAAAATCACTGTGGATGGTGACTGCAGCCATGAAATTAAAAGACAACTGCTCTTTGGAAGGAAAGCTATGACAAACCTAGACAATGTATTAAAAAGCAGAGATATTTTGCCGACAAAGGTCCATATAGTTACAGTTATGGTTTTTCCAGTAATTATGTACACATGTGAGAGTTGGACCATTAAAGAAGGCTGAGCACTGAAGAATTGATGCTTTCGAATTGTGCTGCTGGAGAAGACTCTTGAGACTGGAAGGAGATCGAACCAGTCGATCCTAAAGGAACTCAACTAAATATTCATTGGAAAGACTGATGCTAAAGCTCTAATACTTTGGCCACCTGATACAAAGAGCTGAAACATTGGAAAAGACCCTGATTCTGGGAAAGATTGAGGACAGGAGAAGGGGATGGCAGAGGATAAGATGGTTAGATAACATCACTGACTCAGTAGACAAGAATTTGAGCAAACTCTGGGAAATACTGGAGGACAGAGGAGCCTGGCCTGCTACAATTCATGAGGTTGGAAGTCGGACATTACTTAGCAACTGAACAATAATTAACTAATTAATGAAAACCATCACTGCATCTTGAATTGGTAAAACAAGCATCTCGTTTTGAACGCACACAATAATTTTGTTGCCAAACTGCTTTCCATTTTGAAGAAAAATTTGTCTTCTAGGAGAATGAAAGCCTAAGACCAGCTCAACACCACCACCTAGTGGTGAGAGGTATACATAGTACTTCTCTCGAAACCCATCAGACCCATTTGCCTTTTCTACCCAAACTGCTAAGGCAAAAAGTAGGTCCTGAGAGACAGTAACAATGTAAAATAATAATGGAAAAGGAACACTGAAAGTTCAAATGTCAGTTAAAAGCTTTATTGAATAAAAATGTTTCAGAGTAAGCAAGACTGTAAGAAAGCAGAATATTTTTACATCTCTAAAAAATATCAGAGCTAAATCTCCAAAAATGCAGTATAAAGTAAAGCCTATAGCTTAAAACACCTCTCTCCCCCCAAAATACAATTTGGAATATCAATTATGTACAAAAAAATGTACTCAAGTTTATATTGTTCCAAAACCTTTATACTAGAAAATCATCTCTCAAAAAAGGCCTATAATTGGTTTAATTGCACCCTAGGAATACTGTCTGCCATAAAAATCTATACATTTCAGAACTTTTAAGTATTAAAAAACTAATGTCCCAGAAAGGGGATATCAGAAGTAGAATTACAGGGGTTGGGGGGTCTGAGCTCAAGTGGTTTAAGGCATCTTTTCTTTTTTCTGTTATTCCTCCTTTAAACTCATCACTTTGCTCTAATATGCAACATGGCAAATATAAAAGATCTTGTAAAAATATTGCAGCTTTCAGTAAATTATGAGAAGCACAGAGACCACGAGAGAAGAAAGCAATCATTTGGGGTGTGGTCATACTCATTGGCAAATACCATAGCTTATTTGGGACACAGTGAATTCCTCCAAGCACCAAGGGTGCTCAAAAGGTACTCTGAAAAGATGGTTGTGCTGTATCTCAATACTCTAGTTCAGGACGTGGTCTAGAAAGCAGGATGCAATAAACCCCCATATGTATCAGAGTAAGCGATAAATCCCCCATATACATCAGTGTAAGAAAATTAACCTAATTTTTTTTTTTTAAAAAAGACTAAATATTTAATCTCTTAGCAGAGGAATACTAAACAATAAATTGGTATTCATGTAAAAATATGCAAACTGTGCCCTTTATACTAAAGTGCATTCAGTTATAATGTTTAGGCCCCTAAATCCCTTCTGCTTATTCCATAATTGAAGTTTTAGTGGAACAGTGCACTACTAATCATCTCCATTTTCATATTGTCTTTCGGGAATACAGTGAAATCTGGACCTTATCAGTTGGAGTATCCCCCCACCCCCTACTCCGCCATACACACTCCCACCCCCAAAAGACCTTAAAGCAGTTGTGTATATCATCATTGCTAAAATAGAGGATTTAAGTGATGTTATCTCTAGCATTTAGAGTTGGTTCACTTAAGCTGCAGTATGGGATTTTTTTTTTTGAAGCAGGAACTCTCTTCCAAAGTTACTTCCATGTAAATTTCAGTTCATGCTAAGACAGCTGTTTATGTGTATCACTTTGATAAGGGCAGTGGCTCAATGACACATAAATGTAAGGCCCAACATCATTGCAATTTGTTATTCTTCATCTTCATCCTCATCATAGTACCGATTTCTCTTTATCTGTTCTTCGACAGACAGCTCTTCGACTACCTCTTCCTCCCAGAATCCCACATCCTGGGATTTCTGAGTTTGAGTAGTGAATTCTTTAGTGGAGGGGTTGTCTGTATAGCTAGACCAGGTTTTTGCCTTGGGTTCTAGTGGAGACTGCTTTTTGAGAAGGTTTTTATCACTTTCATCTAAGTTTGCACCATTCTCTATAAGATTTTCACTCCCCATTCCAAAACTAGGACTCTCCCTGCTTCTCCGCCCAGCCTCCCCTCCTTTAGATCCCTTGTTGGGCCAGGTGGTTTTCCCCACACTCTCATTCTTCTCAGAGGCGTTGGCATTTTCCATGTGTTTCCTTTCTGCTGCTACACCTCCTCCATACTCCTCGCTTTGCTCTGACATGCTCCAGCCCTTCCTGATAGGTGGGTTTAAAGCTTTTGGGCTCTTGACTGAAGAGGTTCGAAATGAAGCTGCTACGGTGAATGGGCGGCTTCTCTCCTTCAGAGAAGAAGATCGTCTTAGCTTCTTCAGATCCAGGTCTACATCCTCAGGAGCTTCAGGCTTGCTAATATCATCCTCAGGAGGCCACTTAGGCTTCAATACTTTGATCCCTTCTTCCAAGGCACTTCCTGAACTGCCAAGCTCAGTGGGGGGTGGCCAGGCGATCCTCAGCTTCTTGGTTTCAGCTGGCTTGTCTTCCTTCTCCAGTAGGCAGGAGGCCTTGGCTTCCATACTCGCAGTTAGCACACCCACTTTCTCAATGGGGGCATTTTCTACCCCTGGGCTCTGAAGGGTCTCCGCTGCACTTGGAAGCTGGACTGGTCTCTCCAATGTCTCTTCATTTTCATTTTTGCTTGCCCACAGATCCTTGTGTGGTCTGTGTCCAAAGCCTTCATCATAGTTACCTTTAGATTTAAAGAGTTGATTGAAGTGAGGCTTGCAATAGATTCTCCCATGTAAAGAGGCATAAGTTCCTAGACTGTTGTTTAAAAAAAAAAAAAAAGAGCATAAAGTTAACAAATCTGTATACTTTTATTTATACCAGTAGCCTGAAACCTGGCAACTCCAGTATTTCCAGAAGATGCAAAGTGAGAAAAATATCTTTAAAAGCACTTCAGGGACTTCCCTGGTGGTCCCATGGCTAAGACTCTGCCCTCCAAGGCAGGGGGGCTCAGGTTCGATCCCTGGTCAGGGAACAAAATCTCATAACTAAAGACCTCATGCACTGCAACTAAGACCCAGTGAAGCCAAATAAATAAATTTTTTAAAAAAGCACATCATCAGTCACCGAGGATGCTCCACCCCCTTTTAAACATGTTGGTTTGTATTATCCTTATTAAAAAATGCTCATTTCTAGGCCTGAAACTTCAAAAGACATTCTTCCACTTGGTGCATGCTCCCATTTTCAAGTGATTTCACTTCCCTCTGTCCAAACTGTTAAAAAAAATTACTTCCAAGAAGTCTTCCCTAGGTAATTCCACCTAACTCTGATCATTCTATTTCCTAAGTATTTATAACATGTAACTATTTTTAATGATATTCCTTTGTAAAAAGTTCAATCATTTTCCTCCTAGCTTCCCATTTGTGTTAGAATTTAAAAGCAGGAATGGGTATAATGCTCTGCCAATGGCTGGCACTCAGTAGATGCCAGTGACTGAATAAAAGAAAGCTACGGTTAACAGGAGAACCGCAAGCAACAGCCAGAAGTTGGTCTACCCTAACGTCAGTGCTGGACAGGCCTTTACGACATCTGGTGTCTCTCAAAGGGTAACACATTTTATAGGAGGGGTAGAAAAACAACAGCATTTCCACAGGAGAAACATAAAAATTCAAAAATTTAGAAGAATGTGCTCTGGAGAAAAAAATACAGTGGGCGGAAAAAGAACCACTGAGTGGAAGTTACAGACGCACATTTTGGCTCAACAGAAGGGAAAGTTGTCGAGCTAGCACTAACACCAGAACTAGCTGAAGTGGGGTATTAACCCACCCAGAAGTGCCACACAGGTGCCAGGACATCTTTCAGCAGGATGGTGGAAGGGATGCCTGCTCTGGAAGGAAGGCTGGAAGAAATGACATCCTGGTTACTTCCTCCTCCAATATGAATAAAATGAGGTCATATGGAATATTTCCACAATTTGCCACATTTATATCCATACTTTGAGTCACTAAGAAGAAATGATACATCATTCTTTTCTCAGAAAACGAAGCAATATACAGAAAAATACAGGTTCTTCAGGATCTACTGTGTTTGCTGTTTTTGCCATTTATACAGTACTTGGGATAACCTGAAGGGCTTCAACAAGTATCCTCCTGAGATTTCTTAACTGTATGATTCTTGATACCAAGGGAAAACATTCTGCTAAATTAGGTCACCAGCAACCTGCATTATTAAAGCTTTAGTCCTAACGTGTAAATTAATGTCAATGTACCAAGAAGTTCTAAACACCATTATCATTTACTATAATAAAATGCTTGTAATTAAAGGGTACTTTTCACTTTCTTCAAAGATCCTCAACAGCACACACAATTTTTTTTAATCACCCTCCCAACTTTATTAAAGAAAAAGCGATGATTGTAAATCTCTAGAACATAGTCAATTTTCTGGGATATGTCCCTCAAAAACATGACATCTCTAAACACATGCCAAAGCATCCATGGTTCTCAACTGTACTAAGTAGGTGAGAAGCTGAAATCCTAAAATGTTCATCTTCCAACTTTACCAGTCTGTAGTCTGTCTTTCGGAGTAGGCAATGGCACCCCACTCCAGAATTCTTGCCTAGAGAATCCCAGGGATGGGGGAGCCTGGTGGGCTGCCGTCTATGGCGTTGCACAGAGTCGGACACGACTGAAGTGACTTAGCAGTAGCAGCAGCAGCAGTCTTTAGATCAGTGATAATCATATGAACAGCTACTATGACAGCTCTCTGAGCTCTTCTATAACAGCAGATACTATTAGCACCACAGATTTTAGTATTCCAAGTGTTCTAAAAACCAAAGACTCCCTCTGGAGGTCCAACCACACCTCCAGAGATGGCTAGTTTGGTCTGGCTTACCTAAGCTTGCTGTTGCAATAGGAACAACGGAAGCAGCTGATGTGAAACACCTGCTGGTTGGCCAAGAGACGCTCCATCGAGTAGACTGTTTTCTGACATTCCACGCAGGTCTCTCTTGCGGGTGCCTGAAACTTCTAGGAAAAGGTAAAGGACAACTTCAGCTAGCTAAGGCAGCGAGAAGTTAGTACTCTGCTGAGGTGGGCCCCGGGATTTACTTTGTTATCTGTGGGCTCCCTTACCTGGTCTGTCAATTCTCAGAGGAACACTAAGCCTGCTATAGTTCTATCAGTTGACTCTTTAAAGCCCTTAGGCTCTCCGGAATTCCTTACCCAGACTGTCTGGCTGCTCTAAGTGCAGCAGCCACTGAGGATGAGTGGATCTAGGGCCGGATTGCAGAGCAAGGCTTAGACCAACCACCACACACACATGAGTGCACACAAGATGGTTCTGCAGACAGGAAATTAGGAGAAAATGTCATCACACACAGAAGAAAGACAATTGTTTAAGTGCTAAATAGAAGCAGGACAGACTTGTTAAAGAACAGTTTCTGAAGGGGTTAACTTTCAAGGAGAGAAAGAGCATTTGGCTTTGGGAAGTAGGAAAAGGCACTGGTTTTTTAAAAATTTATTTACTTAAAAAAAGTGTACTTTATTTACAATGTTGTGCCAATCTCTGCCATATAGCAAACTCAGTTATATACATATAGACATTTCTTTTTTGTATATATTTGGAAAAGATACTTGGATAAAGCAACTATCAGTCCCTTCTGCTTATAATCTTGACTTACTCGATCCACTAGACATATTTTTAAATAAAGCAAAATGGACACATAAAATGGAACATTTTAAAAGAGACACAAACTATTTTGTTAGAACAACAGAAAAAAGCGCAGCCCAATAAAACTATAGATTCCATAATCTTTTTAAAAACCAAAAGGAGAATAAAACTAATGTACTGGGGCAGGGTGGGAGGAGTCATAATAGGGAACTCATGAACTGTGTGTGTGTAGTGTGGAATACGGGCAGGGTAAGCACAGCTGCTGCTGGTAAACTTAATCCTAAACTACATAAGGGCTTCCCAGGTGGCTCAGTAGGAAAGAATCCACTTGCCAACGAAGGAGATGCGGGCTCGATCCCTGGGTTGGGAAGATCCCCTGGAGAAGGAAGTGGCAACCCACTATAGAATTCTTGCCTGGGAAATCCCATGGACAGAGGAGCCTAGTGGGCTACAGTCCACGTGGTCGCAAAGAGTCGGACCCTAGTGAGAGACTGAACACACACAAACTGTGTAGTGTATTCTAGCGCTGATGAACACTAGAGTTCCAAAACTGTAAGTCTTACACGATAAGAAGTAGTTGCATGGCCACTAGGGCTGGGGGTAAGAAGTTTCTAGCTTTGTGTGATCCTTGACTTGTCCCAGTAGAAACACCTCAACTATTAATAATAAAGGTAGGAGCAATTTGGTTAAGGTGGTCTGGAAGCTCTCTCAGACAGGTTGGTGGCCCCTTTGCCACCAGGACCAGGATGGTGGCAAATAATACAACTTAGTCCCAAAGCTCAAGGCCTGAATGGTTAAAGTAAGCCTAAAATAAAACAGCTTAAGATAGAATTTTAATTTAAAAAGTCTGAAAATAGACCCATAAAAAAATTCAGACTGCTGGCTCACTTGCCACATGATTCACAAAGAGGTAAAGCAAAAATAGGAATGGTTGCCAAGCAGATTTCGACAGGAAATGAGAGCAGAAAATGGGCAGAGGAGTAAAGGTTAAGATCCATAAAAGGGAGTTTAATAAAATTGGTGGTAAACTCCCAAATAGCACCAAAGGATTTAAAAATGAGGGGGGGTGTGCTGAGTGTTAACAGCAGGCTCTCCATTCCTAGGGTTCCAATCAAAAAGAAAAACTTAAAGACCACAGCTACAACTCAGTTTACCAAACTGAGGAATTTAAATATGATCAAATGTTACTGTATTGAATGCTGTTGGCAGATATTAGGGCATTATTTGGAGTTCAGAAATGTTTCCTTCTTCTTTTTTTTAATTTTATTGAAGTATAGTTGATTTACAATGCTGTGTTAGTTTCTGGTATACAGCTTAGTGATTCAGTTATATATGTATATTCTTTTCATTTTTTTTCCCATTATGGTTTACTACAGGATATTGAGCATATTTCCCAGTGCTATATGGTAGGATCTTGATGTAGAATTGGTTTTTCTTTATTTCTTTCCTTTTTTTTTGGCTGTGCTGCATGGTTTGTGGGATTTTGGTTCCCAGACAGGGATTGAATGCAGGTCTTCAGCAGAGAGAACTTAGTGTCCTAACCACTGGACTGCTAGGAAATTCCCAAATTGTTTTTTCTTATATCGACAATTCTAACTAGACAGGACCTAAGTGGAGATGTCCTTGCATAATTTAATTAGGTTTCTCTAAAAGGACTAGGTCCTTGCCTAGCAAGCAGGAAATATTAAAAGACAGAATAAAATTTGGGTATAATAATACAATTAAAGCCTGTACAAATCACAATTCAGACAATGTAAAAGTAATAGGCCCAATGTATTTACTTATCAGTGAAAATCTTTTTCAGCTCTAGGATGAATGCTGTATTTTTAACACTTAGGAGAATACGTGTTCATTCTGGTTGGTAAAGGCAGAGCAGGAGACAGAACTTTCCCATGGCAGAAGAGGAAATGGGTATTATTCTGCTAAAGGGGATTGGAGGCCTACAGAGCACACGTCTGTTTTACACACACACATGGAAAAACATACAGTAGAAGGGTGCAGCCCAGAATAGAAAGCTGTAAGTTGAGCTCACATTAGGAGGAAAGTGGAGGGCAGGAGCAGAAATTAGGTACCAGGAGCAGGAAGCAGAAGCTGGAAGAGACAAACAGGAACCTTCAGTGAATACAAAGCATTCGGTGTGCCCTGGAGTGCTTTTTACTGCAGCTGAACTGAAGCTCAGATACAGACTCAGATCCAAGAATAAGACCACGTTTTCTTTCTTTACCAAGTAATGCTGCTAATCGTGGTAATATCAGCTCACTCATATCCACCTGAGGTTAGATCAGAGTACCAGCTCAGGAGAGAGAGTTTTCCAAGCCTTCACCCACACAAGGAGTGTTTCATGAACAATTCTTCACTGTCTTCCTACCTCCCACACCTGACTCACATTTGCTCTCTCTTGATTAGAGCCTTCACTCACAAGTGAAAAGGCATTCCTCTCCTTAACATCAAATCAATAAATTGCTAGCTCAAACATCTGACTAACCACAAGCTTCTAACTAGCCAGACCTACCAGATTCCCATTATTCTTATCCCTTTTTCACATACACCCTTTTCAGTATTATTTAAGGTTTATGCGGCAGCTGCCCAAGAGCCCCTAAAGTATTATAAAGACAAGAGGAGCCCAACATGGCAATATGCCAAGTCAGAGTGGCTGCGGCTGTGCCTTCCCTTTATTTCCTCTGTCCTGGGCTCTCAGCCACTTTTCTGCAATTGCCCCCGTGTCTATTCAGACAACAGGAAGCATAGTCAGTGCCCAAAAATCTCTACCATTATGGTAGGCCTGGCATACATCCTGCCCATGCCTTCATGGCATGCTCGAACTTGGCACAGCCACATTTGAAACACTGCCAGTAATAGAATGTTAGACATTTTTTAATCTTCATATTTTTTGCAGTTCATAAGATGCTTTGTCATCTTCCCTCCCTCACCATTTTTCACACTAAAGCACCACGATATCAGGTGCCTTATCAAAGCTTGCACAGTCAATAATAACAGAATTAAAATTAAAACTCAGAATTCTTGACTAACAGATCGAGAGAGTATTTTCTAAATTGTCCTGGAATAAATTTCCATAACTAAAGGAAATCCTTTGGGGAAGAGAGCAGATGCTAACCCAATTGAAAATGATTTCACCACTGCATTTTGAATGAACAAGTCTTCACTTTGTTTCAAATTAAAATATGTAGATAATATCTCAGGGATAGTCAGGAGTGAATGAGGTAATATATAAATAATTGATGTCCCTAAACACCGTCATGTCTTTCCCATCTGAGGGATGTTATAGGCCTTCTGTTGATCAGCATCTACTTAAAGCATTTTTTCCAATAAATTTTTATGACTTAATGTACATTATTTTGCTCTCTTGTCTTACATATATTTTTTAGTTTGATGAAGGCCCCAGTTGGGGTATATGTCTGTGTGTGGGCAGCAGCTGGCCATACGTGGTAAAGCTAACTAGCCTTTAGACATAGTGAAATCAGAAGAAAATTCTGTACTAATGTCAGTCCTCCATGCCTCAGATAGAACACTATAAAAAGCCTTTCATTTCCTCCTTCCAATTTGTGTAAAATACCTGGGTAATTAAACTGAAACCCCCACCATACAGTAAATGTCTGGGCTGGCTCTGGCTTTAACCCTTCTGCTCGCTCTCCATGAAATTCTTTGTGAAAACATTTTGGAGATACTCACACCTTACATAGGTTACTCTACATGTAGAGGAAACATTAGTGCTCTGAGAAAGCAGTAACGATGTAGGTAGTCAGAAAAGAATCTAGATGCCCTGCTAGCATAATTCTGAAAGATTTGCAAAACAGCATAAAACCTCCATGAAGGAAGGGACAGGTACAAAGGGTACAGCCTCTCATTCAGGCTGCTGTGCTTTCTTTCCACATCCAACAGCAGGACAAGCCTCGGGTCCTGGGGCGGGGCTATCCCAGACCAGTAGATGTTCCTAGGGCCAGTCACATCTCCTTCCTTATCCTCCCTCCAGGAACATTTAGGGAATAACTTTTCAGTGGGAGAACATAAAGCTTAAGAGGCCTCTGGGTCTCTTGAGTTGAAAGGTCTGATCCTTCTCACAGGGTCTACTGAGCTCTAGACCCAGAACACCTATTTTTTGAAGGGAACCTGCTATTTAAACTTCTTTACTGCCAAGTCTCATCAACTGAACTGTCTGGCCAGTGTTCAAAAATAGACAAAATCCTTACTTTAAAAGACTAATATCATCTGTGGGGTTTTTTTGTTTTGTTTTATTTTACCTTATTAAGCTAAAATTTGAAATGGATTGAGTCTTTGCCTTAGATGTCCTATTTTCAATAACAGGCACTACTAGGCAGCATGTTTTCCAGATGTGGGGGACCCAAAATCTATTCTGAGTGAACACATTTATTCTTAGCTGTATGTAATTTCCCAGTGGAGAAGAAACTTCTCTGTTGCATGGTCTACAGCCACGAGACCAGTTATGTCAGCAGGTTTTCCTGGAAATGCTAAAGTATCTACATACTTGCCTGCAGAATGTAAAGGGAAACTCTGAGGAAGAGAAAAAAAGTAGTCCTTAAATAAAAGTGGAGATGTGATTGGGTACAACCCCGAGCTCTGTGTACACCATAACCATTTAAGCAAACACAGGCGGTCAGGCCAGTTTACTCCAGTCAAAACCTGAGGTGTATGTCTGGCGCAAACTTATTCTAGTGCTGAGTGCCCAGAGCCAAAGAGGCAGGCGTGGTACAGAGGGAGCTTTATCTCTGTCTCCTCTCTCTGGTGTGCCAGGAAGACCTTAGTGAGGTGCATCTCTTTGCACATGGCTCATCAGCTCAGATCCTGGAGTATGAATAAGGAGGGGTCTCAAAGGTCCAACCCAGGACCAGGAGGTCTGGTCTTGTAGCTGAGGGAGGGAAGCAAGACTGGATTGAGAATTCAGACACACGCGAGAACAGATTTTAGTTCTTAGATCAGCTACAGAATCCCCCTAGTCCCTCAGGCACACAGAATCCATGGCCAAGTCAGCTTTGCTGTTCTTGGTCCAGAACCACAACCCAAGGACTCACATCTGGGCAGGATTGCTGCTGGAGAGGAAATTAACCCTGTGGCATTTGCTACTTTGTTGGACTCCAGATACTGGAAAAAAGAAAAGTGCTGATGGCAGCATGAGCAGAGCTTTGAGGCCAGAAGATAGGGTCACGCTAAGGACATGCAGATCCCGTCATGCAGCTCAGTTCTTTCTTCCTAGTTCACTTGCTTTCTCTTGTTACTTTCTTCATTTCTTGTTCCTTTCAATAAATCTTACTTTGCTCATGTCTCTGCTTCCTTTAAAATCTTATGTTTACCATCTTCCCCCACCCCCACCCCACCCTCTTTTTCAATCTAACCTTTAAATCCTGGATTATCCTTACCTCCCTTTGTTTCAAACCCACACCTCTGTCTTCCTCTCTTCATCCTTTCTGTGCACTAGAACTTTCATCAAGAGACCAATCATGCCCACAGTTGAGAGACAGAAACATGGCAGATGCGTGCAGAAGTTGAGGCAGTACAAATCACCTTGAAACTAATTCTACCCACTGAGTTTCTCTTAAATGTTAAAGCCTTTGAAACAAACCTTGGCTACTTAAGAGACCACCACAGGAGGAAGACGCTAAAGAAGTATAGGTATGTTTGGTTATTAATCCAAGTGGTAAATCAGCATGGCATTAGCAAAGCATTCAATAAAAACAAGTCAGGTGAACAGCCTAAAAGAGAGGCTGGATATATATTTTTTTACCTTTGTTTATTTTTATGGGAATATTTACTTGTTCATAGAAAGGGAAAAGACTGCTTTTAAAAATTAGTGAATAAAAGGAGACCATAGATTGAGTAGCCTAGTAAAATTTTCCTAGGGTACAAACATTTTACATATTCCTTAATATCTAGTATTATAACCAAGTGTAAATGTTACTTGAATGCCCATTTGTAGAGCAAATGGACTGGCCAAACCCTGCTGAAATGTACACATTCTTTCTTTAAATGCACTGACTACCAATCATGTTATGGTTAAGGTCTTCAGACCAGGGAGCCACTATCTTTAAGCTAACATTGTACATTCCCATCCAATGGGCTGATTTTAATTTAACAGATTTTTTGTATTGCTCATTTTATAGGTTTTTACTCATTCATAGATTTAAGAATTTGGACTTAACAAGAAAATAAATCGGGTTATTTTCTTTCACTTTAGGTTTTCTTTCAGGAGCTTTCCAGATTCCAGACAGAGAAATATTAATGAGCCCCATCATGCCTGGCTCAAATGCCTAAGAAAACGTGGCAAGATTTTCAAGAAAAGTGACTGGTTCAAGTGTGCTCTTATTTGGCATTTTTGTCCCCAGGAAAGCCACAACAGGTTATAACAAACACAATGATAAAAGGTGCAATGAGCATTACTAGTAAACCAGTGTCTACAGGCTCCAAGAGAAATCACCATCATACCTTCACTGCTTTGGGAGGAGAACTTTCAGAAAGGCTGGAGGCTCTGGCATCTGGACTTAATGGCTTGGGATGCACAGGCTGCTGGACCTCACTCTTGACCTGGGAGTTACCTGCTTGAGTTACAGAAGGAAGACATTTCATGGTATCTCAAGAGAAGTATCAGAAAAGGTTCTTCCCCAAAGCCAAGTTTAGGCACCTCCACTATCGACAGGTCCTTTCAACATCAGGAAAAACAAAAAACACTGCTTTTCCATTGAAGAATATTCTAATACTAAAAGCTATGCTGTTAGATTCTCTCATAAATTGGGGTGTCAACGCAGAGGGTTTCTCATCCTTTGCCACACGCAGCTGAACCCAAACCACCCTACAGAAGGAAACTTCTGCCCTGTAGCATTTGTCATTTTTAAAGGCTGCTTGTAGGCTTTGATGGCTTTTTGGCAGTTAGCACTCCCAATAACTCCTTCTGGGGTGTTCCAACTGAATTTGGGAAAATGGGGGAATGTGTGGGCAGAAATTTCAAAACACATGCTCATGTATATGTGTGTATATAATTTGATACCATCTTCTTGGTCAGTCCTACAGCAAATATCCATGGATGAAGATTATGGGAAAAGGCTCCATAAAATTTTTTTCATAGTCATTGACATGTCACTTACATAAGTTAATTTCCTGCCAGTATATTCATTGTGTGGAAAACTCAGAAGAGGCACAGAGAAGTCATTCACGCAGTTACTAAGGAACCATAAAAGAATTCCCTAAAATCTAGAGTTATGTCAACAAAGTATTGAAAGATTAAGGCTTACTTTTCAAAAAAATGTTTTCAAACCTAGTCAAAACTCAGAAAAATTTCTAGTCCAAGCAAAATGATTGCAAATGGAATGTTCTTGGATTCAAGCAGCAAGAGTTTTTCTGAAATTTTAAGGCAGGGTTTACTAGAGATCTGTTTAGCAAATACTTCTGCCTTTTCGCTGAGTTTTCAATGTTTAGTGAGTTATTAACCTGAGGAAAAGCTAGAAATCTATATATATTAAAAAACTAATACAGTGAACATCGGAATCAAAAGTGGACACAGTTAATTAAAAAACAAAGATTTATGTCTTTGGGAAAAGAGGCTCAAAATGATTTCAAAGTAGGATGAAAAGGTGATCAAATTCAGCACCAACAGGAAAGATTTAGCCAGAGGGCGAATTATAGTACATATTTATATAGATATAATAAGAAAAGGGTATTTTTAAAAGGTTACTCAAATACCAATTCTTATCCCCTGTAAATGAATAAAGTCCTTTTTGGCCAAACTTCTATTAAAATGAAACTTCAAAATTATGGTTTTTACAGCATTAACCCTGAAAAGGTTTGGTACAAAAGACAGGGTAAGTTCAGTGAGAGAAGCATAAAAAATATTCAGTTTGCCACAAGTTAATCATATTTCATTGAATTTAACATGTTTCTTTGCCATGGGATGTGTGAAAGGTACCCAGTCACCAGTCCTTAAAACCAAGTGAAAGATCTAATCAGCTGCATTACTGGATTTAATATGTTACATATTCTCAGAGCTGACAGAACTGGGGACAAGCCGCCACCCCACCCCACCTCCCACCCCCGCCCCGCAACCAAACAGGGGCAAGAGAACAAGACCCTCACCCTCCAGACCTAAGAACGAACACTTACGGGAATCATCTTCAGCAAGGGTGGAATGGGCTGCCAGGCTATTCTCAGATGCAGAAACCTACAAAAAAAGGCAGGGGGATTAAGAATCACATTAAAAATAACAGAGCAAACTGCTGTTAATGCCATAAAAACCTGCTGACTCCAGTCAGTCACCGGCTGCCTGGGGGGAAATAACGGGCCCCAGAACAGCTGAGCATTTAAACAAGAGGCAGCAAAATGTCTTTTACGAGGATATTAACATGCCTCTCAATTACAGAGTTACGTGAATAACAGACTGCAAGCAACTGCCAAAAGTGTGCATTATCTTCCTTTATAAAAGAACTTCTAAATATATCTTTCTACTCTCAAAAAAAAAAAAAAAAAAAAAAAAAGGAGGGAAAGTAGGGTGCGAAACAAAACCTTCTATCAGGGAGGGCAAAGCTCCTCACCAAAAACCACAACTCCTATAACTGTAACTCACTCCAAGGCAAGATAAAGTCTTTACATACAGGAACTATTATTCTTTCATTTTCCTAACTCCTTATTTCCCAACCAAACATTCTGCTGAAAAAAGCTTGCTAGTACAGAAGACCTTCTGATAACTATTAAACAAATTTATCTATAACGACCCTTTGGTATTATCTTCAAGGTTAGTTTCCCTTGTTTAATTCCAGTCTTAAAATGGTAGTGTTTAACAAGATGGCAGATCTTAGGTGTGGGTGATTACTTTTCCCATTAGCCATCAAATTTAAATAGAAGAGCTTTCTACCAGCTCACTCGTCCCTTCTCCTGTCCCCTAGTCCTTCAGTATATCTTCCTCCACATTCAAAATCATGAAGGGTCATCAAATGATCCAACATGCACTCTTCATGGAATATTCTTTCATTCAGATGCCAGGGATTTTATGGGTGTTTATATCAGGATGTCTAATGTACTGAATACATTTACAATGGAGATTAAGTTGTTAGCTGACTGCACGTGAATTTCAGCATGGTCAGTTTTTTCCCCTTTATTCTCTTTTCATTATAGGAGTTCTGACATGGTATAAAACAAACCAGTATAATAATAGTTAACACTGATGAAATGTTTACTGTGTTCCAGGTATTGGAATGACTACTTTAAATGTGTTATTTCATTTAATGATATGAAATAAATTTTCTGAAAGTAGTGCATGGCCACAAAAAGCTCTTCAATTCTTGCTTAATTAGTAGGGGCATCCATCCCAAGATGTCCTTTTCTCACCTCCAATTTGGACACCTTGAAGCTGCAGGGTAAGCTTAATCACAATTATGACATCACTGCACATACCCAACTAGATAACTTCACTACAGGAACAGCCAGGAGACAGCATGTGAGGTTTTGCTCAAACATTTCATTAAAGAAAAGTACAAATTCATTCACAAAAGGAGAAAGGGAAGACCAATACCTTGACAAAATTCTCTATTTCAGGCAACTTCACCCTGGCATTAATGTCCTTTTGTAACAAACCAAAGTTCAAATAGCTCTTAGGTGTTGGTTAACAAAAGCTAGGCAGCCAGCCAAAAGGATAGCTGAGGCTCTGAAAAATTTTACAAATTTTAAGGCATCCAAGGGTTCATGAACCTACAGTATATGCTTGAAGGCTATGTACTATCTTTATTTCTTCTATTCCCCAGCTACTCCCCAACTTGTGATTCAGTTGCACTGATGCCCTTTTAGACTGTAATTAAAATGTTCTGATCCTCTAGTTCAGCTCAGAGTTCCAGCTGCAAATCAACAAGACAATTAAGAAAGAAACATGAAAATAGAAATAGGGACAACTCAAGTACGATTATCCAGATGATTATTTTTCAAGTTATGCTCCAAGACCAGATGGGAGGATTTCAATGCAGGATTTCATTTCTTAAATGTCTTTTTTTAGAGTATGTAAGAAAACTTTTTGTAAGACATAATCTCACACTTAAAAAATGGGAAAATCAGGCAAACTGATGCGAGAACTCACTAGAAACATTACATGAGACATGGAAATAGTGCCTCAGCCCACTGTTGTAAGGACGTTTTGTAATTTGATTATTTTATGATTACGAAAAGTATTTTGTCTGATTATTTCAAAATATATTTGAGATATGGTTTTATAAAATAAAGTGATTCAATTTTATAAAATAAAAACTCCTAAATTTTTTCCTGTTCTATTCTTTGAGTCCATAAAGAAGGCAGAGTGCCAAAGAACTGATGCTTTTGAACTGTGGTGCTGGAGAAGACTCTTGAGAGTCCCTTGGACAGCAAGGAGATCAAACCAGTCAATCTTTAAGGAAATCAACCCTGAATACTCATTGGAAGAACTGATGCTGAAGTTGAAGTTCCAATACTTTGGCCACCTGATGCGAAGAGCCGACTCATTGGAAAAGACCCTGATGCTGGGAAAGATCGAAGGCATAGCAGAAGAGGGTAACAGAGGATGAGATGGCTGTATGGCATCACCAATGTAATGGACATGAACTTGGGCAAGTTCTGGGAGACAGTGACAGGGAAGCCTGGTGTGTAGCAGTCCACGGGGTTGCAGTCGGATATGACTTGGTGACTGAACAATTCTTTAAGTCAAATTTTGTGGCCATTAATCTGAGACCATTTTTCTGTATGCTTACTTTGGTCCAAGTATGTAGTATATCTCATGAGTTCCTGTTGGTATGCTGTCAATGTGTGTGTGTGTGTTGGTTGCTCAGTCATGTCTGACTCCTTGTGACCCCATGGGATTACAGCCAGCCAGGCTCCTCTATCCAATGCTGTCAATACATCTATTTTAAAGACTTATAGTCAAGTAAGTTTGAGAACTATTGCCCTTAACCCATTTTAATCATCTCTTCACCTTTTGTAGAATGGCCTCAAGGGTGTCAAAATGTGTAACAGAAACAATGATTATATGCCTATTAATCAATGTAATAGATTTGAAAGCTCTTTTTCCTCATCTAACTTAACACTTGATCATCATATTGAATGAAAGACCAAAGACCAAAGGTAATGGATTGTCAGAGGAAATGATAAATTCACCTGACATCTATCTTGTTGCTTACTCCAGCTAAGCCATGCATCTAACAATAAATGCATAAAACCTGATTTGCTTAAAATCTTCCCATGGCTTTCCTCTGCTGCAGGACTACACCCATACTTTTAAGGGTTTTTCAAGACCAGTCCTGACCCTCTCCCTTCATCTGTCTCTCACCATTGCCTATATGTACTTCATACTCTTGGTTGGGCTCTCTGGTTTCCAAACCTCTGTTGTGTCTGCCTGGAATACACTTGTTTTTTATAGTCAACTTTCCCCTTATTCACTTGGCCTATTTCCACACATCCTTCAAGATCTAGCTCAGATATCACCTTCTTGAGAAAGTCGGGGTAAGTGTCCTTAGTCCAAGATTCCATGGCCACACATAGCCTTTTCATAACACTTGTTTTGCTGTTTTATGATCGCCAACTTGTTGCACATCTCCCTCCTACTCTGTTAGCTTCCTTGCAGGTAAAAATCACATGGAATGATTTGTTCACATTTAGTTGTTGAGCTCTAACAACTTTAATGGCAGAAAGTGAAGAGGAACTAAAGAGCCTCTTGATGAAGGTGAAAGAGGAGAGTGAAAAAGCTGGCTTAAAACTCAACATTCAAAAAGTAAAGATCATGGTATCCAGTCCTATCACTTCATGGCAAACAGATGAGGAAATAGTGGAAACAGTGTCAGATTTCATTTTCTTGGGCTCCAAAATCAATGTGGACAGTGACTGCAACCATGAAATTAAAAGATGCTTGCTCCTTGGAAGAAAAGCTATGACAAACCTAGACAGCGTATTAAAAAGCAGACATCACTTTGGTGACAAAGGTCCATATAGCCAAAGCTATAGTTTTTCCAGTCGTCATGTACGGATGTGAGAGTCGGACCATAAAGAAGGCTGAGTGCCGAAGAATTGATGCTTTTGAACTGTGGTGCTAGAGAAGACTCTTGAGAGTCCTTTGGACAGCAAGGAGATCAAACCAGTTCAGTCCTAAAGGAAATCAATCCTGAATATTCATTGGAAGGACTGATGCTGAAGCTGAAGCTCCAATACTTTGGTCACCTGATGTGAAGAAATGACTCATTGGAAAAGACCCTGATGCTGGGAAAGACTGAGGGCAAGAGGAGAAGGGGGTGACAGAGGATGAGATGGTTGGATGGCATCACCGACTCAATGGACATGAGTTTGAGCAAACTCCAGGAGATGGTGAAGGCAGGGAAGACTGGCATGCTACAGTTCATGGGGTCACAAAGAGTCAGACACGACTTAGTGACTGAAGAACAAGTTAAGTTCAGCATTGCCTTGCTTAGCGTAGTGCCTAGCTTTCAAAATACTCTGAAGTGAAAGAATAACATTTTCTTACATAAAATGTGTTAAATTAATAACATACAAATAACTTTGAAGATGATATCTCTATTCAAAATAGGTTTTTTAAAAAGTCACTTAAGCATTTGCTGAGCAAAAGAATTTTCCAATGAAGGTTCATTATTTGGTCAGCTATAAGTTGCACAGTTCTCCAACCAAAATTATGTGACCTGCAAAAAAGACAATCTGTCCTGGCAGCTGTTAGCAAATTCCCAGACACTCTACAGCCTAGAGTTGTTTCTAATTTTAAGCAACTAATTTAGAACACATGCTTCCCTGGCAAATGGACATCAGGCTTTTCAACCCACCTTTTCTCCATCTGGGTAGGAGATGCAGACCTCAGGACCTGGGGGCACATTCTCCTTTTGCTCCAATTTATGAGTTTTGATTTCACCACCACTGGCTCTCAACTCATTCTACAAAATAAAAATAGTCTGTGAATTTTTTTTTTAAAGTCTCACAATTCTCTTCATAGCCATCTATTAAATAAACTTGGAATGCTAAAAAAGAAATTCTTTTCCAAGGCTTCAAGTCAAATCAACCCCCTAACTCTCAGAAGCAACACCCATTGACTTGTGAAATGACAAAAGCAGCTTTGTGGACACACACACCTCAGAGTTAAATATTTATACAACTAGTCCAAAACTTGACGCTCATTAGAACACAGACACATCAACGCAGACACACACACCAACCCTCCCCCTCCCACCCTGCTGCCCAGCATACAATACTCTCGTGATTCACTCTTCTAGCAGCACAGCTTGTGGGAATGCAAAGCTGGTGAGTTTTATCAGAAAAGACCATTCTGGAGCAGGGGAAAGGAGGTGCCAAGTGCCAATAATTAAGAAAAGATACTGACCATATATATAAATGCCCGGCCTGGAAAGAAAGACAGGGATGATGCATATATATAAGAATTGAAATTATACTTAATGATACCGTAAAATAGCCTTTTGTTGTGAGACTATCAAAAACATATTTTGGTGGGTTTTTTTTTTTTTGCATAAAATTCATATAGTATACTAAAGACATACCTTATTCTAGTTCTCATAATAGAGCTTCAACATAAAAAAGCAGACGTGAGTCAGAAGGAGTGAGCAAAATCATATTTGTTTTCCTTGCAAAGAACACTTGAGGCAAAATATTAAAATCAACTTTATTACTAGATCCAAAATCAATACAGAGGTAGATGAAAATGGACATTTCCTACCTTTAGCCTACTAGTAATCTAATACCTTTCTTGTTCTTTGTGATTCTTCAGGTATAGGGCGAAAACAATCCATTTATGGCCACAAGGCCAATGAATGGAGTGTCAGTTGGACTGACTGTCTCAGGTGTGAATTCCAGATTAAGGCCCACAGCTCTGGCAGCTAACACTGCAGAACCAACCGTACAACAACCAGAAACTTATTCCTGATCTCGCCTCAAAGCCCAGCCCTCCCTGTAGCGGCCTAAGAAATTCTTTTGGGATGAGACAGAATGTGCTTTTTACAAGAATTCCTTAAGGCTTTTCAACTCTTAAAATTTACAGAGCAGAAGAATCGCAATGTAGAAACTCTCATTAGGAGTTGAAAAAACAGTTACCAAACAGGTTTTTCCACTTAGAGAGTCACCTAGTCGGAATGTTTATAGCAGGAGGTCACTGAGAAGCAGCAAAATCCTGCAAGAGGGAATTAAGCTCCACAGATCATGTTTGCTGTATTTCCTGACCTGCCTTTTAAGAGAAGTCTACATTTGCTTATTTTTTCACACTCCCAATGAATAACAAGCCTGTGATGGCCTACTTCACTACTTATTTACACACATTATCTCTTCTTAAAACTGTAGTGAAAAATCAAGATGAGATTATTCACTGCCCAGAGACTTGGTCTACCAATAAATACTATTGGAAAAGGCATATACTTCATCCTGTGGGGGAAAGAAGGGTCAGTTCCGAGAATACACACTGTGATTTCTAACAGACACTGGTTCAGTCTGCTTGGGAACAAATAAAATCTAATACTATTCTTCCAATTTTATTAGAAAATAATAATCAAGAGATTAATAATTTGTCATTTGAAATCTTAGAAGGAACAGATGTTTGAAAGATACAAATATATGTGTACATGTGTATATATGCGTGTGTACTTATGAATAAATGGCATTTAAAAGGTAACTTCACATAAGCGGTTCTGTTGTGTCCTCCTGCCAGTTAAACCTAGGAAAGCGTAACATGTAAAGATCCTCCATTGTATTAGAATACCACGTTTTTGTGCTTACAGAGTACCTCACCCTCCTATCATTTCTCCCTTTTTTTCTTATCCACTATTCTATTTCTTTAGAAAAGTATTACATCCTAGGAATTAAATATTAAGTGGATCATATGTTGTATGATTTCATTTACGTGAAAGGTCCAGACCCAGAAAATCCATAAAAACAGACAGTGGATTAGGGGTTGCTAGGGGATAAGGAAAGTGTAGAATTGGGAGTCACTGAACGGGGATGGGTTTCTTTTGGTGGTGATGGAGAAGTTTTAGAGTTAGACAGTGGTGATGGTTGTACAACCTTGGGAATATATTAAAATTCACTGAATTGCATATTTTAAAATGGTGATTTTTATGTCAGGTGAATTATATATGAATAAAAATTGCAGAAAAATGTCCCATCCCACATTAATGTTGAATATATTCAATATTTCTCTCCAGTGTTCTCCCTTTCTCCTCTCAAAGACAAAAATAAGTGTTTATATTAAAACTAATAAAATACTACTTTTTTTTTTTTTGGCCACTATGCAGCTTGTGGGATCTTAGTTCCCGGACCAGAGACTGAACCTGGGTCCTTGGCAGTGAAAGCACTGAGTTTAACCACTGAACTGCTAGGGAACTCCCCCAAACACTACTTCTTTAACAACAAGATTAAGAAGAGACAGGAAAATTCTCAATGGTATTACTGATGGTAACATCACCAAAGAAAAGGTGGGTGGGGATAAGGCCTAGGAAAACAAAGTCAGAACATGGTAAGGATTAGAAATGAAGCTGCTGCCGCTGCCGCCGCTGCTAAGTCACTTCAGTCGTGTCTGACTCTGTGCGACCCCACAGACGGCAGCCCAACAGGCTCCGCCGTCCCTGGGATTCTCCAGGGAAGAATACTGGAGTGGGTTGCCATTTCCTTCTCCAATGCTTGAAAGTGAAAAGTGAAAGTGAAGTCGCTCAGTCGTGTCCAACTCTTCGCGACCCCATAGACTGTAGCCTACCAGGCTCCTCAGTCCATGGGATTCTCCAGGCAAGAGTACTGGAGTGGGTTGCCATTGCCTTCTCCACAAATGAAGCTAGGGTAGGATTTATGTGAAGAGAGAATGGCTGGATCCCAGGAAGAAGCCAGGGCTCACAGGTCAGGGTGTGGGAGACATTTCTAGTTCCCATGGTCAGTGACCATTTGCTAGATGAGTGAATGAATGAATGATGCCGAACACGTACTGTATAGCTCGAAGAACTGCTTTGCTTGGACACAGCTGCCTGGTACTTGGCCATTCGATCCTTTATGGAGGTTTCTGACAGGCGTGGAAATTCTAGATTTCGCCTACTCTCTCTTTTCTCTGAGTTGAGTGCTGAAGATGACAGCTGACCTGCAAGCATGCAAACAATATGCTTTATTAGAAAATAAATGTGATTTGAATGATTTCAAGATTCTAAATTTTAGGCTATTGTAGAATCAACCTACTCTGTTTAAAAATAAAATTTAAAAAAAAAAATTAAAAAAATAAAGTAAAAAAAAAAGAATACAAAGAAGGAAATCAGGATTGTAACTGTTATTTACAAGGCAACACTCACTCATTTTGCCAACATTAAGAGGAGACTGCTAACCATTATTGAGCGTTACATATTTTTAAATTTTGGATTTATTTAACATGTGAAAAAATTAGATCACAATGCCATTTTAATTTGTATTTCTTTGATTCCTAGGAGGCTGATGGTTTTCCTATATTCATTGATTTTATTTTTTCTTTTGTGAAGTGCCTGTATATGCCCCCTTCAAAACATAATAATTCCTCTCTCAAGGTGTTATGTTAGTATCAGCAATATAGGATAATCAGCAATCTTGACAGGGGATAATGTCCATCCATGGAAGCCCTCAGGTCCTAGACAACCATGGAGCCAAAACTGTTGGTAATGGTGCTTCCCTTACAATCCTGCAAAATGACTCTCTGGTTAACACAGGTTATCACTGACAAAGATGAATTAAAAACACAGAGAAGCTATTTGGAGAGAGCAATCAGATTTGGGAATGACTTGTATATAACAGCCTTCCCTTTAATTTGTACCGCTCTTCCTTTAAAAGCATCAGCTTTGAGGTCAAAGGGTATTGCTACTAATGAGTACTTCCTAGAAAACTTTCCACACGTGGAACTCTCTGCTTACCTGGGCCTATTTCCAAGTCATCCAGAGAATAGCTATTTTCAGACATCTTCCTTCCACCTGCACTTCGGCTTTGGCCCCGAGGAATCTGAAAAACAAAAACCAGCAATAAGTTTTGTAGCAAGGATGGGAATTTTTTTTTTTTTTTTTGAGGATGGGGAAATCTTGATGCAATGCTCAAAACGGAGGCCTGCAAATCTCCTTTAGAAGTAAAATACAGAAGAGATTGGATTTTATATTAGTTTTTATATACCACAGAATGTGTTTTTAGTGTTATAAATATCAAGCACTACATATTCACAGGTGCCCAGGGGAAAATAAGTAACTCTATATAGGTAATGCATTCTGCAAAAGATTTCTGCCTAACCACCTTAACCAGAAAGCCTCGGAATTTAACAGTCATTGGAATGGAATACTCATGTTTCAGATGAAAATGACATGTCTCTCCAAACTGTCAAGTCCTGATGGCAGTATCTGTGGTTGGCTTTCTCCATCCCAGTTTATCCCTGTTCTTGCTGACTGGTTCATGTCTTCATCATCTTTTTCCTGGACTACTGCGTGACCTTTCTAACTGGTTCCTCTGTCTTCCAATGAGGTATCTATGATGCTGCCATTATCCCAAGTAAAACAAAATAATTATCCCCAAACATAAATCTATGTTATTCTCTTATTCAAAATTCTTTAAGGATTCCTAATCACTCTGTGAATTAAATCTAAAGTGCTTAGTATGTCAGAGAAGATCAGTTCCAAATCTGGTCCCTTCTTACCCCCTGGGTATTCTCTTCCTCATCCTTTACTCTCCAGGAAAAGCAAATTGCTGGGAGGTCCCTGATATTGTAAATGAGTTTCCTCCACCTGGATTATGCTTATCCTTCCATTGTCCAGCAATGCCTGTTCCTTCAAGACTCGGTGTAAGCTAAGCTAGTGGTCCCCAACCTTTTTGGCACCACGGACTGATTTCATGGAAGACAATTCTTCCATGGACCAGGGGTTGGGGGGGATGGTTTCAGGATGATTCAAGTGCATTACATTTATTGTGTACTTTATTTCTAATCTACTGTTGCCACTGATCTGATCGGTCCATAGCCCAGAGGTTGGTGCCCCCTGAGCTGAGCAAATTCCCTCTGATCTAATACCTCTCCTCCATAAATCTAAGTAGCCCTTCCTTTGTTCCCAAGGACGTGGTTCCCATCACAATGCTTATCAAATTGTTGCGCATTCCTATTCTGGACTGGAAGCTTATTGAGGGCACAGACAAGCTTTTATTTTTTAAACAGAAAAGTGAAAGGTACAGATCTTTTTAAAAATAAAGTATTCCTATGAGTCCCATAAATTACTACATTTATATCTCTCATATTTAGGGTAGGTCTATAAATAAAATTCCAAATTATACTTTTAAGGCTGGAAAAGTAACTCAAGAGAAAGCCTGAATGTCAAAGGATGTTCCTAGACATAATACACAGAGAGTATGTTATGTTTATTCAGCTTGCAATGAGAGTCTTCAAGCAGATTCCTATCGAAATATCAATTTATTTCCAGATAACTTGATGTAGGAAAGATATCTGAAATCCAATATGACAGAACACAAGAGTAAAACATTTAGCAGCCTTCTGAATTCAACATTAGTAAATAATTATTAAACCTTTAAGTTCAGTGGACTAATCAAACAACAATAAAGTTTAAGACAGTGAACTATCCCTTTTTTAAGTCCCCATGCTCCCCCTTGGTGGAGAAGGTGATGGCACCCCACTCCAGTACTCTTGCCTGGAAAATCCCATTGACGGAGGAGCCTGGTAGGCTGCAGTCCATGGGGTCGCTAAGAGTCTGGCACGACTGAGTGACTTCACTTTCACTTTTCACTTTCATGCATTGGAGAAGGAAATGGCAACCCACTCTAGCGTTCTTGCCTGGAGAATCCCAGGGACGGGGGAGCCTGGTGGGCTGCTTTCTACGGGGTCGCACAGAGTCAGACACGACTGAAGCGACTTAGCAGCAGTCGCAGCTCCCCCTTGGAGATAGGAAATATGCCATGTCAGAAATCAGAGCCAAGGATTTGGTTTACTTATGTCCTACCAATAAGACTATCTCTTCTTGGGACTTCCATAGTGGTCCAGTGGTTCAGAATCCGCCTACCAATGCAGGGGACATGGGTTCGATTCCTGGTCTGGGAAGATCCCACATGCCACAAAACAACTAAGCCTTGTGAACCACAACGACTGAGCTCACACGCCTAGAACCTATGCTCTGCAAGAGGAGAAGCCAGCATGTGGCAAGGAAGGGTAGCCCCCGCTTGCTGGAACTAAAGAAAGCCATGGGCAGCAACAAAGACCCAGTGCAGCCAAAAATAAAATTAATTCATTATTTTAGAAAAAGAATATTGTTTCTTGCAAATTTAATATACATTTAATGTACTTCATCTCCAAGTCAGCTTTGCCATGTACATTATTTGTTGAATCTATTTTTTTTTTAAAAAGCAATAGCAACTCTAACCTTGCCACATCGTACTCAGGTCAGCAGCACCATCAGTCACATCCACATGACTCCTATGATGCAAACATTCTTGTTCTGGGAGCAGCCCACCATTTGGAAATGAAGGTCATCAGCCAAAATGAAAAGATAAGTTTGGCAGAATACTCTTCATCCACATCTTTTTGTTTTTAAAACATTTTTCATTTGCAGAGAGTTAGAGTAAAGGAAATTCCAAAGATTTATTCCAAATGCTGCTGCACTGTAAGATGATCATTATAAAAACTAAAATTTTCAGGGCTCAAATAGGGAGAGAGCTTGGAAATATACTTAAAAAAAAAAAAGGAACAGGTTTTGCACTCTTAACACTGGAGCGATATTTCAAATATTTACATTCTGTCAAAGGTAAAGTTCAAGCCTAATTCCAAGAGTATGTGTTACACGTTGCAGCCTGCTAGGAGTTCAGTCTTCTGTCTGTGCTTGTAGCCATGTGGGACGTTCTGACACTAGTGTTATTGAGAGCAAGACCATTTCGAACCAGCATACATGCTGGGCTAGGTTCTTTGGTTTTAGATGCATAAAATCTCCCATCTTTTGCTACCTTTTAATTTAAATCTTTGGGTTAAATAAAGTAAGAGCCTTTCTCCCCCCTCACTCTCAAAAGTGAGTGAGGATGGTTCATCCTCATGAGGATATCAGTACTCTGAATTATTTTCTTTCAACTACTAAAAAAGTGAATATGCAAAGTCATTTGCTATTAGAGAAAAATAGAAAAACGTCCCTGGAAATCAAAGTTATTCTGACATCGGTTCTGAGGAGGAATACAACTTGGAGGTAAGATGGCTTTTTAAAAATTTAAAACAAAATTTTTTGGCCACGCAGCATGTGGGATCTTAGTTCTCTGACCATGGATCAAACCTGCACCCCCTGCATTGGAAGCATGGAATCTTAACCCCTGGACCGCCAGGGAAGTCCATGGGATGGCTTTTAATGAGCTCCTAGGTGAAGCACTAAGCATTTCTTTCAATATCTTTCCACCTCCAAACCACTCAAAGAATGACAAGATCTCTATATATGAAATTAACACAATATTGCAAATCAACTACACTTAAAAATAAAAACCCAAACCCCAAGATCTCAAATGCATTTACTATTAATTTATGATCTTCATTTTACAAGTGGTCATCTGAGGTTCAGGAAGAAGGAGGAGTTTCCTCCAATATTTCTCAAGGAAAGTAAAGGAACACACACACACACACACACACACACACACACACACACAGGAACTCTGATAGTGAAATACTCTTCTGTAACACATTTTTATCACATTTCACTTTCTTTTATTCACATGCCTGAGGGAGCCTTAATTGTCATACTCGGTTAAGAGAAGAGAGAAAAGGTAAGGTGCTTTAAGACTTTCTGGCATTTCCTCAATCTTGGCCTCACCCCACCCTACAAGTCCTCCTTTCTGTCAGGTGACTGCAGTAACTCTCGTTAGTGTGACCACCCCTTAAATATTTCCTTTGAATCTATAAACCAAATGCATCCACATTTACCAATAAGAAAATAAGAGTCTGGGGCTTTTAGCCAGCAGTCTATAGAATTTGTTTTCTCTGGAGTTTTCTTTAGAAATAAAGTTAGGCCCCAAATGTCAAATAAAAAGCAGGATTTCCTGTCCTGGGTACCCCTATTTTCAGGAAAAATTCTCTTTAAAACTTGATTCTCAACATTTTATTGAGAGCTACTTCCTTCAACCTTTCAACTCTGACCTTCCTTCAGACTCTTTCATCCTTCCAAAGTCAACGGTGGAAGATGGACGCCTTTTAGGGAAAAATGGGAACTATGCATGGAGATTATAGGGTGTAGATAAAACCTGGACTTAATTTCTCAAAATACTGAGAGATAAACATTTCCTTCTTCAAGAGCTCTAGTAGAAAAAAAAAAATAGCTCATTTAAGTAAAAGCTACACATAGAAGGAGCACTTGTCTCCAGAGGGATTTCTCTCTCTCTCTCTCTTTATAGAGAGAGAGAGAGAGAGAGACAGTTTTTTTTTCGGCCATGCCACGTAGCTTGTGGGTTCTAGTTTCCAACTAGAGTGAACGTGGGCCATGGCAGTGAAAGCCTCAAATGCTAACCCCTAGACCACCAGGGAACTCCCATATTTTGTATTTCTAAGTGTTCTACAAAAATTATGCATTTCTCTTATAATTAAAAAAAAGGAAAGGAAGGAGAGATAATACTTCATATTTATTAAATTAACATAAATATTTAAGAATGATAAAACCAAATGCTGATGAGGAACTGGTGAGGAATTGAATATGTCCTTAGATTGTGTTGCTGCTAAGTCACTTCAGTCGTGGCCGACTCTGTGTGACCCCATGGATGGCAGCCTACCAGGCTCCCCCGTCCCTGGGATTCTCCAGGCAAGAACACTGGAGTGGGTTGCCATTTCCTTCTCCAATGCATGAAAGTGTTAGCACTGTTAAATAATATAATCTTTGATAATAAGCTAAAAATATGCAAGAAGAATGTTCAATGAATTATGTCTTTTGACCATGGTAACACCATTCAATAATATGGCTCCCCTACCAACTAAAAATAAAATGTTTCTGCCAAGATGTTTAGAGCTTTTTAATTAGGCTGGAAAAGAATCTAATTACTGGGGAATGATTAAAATGTATAATTAAATAACCTATTGCTGTGAAAGGATAACTACATGAACTAGGAAGGTACAAAGGAAGGTGTATATAAAAAAGACCAAACCAAAGATAAAGAACACAAAACAGAGCACACGGTACCTAAAACTATGTAAAATCTAGTTATGCAATGATAAAGATTTCACTGTGCACAAATGTGTGCACAGTTGGTAAAGGTTACTCTTTTTTCAAAGATATTTGACTTTTTCTGGTTTACCCTGTGTATGATTGCTCATACAACTAATTTATATAAGAAAAACACACCTACCAAACCCACAGCCTTCTAAGTCAAGAGTTTTAGTACAGATCTCTTACATTCCAATGTACTTCTCTTCATTGCCCTGATGTCTTTTATTCAGTAAAAAGACTATAAAATGTAAAAAGAGGGACTTCCCCGGTGGTCCAGTGGTTAAGAATTCACCTGTCAATGCAGGGGACACAGGTTCCATTCCTGGTCCATGAAGATTCCACATGCAGTGGAGCAAGAAAGCCCATGTGCCACAACTACTGAGCTGGTGTGCCTAGAGCCATGCTCTGCAACAAGAGGAGCCACTGCAATGAGAAGCCCGCACAGCACAAAGAGTAGACCCTGCTCACCGCAACTAGAGAAAGTCCCCGCGCAGCAAAGGAGACCCAGGGCAGCCAAAAGAATAAATACATAAATAATTTTTTTTAATGTAAAAAGAAGACAGATATGAGTTGAAGTCTTTGAGAAGACAGCTGTTAATATGTTTTAATTTTTTCCTGGTTTCCTTGGATTGCAAAAATATGTAAGGCCAGATGTTTTTATCCAATAAATAGCTACTATAACATCCATGAAGACAGTGTTTATGGCAGAAGTGGTAGTACTACACTATTTCAGTTTTTGTTCTGACATTAAGTAGCTACATGATACTGGGTCATTAAAAAAAAAAAATCAGTTAATTTCTCTTATGTAAGCTGTTCCCATCTGTAAAACAGGGGTTTTAATACCCTAACTGCCTGAGAACAATGAGCTGAATTAAACAACCTTTTACAATCACTTATATCAATAGTTCTAGGATTTATGTCAACAATCTTGATAGGGATTTCTCACTCATTGTAATTAATCAATGAATTAGAAGGCTAGAGGAAATGATTAATAAATTCATCTGGATACACACCTGTGTTGCTTTATCCAAAAGTGAGTCCAATAGTATAAAGAAAAGGTAATTTTGGGGGACAAATGGTGTCTTTCTGGCCCCCCCAAACTCTAATGTAGCCAATATTGCTTAGAGAATGTTCGAGTCCTCTGATACTACTTTTCAACAAGTTTTATTTTAATGGAACTGAATAGAAACCAGTAAGTAGTTAACTGGCATGAAAGTAAGCAGAAAAGCGATGCCTGGTCTCTAACTGACACATCAAGGACAGCCACTTAGGATAACAAACAGATCAGGATTCCCTGACTGGCATTTCTATACCTGAATCTGTTACTATCTTACCACAAAAGACCAAAGATTTATTCAGAGGTACTAATTAAGGATAAATAAAATTTAATCTGTGCTTAGTAGGGGGTCTTTACAAGAAATATACTTCTAAAAAAAAGAAAGAAAGAAATATACTGTTATGCATGCTAAGCCGCTTCAGTCCTGTCCGACTCTGTGCGACCCTGTGGACTGTAGCCTGCCAGGTTCCTCTGTCCCCGGTATTCTCCAGGCAAGGATACTGGAATGGGTTGGCAGACCCACCTCCAAACACCTTCCAGACCCAGTGATCAAAACTGCATCTCTTACATCTCCTGAAGTGGCAGGCAGATTCTTTACCATTAGTGCCACTTGGGAAAGCCCAATAGAGAGGTCAATCAAAATAACACTAAGAACTTAAATTGAATGGATGAAGGGATAAAAAAGATATGGTATATGTACACAATGGAATACTACTCAGCCACAAAAAGAACAAAATTTTGCCATCTGCAGAAACATGGATGGACTTAAAGGGTATTATGCTAAGTGAAATACATGGGATGGAGAAAGATAAATACTGCATGATATTACTTACATGTAGAGTCTAAAAAATACAACAAACTAATGAATATAACAAAAAAAAGAAGCAGACACAGATATAGAGAGCAAACTAGTAGTTACTAGTGAGGAGAGGAAAGGGGGAAGGAGTAATATAGGGCTAGGGGAGTAAAAGGTACAAACTATTAGATATAAAATAATATAGAAGGATATATTACCACACAGGGAATATAGCCAATATTTTATAATAACTAAAAATAGAGTATTGGCTTCCCAGGTGGCGGTGGTAGTAAAGAATCCACTTGCCAGGGTAGGAGATGTAAGAGACACAGATTTGATCCCTGGGTTGGGAAGATGGAGACGGGCATGACAACCCACTCCAGTATTCTTGCCTGGAGAATCCCATGGACAGAGGAGCCTGGCGGGCTATAGTCCATTGGGTCGCAAAGAGTCAGACGTGACTGAAGCAACTTAGCATGCATAAATGGAGTATAACTTTTAAAACTTGTGAATCACTATATTGTACACCTGTAGCTTATGTTGTATTCTTTCAATTAAAAAAAAATGTTATATTAAAGAAACAATATAGAGGGGAGAAAAATAACAGAGCAAAATCACATCTCAAAACTACACAGCTATAAACTGTAGGTGAACACAACAAATCAGCAAAAAATAAATCAGTTTTAATAGGATATATGAAAAAGACAGTATTATAGAAAAACAAAGATAATTCTTGTACTTATTTAACAAAACCAGTTATCTACATTCAAAACACTAGCAATGTATTGCTGATAAGCAAAAGATATATTCCCCTACTCTAGGGTGACTATATTAGACCCCACAGTGATATTGAGTTAGCTATTCAAATCCCTTTCCTCCCTAAACCCATCTTAAAATTATGACTTACCGATACTCAATTAATACCAAATATGAACATCCTCAGAATTGTGTTCCTCTGGGAATATAATTCCAAATAATTTACTTAAACCACTAAACCAAGCAGAAGAAAAACTTTATTAAAATAACATTAAGTAGATAAGAGAACACATGTAATTATTAGCCCAGAGAGGAGAAAATAAAACATTATGGATACTTTTTACAACAATGCAGGGATTCCCTATGGACAACTACCCATTCTTTGAGAAAGCAAACATAAATTGTTTCTCTGATGTAGTTTACAGATCAGTCGGCTCTGGATAAATAGTTGATGAACAGATCACACTTGAGTTTGGAAGTCTTCTTTTCTAAAGAAGGTGCTCCACTACATCAGCACATGAACACTGCTATGTACTAGTGTTACGTAAAACTAAACAAAACACAAATGTCACTTCCAGGAACTTAGAAGAAGGGAAACCACAAAAATGTTGGACTGTTTGAAGAAAGATGGTTTTACTCTTACATTAACAAGTGCAACTTTTGTTGGCATTTTGATGCCAGCCATACACAGGATAATCCTGGTGATTAGAAGGGCAGAAATTATAAGGGAAGTTGATGAGCTTAGGAGTCTAAGGAGAGAAACAGCAGAGAAGTGACAAGGTTGATGGGACATGGGAAACTTCCGTTTTAATTGAGATATTTCTACTGTAGCTGTTTTGTCTTTGTAGTATAAAACAATACAATTAACTGAAAGCATTAAAGTATACCATGAATAACAGGGAAAAAAGGATAAAGGGGACAATTTTTGCCCTAATGATTTTAATTTTACTTATCATCACTTTCTCTCTCTCTTTTTTTTGGGGGGGGGGTGGGCGCTGTGCAGCATGTGGGCTCTCCAACTGGGGATCGAACCCTGGCCCCCTGCAGTGGAAGCATGGAATCTTAACCACTGGACCACCAGGGATTTCCCCACCATTATTTTCTCATTACTACCTCCTATCCTTGGTTAGCCCCCAAAGAGCAAATGCGTGAGTGTGTTTATGTGTTCTAGAAAATAGAGATTTTTGGTGAGGAGGCATTCTCTTTTTTTCTCTTCTTTGCTTTACCTAACTCCTCTCCTAGAAGAGGGAAACACTGCAAGGAAGAAGCAGTAGTCAGAACTTACGTAGAAGAATCAAGAGATGTCCATATTCAAGCTTTATTTTCTTGCATCACAACTAATTGGTTTAATCTTGACCCAAGCAAAAGATAGGATTTTAATTAGGTTATGAAGGTAGAAATATACTTTCCAATTATTTGGTCTTTATTCTCCTATCCAAGGATTTGTGTGAAACAAATAAGTTAGGAACCAAATAGAAATAAGTGAGACTTAAGGAGCCTGTCACATGCTCCTTACATGGTTTGGTCATTTGAATAACTGCATCATGACCTTTGAAGATTATGAATTCAAATGTCAACATGATGATGACTGAATAGCTGCTTGATCAGCTTTTTCATAAAAGGCTACCTAAAACCCAGATCAACATACACATCCAGTTAGGGATGTGAAGCCACACTTAGTGTATGCCACCAGGGAGGGCTTCTCTTTCCTCATACTGATAGGTTACACTAATCCATCCACTGCTCATTTGCAGTAGGAATTAGAACTATCATGTTCAACTAAACCACCTGACTTAAATAACCTATCTATTCACTAAAAGTAGAGGAAAAGTCATCAGTTGTCATTATTTATAAGTTGAGATCTAAGCTTCTTTTCTCCTTTTTATTAAATAAACACTAAGAGTCAAGCATTGGGTTGACCACTGGGAGATAAAGGAAACATTACTTTGAAAGAATTATATAGACTGGGAAGTATACAAATTCACACAGACTATTAAAGAAGCATGATAAAAGTGGCCAAAGAGAAGTAAGATATTCTACAGGATGGTCAGGAGGGTGAAGGTAATTTCATATGGTAAAAAACTGAGGTAAGTTCTCATAGTATTAATAGACCTTGATGAGTAAGATTTCAAAAGGTAGAAGTTAGGGGAAAGACATGACTAGTTTAAAATGAGGAGTAATCCAGGGTTTGAGTACTAGATTAGCTGTATGTCTGTGTATTAGTTGCTTAGTCGTGCCTGACTCTTTACCACCCCATGGACTATGCCTGCCAGGCTCCTCTGTCCATGGAATTCTCCAGGCAAGCATACTGAAGTGGATTGGCATTCCCTTCTCCAGCAGACCTTCCTGATCCAGGGATCGAACCTAGGTCTCCTGCATTGCAGGCAAGTTCTTTACCATCTGAGCTTAGCTGCTGCTGCTGCTAAGTAGCTTCAGTCGTGTCCGACTCTGTGCGACCCCATAGACGGCAGCCCACCAGGCTCCCCCATCCCTGGGATTCTCCAGGCAAGAACACTGGAGTGGGTTGCCATTTCCTTCTCCAATGCATGAAAGTGAAAAGTGAAGTCGCTTCAGTCGTGTCCGACTCCTAGCGACCCCATGGACTGCAGCCTTCCAGGCTCCTCCATCCATGGGATTTGCCAGGCAAGAGTACTGGAGTCGGGTGCCATTGCCTTCTTCGTGAGCTTAGCTAGGAGATTGGAAAGGTGGGTTTAGATCAGACTGTGGAAGACTCAAATATTAAATATGGATTTATTTTGAGACATCAAAAGTTTCTGATCAAGGGAATAGCATGATTTACAACTATGCTTAGAAAAATAAATAGCAACAGTGTAGAGGATGAAAGGAAAGAAAAAAAGGAGAGGCCAATAGGCAAGGTTGCAGCAATACCACAAGGCAAGATATAATAAGGCTAAACTGGAAGGCAATGGCACCCTACTCCAGTACTCTTGCTTGGAAAATCCCATGGATGGAGGAGCCTGGTAGGCTGCAGTCCAAGGGGTCGCTAAGAGTCGGACATGACTGAGCAACTTCACTTTCACTTTTCACTTTCATGCATTGGAGAAGAAAATGGCAACCCACTCCAGTGTTCTTGCCTGGAGAATCCCAGGGACGGGGGAGCCTGGTGGGCTGCCGTCTATGGGGTCGCACAGAGTCAGACACGACTGAAGTGACTTTGCAGCACAGAACTAGATGTGGGACCTCTTGGAGAGAATGGCCCATATAGAGAGATGTGTAGACTTATTTAGATGGCTTAGTAAGTGACTGGCTGAGAAGAGGCAGGCAAAAAGAACTGATCCCAAACTTTATACAACAGGAAATGTGGTGAAGGGTAACACACTAAGAGAGGACAACAGGGGTTAGAGCAGGTTTTGGTTGGAAAGATAATGGATTCTTTTTTAGTTTTCTTGAAATCGAGTGCTTTAGTTTTATTCACAACGAGGTGTGCAATCTGGCAGGCAACCACAAAAGTGGAGCTAAAGCTTGGGTTAAGAATTCAAGATGAGAATCTAGTTTTGGAATACATCTTTTGGAGTCCTTGAAAGAGAGAAGACTACCCAAGGGACAGAGAAATAAAAAAGGACTGCAGAGGAGAGATCAGGCAGAAAAGTGGACAAGAACCATCTCAGATAAAAGGGAGTGAGAGAGACTAAGAAATGTGGAACTCAGGCAATTAACTTGGCCTCTTGTAAATAACTCTGATAAAAAAGATTTAGGCGATAAAGAGATTTGGATCACGTATTTCCATTATCTATGTGCTCCCTGACCCTGCTCAACTAGTTAGCTGAGATTCAGTCCAGTTCTCTAAATTATGGAGACAAAGATTCACATGATTTGTACCTAATATATTCACTTGTCTCAGAGAAGTACTAATTTTTCAGCTCTGAGGTAATCATTCTTACTTCCTCACTCTCGCTCCTGAAAAGATTGCTTAGTGTCTCTACCATATTTCTCAGAGTTTTCTTCCAAAGATCCAATTATGTGACTTCCTGATTAAAGCCTTATCCATACTAAAGCTGAAGTTATGTTAGCAATAACCATAACCTAGTTTCAAACTGATTAATCATTCCATAATCTAAAGTAGACAAAACTTTTTTTTACCAGTTTTATTGAGATATTAGACAAATATTTTTAAAGTAATCTAGGCTGTTGCTAACATGGGTAATGATGCTTATTTAGAAGCAGCTATAAAACCAAGGGCAGGGATGTCCCTGGTGGCCCAGTGGTTAGGACACTGCACTTCCACTGCAGAGGGCACAGGTTCGATCCCAGTCGTAGAACTAAGATCCCATAACCCACTCGAGTGTGGCCAAAAGATAGAAAACAAAAACAATGGCAGTTGTGTTTTATACTCTCTAAGCAGTCCATTAAAGGACAAATGACTATTTAAGCAGGAAGTTTAAAAAGCTCCCCCTCAAAAGGCCTGGTCAGTCTTAGAACCCCTCCATCTTCCTAGACCCAATAGCAATCAGGCTGAATGCCAGCCTGATCTAGTAGGATCTTCCTTTATATGAGAATTTTTTTTCTACACTCTGACCAGCCACAAAAAGATAGGCTTGTTCTAACCCATCTTCAACAGACATTTATGAGAAAAAAATCTCTTACCAGATCTTTACACATAATCAGCATTTTGTTTGCTGCAGTCCCAGTCATTTCCAACCTTAGGCCAGTTTTGACATGTACTAGCCTCCTGCACTGAATCTACATTGTGCATGCTGCCATGACATCAGCCGTCCTGCCCCTAACAGGGTCTGAGAGGAGAGGACTTACAATGGCGCTTTGACACACAACAAAGCCCCTTCCTCTCTATTTAGGATTTCTGACATTTTTTCCTTCCATTTAAAATTCTTCTTCCCATTTAAATTAAAAAAAAAAAAAATTTTTTTTTTTTCTTTAGTTAAGACCATAAAGGGTGAAAAGGGGAGTTGTCAGGCCTAGAGGACTCAAAATTGAGAGGGAAGAGAGTTTAAGAAAAGTCATAAAACTGCTTTGTGGTTACATCTCTTACCAACTGGTTTATGTTAAAATAGAGTTAGAACCCATGCAGAGAAAAGGGTTCTAGTTTTGCAAACCTTTAAAAATTCTTTCTACATCCTCAACTGATGATCGCCGAACACTAAAGAACTCTCCTAAGGAGAAAAGCGACAGGCACTGCAAGGTATGAGAAGGGATGGCTAAATCGCATCAAACGTAACTGAAGAATTCTAGGATGAGTTATCTAATTTTTGCCTCAGAAGAAACACTTCCTACCATTACTTCACAAATGTAGACATTTGGACCAAATATTTAGCTGGAAAAAAAAAAAGTCCACGTTCCCATCTAGATGTGATCTAGAGTAAATGATGGCTTTGCTCCCCATCAGATCTGTTTATTTCATTAGAATGACTGTTGTAACAAACGAACCCCATGCACAAAGCCAGATATGCAGGAAAGTATGAGAAAACTGGAAAAACTGACCAGCTCTGCGGCCCCTGGATTGTGTTATAAGTCACCAGCATATGTAACTCATTTTCTAGCTAAGTAATTCCCTCTGGGGACCTGGTCTGCACTCCACACTAAGGATCAAATTTCATTAGCAGTTGTAGGAAAATGCAACTCTGTGCATTTGCAAGTCAAAACTCCTGAAGGCTACAGCTAGTCTGGCTATTTTCATTGATTTTTCCAGGGATAGGATTTTAGCTGATAGAAAACATTTGTTGGAAGGCACAGATGAGGAAGTTAAGAAGAGAAAGGATTCAGCTAGCAAGAAGACAACTAAGCCTCAGTCTTAATGTTAAACTCTGGCCTTAACACGCAGACTGCAGCTGTGTCCACGCACAGAGAGATTCAGCAGTAATTCCACCCCCCAAAGCTACTAATGACAAAAGGCACAGGAAGACAAATTAAAAGGCCAAGCGTAGGAAAACACATAACCCAGACGACATCAAACTCTCTTCCTTTCTAGGTATCGACCTGAATCCCAGTGTGCGCTTACTTTCATGCGAAACTGGGTCACAGACCCAAAAATCTTAGCATTTCTGTAAATAATTCATCTGAGACGTTTTATTAACTACTCGTCTAACTTGAATCAAAAGACATACTGACCACGTACTCGCCACACTCAAACAATCTAGACTAGAAAAAAAGCTTTGTTTAGTTACTTGAATTGGCCTTTTTTCAAGTTTTAAACCCACCCGATCCTTACCTTGGTTTGAGTTGGTTCACCTTTCTCAAACATCATCTTCAGCCTGTTCAGCGGAACATTGTATTTCTCTATTTTGTTTGCAGTTTCTGCGTTTTCACTCATTTCGGGTTTTGCTACTTCATGTCTGGATTCTCCCAGACAGTTTTCCATCTTTTTATTTTCTGTTGAGTGGTCTTTAAGATGCTCACTGTCCTTGATGCGGGGGTGCGGGTACTTAGTAGGAGCTTCAGGAGGCGATCTGATCTTAGGTCTGGGTTGGACTAGCTCCTCTCGGTCAGCCTGGACCCCAGAGGCAGAGCTGCCCACCACTTCAGCGGGAGGAGGGTCGCCTCTGTGCCTGACCTCTGCGCTGCTGTTTCGCACTGAGTCTGGGAGAGAGTCGGCTCCCAGCACGGGGTTCTCCCACTTCTTCCTTAACGCAGTCAGGTTCCCCCTTCTAAAGTGCTGGGGGAGATTTTCAGCGTTCTAGAAGAACAAAAAGTGAATGCCAGTTATAACTTGCCTGCTGAAACCTTCAAACATGTTGTTCTTTGTAAAATGAAAGTTAAAACTCCAAGCTGCTCCTGCTCCACTGGCGTCTCCGACAGCTGTGAACAGTTACAGCCCTGCCACATGGAGAAAGCATCCACCCCAGGAGAGGGCGAGGGGAAGAGAGAAAAAGTCAGGAGCTAAAGCAGGAAGTGATAAAACAGGATAGCCTTATAAGGACAAAATGAGAAGAAAGGAGAGCCCAGATCTAATGATAGTTACATTGGAGACAAGGGATTTTTTTACCCAGAGATTAATGGGGAAAACAGAAAGAAAAAGCAAATTAACAGTTACTTTAAATCCTGTAAATATGTACTAATAAAATTTCATTATTACATGCCACAAAATTACGTGGTGAATCCTGCTGGGTTTTTTCTTTTAAATGAGACAAAGATGCGGTATAGCTTACACTACACAATACCAATAATTGTGGATAGTAGCATTAAGAATTGAAACTATTTGTGGAAATTTAAAGCAGCCACCAGACTTTTACATGTATTTGCATAAGTGACATATCATCATATGTAACATAATTTACATGAAAAAATTTTATTTTTACATAATAACTGAATCCTTCCCCACCCCCCACCCGCTGTTCTTCTCTACATGTTGGTCATGTATAAATTCTGTTAGAAAATTCACTATTTTCCAGACCTTTTGGTTGCAAAATAGCCAGGCTTCATATGAAACACCACTACTACTCCCTCTCTTGAAGGAAGGATACACATCTAAGACAATTAATTCCCTTTCGCCTGGGTCAAACTGCAATTAACTGATACATATAAGACATTGAAAACAATCTGGAAATTGTCCATGTTGCTCTGTAATAATTAGAGGAGACATGCTTGGTGAAGTAAAATTCAACGTCCCAGACTTGGAAAGCACTCCTAAATAAAGCAAGCAGCAGCGCCTTTCCAACAAAGCACAAACTCCAATACCTTCTTGCCCTCCATTCCTGCAGTCTGTGACTCACCGGTCTTTCAACTAAGAAAGGACAAACCAACTAGGACCGAAAGACTCTAGGGAATTAAACAGGATTAGCAGCTATATTGGGAATTAAGTCTCTCACCTTATTACTCTTCTGAATACACGATGAGAGCCACTTCAAGTAACACCAAGACTTGAAAAAAGAAACTTAGAGAAGAACAACTTTGCTTGATTTTTGCGCTTAAATCTTAGCTGACAATATGCTTCACTGGGGGAAGCGTGTATGGGTCAGAAATAGAAGCAGCATGAAAAGTTTGCTTGTTGGAAAAGAGAGAATTAAAAAACAGATTGGGTTCTATTCTTTTTGCCATTCTTCTCCATGCATGTGCATGGCTGAGTCCCTTTGCTGTTCACCCGAGACCATCACAACCCTGCTAATCAGCTATACCCCGCTACAAAATAAAAAGTTAAACAAAACAAAACATAAACAGGTCCAGGGGCTTCCCTGGTGGTCCAGTGGTTAGGAATCTGCCTTGCAATGCAAGGGACACGGGTTCAATCCCTGGTCCTGGAGGATCCCACATGCCTCGAAGCAACGAAGCCCGTGCGCCACAACTACTAAAGACCGAGTGCCTAGAACCTGTGCTCCACAAGACAAGCTGCCACAATGAGAACCGTGTGCACCACTAGAGAGTTGCTCCCTCTTGCTGCAAATAGAGAAAGCCCATGTGCAGCAACACAGGCCCACCACAAAAACCAAAAAATAAAATAAACAAATAAATCTTAAGAAACGAAAACAGGTCTGGAAGCTGGTGCTGCTACCTTAACTGCCAGCAACTCTCTCAGCTCTGGGCTCCATCCTGAGACACAATGGATGAGTCATCTGGGTCTCCAACTTCACCTGCCCTGCCCTGCTCAAACAGAAGCCCTGAGAATCAAAGTGGCATTTTGCCTTGGTAACTGGACACTACTTTTCTCAGAGACATGTGATTAAAGTATATTTATTGACATGAAAAGATACTCATAAGACACTTTTGAGTGGAAATAGCTATTTATAAGACAGCATGGGGAATTCCCTGACGATACAGTGGTTAGGCGCTTTCACTGCAATGGGCCCAGGGTTCAATCCCTGGTAGGGGAACTTCCCTGGCAGATCAACTGGTAAAAAATCTTCCTGCAATGCATAAGACCCCTATTCGATTCCTGGGTCGGGAAGATCCACTGGAGAAGGGATGGGCTACCCACTCCAGTATTCTTGGGCTTCCCTGGTGGCTCAGCTGGTAAAGAATCCCCCTGCAATGCAGAAGACCTGGGCTCGATCCCTGGGTTGGGAAGATCCCATGGAGAAGGGAACAGCTACCCGCTCCAGTATTCTGGCCTGGAGAATTCTGGCCTGGAGAATTCTGGCCTGGGTCACAAAGAGTTGGACACAACAGAGAGACTTTCACTTTGGGGCTTCCCTGGTGGCTCAGACGGTAAAGAATCTGCCTGCAATATGGAAGACCTGGGTTTGATCCCTAGTTGGGAAGATCCCCTGGAGGAGGGCATGGCAACCCACTCCAGTATTCTTGCCTGGAGAATCCCCAAGGACAGAGGAGCCTGGTGGGCTACAGTCCATGGGGTCACAAAGAATCAGACACAACTGAGCAACTAAGCAGGGGAACTAAGATCCTACAAGCCATGTGGCAAGGCCAAAAAAATGAAGGGAAAAAAAATGACAGCATGATTTCATGTTATAATACACATGTGCTGTACTCAGTCACTCAGCTGTGTCTGACAGACTCTTTGCAACCCCATGGACAGTAGCCCAGCAGGCTCCTCTGTCCATGGAATTTTCCAGCAAAGAATACTGGAGTGGGTTGCCATTTTCTCCTCCAGGGGATCTTCCCAACCCAGGTATCAAACCCACATCTCCTGCCTTTCCTGTATCGCAGGTGGAATCTTTACTGCTAAGCTACTGGGGCAGGCCTATAATACACACATATATTTATAAATATAAACACAGAATAGTAGTCTGGAAGAAAAGACATCCCAATGTTAACAGGTTGCCTCTGGGGATCATGGATTTATGGGCATTTGGATTATATTTTCTTCTTTTTTTATAATAAATGTGCTTTCATTGTATAATAAAAATAAATACAATGTCACACAAAAAAAGCTTCAATGGAATATCAAATAATTTTGATGTGATTTGTAAATGGTTTGAAAGTTGTCATTTCCACTTAACTTGTGATGACCTGAAAGAAAGGCATTTGTGTGATGGAGTATCAGCAACATCCCAAACAAAGACCTGGGTAGAAGACATCCTTTAGGGGGGCATTTTAACAGAGGAGTGAATGTGCTCTTTTATAAAAAGAGTTCTTAAGGATGCAAGTTCAAAAGTGCTAGGGCGGGAACAAGTAGGGGAAGGGCAGGGCTGTGAGGTCTGATAGCACTGAAGGCCCCAGACTCTGTCTTCACTCTTGGCAGCACCACCAGGTCATGTTAGTTGTCCAGGACTTTAGAGCTTGGGCAAGAAAAGATGGGGCAGAAGCAGTGGCTGTAGGCTTTCTGGGAAAGAAAGAGAAGCAAAAAGGCACAGGGCAAAAGCAAGAATTGAAAGCAGACTGGGCAGCACAGTGAAAAGAGTACAGGACGGAAGCAGCCTGGGTTATCATTGGACAGTGGGCTACAGGCCAGGCAACCCACTCCAGTATTCTTGTCTGGGAAATCCAATGGACAGAGGAGCCTGGCGCACTACAGTCCATAGCGTTGCAAAGAGTTGGACATGGCTGAGCATGAGCACGAGAATATATTTTCTTTTTCAATTCAAGTATAGTTGATTTACAATGTTGTTAGGTTCAGGTATATAGCAAAGTGATTCAGGGATTTTTTTTTCTTAGATTATATTCCATTATAGGTTATTACAAGATATTGAATATAATTTCCCATGTGTCGTGCTGTGCTAAGTTGCTTCAGTCGTGTCTGACTCTGAGACCCCATGGACTGTAGCCACTAGGCTCCTTTGTCCATGGGATTCTCCAGGCAAGAAAACTGGAGTTGGTTGCCATGCCCTCCTCCAGGGGATCTTCCCAACCAGGGGATCAAACCCATGTCTCTTATGTCTCCTGCATTGGCAGGTGGGTTCTTTACCACTAGCGCCACCTGGGAAGCCCCATAATTCCCTATGCTATACAGCAAATCCCCATCACTTACCTCTTTTATGTATCGTATCTGTATTTCCTATAATGAGCATATAATGCTTATATAATCCAGCTTCATCCAGCCAAACGACCCTGGGCAAGTTTCCTAATTTCTGGAAACTACCATACAGGGCTATTGTGGAGAATAAATGCAACTATACAAAAGCACGTATGTTGTAATTGACCAATAGTGGCGACTATTATTAAATGGGTGGCCCTCCTCACTCCTCCAGCCACACCTCACAATCATGATCAACAAACAGTATCCAGTCATCTCTCAAATCCTGAACTGGAGTTACAGTCTCTTATTGTTCTTTCTACTCTCTCTACAGTCTCTGTTGTTTCAGAGTCAGGTGGTGGAGGAGGGGTAATAAGGTGAAATTTTAGTCTATGTCATTTGCATCAAGGTTTTAACATTTTACCAAGTATTCTCCTAGAATAAGGCAGTGGGAAGTCAGGGAGGGTACAAGTATTCAAGGGCCCCACTGGTTGCAAGAAAACCCCAGCCTCCTTTCTCAAAGTGACATCCAGAATCCTACCCAGCAAGGCTGAGAATCTCTGTGGATGCTGCCTCTGGATCATCACCAGGTGCCTAAAACAGGATCAGGCACACTCAGAACATGCAACAATGTCCTTTCTGCAGGAACATTTGACTTGGAAGGGGCCTTGGATAAATCCCTTCCTCTCTTTGGGTCTGTTACTCCACCCGCAAAATGAAGAGGTGGGGTCAAATGAGCTTTAGTGTTTGAAATCTTGGCAGGGGAATCTTCATCTTAAAAGCAGGACGATGTCTGGTAGGATGCAGCAGTAGGCTGGAAGTACAGACCACTTGGATGCACAGCTTCCAAGGAGGGGGAGACATTTCTAGGCTAAGAGCTACTCAAAAAAGTGGCAGCCAGTCATTATGATGACTGTCCAAACAGCACAGATTTCAAGATGTGGCATATCCCAGGCTTGAAAGGAAACTGAAAATATAATCAATGGTGGTATTGATCATCTGTGTTTCTGTGTCCTAAATACAAATGGAAGGGGAAGAGAAAAGAAGGGCTCCATTTCTGGAAATCCAAGCTATCATGTAACCTGATCCCAGCATTTGCTAAAGAAACAGATTTACCCACTTGCTCCTGAATGTGTCTCTATCTTGCTTTCCAAGAATATAAGTATTCTTTCACCTGGACAGCCGTCGCTAATAAATTTATACATACATTCCACCCTGTTGTTCAGGAGACAAATTAGACCACTTACAAGTCTGGTAGATCTTAAAAGCAACCATCTGTCATTTATGGAAAAACTGGTAAGATCTGAATAAAGTCTAGTTTAACTTATAGGGTTACACCGAAGTTAATTTCTTAGTTTTCATAAATGTACCATAGTTATAGAACATGCTAGCATTAGGGAAAGGTAGGCTGAGCTTTATGGGAGCTCTCTGTACTAAGTTAATAATGCTAACTATAAATCCAAAATTATTTCAAAATAAAACATTTTTGTTAAAAAAAAAGCAACCAATCTTCAATGTTGTTTTCTTCCAGCTAGTGCTGTCTCCCACATTTCACAGTTAAGGGTCTTGAAAGCACAGTCTTGTGTAGTTGCTGTTCCTACCTGACTACTTTCCATTCCTTCTAATTCTACTACCAAAACACTTCTGAATTAGCACAAATCAGGATCACCAATTACTTCTTTACAATTTTCATTTCATTATCTTATTTTTAATTTATTACTTTTCTCAATTACAAAAGTATTTTTAAAAACTAATTGTGGGGGGGGAGTCATAGTCAGTATAGGAATATATACGCCTTGAATATATGCTTCAAGTTTCTCTATTTGACTCCTCTGCTCCTCCTAACCAAGACATCCATTGTCAACAGTTTGCTGCGCATGCTCTCAACTTTTCCCTTATTTTTATACAGTATCTTTTTTTTTCTACAAAATCATACTATACTTACTATTCTGCACATAAGTCCTTTAATCATTTAATGTGCTTTTGATACCTTTCCATGTTACATAAAATCTTAACCATATGATATCATACATAACATATGCTATATTATTATAATGGATGTAGATACCATGATTTACTATTTCCCCACTGATGAGTATCTAATTTTAAACATTTCAGTATTACAAAGAATCCTGCAATAAATATCATTTTACATTTATTTTATTTCACTTGTGTTTCTCAATGATCATTCCTACAAGCACAATTGCAGGATCAATGGGTATTAAACATATCCAAAATTTTAATAGGCATTGCCTAGTAGACTTCACCAATTAAAAAATCTGTCTACTGTTTGGGTTACAATTTATATCTCACAGTTATTTAAATTTATATCTCATTGATTATTGGTGAGGTAAAAGCATTTTTTTTTCGGTTTATTGTTTCTTCTTTAATCATCTGCTCACACCCTTTTACCTCAACTGCCCATTACAATAGACACTTCTCCTTTGTTTTATTTGATCTCTCTATAGCATCTGATGTTATTGACTGCTCCCCCCTTTTAAAAATTTCCTTCCTTATATAGTTTCCGTGACATCCCTTTTTCCTAGATTTCTTTCCATTTTTTTCTAGACATTCTTCAGGTTTTTCTTTTTAAACAAGTTTCTCTTCCTTAGTTCCTCCCTTATATAGTGGGGTCCCTCAAGATTCTGCCTTTTTAGGTCATCCTCTTTAGTCGCTTTACATATTTTTCTATAGATGATGTCTTTCACCCACCTAGATGGATGATCCACACCCTGTAACTCGAGCCAGATAGCTCTCCTTACCTATCAGTTCTACCTGGAAATCCTACAGATATCTTAAACTCATCCTTGTCTAAAGCTGAAGTCTCCCCTCTCCTCCCTTTACTCCTCACTCTTTTTCTGAATTTTCCATCTCGGTGAATGGGACAGCTATCTTTTCTACTGTCAGATGCGCCTGTTCTCTTATGCCTCCACACTGGGCACCTGCTGCTTCCTCTACCACTCCTTTGCCCCCTTTATTTAGCTAATTCCTAGTCATCCTTCAGGCTCAGTCAGACACCACTTCTTTTGGGACGTCTCCCTGGACATGACATAGTCCAGGTTATGAGTCCTTCCTAAATTCTCCCCCGGCACCTTGCATATTTCTTTAATATGGTACTTACCACACTGAGATTCTAAATTCTACTTTCTGGGACTCCTTGGTGGTCCAGTGGTTGGAAGTCCAACTGCCAATGCAGGGGACACAGGTTCGATCCCTGGTCCAGGAAGATTCCACACGCCGTGGAGCAACTAAGCCTGAGAGCCACAATTACTGAAGTCCATATGCCTAGAGCCTGTGCCTTGCAACAAGAGAAGGCGCTACAATGAGTAGCCTAAGTACTCCAAATACAGAGTAGCCCCCACTTGCTGCAATTAGAGAAAAGCCTGCACGCTGCAACAAAGACCCAGTGCAGCAAGAAATAAAATAAATAAAGATTTTTAAAAAGAGAATGCTATCTGATTTTAAAAATAAATAAAATAAATCCTACTTTCTAAACTCTAAGCAGTTCCTTGAAGGCGGGGACCACATCCTATTCCTCTTAGTGCTTTCGGGACACATAAAAGATGTTCCATAAATGTTTATCTCCACTTGTGGTATCAACTTTTGTTATCTGACTGTCTTGATTAGACAACCTAGTTCAATCAGGCCTTTAGCCCATCACTACCAAACAGCACAAAGTGACCAATGATCTTCATGTTGCCAAATCTGATTGTCAATTCTTAGCCTATCTGTGCGTTTGACTCGATAATTTGCCTTTTGAAAACACTTTCTTCACTGGACATCTGGTACTCCATTCTCTTTTTTTCACTGCATCTCACCAGCTGCTCCTTCTTAAGTCTCTTTTGCTGGTTCTTCCTTCTCTCTCCAACCTTTAAATGGCAAGGTGCCCCTGAGCTCAGTACTCAGACCTCTTTTCTAGCTACACTCAATCCCCAGGTGATCTCATCCATTTCTTATCTTTACAAACCACTGATACTTTGATACACACAGATCTCATCTCCAGGCTGGATCTCTTCCAATTCCAGATTTGTACATCCAAGCTCCTATTTGACATCGATACTTGGAAGTCCTAATAAAGAATTACATTTAACATGTCCAAAGCTAAGCTTCTAACAAATATTTTCCCTTCTCTAACTTGTTTTTACTGCCACCTTCCTGATCTCAATGGCATTTTTCCTGGTGTTTGGGCCAGATGCATTGTTGCAATTCTTCCTTTCTACCTTCAGTATAAATCCTGACTACTTCTCATCGCCTGTAGAGCTCCTGTGTGCTGTGCTATGCTCAGTCACTTCAGTTGTGTCTGACTCTGCAATCCATGAACTGTGGCCTGCCAGGCTCTTCTGTCCTTGGGATTCTCCAGGCAAAAATACTGCAGTGAGTTGCCATGCCCTCCTCCAGGGGATCTTCCTGACTCAGGGACTGAACCCACATCTTTTATGTCTCCTGCATTGCAGGTGGATTCTTTACCCACTGAGTCATGTGGGAAGCCCATATAGCTATGACTCCAGTCCAATCCATTATCATCTTTTGCCTAAATCACTGCAACTGTCTTATAATTGGTCTTCACGCTTTTGCTACTGTTCCTCTAGTCTCTTCCTCCTCTTTTTAAAATTTCAGTCAGATCACATTAATCCTTTGCACAAACCCTTCAAAGGCCCCCATTTAATCAGAATTAAGGTCCATGTCCTCACAACAACTGGACATGACATTTCCCTTCCTGTTCCTCAAATACATTTAGGATGTTCTTGCCTCGAGGCATGTTCATGTGCTCTTATCTTCTGCCTGAATTATTTTTCTCCCAAGCTCCTGTCCTCAGACCTCTGCTCAAATGCCTCCTTGACCACTATACTCATCCCTCTTACCTGCTTCATTTTGTTTTATACCTGCTACATCTTTATGGTCTGTCTCTCCCACCAGAATATAAACTCCATGGGGGCAGAGATGTAGTCTGTATTAGTGCCTAACGCAGTGCTTGGCATACAGTGGGCACTCTGAATACTTGCTAAAATGAATGAGTGAAAGGAAAAAAGGAATGAAGAAAAGAGAAAGGGGAAAAATAACAAGCGAGAGAGAGAGTAGGAAAGAAAAGAAAACCAGCAGTTGAGTGAAGTGATGGTAAGTTTTCTTACAGTGCACCAGAAGGGCTCCATTCTCGAATTACAGGAAAATTGTCAAAGACCCAGTCAGCACTGCCCCCTTAGAGAAGACAAAGTGACAGAGGCATGCTTTGCACTCACTTAAATAGGTTAGGTGCTGAAAACTGCCAGGAGGATATTTTTGTAATGCCAGACAAATGAAGAATTCTTGCCCAAATATGTGAGGCTTTTCCCCTCATATGAAGAAATCAAGTAAGATTTCAAAAGAAATACACTACCCAGCCAAACTGGAAGTTAGCCAGCGGGAAAGTACAAAATGGGTAGAGCCGAGAGCTGGTTCTGAGGTTTTGGCCTTTGGTGGATCCTGCTGCTAAGAAATTTGCTAACTAGACTGGGTCAAGAAGTTTGCTTTAAACAAAGAACCCAGGGGAACGACAACAGCTGCACAGCTGCTACCATTTAAATGCAGAGAGACTTTCTGGTTGTTTGATTTGGAAAAAAAGAAACAGCCTAGGAAGCCCTGTCTCCTGATTTGAGCAGAAGCAGTAAGCCATTTTATAACCACAAGCAAAGCACTTGGCCTTCTGTCTTTCACTCAACTCAGGAAAGAAAAAGTGGCTCAAAGGAGAACCTCAGGGAAAAAATAAGATTCTCTGCACCTGAGCCAAGTTCTCCTGAGCAAATGGTTCAGCAATGAGACCAGCCGGCACAAAGGCCCGGCTCAGCTGACGCAGAGCCCACAGTCCCGCGGAGGCTGCAGGGGGCTGGGCCACATGAGCTGCGACCACGAAGTTCCACGTGTCGCAGGGCTTCCAAATACTTACACTTCTTTTCTTTTCCATGTTTGCTTCTTCCGCTGCTTTCTGGTACCTTAGAGAAGAGGGGGGGAAAAGAGAATATCCTCAAATTAAACTTAAATTTTTACACTTTCAAACTTCAAGAAAACCACTTCTGCACACCTATCTCTGCCAAGGATTATCATCAGTCACCTCTATCAAAAGCAGAGAATCGGGGCAGCCCTCACTTCCTGCACTGTTGCAGTCAACTGCTCTAAGAGAAAGAGGCAAGACAACGAGGTCAAACGCTGGGAAAATGGAGACAGCAGAAAGCCTGGGTTTTTAAGTCTCAGTTTCATTACTTAATGTAATCTGGGGCAAGTCAACCTCTCTAAGCCTCAGTTTCCTTACCTAGAAAACGATCTACTATAATGCTGGGAAGAATAAATGATGTATAAAAAGCCATGTATATAAATGCTTTGGAATTAGTCAAAGGGTACAGTATTACATTAACCCTAGGTTGCACTTTCCCCATTCATTAATGCCTCTAAAATCTTACAATTCTTGTCGGCCAAATGATCAAGAAGTAGTCATACGGCCTGTACATGTGTAAATTTAGCCTAAGCTATTGGTACTGTCGCTTTTGCTCAGTTAAATATATTTGAAGGTATTATACATCCTTTAAATGCCACTGAAATGTCTTTAATGAGACTACACTTCGATTTGCCATTGAAAGAAAAATTGTTTTCCTTTTTTTAAATATATGTGTAAGAGTGATTTGTGAGAAAAGTTTCTATGCTAAGCAAGCATTAGTTCTTTTAATTAACAGTATTTTTCCTTTAGTGATGCATAAAATAATGGCCCAGCCTACAGTCGATGGCATCTAAGAGTTGATAAACAGGCTTCTATAATTTTATTCCTTTAATTTTTACTTTCAATCATTTTATCATTTTTACTATTTGCTCAGGAGATTCCTGAGGAACAACTGAAGTCCCAGGGCTTTTCAGAGGTGATCCGGTTTCCTCCATTTGAAAGCAAAAAAGGCTTGGGACGTCCAGGCCACAACAAACCTCCAGACCACTCTGAACTGTCTTAATGGGGCTTCCTCAGAGCCTCTGAGTCAAACACTGAAGGCAGCACTATCACTAGAAGAATCCCACCAGGTGAGGCCTGCGTGCCTAGAACTTACTGATTTGATTCCTTGGGCCTGCAGGTCTTGAACTCACCAACCTAACCCCAACCCTAGAAAAGGGCTTGGTCAATGGGTCACTTGTTCCTGTCTTAAGGCAGACTTTCAGAATTTACAAGGCATTTGGGCAGGGAAAAGGAGATGAGACAAGAAGATAAAGAACAATATGGGAAAGGGCCCATTCCCTAACCAATACTAACTTTCAGCTCATAAATACCTTCACAAGCTCAGAACTTCCTCAGTGTGTGTGTTAAATAGAACAACCTCATCCAAAATGGAAGCCAGAGGAAACTTCTAGATTTAACATCACTGCTTTCCTACTACGTAACCTGGGTTATATAACTTGTTTGGGCCTCATCCACAAAATTAAGTGATTGTGAGAGGATTTCTAAGGTCTCTTCCAGTTCTTACTACCACTTAAAGTTTAACAATCAGGTAGCAGTGTCTCATTCACTAGACTGAGTAATACTCTGAAACTGAGCAGAGTTTTCTTAAAGCGTAGGGTGAAAGAACTTCCAAAAACAATTGGGATTTCACTGACCACAGCTTATGGAAAAAAATGGGATTAGAACTGCTGTAAGTCAAATTACAAGCTACAGAGATATTTGAAACATATTACAGACAAAAGGCTAATTTCTCTAAAATACAAAGAACTCTTACAAATCAGTAAGAAACCAACAAAAGCAACTTAATAGAAAAATGGGCATAAACATAAACACAGAGTTCACAGAAAATATCAAGTGACTCAAACAAAAAATAAGAATGTTTAGCCTCAAAATAAAAATTCAAACAACACTAAGAACATTTCTTATCTAAGTAGGAAAAAACTTTTTTTTTTAAGGAAAAAAAAACCCAATATACAGAGGGTAAATAAATAAAACCTCTAGGGAAAGCATTTTGTCAATTTTACAAAAATTACAAAAGCATAAATGTTACAATTTGCCAATTCTGTTTCCAGAATTTATCTTATAGGTACACTCACATAAGCAAAAATAACTTTTACATTAGATTATTTGCCACCACACTAAATGTAATAGCAAATGACTGAGAACAACCTGAATGTCCATTAGCAGCAGACTGGTAAATAAATTATAATGTATTCATGCAATGGAATACTACACAGCTATATAAAGAACAAAAGCATGGTTGCACAGTGTGAATGGACTTTAATGCCACTGAAATGTATACTTAAAATTGTTTAAATGGTAAACTATACTTTATGTATATATTACCAAAAATATTTAAAAAATCGAATCTGGTAACAGCATAAAGACAGTGATATAAGATCAATGGAATGGAATACAGAGCCCAGAAACGAAACCTCACATATATGGTCAAAGGGTTTTGACAAGGGTGCCAAGACCATCTAACAGGGAAAAGACAGTTTTTTCAATAAGGTAAACCATGAAATGCCAGAAAATATTTGAAAATCATATATCTGATAAGAGATTAACATCTAAAATATATAAAAATTTAAAATAATACTGCATTTGAAACATATTTAACAAATAATATTGTACATACTATACTGCATCTACTTTTCTCCATTTTAGAACAGCTTGAGTTTTCATTCAAGAAACAGTGAAAGTGTTAGCCACTCAGTCTTTTTGACCCCATGACTGTAGTCCACCAGGGTCCCCTGTCCATGGGCTTTCCCCAGGCAAGAATACTGGAGTGGGTTGCCATTCCCTTCTCCAGGGCATTTTCCTGACCCAGGGATTGAACCTGGATCTCCTGCATTGCAGGCAGATTCTTTACCATCTGAGCCACCGGGGACCCTTGTGGCCCAATGGTTAGGACTTGGTGCTTTCACTGCCATGGCCTTGGTTCAATCCCTGACTGGGAAACTAAGATTCCGCAAGCCTCCGCAAGCCAAGTGGCACTAGTGAAAAAATTTAAAAAAAAAAAGTATGTTCTAAGCACTAGAGAAAAAGTAGTGAAAGAAATAACCAAAAAAGGCATAGTTCCTGCTCTCAGACAACTTATAGTTTAAATATTAAACACATACTATAGGGATAAATCTTTCAAAGAAGGACAGAGTACTATTAAACAACCTAACAAAGGAACTGAATTCAGAAGGCGGGTGTGGGGTAGGGTGGGGCAGTGTGTGTGTGTGTGTGTGTGTGTGTGTGTGTGTGTGTGAAGAAAAGCCTTGCTGAGGAAATGACCTTTAGGCTGAAATCTGCAGTTTGATCAGGAGTCAGCCAGGCAAAACAAAGCAAGAAAAGCATTCCAGGCAAAGAAAAAGAGCACACACAAAGTCCCTAAGGCAAGACAGTGTCTCCCATGTATAAGATACACAAAGAACTCCAATGTTGCTGAAGCACATTGAGAAAGGCAGAGGTCAGGAGACGATGCCAGGCATCAAGGGCTTTGCAGGCTATTCTAAGAATTTTGAATGTAATCTTAGGTACAATGAATGAATGGTCAATGGTACAATGAATGGTCATTAATCCAAGCTATGTTTTTATTTTATTTTTTGGGTATGCCGAGTAGCACGTGGACTCTTAGTTCCCCAACTAGGGATTGAATCTATGCCCCCTGCTGGAGAGTGCAAGAACAACCTCTGAACAACTAAGAAAGTCCCCAAGCTATGTTTTTAAAAGAGCACTGGATGCTGTGTGGAGAATGGACTGGAGTCGGGGTGCAGGATAGAGGTGGCAATGGTGACAGACGATGCAGGAAGGTCCAGGGAGGTAGCACTGGAGATAAAGTGAATAGACTTGAGGTATATTTCAGAAGTCGAATCAACAGGATTGGTAATGAGGAACAACAAGTCAAGAATGATCCCCAGGTTTTCAACAGCTGAGTCAATGGATGGAGGAGCAAAGTTGGGGACGGGGAGGATGAAGAGTTCCATGTTAGCCATGCTAACCAAAACATCCCTTTGGTGGTAACAGTGATTTGATACATGTTCTAGAGCTGGAAAGAGAGATCTGAATGAACAACATAAATTTAGGACTTGTCTGTCCACAGATGGTATGAAAGCTGTGTAACTCTATGATATCATCTATGAAAAATGTGCAATGTAAGAAAAGGCTCAGAACTCAGTCCTGGAGATGTTAACAATTAGCAGTCAGAACATGAAGAAGAGGTTCTCATTCTCTGTTAGAGAACAGAGAAGGAACAGAGGTAGGAGAAAAAACAAGAGACTTCCAGAGAAACTAAGGGAAGAAATAATGTGGGAAAAAGTGGCAAAAGGCCATCTAAGATGAAGGCTAACAAACATCTCTTCAGTATGTTTTAGATAACTTTTCTAAGCAACACAGAAGTCTTTGGTAACCCTGGCATTCCTCTTCCATTATAATTTATTAACCCATAGTCCTTTTAATGGACATCTGGATTGTTTACAGTTATCTATCATTACAAATAGTGCTTTGGTGAATGGCCCTGTGTATTTTTTTTCCCCACTTGTACTAATGTATCTGAAAGTGAAAAGTGAAATGTATCTGAGAGTCCCTAAAAATAGAAATGCAGAAACACAGCAGATTAGAGCTAGAAAGGAACTAAAAGTTGGCCTTGAACTTGTGTTTCCACACTCCTTGGGTAATGATCTACAGTATATTACAGCAATATAATACAATATATGAAAGACGGAGCCCAATCAGCAGACAGGTTGATTCTTGGTCAATTGTTCCCCAAGGCAAGGAGAACAATTTACACCGTGGTTAGTTGGGTAAATAAGCTCAGCGGTTCCCTTCCTTTTACTGTCTTAATAGAAACACAGATTTAAAGAAAGATCAAAATAGTCTTCATCTTTAGTCCTATTCTTTTAGCACTGAGGCATCTGTAAGATACAGGTGTACACGCCAATGGCAGTCTTGAATTGTGTTTTGAAACTCCCACTCAAATATCACCACCCTTTATTTGTAATGAAGTACTTGCTAAACAGTGGAAACTCAGGGAGAAAGGTTCCACACCACTGTTTTCTTCCAAGTAAGGTCCTTGGTACTCTTACATTTTGACACTTTGAATACTAAGAGATATTGAGGTACAATACTTCTGAATTCAATGTTAGATTAGGACTCAGGCTTTAGATTTTCTTCAAATATGCTCAGAGTAACCAGCATTATTCTGACACAAAATGTGAAGGTCTCTGATGGGGAGGGAAAAGGCATTTTAAAAGATTCCAATCTGAGGGAAAAAATATTTGTCATGAGATTTCTATAATTAAAAGCTTATCCCTCTTCCCTTCCTAGATTTTCTTGTCCTCCAGTCTCCTCTTCACATACAGAATTTAATCTTGCAACTGCTTATTAATGCTCAGCTGTGAGGCAGGCAGCTGATGGAGGATGCTAAAATTATCTGGGGAGTAATAACTGTCTCAAACTTTTCTAAGGCCAGAGAACGGAGTTCCTGAGCCATGACTCTTGCTTGTATGCCCTCAAATAGAGGGAAGGTCTCACTGAGCCAAAAAAAAAAAAAAGGAAAATGGAAATTCCCAAGTTTTAGGCAATGCATTTTCTTCTGGAACAATTTCACCACTAAAATAGTACAGAGAAGCAATGAAGTAGAGATCTGAGGGTCAAAGTTTTTCTTAATGATGGAAGGACAGTCACAGAAAACTAAATATAAACCTGCTCTTTCTTGGGTCTATGGAATGGGTAAAGTTATAACAAGAGTGGGAGGAGCAGGGACAGGAGGGGAGGCATGGTGGTGGGGGGATTAAGTGTCCTGGATTAAGCTCTGCCACTATCTTGGGGTGTGATCTTTCATCACAAATGCTGCACTTCAAGTTTCTTATTTGTCAGAGGAATGGGACAAGGTTAGCTAGATCAGTAGTTCTTTTTGCTGGAGAATCCTCTTTTCAAATGATAACTTCAGTTCAGTTCAGTTGCTCAGTCCTGTCCGATTCTTTGCGACCCCATTAATTGCAGCATGCCAGGCCTCCCTGTCCATCACCAACTCCCGGAGTTCACTCAGACTCACATCCATCAAGTCGGTGATGCCATCCAGCCATCTCATCCTCTGTCGTCCCCTTCTCCTCCTGCCTCCAATCCCTCCCAGCATCAGAGTCTTTTCCAATGAGTCAACTCTTCACATGAGGTGGCCAAAGTACTGGAGTTTCAGCTTTAGCATCATTCCTTCCAAAGAACACCCAGGACTGATCTCCTTCAGAATGGACTGGTTGGATCTCCTTGCAGTCCAAGGGACTCTCAAGAGTATTCTCCAACACCACAGTTCAAAAGCAGCAATTCTTTGGCACTCAGATTTCTTGACAGTCCAACTCTCACATCCATACATAACCACTGGAAAAACTATAGCCTTAACTAGATGGACCTTTGTAGGCAAAGTAATGTCTCTGCTTTTCAATATGCTATCTAGGTTGGTCATAACTTTCCTTTAGAACCTCACATATTAAAGAGATCAAAGCGGGACCTCTGGGGTGAAAGGTCACATGCGTGGCCCTTTAGATCTTCCTGTCTTCCCAGAAATGACCTCTGAAGTTCCTCTAAAGAACTCGATTAGGATAGTTTGAAAACCACTGGGCTAGATTCCCTTCATATGAGTCATGGGCTCCCCTGATCCCTAGGGGTGTCTCCAATGCAGGAAACATGGGTTCAATCCCTGGTCCAAGATGATCTCACAAGCCTCAGAAAGACTAAGTTGGTGTGCTACAACGATTGAGCCTGTTCTCTAGAGCCTGCGAGCCACAACCACCGAAGCCCAAGCACCTAGAGCCTGTGCTCTGCAATAAGAGAAGCCCGTGCACCGCAGCTAGAGAGAAAGCCCATGCAGCAATGAAGACCCAGCATAGCCAAAAAAAGGAAAATAAATAAATTAATTAAAAAATATGTTAAAGAGAATCAAGAAACCAAATTCTACTAAAAGAGTCAACTTTTAATCAAGCAAAGGATTCTTCCATGCTGAAGTCATTGGTGAGTGAAACCAAAGCTGGCTGTTCAAATTGACTCATCAAGAGCATCCTCCTTATCCAGATTTAACGCTTTAGATAGTACAGAGACTTAATAAAAGAAATCAGTCTGGAGTTATAAAGCACTCATGAGACATACGCTATGATGCTACAAAAATGACTCTTACGTACATATTCATGTGAAACGTTATTAACACTTAGAAAGTAAAGCCCAGCTAATCTTATAAAGAGCAGCCAGATGACGCTTTCTCCAAATAACATTTTTATATTAACCTCTGATCACAAACATCCCAAGGTTTCCTAGGGTCTCTTAACTAGACATGTATGCTGCTGCTACTGCTGCTAAGTCGCTTCAGTCGTGTCCGACGCTGTGTGACCCCACAGACGGAAGCCCACCAGGCTCCCCCATCCCTGGGATTCTCCAGGCAAGAACACTGGAGTGGGTTGCCATTTCCTTCTCCAATGGCTTGTATAGGATTTACTAATTCTAAACTCCATTTACGAATTCTAATTAAAGAACTAGAATTCTCTAAGAGAGACTGTTTCAAAATAAGAGAAAATGAGGTCAGTAGTGTTTGAAGTAGAAATTAATGTATGCTTTGTGGAAAACAGCCCTGCAATCTGCTTTGGGAACCTACTATGAGTGAATCCTCAAAGCCTTAAGCAGTATCAGCAATATGGCTCTATCAAGTATGAGACCTGGAGAAGAAATCCAGGCTGATTCTCCAGTTTTCACTGTCTTAAACGCACATCACGCCCCATGCTCTTTCCCTTTTCTGTGCCTTACTTCCTATGACTGTTCTTCCTCTGCCATGTCACCACCATCCTCCCAGCCTACCAAATAAAATTCTATCCATCCTTCAAAACCAGTTCAATAGCAGGATCTAGGCATCAGAAGAAAAGTACTAGACAGACACAAAATATTAACTTGGGGTCAGGTTAACTCTCTACACCTCAGTGTTCTCAACCATAAAACAGGGATCGGGTCCTTCCTCATATAGTTTTTATTAGGATTAGAAATAATATCAATTTCCATCAAGAATCTACCATAGACCTGGCACACTGGTTCTGATTAATGGGTTCAGGATTTACAATTCTGCATAACTGCCATTTGCCCTTATAACGTTTGTGGTGAAAAGACAGTCACCCTACTATGCTGTGAGAAGGTGGCCTCTAAGGTTCCTTTGCATTTTCTCTCTGCAAGATTAAGAAGCCCCTAAAATGAGCAACTTTTTTCAACTTCCTCTCATCAGTGCTACTACAGGACCCAAATCCTCTATCTTGGGAATTGTCTGAAATGGATGACGACAACAGAATAAAACCCTGGGATGGGAACTGAGGAAGGGTGAAAGTTTAACTAAAGTGACTGACCGAGTTAGGCAGGGAAGGAAGTGAAGCCAGGAAAGGGACCAACAATCATGGCCTGGGTATTCCAGTTTGGCCAAAGAGCCAGGTCAGTGGGAATAAGAAAGCAGAATAGGCAGGACAGGAGGCTCTAATTAGAAAGTAGGTTTTCCAAACACATATTTCAGAAACAGATTCTGGGTGATGAGAAGGTTGGGACTAGCTACGGGGGCATGGGAGACAATGAATGAGCAGATTGAAGACATATGGAAGAGTAAGAAATGATGAGTCCACAGGAATTTCCTGGCGGTCCAGTGGTTAGGATTCAGTGAGTTCACTGCTATGGCATGGGTTCAATCCCTGGTCAGGGAACTAAGATCCCTCAAGCCACATGGTGTATTATTAATAAATAAGTAAATAAATAAGAAATGATGAGTCCATATTATCAGACAGGTCATTTATGTGGGTCGGTGATTCTACACTGGGGGCATTAATGGCCCCAGTGGACATTTGGAAATGTGTGGGAATCTTATTGGGGTTTTTCCCCTCCCCACTTTTTTTGTCTGTCACCATATCATGGGGAACTACTAGCATTTGGAGGAAGGCAAGATGATGAGCATCCTGTACAAGGAACATCTGCCTCATCCAAAATGTTGAGAAATACTGAAGAGAAAATGAAGTGGGAAGCTAGGGTCCCCCTTGAAGGCAAGGAGCTTGGCACACCACTGCCATGATGGATAAGGATACTATGGTTAAATGTAAGCTCAAAGCACAGGTTTCGAACTTCAGAACAAGGCAGGGAAAAAAAGAAAAAAAATGGATGGGAAACAGTAGCTGAGAAATAGCACCCTGGACTCCTGGTCCCAGAAAATTTCAGTGTAGCATGCACAAAAAAAACCAGGCATGACTCAGATAGAATGCATGTCAAGGGAAAACCAAGTTCAGTGAAAGAGAAGTGGGGCTGGGGAGGGTGAAAAGGGCAAGAATGTGGAGAAGTTTCTCTGCAGAGCAGAGAGTTTCCAAGTCCCATTAATCATATCTCAACACTGTCTCAAAACCTCCCCTTCCTTTCCACTCCTCCTGCCCCCCACCCTCAATAACTTTCACGTGGGTTCTCAAGAGTCTCAGAACTTGTCTCCATGCTATCAGTCTGTCACCTTTCCAATATACCTTTTACATTGTTGCCAGAGCATCTTTCTAAATACAAGCCTAATCATTGTTTCTGCTGCTTATCTAACTAAATCCCAAACTCAGCATGGTACTCAAGGCCTTCGATCATCTGGCCCTAACTGAACTGTGCCAATCCCTTCTCCCTTCTGTATTTCTTCATGCTCGACTGCTTGCTTTCCTATTTCCTTTTCCTATTTCCTTGTTCAATCTTTACTTGAACAAATAACCCTTATTTGTTCTGCTTTATGTTCAAGTTCACAAGTCCATCTCCTCCATGACCAGTGCTTCTTAAACTTCCCTGAAGTTAAAAATCACTAGACTACGTTTGTTAAAAACACAAATTCTTGGGGCCCATCACAGATACATCGAATCCGAATTTTTAAGGGAGGAGTTGAGAAGCCATATCGGATGGCTTAAAATATGTCCCCCCAAATCTCTGACATTTCTCCCACCAAAAGGTAGAGTCAAATTCCCCTCCCTCTAAATATGAGCCAGCCTTAATGACTCAGTCCTAATGAAGAGAATGTGGTAAGAGTGATACTGTATAAATTCGGAGGGTGGGTCATAAAAGACCACATAACCATTACCCTGACTCCCTTCCTTCTTTGTTCCCTCCTTCCTTCCCTCTCTGGATGCTTGCCCTTGAAACCCAGACAAGCAAGCCAAGCAGCCACATGGAAAAGCCATGTGCGGCTATTCTGATCATGGCCCCAGCTGAGAGCCCAGATGACTGCCAGCATCCACCACCTGACTTACGAGTAAGCCTTTAGATGACTATGGCCCCAGTTCTGAGACACCGAGGATGGGGAAAGCAACAAAGGCAAGCACTGCCCTAATTGGAGACTCACAGCAAAATAAATGCTATTATTATTTTAAGACACTAAATTTTGGAGACTTTTTTTCTATGCAGCAATAGATAATTGGAACACCGTATTATTAACAAGTATCTCACATGAGTCTTAAAATGAAGGAAGTTTGAGGACTTCTGCTGTTGCTGCTGCTAAGTTGCTTCAGTTGTGTCCGACTCTGTGCGACCCCATAGACGGCAGCCCACCAGGCTCCCCCGTCCCTGGGATTCTCCAGGCAAGAACACTGGAGTGGGTTGCCATTTCCTTCTCCAATGCATGAAAGTGAAAAGTGAAAGTGAAGTCGCTCAGTTGTGTCCGACTCTCAGCGACCCCATGGACTGCCACCTACTAGGCTCCTCTGTCCATGGGATTTTCCAGGCAAGAGTACTGGAGTGGGGTGCCATTGCCTTCTCCTAAGGACTTCTACTAATATAAATTATACTAAACTATACTGTTACATTCCTTGAGGCCAGAAGTTAAGTCTTAATAGTTTTTCAGATCTGGATCCTTTTTCTGCAATATCTTTATTGGTTTTCTTTTCTTTCTGATAAGAATATAAGTTTGACATAAATTTACAGCAATATAAAATGCATAACTTAGAAGGGGAAAGGGCTGTGCACTCTCCTCCCATCTCTGCCCCACCTTAAGCGATACCCTCGGTGAACAGGTCAGAAGGGCAGTGTTTTCCACAGAGCAGGTGGTTGATGGATTTGTCATTGAAGAAAGGGTGACAGTGGCAGATTACAGAAACTTCCTACTGGTATTTAGCTGTACTCTAGATATAGCTCCCTGAAGAAGGAAATGGCAACCCACTCCAGTACTTTTGCCTGGAGAATCCCATGGATGGAGAAGCCTGGTAGGCTGCAGTCCATGGGGTCGCACAGTGTCGGACACGACTGAAGCGACTTAGCAGCAGCAGCAGCAGATATAGTTCCCACAATCACTTTCTTTAAATCTTTCCCATCTTCCTTCTTTTAAATGTATCTCCTATAAAGTAATAAATTCTACTTAGTGAGGTAAACGTACCGTCTTCCCTAAGCTCTATGGCATCTCTAGTTGAGTGAAGTTAACGTGCTTACCATCTCACTAACTTATACCATTCCCTCAACATTTGCTGAGTGCTTAGTATGTTCTAATTGTCATGCTACATACTAGGAATATAAAATACGCAGGAAAGGGGCCCTCGTATCAAAAAAACCCATAGTCCAGAGCAGGGGTCAACAAATGTTTCCTTAAAGTGCCAGATTAGACTTTGAGGGCCATATGGTCTCTGCTTTAACTCTGCTGTTGTGGCACAAAAGCTGCCACAGACAATACACAAAAAGACATGGCTGTATTACAATAAACCTTTATTTACTAAAATAGGGAGCCTATAAGTAGTAAACCTTTATTTACTAAAATAGACTGCAGTCTGCCTACAGAGTTTACACTGGTCAACAGAACCTTATGCAATGGTGAAATGTTTCTGCAATATCCAGTGTGGTAGCCACCAGCTACACATAGCCATTGGACGATTGAAATGTGGCTAGTGCAGCTGATGAACTGAATTTTAACTATAATTTAATTTTACTTAATTGAAATTAATTCAAATGAATATAATTTAATTAAATTTATTTTAATTAATTTAAATTTAAATAGCCTTATATGTAGTGGCTACCTTATTAGACAACGTAGGCATAGAGTGCACCTAACACTCCCTTCAACTAAAAACCTGCCTCAAAACTTATCTCATGAAAACCCCCAAACCAAAAAAAAAAAAAAAACCCCTCACCTCAACCAGAAAGCCTTCCTGACGGCTTCTATCCATGGTGATCACATACTGTCTCTTATCCTATATCTAGTCCTTACTCCCATTCATTTTGGACTTGCTAACATTGTGATTAATAACTATGTGTTTCATAATTCTCTCCTGTGTTTAAATCTCTCTTTCCCAAACTGAACGAAAATTCGAGTACAGAGAATGTATCTCCTGATTATTATCATCTTCCTTTGTCACAGAGTCTTGTGTGGTACTCAAAATCCAGAAGGTGCTCCAGAAAGTCATTAGACACATGCCCTTCCTTTAGTGATCTCCCTGACAGGTGGTGATGTTTGCTCAAGACAGATGGTCCTTTTGGGCCAGGATCAGCACTTACTTGGAGAATATTTCTACAATGGCCGATGAGTTGTTCTTGTTGACAAGGGAAAGTTCTTTGGCTGTAACCCTCAACGATAAAGAAGCCCATTGCCGTCTGTTAAATGGAGTTGGTTCCATCTTGTCTACAGATAATGAAGTACCTATGTGATAAAGAAAGTCAGAATATTAGACACAGAAGAGAGTTCTCCAGCACCCAATGACTGGCAACAGTGTGGTGTAAGTGAGAGCAGAGAGCCCTGGAGCAGCAGATTGTATTCCTCTACCGGTTCTCTCAAAAACTGTAACCTAGATCAGATGATTGAATTGGGGTTGTAGTTTCCTGTAAAATGAGAAGGTTAGATCAGGTGATCTCTAAGGTCCCTTTCAGTTTGCATCATTTTATGATTGACCCCACTGTGCAGACATCGATTGGCTTTTCCCTGAACTTAAGTCTGTTCCAAAGTCACATTTGGAGTGAAATGTTCCACTCTTCTGAGTTACACCCCAGGGGAAGTACAACTGGCATCTCTGCAGAGTCAGGTCCAAATTAGGTTCTACCTACATCCAAGTTTCTTTTGGCTGCCTTCTTTCCCCAAGCTCTGTAGCCCTGACCACTTGGCACTAGGGAAAAAGCTACAGATACAGCACTGAATAGTATAAAGAACGCAGGCTTAAAGGCAAGATAGACTTCAAATGAAATAATAATTCTGTAACCTTAAACAAATTATATAATATTTTCAGTTTTAGTTACCTCACTGAAAAATGAGAATACTTACCCCTTTGTAGGGTTTTTGATGTGAATATATTTTAAATACTAGGCATATTATAGTATCAAGAACATTTAAGTATAATATATTAGTAGTGGCCTCAAGTAAAAAAAACCATGAAGTCATACTCTTGACATCACCTAGACTGGATTGTTTGGTTTTGCTCTAGTAATTATCAAAGGAGTCCCAACCTTTGTCCAAAAGAGATGAGATTAGAAATGAGTCAATAGTTTCCTTATTTGAAGAGTGAACAATACAGATGAAAGTACTCCTTGCAGCTCTTTTGACAACCACGGAAGGTAACTGATCTGGTAGAATGCATGGTTCATCGGGTACGACTTCCAACAGCCTTGACAACCGCAGAGCACAGTGTGCATAACCAAGCAACGTGGGCCTCCATTTCACACTAAAAGTTCTGTGATGCAAAGTAAGTGATAGCAGCCCCAAAGGACCACACTACTTTTCCACAGGTAGTCCCTGTTCTCCCCACTAAAGCCTTGTCTGAAAACAATGCTAGTTTTGTTGTTTTTGTTTATTTGTTTGTTTCAATTCCCATGCTGGAGGGCAACATAGAACCCTCCTATGGTAAGGAGCTCTGGTATCAGAGACACATGCGTTTAAATGGGAGTGTTGGCCCCATCACTTAAAGCTGTGTGTCCTTCCCTAAAAGTTAGACTTCTTATCCATAACAATAGTATTTATCCCATAGTTCCTTTTTAGAAAAGTATTTATCTTTATCTATTTAGTTGGCTGCACCAGGTCTTGGCAGTGGCACACAGGATCTTTTAGCTGTGGCATGCAAACTCTTAGCTGCGGCACGTGGGTCTAGTTCCCTGACCAGGGATTGAACCTGGGACCCCGGCCTTGCGAGCATAGAGTCTCAGCCAATGGACCACCAGGGAAGTCTCACTTCATAGTATCTTTTTTTTCCCCATAGTATCTTCATGAGGAATAAATAAGATAAAGAGAAAAAGACCCTGACATAGAATAAGTAAGCAATAAATTTAGGTTTTTTTGTATTACCTCTTCTCCCTGGATAAAATAATCTTAATTCTATACATGTTCTCTGAAATAATCCTACATGTATCAAATAATCTTGATATATGATATTCACTTAACTGCTTTTCAGTCTGTAACTGACATACCTACCAGACATTGTCAGTCCTTTCTCTAACAAGAAAAAGACACAGCTGTGTATTCAGCTAAACATAATTATGTAAAACCACAATAATGACCCTTTAAAACACATCCAGGAAACACTGGCAAACGCTTTAAGACATTATTTGGTATAATTATGCTTCCCGAGTGTAACTACCCATATAAATGATATCAATTCTAAAGGGATCAATTCTGAATTAAAAAAATACAAAAGATTATGTTCTCATATTTGTTCATGATAAAAGGAAAAGCATTAATTATTTGAGGGACTTAGTGTGAAAAAGTAAAAGGATTTTAATTCCCAAGTCTAATTCTGTGGTTTTGATTGGTCTCAGCCAGAAAGCCAAGTCAGAACAACTACCTTGGTATAATGCTAGGATAAGCACACTTTACACTCAGGGAATGAGGTGGCTCACACCCTGACCACATCTTCATAGAAGTATGCTATTACTTCCTAGCAATGTGATTAGCACCCTGTGAACATACAAAGGTGATAATCAGTACATAATTTTTGATAAACTCTGGTACCAGGTTGTGTGCATGCTAAGTCGCTTCAGTCGTGTTTGACTCTCTGCAGTCCCATGGACTGTAGCCCACTGGGCTCTTCTGTCCATGGGATTCTCCAGGAAGGGATACTGGAGTGGGTTGCCATGCCCTTCTCCAGGGGATCTTCCTGACCCAGGGCTCAAACACGAGTCTCTTATGTCTCCTGCATTGGCAGGCGGGTTCTTTATCACTAGTGCCACCTGGGAAAGCCCTCTGGTGCCAGGTTGCTGAGTAACTACTCCCTACAAGGTCCTGCCCAAATAATGTATGCAATCTAACAAGATTGCTAATGCACACAAATAATTGTAGCACAAGACAGAACGTGGTTAGAGGCAATGCATGGTCTAGGAGTACAGGACTTGATTTTCTGGCATGGTGGGAGAGAAGGGAAGACTTGATAGTTACAGAACTGGCAGAATTTTATCAAGTGAGGGCAGAAGGAGGACAGTGCCTTTCAGATAGGAGGGATACTGTTACACCACTAGGGAAGTGAAACAGCAAAAGATACTTTAATGGAGTTAGACTCTAGTTGCAAAAGAAGTTGAAGATAAAGTAGGGAAAGACAGAATGAGGATGGACTGGGAAGAGCCTTGAAAACCATGCTAATGAGAATTCCCTGATGGTCCAGTGGTTAGGACTTGATGCTTTCACTGCTGTGGGCCTGGGTTTAATCCCTGGTTGAGGAACTAAGATCCCGAAAGCCAAGGGGCGAGGTCAAAACAATAACAAGAACAACAAAAAAGAAAACCATAGGGCTTCCCTGGTGGCTCAGATGGTAAAAAAGAAAACCATGCTAAGGAATTTGGGTCATAATCCTGGTGGAAAGAACTAGCCTGTGGGTGAGCAGAGGTGAGGTCTAGTTGTAATGTGTCACTCCCTAGCACATGAGTGACCTTTATGGCAAATGGAAAAAATAATTTCCCTGAGCTTCAATATCCACACATGTAAAAAAAAAAGAGTTCTATAAGTGGATTACCCAGTCTCAATGGCTGGATACTAGGAGTTTCCGAAAAAGCAAGTAACATAATAAGAGCCATGTTTTAAAAGCTGATTCTGCAGCAGTGTGTAAATTGGTAAGAGAGGAAAAGACTGGAATCTTAATCACTGGTCAAGAAGATCCTAAAATTGTCGAAGTGAAAGGTAATCAAGGTTTACATTAGCATAGATGGGAATGGAAAAGTGGGAAGAAAGAATTCAGAGTTCTTAGAATAAAACGGGCTTAGGGTGAGAAGGAATCAAAGGTGGCATCATCAAAGTTGAACAATTAGAAGGTTGCTGATGCCATTAAGATAGAGTAAATAGAGGAAGAAGAGGGGGAGTAAGGAGTTTCGCTTTACACATGTTGAGATCTACACGTCAGCAGAAAAATCCTAGTGATACACAAGAGGAAGCTAAAAGGTTAAAAATCAGTCTCTTAGAAAGGAAATGAACATTTTAATTTTTTCTTTTCTTTTTTCTCTGGCCACGCCAGGCAGCATGCAGGATCATAGTTGCTTGACTAGGGGCTGAACCCTGGCTCCTAAAGTGGAAGCAGGGAGTCTTAACCACTGGACCACCAAGGAAGTCCCAAAATAAGCATTTTAAAACATCTATTTATGCACAGCACACATCTCAACCCTCACAACCAATTTAAAAGATTGGTTTTATTATCTTACATTTATGATGAAGAAACTGAAGTTCAGAGGTATTAAATAATGTTACAATGATCACTTAGCTATAAAGTAGCAGAGCTGGGATTCAAATTCATATTCTATTTGACTCCAAAGTTAATTTTCTTTCCACCACATGTACTAGTAATGATTAAGACCATCACTTTTAGCCTAAGTCGAAAATGGGCAACAAAATCTCGGAACCCACCTAGCTGAAAACCCACACAAATTATCTTTCAGTAAGAGTGTCTTACTGAAAGACATGAGAATCAGACATGAGAATCATTCTTCCAGAGAAACTTAAAGTTACCTTGGGCCTGCCTGAAATACTCTCCCATTGTGAATATCTCGGCTTTCTGGACTTGCATTAAATCTGTGATACCTCCCCCAACTCACTCTGTCTCAGATGAGAGTCCCATTCTCGAACTTTAGGACAATGTCCTTAATCCTAGAAATTCTGTTAAGGGTGAAAAGAGCACGAAAAACACCTAAAACAAAAACAAAACAACCCCATGGACCCACTGAATTCTCCAGGCCAGAATACTGGAGTGGGTAGCCTTTCCCTTCTCCAGGGGATCTTCCCAGCCCAGGGATTGAACCCAGGTCTCCCACATTGCAGGCGGATTCTTTACCAGCTGAGCCACAAGGGAAGCCCAAACAAAACAAAAACCCTTTTCCAAACGGACAAGGCATTCATTTGGGGCTACAATATTGTTGATTATTTTTTCCAGTGGCCCAGTGAACTTTAAAATCTAATCCATTGCATTGTCATATACAAATAATAACAGCAGCTATACTTATCCAGCACTTACTAACTCTAATTATTACAACTCTGGAGACAGACAATTTCCATTAAACAAACAAAACAAAACCCAACTGCGGTTTATTAAGGTTGGCGAAATTGCCTAAGGTCAGACATTTAACACAGGGCCGAGGCAGAATTCAGCATTCAGACTCCAAAACCCAAGTTTCACCTGTGAAGGAAAAACTGCTGGACTGGTGGAAATTTGGGCAGGAATTAAAGGAAACAGATATAGCAAAAATAACTCTTAAGATTTCTAGCCTGAGACTGGGGCAGTGGCACAGCGAAAAATAATGGAGTACATAGAAAGGGGAACTATTTGCTAAGAGGAAGATGCCTACAGTTTTAGATACATATGGCAGATTTTTATATCAAGAGAGAAGCTCAGAAATCAAGTAATCAAATCCCCCTTTTTACAGTAAGGTAATTAAGCCAAATAAACACCCAATAACTTTCCCGAACTCACCATCTAGTCAATATGAGAGCCAGAGCTATTCTCAGTTCAAAGTTCTTTTATCACACCTCGTAACTTGAAGTGGAACAGCTAAACCCCTATAGGTGAGCTGTAGCCTGGATATAAAGATCTCTAACAAAGGTCCTTGAAAATCAAGGGTTGGGTAATGACTCACAGGGAAATTTGGCCCCAGGTATCTGCTTCCTCAAGAGATTGCTTAGGGTGAGGTCTACAGCCGCTTGGGAAACCAACTCTAATAAATTCACTTTCCCTAACCAAGCGAATTGTCTCCCAGAAACAAAACTGACAAAAGCAAAAGAGTTGCCCCTAATAAAATCTTGTTCTTAAAAACCCAATCTTGGGACTTCCCTGGTGGTCCAGTGGTTAAGACGCCACCTTCCACTGAAGTGGGTGAGGGTTCCATCCAGGTTGGGAAACTAAGATCCCGCATGTTACACAGCGCAGCCAAAAAAAAAGTAAATAAATAAAATCACTTCATAAAACAACAACAACAAAAAAAGCAGGACAGCTCAAAAAAAAAAAAAAAAATCAATTTCTTGCTATTTTTTCTTGCTCCTGAGATGGCTGTTTGTGCAAGGGGCATAGCTGGTTGAATAGAAAGTACAGAACAAAGTACAAACTCAATTGTTTTAAGAAAAATGTTCTTTAGAAATAGATTATAGACTTAAAGAAAAAAAAATCTAAAAAACTTCAACGTGCACATATAGCTGATTTACTTCTATGTATAGCAGAAATGAATACAACTTTGGAAAGCAATTATACTCCAATAAAAAAAGAGTGAAAAATTAAAAAAATTTTAAGGTGCAAAGGGAAATTTTAAACAAAAGCAACATGAAATGTGTTTCCACACCACATTTCTTTATAATATAAACTGCATTTGTTTCTAAGGGTGTATTTTTATACAAAAAATAATGACTAAATTCACACCCCTGAAAAAAAAATTTGGAAGTTAATAGCTATTTTAACCTTTTATTTTGAAATAATTTTAGATTTACAGAGTTGCAAAGAAAAGTTTCCATACACTTTTCACCTAGGTTTATCTTACATTACAACAGTACAATTATCAAAATTAAGAAATTAACATTGGTAGAATACCACCAAATTAACTATAAACTTTATTCAAATTTTACCAGTTTTTCATTAATGTATTTTTTCTATTCTAGGACCCTACACTGCAGTTACTTGCCATGCCTCTTTAAGTCGCCCTAAATCTCTGATAGTTCCTCTGTTTTTCCTTGCCTTTCATGGCCTTAACACTTTGAAGAATACCGGCAGATATTATGTAGACTGTCCCTAATTTGAGTTTCCTGGTTTCTCCAATAAGAAGAACCAGGGTTCTCTGGAGAAGTGGTTGATTCCAGAACTGCAGCAGGACAAATCCAAGATAAACCTAGACAGGGAACTATACTCAATATCTAATAATAATCTCTAAGGGAAAAGAATCTGAAAAAGAATACATATATCTAACCGAATCACTTTGCTGTACACCTGAAACATCACATTGTAAAGCAACTATACTTCTATTTAAAGAGAGACAGAGACAGAGACAGAGAGATAAAAACAAGATAAGCCTGGAACATCTCTCAATGTTCAAAAAAAGTTTGCTTTAAAAAAAAAAATGTTTTCTCGGATTAGATTGAGGTCATAGAATCTGGGGAAGAATACTACAAAGCTGATAAGCCTCCTCAGTGCATGGTATTAGAGGGTACACTATGTTGATGTCTGTCTTATTACTGATGATGTTTACCTTGATCACTTGGTTAAGGTGGTATCTGCTAGGTTTCTCCAATGTAAAGTGGCGATATTCTTCTGTTTATAATTCATAAATATTTGGGGAGACATACCTTAATCCTATTTTTCCTTACTTTTACTCACTAATTTTAGCATTTACAGGGGATCTTGGCTCCAGGAATGATTATGGTGGTGTTCTAATGGTGATTTTTTGTTGCCCTCTTTCCTTCTATATTTATTAATTGGAGGAATTCTTCTATAAGGAAGAATTGTCCTATCTCCCTCATTTATTTAGTCAGTCATTTATTTATACTAGTATTAGACTCATGGATATTTATTTTATCCTCTGGGTTATGATATTCCTGGATTATTTTATTTGTTGCATAGATTGTTCTACTTTAGCCATTTGGAACTCTTTCAGCTTGGTTCTAGTGTCCTTTCAAGATGCCACCAATTTTTTTTTAAGCACTTTTAAGCTCTATAAGATGTTCCAGGCTCATCGAGTGTTTGCCCTGCCCCAGCTCTGGAATCAGCCACTTCTCCAAGAAGCCCTGGTTCCTGTTATTGGAGAAACCAAGATCTGGGCAGTAGGTGTACTCAGTGCTACTCAGACGTCACTGCTTCTGGGATCTCAGGGGGACAGAACCAGGAAATCCATGTGTGAATATTAACTCACGTATATACACACACATCTATATTTCTATATTTATTTCTCTATATACCTATGTATATGTGTGTATATATATATTAGTCAGTTAAGTCACACAATCATGTCCAACTCTTTGTGACCCCATGGACTGCAGCACATCAGGCTTCCCTGTCCATCACCAACTCCTGGAGCTTGCTCAAACTCATGTCCTTTAAGTTGGTGATGTCATCCAACCATCTCATCCTCTGTTGTCCCCTTCTCCTCCTGCCTTCAATCTTTCCCAGCATCAGGGTCTTTTCCAATGAGTCAGTTCTTCACATCAGGTGGCCAAAGTATTGGAGTTTCAGCATCAGTCCTTCCAATGAATATTCAGGATTGATTTCCTTCAGGATTGACTGGTTTGATCTCCTTGAAGTCCAAAGGACTCTCAAGAGTCTTCTCCAACACCACAGTTCAAAAGCATCAGTTCTTTAGCACTCAGCTTTCTTTATGGTCCAACTCTTACATCCATACATGACTACTAGAAAAACCAGGGCTTTGACTAGACAGACCTTTGTTGGCAGAGTAATGTCTCCGCTTTTTAATACACTGCCTAGGTTTGTCATAGCTTTCCTTCCAAGGAGCAAGCATCTTTTAATTTCACGGCTGCAGTAACCATCTGCAATGATTTTGGAGCCCAAAAGAACAAAGTCTCTCACTATTTCCATTGTTTTCCCACCTATTTGCCATGAAGTGATGGGACCAGATGCCATGATCTTCGTTTTCTGAATGTTGAGTTTTAAAGCAGCTTTTTCACTCTCCTCTTTCACTTTCATCAAGAGGTTCTTTAGTTCCTCTTTGCTTTCTGCCATAAGGGTGGTGTCATCTGCATATCCAAGATTATTGATATTTCTCCCGGCAGTCTTGATTCCAGCTTGTGCTTCATCCAGCCTTTGATGAAGCCTTCATTCATCATTTAGCATAATATACTCTGCATAGAAGTTAAATAAGCAGGGTGACAATATACAGCCTTGACATATTCCTTTCCCAATTTGGAACCAGTCTGTTGTTCCATGTCCGGTCCTAACTCTTGCTTCTTGACCTGCATACTTGCATACCTTCACCTGCTTCTTGACCTTGATTTCTCAGGAGGCAGGTAAGGTGATCTGGTATTCCCATCTCTTTAAGAATTTTCCACAGTTTGGTGTGATCCACACAGCCAAAAGCTTTGGCATAGTCAATAAAGCAGAAGTAGATGGTTTTCTGGAATTCTCTCGCTTTTTCTATGACCCAACAGATGTTGGCAATTTGATCTCTGGTTCTTCTGCCTTTTCGAAATCCACCTTGAACATCTGGAAGTTCTCGGTTCATATACTGTTGAAGCCTAGCTTGGAGAATTTTGAGCATCACTTCGGTAGTGTGTGAGATGAGTGCAATTATGTGGTAGTCCAAACATTCCTTAGCATATATACTTATATATATTTATAAATATATACACATATATTTAAACTACAAATTCATAGTGGTACTTCTGAATCCAATCTAGCATCACAAAATTTATTCTAGTATTCCCTTTTATTACTTGTACCTTCTTTCTCTGATGGTGAGAAGCCTAATTTCATAGAATTTGGAAAAAGATATAGAATCTTCAAAATTGTGCCACTCCCAGTTTCTACTCCCTGATAAACCACATATTTTTTTTCTATCCACTTGGCATGTTATCCCTTCCTTCCTCCCTCAATCTGTTCATCTTTCAAGACTCAAGTGAATAGTCTGCCTCCTCAGAGAAGCCTTTCCTGAACTGCCCTAGCCTTATTCCTCATCAGTATAGGACACTTCCTCTGCCTTTTAATAATTTTATAAGTCATACTTGGTAGAAAGATTGTTGAAGTGAGAGGGCAGATTTTACTTTGCCTGTTGCCCTCCTAGTATCTAGTATTGCTTTTTAAATAGAAGGAACTCTATAAATATATCTTGAATTGCATGAAGGCTTAAATTTTACCCAAACACTACCTATACAAAAAAAAAAAATCATCTATTACATAGCCCAGGCTTCCCAGATGGCTCAGTGTTAAAGAATCTGCCCGCCAAGCAGGAGATGAAGGTTTGATCCCTGGGTCGGGAAGATCCCCTGGAGAAGGAAATGGCAACCCACTCCAGTATTCTTGCCTGGAAAATCCCATGGCCAGAGGAGCCTGGTGGGCTATAGTCCATAGGGTCACAGAGTTGGGCATGACTTAGTGATTAAACAACATTATATAACCCTAAGGCTAGTTGTTGAGAAGGTAAATACTATTTTTCAGTAATTTTAGCTTATTCAAACTCTGATAAAAACTCAAATGATAGGAAATAATAGAACTACTGCTGCTGCTAAGTCGGTTCAGTCGTATCCGACTCTGTGCGACCCCATAGATGGCAGCCCAATCCCAGCCTGTCCCTGGGATTCTCCAGGCAAGAACACTGGAGTGGGTTGCCATTTCCTTCTCCAATGCATGAAAGTGAAAAGTGAAAGTGAAGTCACTCAATCGTGTCTGACTCTTAGTGACCCCATGGACTGTAGCCTACCAGGCTTCTCCGTCCATGGGATTTTCCAGGCATAACTTCAAATACTACACATAGAAGTTTCACTACTCTATTATTCAGCAACATGGTGACTGACAAGTCTGTAGCACATTAGAATAATCATTGTTATTGTTCTTGAAAGAGCTTCAGCCAGGTCTCTGTAGAAACATGTATCCTAGACAATAGGGAAATTGTAAGAATGACCAAACTCCCAGAATCAGCAAGAATGTAGATATTTACAACAGGACAGAGTCACTTCAGTAACATTTGATTCTTTTATATCCTTTATAAGAATATTTTGTTCTTAAAAACATTAAGATCCAGGGGGAAGAGTAATGAAAAAAGATAACTGAGAAGCAACTTTACTGCTAGAAACTGCTCACCAAAGAATCAGAGCAACCTTCACTAGGCACTTACAAATATTCACCCTAAGCAATTCACATGTTACCATTCCAGAGATAAAAGAAGAAGAAAGCACCCTCAGATATAATCTCTTCTCTGACCTGGGTTTCCTTAGAAAAACAAATGTCACAACAGTGACTCCTCTATCTTCCCTAGAGTCTAACTTTACCTCCACCTCTGACTTTGCCCTAAAAACATGCTCACATTTTTGGGGTGTGTGTGTGTGCGCTCACATGTGTGCCTGCATGATTATGTGGATATGTCTGAAACCTGCATATATGGATAGGGCTTCCCAGGTGGGGCTAGTGGTAAAGAATTTGCCTGCCAATGCAGGAGATGTGGGTTCAATCCCTGGGTCAGGAAGATCCCCTGGAGAAGGAAATGGCAACCCACTCCAGTATTCTTGCCTGGAAAATTCCATGGACAGAAGAACCTGATGGGCTACAGTCCATGGGGTCACAAAGAGTCAGACATGACAGAGCACGTACACACACACACACACACACGGATTAAAAAAATAATCCTTTTTTCTCTTAAGCCCTATTCCCCCTCAAATGGCCACCTCACCTTGCTCCCACCTTAAAAGCCAAACCTTAGTCTCCGCTTCTTCATCTTCCATTTATCCCTCTGACTGCTTGGGTGTGGCTTCCACTCCCAACATCCTGCTGAAATTATTCTCCTGAAGATCTTTTACTATCACATCCAAGGACCATGTCTCAGTTTTCATCATTCTCTGTTGTCATTTGAGTTGCTGATTAGTCCCTCATTTTTGAAATTGTATTTCCCCTTATATTTCCCCATAAGTCTTCTCTTAAATGGAACTCTTCTGCTTCCTTTCCTATCTTTTTAACCATCACCATTTTCTCAAAGAATCAACTCTCTCTCTCCACTTATCCTTGCTCCTAGGCATTACTTGATGGTCAGTATCTCTCTTCCCTCTGAGTAAGCTCACCTATGCTTGAGTCTTCAAAGGTCACTTACACCAAATGAGTCCCAAAGCTGTATCATAAGCCCTAACCTTCCTGACTTATGGTCCTAGAATTTCCATTGCATGATGGATAGCTTCATGTGTCACATAAGTACACAACACAATTCAGCCCAAACATATGTATCATCTTTTACCTTTATCCTTCAAATTAAGTTTGCTTAACCATAGACAATTTTCTCCAAAGATGAGCTGGCATATGAAATTTTGCTTCTATAAAATAAAATAATATAGCATGAAAGATGGCATGATGGTAACAAAACATGTATAAGGTCTGAAGTCAAAAAGAGGACTTTCAAGAACTCACTCTGCCTCTTTCTAATTATGTTGACTGCAGGCCATCAAATCTACATCACTTACCTTAGCTCATCAAAAATTCTATGTAAATGTGACACATATGAAGAGAGAATGGTATAGAGGCTAAGAGCACAGAGTTTGAATATAGCTGTTCAAGTCTCACAATATTCATGAGCTGGGTGATCTCAGGCAAGTTATTTTACTCTATCTCAGTTTTCACATATGTAAATTGAGCAGAAAGAACCTACCTCATAGCATTGTTTTGAGAATGGAAACAAATTCCTAAACATTAAGTATGTACAAACTACCTAACACGTCCTAAATGCTCAATAAATGTTTATTATTATTATTAATCAATAAGTATTATTTCACACACTCCCTTTATTTTCTTTTACATGTGGACTTTGTACAAACTTTTTCTCACACATTTAGGCTGGTCCAGCTTCTCTTTCTTGATTCTGGGCCTTTCTCTGTACATGCTACATCCTTCTGTACATGTACATCCCTCTGTCTAAAAGGACCTCCCTTTGAACCCTCCCTGGCCTTATGCTATAGGTCCCAGCTTAGATGACACTTTCCTCCAAATGCCTTCCCTAACCCCTAAGCTTGCACTAAGAGGCTGCTCTCAAACTTCCAAATGACTAGACATAGCCTAACACTAATCATGTTGCATTTTTTTTATTATATTGTTTTTTAACTCTCAGGACCGTGCCTGGCACACGGGAGGTACGCAAGTATTTGTTAAATGAAGGGAGGTTTACCAGGCATCCAAAATCATTTGCTGCATTCACCTATTTTTATAAACTAGTACTTTAGGGGAAATGAAAATGAAACAAAACAGTGGGTTATGTTTATTCTGAGATAAGTCACCCCAAATTATGGGAAACCAGTGGACATAGCCACCAAAAAATAAAAAAGGTCTCTAGCCCTAAACTCAGGAAGAATAAAACTGAACCTCATCAATATAGATTGTCTTAGTTAACTTGCTCTCTTGGCATAAGTCAGGTATTTTCTAACAAATATCTATTTGGCTCTTCAGGTAAAAAAGTCTCTACCTGCTCTTATCCATCCCTTATCCCATGCCAATTCTAATCCCCAGAGGCAATCTTTTTCACAGTTTGGAGTAATAGGCTTTCTGATATTGCCTATACATGATATTGAAGTGCTCAAATTTCTTCTTAAATGTTTGTTTTGGGTACTTTGACGTTCCCTAAGTTTAAAATACACACCAGATTTTAGAAACCAAAAGAGAGCTAAGATAAATAAAAAGGAGGGGAAGATTCAATTCAGTAGGTCACACACTTGTGTGTTCTTAAGACGCACCCAGGAAGCATGTTTAAAATGCAGATTTCCAGGTCCCATGCCACAATTCTGACTCGTTAGGTTTGGAGTAGGGGCCAGGAAGATGACTCCATTTTAACATGAACTTTGAAGTGATTCTAGTGTTGGATGTCTCTCCCCATCATATGTTGGAAAACACTGAAATAAAACAGTCTAAGACCTGTAGGTATTCCAAGAAAAATGGAAAAACAGTAGCATAAATGTTTTTATATTGTCCATTTCAAATTTTACATGGTCATTCAAATTTGGCAGTGTAAGAAAAATGGCTGCCCTTCAAAGGTAGACTGAGGTTTGAACAAAAATGAACCTGAGCCACTGAAATGATCAATTTTTTGGCCATTATGTAGGTTCACGTAAAACTTCCCTGTCCAGATGGCACAAAATTATTGAGCAGACCAATGACTCATGATAATAAAACTGAGTTCTTCATACTCTCTTTTTTTCTTTAGATTGGTTTGCTGCTGAATTTAAAATGTTACTTGAGAAAAATATATATGGTTAAAAAAATGGTATCTGAATAGAAATTCCAATTTACTTTTATATTCTGAATATGATGGTAACTAAAACTTATTAAGATGTTAAAGCAGGAAGCCAATATGCTTGGGCTTTAATCTTCATTTAATTTGCCACTAATTAGCACTATCATCTGCTTAACAAGTCATCTCCTCAGGGCTTCAACTTCCTCTTGTGTAAAACGAAGGGTTATAATAGCCTAGTGTTTTTCTAACTGTAGGTCACAATAAGTTGTGAAATCAGGTTTAGCGGGTCAGCATGTTTATATTAATTAAAAATGGAATGAAACAGAAAATAGAGTGCATCACACACATTAGAGGTAAATATTCTTTTATAAAGCTTGCTTTTGTTTCAGTTTGTGTGTGTATAAACTGGGTAAGAATGTAAAATAGTTCTTACTGAGGCATGTGGTTAAAAAAATGATGGTTTGACAAGTGTTGGTGAGGATGTAGAGAAACTGAAACTCTCATACATTGCTGATGGGAATGTAAAATGGTGCAGCTGCTTTGAAGAGTTGGCAGTTCCTCAAAAGGTTAAATACATCATTATTATATGACTTAGAAATTCCACAGTTCCACTCCTAGGTATGTAGGTGTGTTTGTGTGTGTGTGTGTGTGTGTCTCCAAGAGAAATGAAAACACAGGTCCACACAAAAATCTGTTCACAAATGTTCCCAATAGCATTATTCTCAACAGCCCCAACATGGGAACATTCCAAATGTTCATCAACTGATGAACGGATAAACAAAATGTGGTTTATCCACAAAAAGGTGTTTTATTCAACTATGAAAAGGAAGTACTGATACATGCTACAACATAGAGGAACCTTGAAAAAATTATACCAAGCGCAAGGAACCAGTCACAATAGACTACATGTTGTATGATTCCATTTATATGAGATGTCTAGAAGAGGCAAATCTATAGAAACAGAAAGTAAATTAGTGGTGACCTAGCACCTGGGGGTAAGGGAGAAGGGACTGATTGCTAATAGGCACGGGTTTTTTTCCAGGAAGTGGTGAAAATGTTGTAAAATGATTGTGGTGATGGCTGTACAAATCTGTTAATATACCACAAACCACTGAATTGCCCACTTTAAAAACAGGTAAGTTGGTATGGTATAAGAATTACGTTTCAATAAAACTGCTATTTTTAAAAAACAGTTTGAAAGTCACTAGCTAGATGATAGATGATCACTGGGGTCCCTAAGAATGCTCAGTGTACCCCTCATGTAGGGTTCACTTTACCCATACGCACACAGTGGTTATTGGGAGGCAGGGCAGTAAGTATCATGAAACACCAGCTGACTCCAGTTCTGATTCTAGTGCTAATGAGATCCATGGTGACCTCTGTACTACCCTTTCCTTCTCTGTAAGACAAGGATGACAACTTACCCTCCAGGGTTGTTCTACACACAAAAGGAGATAATAAATGCATACTATGTCTGGCACATTCCTTGGGGTCACAGCCAGATCTTGTCAGTCTTTGTAAGCCTCTGTATTTAAGACAAATTCAATAAACATTATTCCAATGACTCTGTTAACAGGATACATATTTGGGTTTAGCTTAGTTTACATGTCATATTGTCTTAACAAGGCCTATGTCATTAGACTCATAAAAAAAATTCACAAATGTAATTTTTTCTTCAGCCCTTTGACTTCTTTTAGTACAAAAACTACTCTCTTTATAATACGGTATAATGGAGGTAGGAACACTAGTTGAAAGGAAATTAGTGGTCTCTTTAAAATATTCAAATTTTAATTTCAAAGTATTAGAAAAACTATCCATCTCTTCTTAAATGTCTGTTTTGGATACCTTGAGCAATTACATTTTGTAGTGTCTATTCGGAAGTCAAACTAGGGAAATTCTCTGTGGTCCAGTACTTAGGATTTCACACTTCCACTGCAGGGGGTATAAGTTTGATATCTGGTGAGGGAACTGAGTTCCTACAAGCTGCAGGGTGGCCAAAAATAAAGTCTATTGAGTACTTGAAATGTGGCTAGTTTGTATAGAGATGTTCCATAAGTGTAAAATACACACCCAATTTTATTTAACAAGCTAAACAGGAAAAGAATTTGAAAAAGGATACATGTACATGTATAACTGACTCAGATTGCTGTACACCTGAAACACAACATGGTTAATCAACTATACTCCAATATAAAATAAAAAGTTTTTAAAAAGCCAAATTAAACATTATTCACTTTTTAATATAAAGGTAACTAAAGTCCAAAAAGGGTAAGTCTACATATAAATGCTGGAATGTCCAATCGAAATTTTTTCCTTTAATTAGGTCAGCAGTTTTCAAAAATAGCTCCAGCAGCCAAGGTGTGATCAACCAGCACCCTTCCCAGTTTCCCACTCTGCCACCCTCTTTCACCCTCCTTCCATCTGGGGAACCTCTCCTCCGCTGGCCTCAATGAACACTCAAGCTGCTATTTTCTTCCCTGTCTAGCTTCCTTGGTTAGAGTGACTGGTCAAGGGATGAGGCTGTTCACCACAAACAATTCAGTTCAGTTCAGTTGCTCAGTCATGTCCAACTCTTTGCGACCCCATGGACTGCACCATGCCAGGCATCCCTGTCCATCGCCAACTTCCCGAGTTTACTCAAACTCATGTCCATAAACAATTAGGCAGACGTGAAGAATCAGCTCATTGGAAAAGACCCTGATGCTGGGAAAGACTGAAGGCAGGAGGAGAAGGGGACGACAGAGGATGAGATGGTTGGATGGCATCACCAACTTGATGGACATGAGTTTGAGCAAGCTTCAAGGTGAAGGACAGGGAAGCCTGGCATGCTGCAGTCCATAGGGTCACAAAGAGTCAGACAAAACTGAGTGACTGAACAACAAAAATACAACATACAGGGGGGCTTCCCAGGTGGCACTAGTGGTAAAGAACTGGGCTGCCAATGCAGGAGACACAAGAGACATGGCTTTTACTCCTGAATCAGGAAGATCCCCTCGAGTAGGAAATGGCAACTCGCTCCAGTATACTTGCCTGGAAAATTCCATGGACAGAGGAGCCTGGCAGGCTACAGTTCATGGGGCTGCAATGAGTCAGACAGGACTGAGTGACCGAGCACACATGAACACAATATACAAAACAGATGTCTCTACCTGCTCTCGTCCACCCCTTCTTCCAAGCCAACTCAAACTCCCAAAGGCAACCTCTGTCACAGTTTGGAGTAAAGACTTTCTGATATTGCCTATACAGCAGAATAACAGCAAGCACACAAATACTATGTGTTAGTCACTGTTCTAAGCATTCAATATACATTATCTCATTTTATATTCACAACAGCTCATGAGGAAGCTATTATCATGACGCCTGTTTGACAAATGAGAAAACTGAGGCACAAAGTTAACACGAATCACATAGGAATGCATATTTTTAAAAATTAAACTGGTCTTATGTTAATATGCTTCTTAGTAATTATTTCCTCTTGGATGTCTTCCCACATTAGGACATACAGATCTACCTCAACCTTTGAGTACCACATACTATTTCACTCTGCAGTAGTTTATGACTTGTTTAAAGAGGCCTTGGTCAATGAACACTTACACCATTCTCATTATTAAGAATGGGACTGGAATGAACACGCTTCTACTATGGCCTACTTGGCAGTGTGCATCCATGGTGTATATTCCTAAAGGCAGCATTTCTAGTTCAAAAAACCTATGTATTAAAATTTTTCATAGATATTTCTAAATGTTCCTCAAAAATATTGCATCAATTTATATATATATATATATATATTTGCATCAATTTATATTTGAGCCATTAGCTATATGAGAATAAACCTGTTCTCTACATTCTTATCAATGTTGAAGAGTATTAATCACTTTTTATTTTTCTAACCTGCTAGATATGTGGAAAATGGTATATTATTGCTTTAGTTTTTATTCTTTTAATCACTGGAAGGTTGAGTATGTTATTAAATGTATATTGGCCACTTAATACACTTATTTTTTGAAACTACAGTTATATTTTTCAAAGGTCATTTATAAATTGTTTATCTCCACAACTTAATTACTTCTAAATTTGCACAAGGACCTTCTGAATATCGTGTGTAACTCCTTGTACAATTCAAATTGCCTCTCTGAGCAGCTGTCTTTCCCGGTGTCTGATTCCTATTGAGATCTCATTAATATTCTTTGTAAACAGAAATGTTGCTTCACTGTACAGATGAAGAGTTTCTGTAGAGTTCTCTTCTGTAGGGCACCCACCCCTTGACTGCTCATCAATATTCTCACCAGAGCACAACCCTGTGAGAAGCCTGACTAACACTATGTGACAATCTAGGCATTAAGATCATTCTCTGTGGTTGGGCTTCAGCTGTGACCCCCAACCAGCCTGTCTAAGGTATCTTAGTTGTGTGGGGAAAGGGGTGCTCTGGATCATCATCTTTGGAATCTGAATCTCTCACGTGGAGTCCAAACACATCTAATTTTTCTGAGAAAGTCCTCTATATACCCAATGTAAAAACAGATTTGGAATTATAGTTTTGGCTTGATCCCAGGGTTATTAGGCCAGAGCAGGAAAGCAGACATAGACCCTAATCATCCACCATCTAGATAGACTGTGTCAGAATCAGGTAAAAGACTGAGCCACCTTAGCATAAGCCTAGGGATCAGTTATGTGCAAAGTGATTCACTCATTTGATTTTATTCCATTAATCCTTATGACACCATGAAGTAAATACTATTCTTGTCTTTCGGAGGAAAAAAGAGGCTCAGAAAGGTTAAATTACTTGCTCAAGATAATATACCTAGTGAGTGGCATACCCAGGATTGGAAATAGTCTGACAGACCATAATGTCCATGCTCTAATGTTTTACTGCACACCACATCCTCCCTGTATCTGGGGGTGCTCTGAGTCAGTCTCAAAGTGTCTCAAAATTAGAAACGGAAAGGGCTGGGCCACATATCCAGCTTCCATCTCTAAGTCCACTCTGTCCCAGTTCCTTTCAGCTCAGGTCCACATCTTGATTCTACCACTTATCTATTTCTTTCTTTAGGTTGGCGGGGGGGTATGCCATGCAGCTTGTGGGATCTTATTAGGTTGGTGCAAAAGTAACTGCGGTTTTTCATCATTGAACTTTGCCATTTGATACTGGAATACATTCTTAAATAAATGTGGTTATGCTATACATCACTTTAATGCACATTTCTTGCTTTGTGTTTTTTTGTTAATAATATTACTTGTTGTTTACTTCGTATTTATTTTAGACTATAGAAATCATGTTAGACAAAAAGCAAATTCGAGCAATTATTTTTTTCCAAGTTCAAAATGGGTTGCAAAGCAACAGAGACAACTCACAACATCATCAACACATTGGCTCAGGAACTGCTAATGAACGTACAGTACAGTAATGGTTTAAGAAGTTTTGCAAAGGAGACAAGAGACTTGAAGACGAGGAGCAGAGTGGCCAGCTATTGGAAGTTGACAGTGACCAATTGAGAGCAATCATCGAAGCTGATCCTCTTACAACTATGTGAGAAGTTGCTAAGGAACTCAACATCAACCATTCTATGGTCATTCAGCATTTGAAGTAAATTAGAAAGATGAAAAAGCTCGATAAGTGAGTGCCTCAAGAACTGACCAAAAATCAAAATAATCATTGTTCTGAAGTGTCATCTTCTCTTACTGTATGCAACAATGAACCATTTCTCGATCAAGATTGTAATGTATAACAAAAAGTGGCTTTTATATGACAACTGGTGAAAACCAGCTCAGTGACTGGGACAATAAAAAGTTCCAAAGCCATTCCTAAAGCTAAACTTACATCAAAAAAGGTTATGGTCACTGTTTGGTGGTCTGCTGCCCGTCTGATCCTTGACAGCTTCCTGAATTCCAGAGAAACCATTACATCTGAGAGTATGCTCAGCAAATTGATGAGATGCACTGAAAACTGCAATGCCTGCAGGCAGCACCAGTCAACAGGAAGGGCCCAATTCTCCATGACAACGCCCAACCGCACATCACACAACCAACCCTTCAGAAGTTGAACAAATCATGCTACAAAGTTTTGCCTCATCAGCCATATTCACCGGACCTCTCACCAAACCAACTACCACTTCTTCAAGCATCTCAACAACTTTTTGCATGGAAAATGCTTCTACAACCAGAAGGAAGCAGAAAATGCTTTCCAAGAGTTCGTCAAATCGTGAAGCATGGGTTTTTATGTTACAGGAATAAACAAACTTATTTTTTGTTAGTAAAAATGTGTTGATTGTAATGGTTCCTAGTTTGATTAATGAAGATGTGTTTGAGCCTAGTTATAATGATTTAAAATTAACAGTCTGAAACCACAATTATCTTTGTACAGGTTGAGGAAGGCATAGCAACCCATTCCAGTATTCTTGCCTGGAGAATCCTCATGGGCTACAGTCCATAGCATGACAAAGAGTTGGACACGACTGAGCAACTAAGCATAGCACAGCATATATATAGATATGTATAGCTATACGTATATATATAGCTTTTATAATTAAATGTTCATATCTTTGGAAGAAATGATGCTAAAGCTGAAACTCCAGTACTTTGGCCACCTCATGCGAAGAGTTGACACCCCACTCCAGTACTCTTGCCTGGAAAATCCCATGGACGGAGGAGCCTGGTAGGCTGCAGTCCATGGGGTCGCTAGGAGTCGGGCACAACTGAGAGACTTCACTTTCACTCTTCACTTTCATGCATTGGAGAAGGAAATGGCAACCCACTCCAGTGTTCTTGCCTGGAGAATCCCGGGGACGGGAGAGCCTGATGGGCTGCCGTCTATGGGGTCGCACAGAGTCGGACACGACTGAAGCAACTTAGCAGTAGCAGCAGCAGTATCTATTAAGTAACATTAGGAAAATCACTCTAAGCCTTAGTCTTATCATCTCAAAGATGTTCTTTTAGCCTAGTGATAAAATAAGTGCTTAATAAATAAGGACAGTGGTGGTGGTAATAAAAATAGCTAAAATTCGTCAAACATTTGCCACGTGCTAAATGCTGTTTTAATTCTTTTGCAAATATAAACTTATTAATCCTCATAATAACAAACTCAGAATAGTATTGTCCCACTTTACAGATGAAGAAATTGAGGCCCAGAGGGGTTAAATAAGTCTTAGCTCATATTTTTTAGGAAGCTGGGATGGAAACAAAATCATAATCTCAAGCACAAAAGATAAATCAGTCATGCAGTTCCAACCCACACTGTTCTTCACTGTAACTTATTTTTGCTAAATCAGCAATTTTTAAAAAGGCGCATCTTTGATGTTGTCTCTTTGAAACTAATAGTGATGACCAGGAAAACTTGCTGTTTAGTTAGTTGGTAAGTCATGTCCGACTCTCTTGCAACCCCATGAACTGTAGCCTGTCAGGCTCCTCTGTCCATGGGATTCTCCAGGCAAGAATACCGGAGTGAGCTGCCATTTCCTTCTCCGGGGTATCTTCCCGACCCAGGGATCGAACTTGTGTCTTCTGCATTGGCAGGCACATTCTTAATCACTGAGCCACAAGGGGACTTCCAGAAAAACTATGGCTGCTCAAAACACTGACACTATTTCTCTGCACCAGAAACTCTAAATCTCTGTCAAAAGGGCCAAATTTTAGGTGTTCTCAACACCTCCGTAAAAACTCTAAGTTGAAGATAATAAAATTATCATTTTCCTACATGCTTCTATTACTTTATTCATCCATTTAAATATTTTCTTGTACTTTTGAAACCCACATTTGCTTTTTACATAATTGTGGTAATCTCACAAAGCTTATTTAGACAGATAAAAGAGTAACCTCTAATCATAGCCTTTACAAACTAACGTGAGTTTAAAGTTTTTAGGTCGTGAAAAGTGAACCAGGAAACTTTCTAATCTTTTTTTTTCTTTAAATTAAGGACTTAACAGATCTAATCCAAGTTTAATTCTCCCTCTTCCCCCAGATCTAATTTGTTATTTATTCACTAAGTTCTTCCACCCAAGTTGATAATTAACTCATTGTTAGGACAATCATAGACCAAGGCAGTGAGGTTTTTCTTCCAGTATTTTTTCACACATAGCAATGAAAATCTCTTTCAATACGTGAAAAAACCAAACCAAAAACTCTACAGATAATGTTGGCAATAATTTCACATTTAAAGTGAAAAGTAGAGAAAAGTACAGTTAATTGTAAAAACAATGTAGAAATATAGAGTTGACTGAGGCCATTATACAAAACATAGATTTAACTCTGAATACTTGTTTTTCCTTTAACCTTTATATCATTTCATACTTTAACATCAGCTGCATCAAATATCAGTACCTGGTACAGGGTAGGGGCTCACTAAATATCTGTTACACAAATGAAAAACAAATCATGCTAGCTCTCAGTCACCAGGTATCTTGACAAAGGAATGCCCACCTACATAACTGAGTATCTATCCATAAACTACATACTCCCAGGTCTTGCCAGTTACATGCTAATTAAAACAAAGTGGCTAATTAGTTTTCTTTGCAATGTCAAAGCAAAAGAAATACATACACTTATTTAAGAAGGCTGCTTCTGTTAAAGATATAACTTCCTTATACCAGTTCTTTGTCCTTAATAATTAATCAAGTTTTCTCCAAATACAGGGCTTCTAAGTTTCACTCCTGGCCATTTCCAGGAAGGGCCTGGCTTTCATTCTTATCTGAAATTTTAGATGATGTATTTTTTTCAGGACTTGTTCAATCTGAAAAGCCAGCGCAGATCAATTTAACCAATCCCTTCAAGCAAGAGAATTAAAACAGTTTTACTGAAAAGTGATTCTTCCCTAGGCAAGTTCTATAATCCTTCCTTTCTGTAAAAATCTTAGAAGCTAACCCAGAACAATGCTTTAATCAAGCACAAACATAGCTGAAGCTGGTCACATAAAAAATTACCAAATCACACAGGCACAGAAGTGATAAAATTTTGTTACTTGTGTGAACCAGTCCTGTGCATCTTATTTCTTAAGGACTGTCTTCTGCACTGGCAGGCAGATTCTTACCACTGTTTTTAAAAAGTCATTGAGAGGCATTTTTTGAGTAATGAGAGGTCTTTTAGTTACCAGGGGAAAGTCAATCAACTCTTTAGGAAGGTCTCAGTTTCTTCATCTCAAAAACAGCTAATAATTCACAAGGGATGGTTTTTGAGGATGAAATGAGAAAATAAAAGTATAAATTGCTATAAAAACTATTATAATTCTTAATAAAATTTCAAGTCAGTTTCAAGGAAAAAAATACTGGAATTAAAAATTATTCTACCCAATGAAGAGAAATTGGAAAAAAAAAAGTAGAACTGATTAGTTCCATTGTCTGGTTTCACTAGATGTTAACAAGAAACCCCTTGTTTAACACTGTTGCTAAAAACCTTTCTAATCAAAACACTGTCCTATTTCAGGACATGTAGTAAGTAAAAGGAAAGTACTTTCATCTTTCCTTGAGAACTCTAGGTAGCTTTCTTCTTTTCCTCCCGGAGAAGAAAGCAGAAAAAGTTTCTGGGTGCTTGAAGATTCTAGTGTGTTAGTTCTAGTTTTGCTATACTAGCTTTTAAAAATGTCACGAGAGCTAACAGATTAGTATTGGCCAGCAGTAATCACCCTGAAAGTACATGCTGACAGTGGTAGTAAAATAGTGGCCTAGATCCTGGGAACACCTTGGAAAACCTGCACTCAGATGGAAATGAATCCTGCCTATCACAGTACCCAAACCTTTGTCCAGCTACCTTCAGAAATCCTCAGAGACTGCTACCTGATTTGAACCCTGATGGAACTACTTCAGCTGTTGTCCATTAAAAAAATACACACAGTTAATTGTGTAACACACACAACAAAACTCTTGGATTGCAAACCAAACCAAAACTTTTAAAATCAAGAAGTCTATCTTCAAGGCTCATTCATTCATTCAACAAATATTTGAGCACTTACCCTGTGTCAAGCAGAGTTCTATTTGCTAAGTATATAAGATAAAAAGTGACAGACAAGCTCTCTGCTCTCATGCAGCTTCCATTCCACTGGGGAAGCTGGACAATTCAACACTGTGATTAAATGAAACACTGTGACAATTAAACACTGTGATCAGTGCTGTGAAGGAAATACAAAGAGAGTAATTGGAGTGGTGGTAGGAAAGGGGGCAGATACTTCAGATAGTGGTCAGGGAAGCCCTCTTTGAGTGAATGACATTTGAGCTGAAACCTGAATGAGGAGGAGGAGACAGCCAGCCAGCCAGGTGAAGAGAAAAGATAGAAAATAGCAAATGCAAAGTCCCTGAGGCAGGAATGATGGCAAGGGAATGAGTCAGAAGTATGAAATGATGACAGAGATGAGTGGCAGCCAGTTTAAATAAGGATTTACCGGGGATGGTAGAAGATTTTAATGTCATTCTAAGTGTGATGTGAAGTCAAATGCTGTTAGATAATCGTGTTTGTAAGATGAAGATATGTGTAATACATTCTATGAGTATAAAAGTGCTTATTACATGCATAATGGCTACATACAAAATGAAAAGGAAAGGCAAGGTTCTCACACTTAGAAGATTTTCAGTGTTTTAAGGAAGCAATAATTCATAAATAGTGACAGCACTAGGGTGACAAATGAAGTAAAAATAAAGTGCTAACTGAAGACTGGGGAGGGAGTCACTGATTCAAATAGAAGACTTAAGAAAAGGCTTCATATTTTTAAAGTAAAAAAAAATTTTTTGAGCTCTTAAAGAAAAATGGATTTAAGCAGGAGTGGGGGAAGGAGGGGAGTCTGAGGCTGTGGGAACTGCATAAGCAAAGGCACAGAGGCAGGAAAAGACAGGGTGGGTCCAGGAAACCATGAATCATTGCCTGGCTACAATTGCATGGCTGCAGTGCCAGGTGGGTGGGTAGTGATGTGAGAGATAAGTCTGGAGAAATAGGCTGTCAGGGTGTGGGAGTTGGGGTCCTGAATGGCATGTTGAGAAATTTAGACTTAATTTACTTGGGCTTTGGCTTTAAGTGTGTAAGAGAATCTCTTCAGGTACTTGTTAAAACTGCTAATTTCCATGCCCCATCCCTCCAGATACATTGATTTATAAGTCTAAGTGGGACCTAAGAATCTCCTTTTTAAACAAATACTCCAGGTGATTCTAAAAGAGGTAATCAGGAAACCATACTTTGAAAATCGGTGTACTATTTTTATTTATTTTTTTTTATGACAAGTCTGGGCTGAAAGGGAAAAACTGAAGCCAACTCTAAGGATTGCTCAAGGTCTCTAACAAAAAGGGGGAACCTGACATAGAAGACTGATAACAGAGCCTTTATTGGGACTTGCCTGGATGTCCAGTGGTTAAGACTCCACAGAGGGTGTGAGTTCAATCCCTAGTCTGGGAACTAAGATCCCACATGGTGAGGTACAGTTAATAAAATAAAATTTTAAAAAACTCTTTTTTATAAAAAGGGCCATTATCACTGTTGGGATAGAATCAACCAAAGTTGGTGATTAGATGTGGGAGGAGAGAAGAACAGAAGTGTTCAAGACAACTTCAAACCTTGTCCTTAGGGAAATTAGGTGGGCACAGGTGCCTGGTGGAGAGAGACCATCTGCAAGGTCTATGAGGTGTTGGAAATGTGGATCTGGGGGCTCAGGAGATATGCAGAGGCACTAAACATGCTGCTTAGGTACTCCAAAGTAAATTCAACACAAATTAAACAATATAAAAAGTAAAACCATAAAATTCAGAAGGGAATTGAAGTGAGTACTTAAACCCATCTCTGGGTGGCAAAAAGACTTTTAAACATAAAAGTAATAAAAGAAATCCCAAAGAAAAAGATCTGTAAATAAGTAATAATATACCACATACAAAATTAAAATAACTAACATTTGACCATCAAACAAGCCATTGATATTCTAAAGAGCTTACTGGAATCCCTGAAAGTCCAGTGGTTAGGACTTGGAGCTTTCACTGCTAGGGTCCAGGTTCGATCCTTGGTGCGAGAACTAAGAAGATCCTGCAAGCAGCAAAGTTGCTGCTGCTGCTGCTAAGTCACTTCAGTCGTGTCTGACTCTGTGTGACCCCATAGACGGCAGCCCACCAGGCTCCCCCATCCCTGGGATTCTCCAGGCGAGAACACTGGAGTGGGCTGCCATTTCCTTCTCCAATGCATGAAAGTGAAAAGTGAAAGTGAAGTCACTCAGTCGTGTCCGACTCTTCATGACCCCATGGACTGCAGCCTACCAGGCTCCTCTGTCCATGGGATTTTCCAGGCAAGAGTATTGGAGTGGGGTGCCATCACCTTCTCCGAAGCAGCAAAGTTATCCCCTCCTAAAAAACCCCACTAAGAATAGTTTCTGTGTGGAATAGTGGAAGTTATTAGATAACTTGGCAACTTAAACATCTTGTCATAAAGAGACTTGCTTTATACGCAGTAAAGATGATTGGGCTTTGTGGCATAGACTCGCAGGGCTCTTTTGATGTACTTTACAAGACAGTCAAGTGTCAATCTAGGAGAGTGCCTAAATATACTAATTGTTGTAACTTACCTTGTCTTGAGGGCACAAATACACTAAATTGCCCCCAAGCTCCACTAAGCCTTGCTACCTCTAAGGAAACTGCCTTTACTACATCCAGTCTTTCCTGAGGCTCCATATATTTAAATTGTGTGAAGGGTTAGGAAGGACAGGAAATCATTTCACAATGTCGAGTGAGCAGGGGCTCATAAATCATCCTTTTAGCACATAGAATCAATAGCTCAACCCTCTCATCTTACAGATGAGGCTCAGAGAGGATGAAAGACTTGCCAAGATCACCTAAGTGGCTGATTCCCAACCCGGAGTCAGGAATCCTGACTCTCAAATGGCATCCCTTCCATTTTGTAGTGCTGCTCCATCCATCACGAGCTGTGGATTCTCAAAACGATATTTAAAACATCACAATTGCAACTTCTATATGCTTTCTACTTTATCACTCTACTCATTCAGTTTGCTCTAATAAAACCCTGTACTCCCTCCCCCAAAGCCCCAAATAAATGAGAGAACTCCAAAAAACAAACAAAAAACAAAATTAAAATGTTCAGGCATTCATTTAAAAATGGGAACAGATTAACCAAAAGACAATTCACAGAAATGAAAATGAAGGTATGAAAAATATTCACTCTTACTAGTAATTAGATAAATATATATTTAATCTCTTTTACTTATCAAATTAGTAAAGATTAAAAAATAAGATTCAAAGTTACAAAGATACACAAAGATAGGCCCTCACAATCACTGCAAGTGAGAATATTAATCTAGTCTTTATGAAAACGCAATTTGACAGCAGTATTTTTTAAATTTTCATGCTCTTTGACCCACTAATTAAACTTCTGAGAATCTAACCTAAGAAAATAATGAGTGATTTGTACAAAAATTTATGCATAAATTTGTTCTCAATTTTTTTCACTTGTTAATAATGGTGTAAAAAATCAAAACATCCAAACACACAGTTAAATTTTGCACCATTGATAGAATAGGGTATTAAACATCTATTTAAATTGTTTTCAAATAATTTTGATGTTGAGGAAAACCATGATATGATGTAGATGGAAAAGCAGATACAAAATTCTACTGTAGTAAAATGAACCCAACTACCTGTATGTTTATGTCAGTGTGTCTGTGGGTATCAAAGACAAAAAAAAGACTTAAAGGAAGTGAAGTGAAAGATGCTCAGGCATGTCTGACTCTCTGCAATACCTGGACTATACAGTCCATGGAATTCTCCAGGCCAGAATACTGGAGTGGGTAGCCTTTCCCTTCTTCAGGGGATCTTCCCAATCCAGGGATCGAACTCAGGTCTCCCACATTGTGGGCAGATTCTTTACCAACTGAGCTATCAGGGAAGCAAATAGGACTTCTCACCAGAACAAATTATGGGCTAGTCTATCTTCTTCATAATTTATTTTTTTCCCTCATTTTCTATAATTAGCAATATAATTCTTATTTTCAAAATATGTATGTTTGTATATATGAATATAGAACAAGAATTGTATATAACATGAAAAAAGATTTTAAAAATGATTAATTTGTAAATCACTCACATAGAGGTGTCGGTTGAAGTCACGGAAATAGATCAGATTGTTCAGGGGGAGAGTATAAGGAGAACAGGATGCTGGAGAGGGTCACAGCAAACACACACATTTAAGGGGCAAAAAGACTGAATTAGTGAACGAGCATAGAAGGAAGTAGCTAGATGGAGAACCAGGCATTGTCACATCAAGAAAGCCACATGAGGGACTTCTCTGGTGGTCCAGTGGTTAAGAAATCTGTACTTCCACTGCAGGGGGTGCAGGTTTGATCCCTGGTTGGGAAACTAATATTCTGCATGCCACATGGTGTGGCCACAAAAAAGAAAGCCACATAATACGAAGAACCAGAAAAGTTGTCCATATGGTCAAATGTTGCCAGCAGTAAGGAGGAGGATAGTGACAGGGCCATTAGAGGGAAATCACTGGGTACTACACATGAACAGACTGGTTTCCTCTAGTTCTGGTGAAAGAAAGTGAAAGTGTTAGTCACTCAGTCGTGTCCAACTCTTTATGACCCCATAGACTGTCGTCCACCAGGCTCCTCTGTCCATGGAATGCTCCAGGCAAGAATATTGGAGTGGGTTGCCATTCCCTTCTCCAGGGGATCCTCCTGACCCAGGGATCGAACCTGGGTCTCCAGCATTATAGGCAGATTCTTACCATCTGAGCCACCAGGGAAACTTCTAATTCTGGTGGTGGAAGCCCAATCTGAGCAAATGGTACCTATTCAATAAAACTGACTGTGAAGAAAAGAAGTCCTGTGCCTAAATTATCTGTTTAAACTTCAGTTTATGGGGGGGAAAAGATTGTGGAAATCTAAAACCAAGTAAAAGCATATTAGGATGACTAATCTATTGGTAATGAAACAAAAATTGGCAATACTTTGGTGTACAAGAAAAAACATGTTTGAGGGATTGTAAAGTTTCCATATAGTAAGCTCTGTTATAGAATAATTAAGGGAAAAAACAGCTCCACACTTGTTATCAGAAGGACAAAAAAACTGTTACCTTTTTTCCCTAAAGATGCAGGTTCTCAGTTTCAGAGCAGTATTAAAATATTATTTAAAAGTAAAAATAATGTAAAATATCACAGTATCATGTTAACTTCTTGAAACTGGACATGTGAAGTTTCTAGAAACATTTTCAAATATAAACAAATCATTTGACATGCTAAATAATGGATTGTTTGTTGAGTCAAACCTTGTCTTTTTGTAATAATCAGATGAAATTAACCTTCTCATAGGCCATTAATTAAATATACAATTTGTCAATGATAAACAAATGTCCTAGTCTGGAGAGGGGATGTTGATAATGGGGGTGGCCATGGATATGGACTTCCAATCTACAGAACTGAGAGATAATAAATAAATGTTGGCTTAAGAAACTAAAAAAACAAAAAAAAAATCTCGTCTTTTTTATGAAAAGATGTCTGCATTAGCAGAATAACTTGACTGAGTCTCAAGGACTCTCTATCCAGCCACAGAATAAACACACCAGAATGGGCCTACCAGGAGTACCATTTACCATAGAATCTCAATCCCTCAACCCTCAAGCAGAAACTACTCAATTTACAACCACTCATTTTGTTACTAAAGAACCTTGAGAGTCTGTGTTAAGTAACTTAACATCGCCTGGAGATTACTGTACACAATCCAAAATAAAGTACCTAAACTTCCTATCAAAAAACATGCAGTGAATAGACCATGCATGTGTGCTCAGCCATATTGGAGTCTTTTTGCAACCCCATGGACTGTAGCCCACCAGTCTCCTCTGTCCATGGGGTTCCCAGGTAAGAATACTGGACTGGGTTGCCATTTCCTACTTCAGGGGATCTTCCTGACCTGGAGGTCGAACCTGCATCTCTTGTGTCTCCTGAATTGGCAGGCGGATGCATTCTTTATCACTGCACCACCTGGAAAGCCAGTTCATCAAGTACCATGGCTCACATTGCCAGAGGAAACAACCATCACCTGTATTATTAACTCACAATCTCTATTTTAAAAACGAAAAACATAATCATATAGAAGAGGCTGTGGCATGTTCATCTTGTAAATATTAGAACACTGGCACACAGCAGGCAGTTAGTAAATGCTTCATATAGTTACTCTAAATGAAGAATACTCAAGAATACCATAAACTTCAGATCATTAACACTCTGCAAAGAATCTTCAAACATTTCTGACCTCTTCCTCCCCCACCCCATCCCCTGCTCCAAAAAAAAAAAAAGAAAGAAAAAGACATTTTGAGGGTACCTTAGCAAGAAAAAGTATCCTCTGTCTTTAAGGTGTGCTGTTAACAGAACTATTTTCACTTCTGAAGCTTTCTTTCCTTAGAATTATGAGATTAAAATTTGGCCCACCTTTAACCAGAATCTGGAACAAATTTGAATGTACCAAGTTAAACAAAGTTACACAATGGGCCAATTTTTACAAATACACTGTTTTGCTAATGTTGCCAATACACTGTTCTCTTCCCAGAGGCTGCTCTAGAGTTCAGGGACTACAAGATAACAACACTTCCGGGCCCAATACTGAACGGTGAAAATAGCCCCATCAGCTATTCACCAAACTGCACAGAATTAATGACAAGTCATAATTCCATTATCAAAATGCTATAATGTTGACAGAACACAATATGAGTGACACAAATACATGGACTGAAGAGAATCACTCAGTATTGCTCAGAGGTTCTTGTTGTTTATTCTGTTTTGTGTTCAAGGAAAAGTAGAGGAGGGATTTTTAAAACACTGTATGTTCTGTGCTCCTACAGCACTCTGGGTTGATCTCTAGTATAGCACTGACCTCACTAATACTCTAAGTTGTATCTACTGACCTGTCTAACCCATTTGATTTTATTCTTTTAGAATAGGAACATTTAGAACTTTGAATTCACAGAATCGACGATACAAACGGCACTCAATAAATGTTCTGTCCACAAAGCTAAACCCGGCGGTGGGGGTGAGACTATGGGCGATGAGACGATGGGAGGGCCTTGAGCACAAAGAGGAGCCAGGTGAAGTCTGTGAGACTATAGGCTTAGAGCTATTTTGGACAACGTGAGAAACAGCCAAGGCGATGAGACCGGCTATGGGACCCTGGCAGTGTAACGTGAGAAACAGCCAAGGCGATGAGACCGGCTATGGGACCCTGGCAGTGTGTTGCAGACAGAGAACTCAGCAATGGCCAGGGGACAAATAACCATGGGATGGTTTGGGGGGACTTCCTAGGGCTGAGACAGACTTCGGCCACCACCTGGGCAAGTGACCAGGAAACAGTGAGCTCCTGGAATGCTCTGGAACTTTCAGAGTGTCTTTCAAGGATTCAGCCGTGAACTGGGGGTGTTAAGTATTCAGTAGCTAAAAAGTAGGAATATTTTAAAAACACAGCAGTTTATTTTTAAATTAATTTTCTATTTAATTAATATACTTATTTTAAATGAAATATTTCAAGTTTCCAGTTTTATAATAAATATATATAAGGTATTTAAAGTATAATTTTGTTTAACAATAGCATTTTAATAAACATTATTTAAACTAAAAAAAAAATAAATAAATAAATAAATGTTCTGTCCAAAAAATAAGTTCTTAAAGTGATTACTGAGTACCATACTACATGTTGTTCTATCAATGCAAAACAAATACACACACACACTCCCTTTTTTGAAGGTCAACCTAGAACATGATCATCCTTCATCCAGGTTGTAACTCCGCAGGAACTTAAGTGCTCGTTGAGGCTCATCTTCTTTTGTGTCTACATCAGACCTCAGAACAAAGCATTATTTCATGGCTTCTAAAATACTTATCATTTGTTAATAGTAATTATGCAGATGAAATGTATTCCATTTAATCATCTAAAGCAAGAGCAAACGAAAGAATATCCAATGCAAAAGAAGACCTCTCTCCTTTAAAGGGTCACTGTCTTAATGGCTAATAACTCCCTAAGTATCTTTGACTAACTTGAAAAGTCAAGTCAATAGAACCACCTGGATCAGGCAGAGTTTTGAAAGCTGGAATTAAGTGAAAGATAATATTAGCTCAAATATCTCTCACCAGGATCGTAAGCACCAGTAAGGAAGGGTGCCAGATGGTTAGCTCCTAGCTCCTACAGCTTCAGGCTTAGTAGGTGTAGCCCGGGGTGTACAATTACCTTATATTAACACCCACGTATTGACAGGTGCCAGCGACTTGTACACGATAGCGATTCTGGGGTGACACATCCAGCTGTAAGGCCTGCTATAGTATCAACGTATCTCAAAAGGGTGTAAGAATCTTAAAGGGTTCAGCTGGCAGAATGGAAGGGGAGAAATATCGAAGAGGAAGAGAATGGCTGAAAATGAAGAATGAAAAACAACAGTTAGATTATCAGAATATTTCTCTGGGAGACTATTTTGAATTTTGAACTGCCGCTTTCCTCCACCACACTTATATAGTGAGAAAGGAGTGTTCCAGAGGGAAGAGGAGGGGGTCCGATCAGTTCCCGCCCTCAGTCAGCAAAGGCTCCGCTCTACATAATTACTCCCAACCCCATTCTTGCCTGGAGAATTCCAGGGACGGGGGAGCCTGGTGGGCAGCAGTCTATGGGGTCACACAGAGTCGGACACGACTGAAGCGACTTAGCAGCAGCAGCAGCCAGCACAGTACCCAGAAGTGAAGAAGGAGCAAAGGATCAGCAGTTCCTCCACTCCCTTTCTCGAGGGGGAGGGGTTCACGCTCCTTGTATTCCCCTCACCCGAAGCAGTCGCGGGAGAAAAAGGGTGTGGAGGGAATCCGGGGTCTCCGTGGACTCTCCGGCTGCGGAGGATGTGGAGAGAGAAGACCCTTACCTGGCTAAAAGCGGTCTTTCTTCTGCGCTGCTATCAGCCCCGCCACGGGTCCCTGGCGTTCTGCCTCGCGCACCTGTCGCGACCTAGCTCCAACACCTACAGCTCTCTGCGGCCCCGCCCCGGTCCGGCTCAGAGCCCCGCCCCGGACCCCGCCCACAGCCGCGGAGGCGCGCACGTCGGCCCGCCTCCTGCGCGGCCTCGGGGTGGGCGTGCGCGCCGCTGGTTGCGTGTTCTTTCCTTGAGACTGTTCGCCGTGCTCCGTTTTGCGGCGTAGGAGCCGTGAGGGGCGTGGCTGCATTTTCGTGGGACTGTTTCTAAACTCTGCTTTCTGAGGAGAGCACGCACCTGCACGGCTTAGGGCTCAGTGCTTCTGTACTTTGGCTTTAACCCTTTGACTCCCAGCTACCACATTGACTCAATAGCGACTAGAAGTTTTGTCCTGGTTCAAGTGTAGGCCAGTCACCAACCAGGTTCTGGGTGCTTTTGGGGTAAGTTCTGTGCAGGGAGGGTGTTTTAAAGGAGGTCTTAGGGTGTAGTGGAAAGAGCTATAAATTAATCCTGGCTCAACCGCATAACGCCAAATCGTTTCACCTGACTAGAGCACAGTTTCTTCATGTAAATGAAGGGGTTGGATAAAGGCAGGCCTCCCAAGTTCTCCTGCAGCTCTAGCCGTTATTATTCCTTCATTTACAGCTCTGCTCTAAACGTTAAGAGTTCGTTAGGAGGCCTAGTGCTTAGCCTTCCTGGCCCCAGATTTTGCCCCAGGTACATGTGGGCTGCATGAGTGCCCTTCCAGAGTATCTTTTCCTTTTCTTGCACCCCAGGTGTAGTCAAGTTCAAACTACAAGTTTTCTGCAGTTTTCGAATTCAAGTAGCTTGATAAGTACTAGAAGTGGCTCGTGGTCGTAAACACCTGTATTTATACTTCCTAATGGCAAATAGATGGGGAAACAGTGTCAGAGTTTAGTTTTTTGGGCTCCAAAATCACTACAGATGGTGATTGCAGCCATGAAATTAAAAGACGCTTACTCCTTGGAAGGAAAGTTATGACCAACCTAGATAGCATATTGGAAAGCAGAGACATTGCTTTGCCAACAAAGGTCCGTCTAGTCAAGGCTATGGTTTTTCCAGTAGTCATGTATGGATGTGAGAGTTGGACTGTGAAGAAAGCTGAGTGCCAAAGAATTGATGCTTTTGAACTGTGGTGTTGGAGAAGACTCTTGAGAGTCCCTTGGACTGCAAGGAGATCCAACCAGTCCATTCTAAAGGAGATCAGCCCTGGGTGTTCTTTGGAAGGAATGATGCTAAAGCTGAAACTCCAGTACTTTGGCCACCTCATGCAAAGAGTTGACTCATTGGAAAAGACTCTGATGCTGGGAGGGATTGGGGGCAGGAGGAGAAGGGGACGACAGAGGATGAGATGGCTGGATGGCATCACTGACTCATGGACGTGAGTTTGAGTGAACTCTGGGAGTTGGTGATGGACAGGGAGGCCTGGCATGCTGCGATTCATGGGGTTGCAAAGAGTCGGACACGACTGAGTGACTGAACTGAACTGAACTGAAATCCCATGGACGGAGGAGCCTGGTAGGCTGCAGTCCATGGAGTCGTGAAGAGTCAGACATGAATGAGAGACTTCACTTTCACTTTTCACTTTCATGCATTGGAGAAGGAAATGGCAACCCACTCCAGTGTTCTTGCCTGGAGAATCCCAGGAACGGGGGAGCCTGGTGGGCTGCCGTCTATGGGGTTGCACAGAGTCGGACATGACTGAAGTGACTTAGCAGCAGCAGCAGCAAAGCAGTTAAGGGGCTTCCCAAATGGCACTAGTGGTAAAGAACCTGCCTGCCAATGCAGGGGATTTAAGAGACAGCGGTTCGATCCCTGAGTTGGGAAGGTCCCCTGGAGGAGGAAATGGCAACCCACTCCAGTGTACTTGCCTGGAGAATCCCATGGCGAGGAGCCTGGCGGGCTACTGTCCGTAGGTAGTAAAGAGTCCAACCTGACTGAATCGACTTAGCACCCACGCATGCAGAGCAGCTAGTTAAGGACGATTTCTATAGACCAGTCACTTCTTTTGTTCTTTCAAATACCCAGCCTAGACTAACTGTGGATAGATATCAAGCATCAAGACTCATATTCCCATGCTACCTGCCAGTTTTGTTAAGAGTCCTAGCAAATATATAGGATGGTACTTCAGAAAATGCATCCCATTAGGTGTGGCGTTCCTTTAATAAATTCCCTGTCTCCATTTTTTTTTTTAACAAGCTAATAAAGGCCCTTATTCTCTGCTAAAGAAATTAGGAAGACTAATTTAGGTCAGAATTTTGGACCTAGATTTCAGTCTTGACTCAGCCACTTACCAATTAAGCAAATAACTACTTGTTCTCCTGCACCTCTTTTAGTACCCTCTTGGTAATAGAGCTAGTTGTATGCCACAGTTGGCTTTTACCAGTTTGCAGGACTGATTACTGGGGATTCCACGTGGCTCAGTGGTTAAAAGAATCCACCAATGCAAGAGCTGCAAGAGATGTGGATTTGATCCCTGGATAGGGTATATCCCTTGGAGGAGGAAATGGCAACCCACTCCAGTATTCTTTCTGGGATAATCCCATGGACAAGCACCTAAGCCTGATCTCTGTATTTGGAGGGATTTTTATGAGTTAGTTGTTAAGCATAACCACTATTAAAAGTCAAATTATATAAACTAACAAGTATGTTAAGAGGTAATAAATGCCGAAAATGTCACTTTTCTTTACTTCACTTTACTAATAACTCTAAACATTGTCTACTGTATCTGTAGGATGGAAATATATAACATTGTATGTGTTTCTTCCCAACTATTCAAGCTTGTGTGTTTGTCACATTTGTAGCATGAAATTGGCTGCAATAGGAGTATTTACACATGGAAATTGGCAAATACTACAAACAAGGACTTGGTTTCTTCTTGTATTCATTTTCTAGCCCAACTGTAGGCAATTTTTTCTGTAAACAGCTTATTAGTAAATATTAAGGCCTTCCAGTACACAACTTTGTCACAACTACTCAACTTTTACACTAAAAGTGGGCATAATTATGTTCTGATAGTGCTTTATTTACAAAACAAGCAGTAGGCTAATGGAGAAAATATTAATACTTAACAGTGTATCAAATCTGTGGCCTTGACATTTTGAGTAGCACAAAAAGTTTTAAGTATTTTTCCAGTATTCATAAGTTATTATCCAGTTCCATAAAGAAGTTGCTCATGTCATTGATATATGAATGAAGCTCCCAACAGTGAAGTTCACTGTTTTTCTTTTGTCTTACTACTGAGTAAAACAAAAAAGGTCGGTTTTCATTCCAATCCCAAAGAAAGGCAATGCCAAAGAATGCTCAAACTACCGCACAATTGCACTCATCTCACACCCTGGCAAAGTGATGCTCAAAATTCTCCAAGCCAGGCTTCAACAATACAAGAACTGTGAACTTCCAGATGTTCAAGCTGGATTTAGAAAAGGCAGAGGAACCAGAGATCAAAATGCCAACATCTGCTGGATCATCAAAAAAGCAAGAGAGTTCCAAAAAAACATCTACTTCTGCTTTCTTGACTACGCCAAAGCCTTTGACTGTGTGGACCACAACAAACTGTGGAAAATTCCTAAAAAGATGGGAATACCAGACCACCTGACCTGCCTCCTGAGAAATCTGTATGCAGGTCAAGAAGCAACAATTAGAACTGGACATGGAACAGCAGACTGGTTCCAAATTGGGAAAGGAGTACGTCAAGGCTGTATATTGTTACCCTGCTTATTTAACTTCTATGCAGAGTACGTCATGAGAAACGCTGGGCTGGAGGAAGCACAAGCTGAAATCAGGATTGCCGGGAGAAATATCAATAACCTCAGACATGCAGAAGACACCACCCTTATGACAGAAAGCGAAGAAGTACTAAAGAGCCTCTTGATGAAAATGAAAGAGAAGAGTGAAAAAATTGGCTTAAAACTCAACATTCAGAAAACTAAGATCGTGGCATCTGGTCCCATCACTTCATGGGAAATAGATGGGGAAGCAGTGAGAGACTTTATTTTCTTGGGTTCCAAAATCACTGCAGATGATGACTGCAGCCATGAAATTAAAAGATGCTTGCTCCTTGGAAGAAAAGTTAGGACCAACCTAGTTCAGTTCAGCTCAGTTGCTCAGTCGTGTCCAATTCTTTGTGACCCCATGAATCGCAGCATGCCTAGACAGCATATTAAAAAGCAGAGACATTGCCAACAAAGGTCCGTCTAGTCAAAGCTATGGTTTTTCCAGTAGTCATGTATGGATGTGAGAGTTGGACTATAAAGAAAGCTGAGCACTGAAGAATTGATGCTTTTGAGCTGTGGTGTTGGAGAATACTCTTGAGAGTCCCTTGGACAGCAAGGAGATCCAACTAGTTAATCCTAAAGGAAATCAGTCCTGAATATTCATTGGAAAGACTGATGTTGAAGCTGAAACTCCAATACTTTGGCCACCTGATGTGAAAAACTGACTCATTTGAAAAGAGCCTGATGCTGGGAAAGATTGAAGGCAGGAGGAGAAGGGGATGACAGAGAATGAGGTGGTTGGATGGCATCAACGATTCAGTGGACATGAGTTTGAGTAAACGCCGGGAGTTGATGATGGACAGAGAGGTCTGGCATACTGTAGTCCGTGGGGTTGCAAAGAGTCGGACACGACTGAGTGACTGAACTGAACTGAAACCAAAAATATCAGTCAGCATCCATGTCTGAACTACACTTCTTTGGCAGTGACGTGAGCATCTTGTTTGCTGAAATGAATTGTAATTAAGCATTTATTCATAGTCTGATTATTGTGAGATATTATTGGAAAAAGAATGAAAACTGATAGTAGATAGTCAAGAAATAGCAAGTCACACTGAAAGTACAGGTATAGACACAGTATTTTAGTTTAAAATTCATGCCAAAGACTCCATTAAAAAAGTACTAGAACTAATAAATATGTTCAGTAAAGTTACAAGCTACAAAATCAACACACAAAGCCTATTGCAGTTCTGTACACTGGCAATGGAATATCAGAAAGAGAAATGAAGAAAATAATCCCATTTACAACTGCATCAAAAAGAATAAAATACTTAGGAATAAATTTAATCAAGGAGGTGGAAAACCTATATATTGAAAACTATAAAACATTAATGAAAGAAATGGAAGAAGACACAGACAAATGGAAACATATTCTGGGCTCGTGGATTGGAAAAATCAATATTCTTAAAATGTCCATACAATCCAAAGCAATCTAGAGACTCAGTGCGATCCTTGTCAAATTCCCAATGGCATTTTTCAAAGGAATGGAAGTACTCCTTAAGTTTGAATGGAACCACACCAAAACCAAAACAAACAAACAAAGAAAAACCCACAACTGAATAGCCAAAGTAATCTTGAGAAACAAGAACAAAGCTGGAGACATCATACTCCCTGACTTTATATTATAAATCTTTTATAATTAAAACAATATGGCATTGGCCTAAAAATAGACATGTAGATCAATGGAACAGAATAAAGAACCCAGAAATAAACCCATGCATATATGATCAATTAACTTATGACAACGGCTTCCTTGGTGGCTCAGAGGTTAAAGCGTCTGCCTCTAATGCGGGAGACCTGGGTTCGATCCCTGGGTCAGGAAGATCCTCTGGAGAAGGAAATGGCAACCCACTCCAGTATTCTTGCCTGGAGAATCCCATGGACGGAGGAGCCTGGTGGGCTACAGTCCACGGGGTCGCAAAGAGTCGGACACGACTGAGCGACTTAACTTTCAACTTTCAACTTATGACAAAGGTTCCAGTAATATGTAATGGGGAAAGGATTATCTCTTTAGTAAATGGTGTTGAGGAAACTGTCTTACACCATAAACAAAAATTAATTCAAAGACATTAAAGACTTGAATGTAAAACCTGAAGCCATAAAACTCCCAGAAGAAAAAACAAAGACAGTAAGCTCCTTGACATAGGTCTGTTGATGATTTTTTTAATCTAACACCAAAAGCAAAAGCCACAAAATCAAAAATAAATAGGACTACATCATACTAAAAAGCTTCTACACAGCTAAGGAGACCATCAACAAAATGAAAAGGCAACTTACTGAATGGGAGATAATATATATCTAATAATGAAGTAATACCTGAAATGTATAAAAAAAACTCATACAACTCAATAGCAAATAAAGGTCAGTTAAAAATAGGTTGAAGCTTTGAATACACACTTTTCAATATAAGACATACAGAAGGTAAACAGGTTCATAAAAAGATGCACAGCATTAATCATTCAGTTCAGTTTAGTTTAGTTCAGTCGCTCAGTCGTGTCCGACTCTCTGCAACCCCATGAACTGCAGCATGCCAGAACTCCCTGTCCATCACCAACTCCCAGAGTTCACTCAAACTCACGTCCATCGAGTCGGTGATGCCATCCAGCCATCTCATCCTCTGTCGTCCCCTTCTCCTCCTGCCCCCAATCCCTCCCAGCATCAGAGTCTTTTCCAATGAGTCAACTCTTCGCATGAGGTGGCCAAAGTACTGGAGTTTCAGCTTTAGCATCATTCCTTCCAAAGAACACCCAGGACCGAACTCCGAGAAGTCCAAACAGAAACCACATGAGATATCACCTTACACGTGGTAGAATGTCTATATCAAAAAGACAAGAAATAACAAGTGCTGGTGAGATGTGGAGAAAGGGAACACTTGTGAACTGTTAGTGGAAATGTTGAGAGTCACTTGGACTACAAAGAGATCCAACCAGTCAGTCCTAAAGGAGATCAGTCCTGAATATTCATTGGAAGGACTGATGCTGAAGTTGAACGTCCAGTTCTTTGGCCACCTGATGCTAAGAACTGACTCATTGGAAAAGACCCTGATACTGGGAAAGATTGAAGGCAGGAGGAGAAGGGGATGACAGAGGATGAGATGGTTGGATGGCATCACCGACTCAATAGACATGAGTTTGAGCAAGCTCTGGGAGTTGGTGATGGATGGGGAAGCCTTGTGCTGCAGTCCATGGGGTCACAAAGAGTTGGACACAACTGAGCAACTGAACTGAACTGAAGTTGATGCAACCACTGTGGAAAATAGTACGGAGATTTCTCAAAAAGTTAAAAATACACCTACTTTATGATACAACAATTCCACTTTGGGGTATTTATCCAAAGAAAATGAAAACACAAGAGTAGTAGTTGTTGCTCAGTCACTAAGTCCTGTCTGACTCTTTGCAACCCCCTGGACTACAGCACACCAGTCTCCTCTGTCTTCCACTATCTCCTGGAGTTTGCTCAAATTCATGTCCATTGAGTCAGTGATGCTATCTAACTATCTCATCCTTTGCCACCCTCTTCTCCTTTTGCCTTCAATCTTTCCCAGCATCAGCATCTTTTCCAATGAGTTGGCTCTTCACATCAGATGGCCAGAGTACTGAAGCTTCAGCTTCATCAGTCCTTCCAATGAATATTCAGGAATTAAGTTCCTTTAGGATTGACTGGTTTGATCTCCTTGCAGTCAAAGAAAATTCAAGAGTCTTACCCAACACCACAGTTCAAAAGCATCAATTCTTCCATGCTCAGCATTTCCTATGATCCAACTCTCACATCTGAACCTGACTACTAGAAAAACCATAGCTTTAACTAGACAGACCTTTGTCAGCAAAGAGATGTCTCTGCTCTTTAATATACTGTCTAGGTTTGTCATACCTTTCCTTCTAAGAAGCAAGCATCTTTTAATTTTGTGGCTGCTGTCACCATCTTCAGTGATTTTGGAGCCCAAGAAAATAAAGTCTGTCACTGCTTCCACTTTTTTCCCCGTCTATTTACCATGAAGTGATGGGACCGGATGCCATGATCTTAGTATTTTGAATGTTGAGTTTCAAACTAGCTTTTTCACTCTCCTCTTTCACTTTCATCAAGAGGCTCTTTAGTTCCTCTTCAATTTCTGCTTTTAAGAGTGATAACATCTGCATATTGGAGGTTGTTGATATTTCTTCTGGCAATCTTGATTGCAGCTTGTGATTCATCCAGCCCGGCATTTCCCATGATGTAACTTATATGCAAAATAAGTTAAATAAGCAGGGTGACAATATACAGCCTTGTTGTAGTACTCTTTCCCAATTTTGAACTGATCGGTTGTTCCATATCGGGTTCTGTTGCTTCTTGACTTGTGTTCAGATTTCTTGGGAGACAGATAAGGTAGCCTGGTATTCCCATCTCCTTAAGAATTTTCCACAGTTTGTTGTGGTCGACACAGTCAAAGGCTTTCACATAATAAATGAAGCAAAAGTAGATGTTTTTCTGGAATTCCTTTGCTTTTTCTATAATCCAACCAATGTTGGCAATTTGATCTCTGATTCCTCTGCCTTTTCTAAACCCAACTTGTATATCTGGAAGTTTTTGAGCATAACCTTACTTGGCTCGGATGGTAAAGAATATGCCTCCAGTACACAAGACCAGGGTTCAATCCCTGGGTTGGGAAGACCCCCTGGAGAAAGAAATGCCAGTATTCTTGCCTGGAGAATCCCATGGACAGAGGAGCCTGGCAGGCTATATATAGTCCATGGGGTTTCGAAGAGCTGGACACAATGAAACAACTAATACTTACTAGTATGTGAAATGAGGAAAATCGTAGGGTAATTTGAACATTTTTTGGCATTGCCTTCTTTGGGATTGGAATGAAAACTGACCTTTTCCAGCCCTGTGGCCACTGCTGAGTTTTCCAAATTTGCTTCCATTAGCTTTGTTCGTAGTAATGCTTCCTAAGGCCCACTTGACTTCACACTCCAGGAAGTCTGGCTCTAGGTGAGTGACCAAACCACCATGGTTATCCAGATCATTAAGACCGTTTTTGTATAGTTCTTCTGTGTATTCTTGCCACCTCTTCTTAATTTCTTCTGTTTATATTAGGTCTTTACCATTTCTGTCCTTCACTGTGCCCATCCTTTATTCCATATTGCAAAAGAAATTATATGAAGATATTTAAAAATATTATAGAAGGGAATGCCAAATAAGTGCTATAATTGATCAGACATCTACACTTTTGTAGAAAACACCTTGTGATTTATCTCCAGTGCACAGCTGAATCAACTGCTGTATTGGTAATGGTATGTGTTGCTTTAAAAGAAGTTACGTCAGCCACAACAGAGTGTATTTCTAATACATTATTGTCCTAACTTTAGATGATTGTGGCTTTGATAATATTCAAAAACAAACTTAATTGCATTTTATTCTAATGGTGCTTGTACAATAGTGGGAAGGAAATCTTGAGTAGTCGCAGATTTGTTAGAAAATTTTCCTGAAGTCATTATTTGGCACTGTCATCACTTGCAATTCAGTATCTGAAATATAATAAGTCAATCATTTAAAAATACTCTGGATTAAATGTATTCTATTTATCAACATTATATTAAAAAGAAAATTGATTGGAGGGGGACTTCCTTGGTGGTTCAGTGCAGGGGGCCCAAGTTCAATCCCTGATTAGAGAGCTGAGTCCAACATGTCCCAGCTAGGAGTTTGCATGTTGCAACTAAAGATCCTGTATGTTGCAACAAAGATGAAAAATCCTGCATACTGCAGCTAAGACCTTGCACAGCCAAGTAAATATAAATATATATACATATAAAGAAAGACAGGGGGGTATGTGTTTGGTTGGTTCACTGAAAGGATAGATAGACAGGAGAAGAACTATACAAAAAAGATCTTCACAACCCAGATAATCATGATGGTGTGATCACCAACCTAGAGCCAGATATTCTGGAATGCAAAGTCAAGTGGGCCTTAGGAAGCATTACTATGAACAAAGCTAGTGGAGGTGATGGAATTTCAGTTCACCTATTTCAAATCCTAAAAGATGCTGCTGTGAAAGTGCTACACTCAGTATGCCAGCAAATTCGGAAAACTCAGCAGTGGCCACAGGACTGGAAAAGGTCAGTTTTCATTCCAGTCCCAAAGAAAGGCAATGCCAAAGAATGCTCAAACTACCACACAATTGCACTCACCTCACACACTGGTAAAGTAATGCTCACAATTCTCCAAGCCAGGCTTCAACAGTACAAGAACCATGAACTTCCAGATGTTCAAGTTGGATTTAGAAAAGGCAGAGGAACCAGAGATCAAAATGCCAACATCCACTGGATCATCAAAAAACCAAAAGAGTTCCAGAAAAACATCTGCTTTATTGACTACGCCAAAGCCTTTGACTGTGTGGATCACAATAAACTGTGGGAAATTCCTAAAGAGATGGGAATACCAGATCATCTTACCTGCCTCCTGAGAAATCTGTATGCAGGTCAAGAAGCAACAGTTAGAACTGGACGTGGAACAACAGACTGGTTCCAAATTGGGAAAGGAGTACGTCAAGACTGTATATTGTCACCCTGCTTATTTAACTTCTATGCAGAGTACATCATGAGAAATGCTGGGCTGGAGGAAGCACAAGCTGGAATCAAGATTGCCAGGAGAAATATCAATAACCTCAGATATGCAGATGACACCACCCTTATGGCAGAAAGCGAAGAACTAAAGAGCCTCTTGATGAAAATGAAAGAGGGGAGTGAAAAAGTTGGCTTAAAGCTCAACATTCAGAAAACTAAGATCATGGCATCTGGTCCCTCACTTCATGGGAAATAGATGGGGAAACAGTGAGAGACTTTATTTTCTTGGGAAATCCAAAATCACTGCAGATGGTGACTGTAGCCATGAAATTAAAGACCCTTGCTTCTTGGAAGAAAAGTTATGACCAACCTAGAAAGCATATTAAAAAGCAGAGATATTACTTTGACAACAAAGGTTCATCTAGTCTAGGGTATGGTTTTTCCAGTGGTCATGTATGGATGTGGGAGTTGGACTATAAAGAAAGCTGAGCGCTGAAGAATTGATGGCTTTTGAATTGTGGTGTTGGAGAAGACGCTTGAGAGTCCCTTGGACTGCAAGGAGATCCAACCAGTCAATCCTAAAAGAAATCAGTCCTGCATATTCATTGGAAGGACCAATGCTGAATGCAACTCACTCCTAAGCAATCCCACTTCTAAGTATTTACCCTAGAGAAATAAAAACCAATGTCAATATGGACTGGTATTTAACTTATATGTAAACATTCATAGCAATTTTATTCATAATAGGCCCCAACTAGAAATAACAAATGTCCAATAACTAGTGAATCAATAAATTGTGATATATCCATACAATGCAATATACTACTTAGTTTTAAAAAGGAATGAACTACTGAGAGAACATGGATAATATCAAAAGCATTATGTTAAGTGAAAGAAGCCAGAGACAGACACAAAAGACTATGAACTTTAACATAAAATTCTAGTAAAGTCAAATTGCAATGACATGCATTTTCCTGGTGGTCCAGTGGTTAAGACTTTGCATTCCCAATGCAGGAGGACTGAGTTCAATTCCTGGTCAGGGAACTAGATGCCACATACCACAACTAAGGGTTCCCATGCTGCAACGAAGATTCTGCGTGCCCCAACTAAGACCTGGCACAGCCAAATAAATAAATATTTTTTTAAAAACTACTAAGACAGAAAACAGATCAGTGGTTGCCTGGGGCAGGGGTAAGAGACTGTGGGGGAGACTGAATACAAAGAGTAATAGAAATATCTGGATGGTGATGATAGTTACACTGCTGTACACATTTGTCAAAACCACATTGAAATGTTACTTAAAACTGATGAATTTTAATGTATGTAAAACATAATAAGGCTGATTTTTTAAAAATGGTCCTCTTCCTTCATAAGAATCATAGATTTAGGTTAGACATAAGAGATTTCTGATTATGGAACATTATTAAAGATTTCCTTTCCTTGACAATTTTTAAGAATGAAGAAGAAAAGGCCAATGATTGAGCTAGAATAGATTTTTTTAAGGCAAAGAGTAAATGATACACTTATCTATATATTATATATGACATATATATTATCTATTACTAGCAAATATTTATCCGATTCTAAAAGTATTTAGATAAGAACCACAATATTTCTTAAGTTTTCATCCTTCTTTTAAAAGTTAGAAAAAAAATCTCCAAGAGTTTAATTTTTTCATATATGGTTATCAGAATGATTCCTTATGGGCCTACCCAAAAAGGCAAATTTAAGTAATATTTTAATATAAATATACAAAGCTTTTAGTTTCAATTAAATCATAGTCTATCATATGACTACAAACTTTTTACATTGTTTATTTAAAAATTTCCCCTGATTTTTCTTTATATCTAATTTAAAATAATATTTACTCCTGGAAAATAACATGTAACATATTAAGACCTCTGAGGTGTCTTACTCTATTCTATACTATATTCTTACTCTATTCTATTACTATATTCTTCTAAGGTAATCTCATCCTTTTCAGGATCCTTTGTTACCATCCATATGCTGATGATTTTTTACCTATATAGCTCAGAAATAAGATTCAAGGTTTTCTGAGGCTTTTTACATAGTTGGAAAATTAAGAAATTAAGAAAAGTAAGTTCACACAATTTAAGAAAATTGATATAGCTCTTCAAATACAGAATTCTAAGGGTTTGTCTCAGAGCCATGAAAGGAGCCTTTGCAAGAGACCTGAAGATTAACTTCATCGGCTTCACAGCAAATCTGCCTCTGCTATAGCTATATCTTATGAATAGATTTCCCTTAGCAACTATGGAGCTATCCTCCAGCTGCCTACTAGATCTCTCTCCTTTTAAGTCCCCATGTGCACAGTTGAACTTGGTTTTTGCTTTCTACTCTTCCACCATCACCATCAGGATTTGCTAGTTTTCCTGGATTCTCTAAATCAGGAAATAGCACCGACATTCATCCAGTTTCACAGGTTATCTCCATACTCCAGCAAATCGTCAAGCCTTGACAATTCATCTTCCAAATAATTTGACATTCACAAATTCTCCAATTCATCTTTTCTCAAACTCCAGTCCTAACCTAGTTAAGATCATCAACTTCTCTTACCTAGACTAGTCCAACAGTCACCTAGTGTGTCTCCTAGCCTCCAGTTTTGCCACCTTCTAAACTGTTCTTCATGTTGCACCGGTTATCTTTCCTGATATTCACCTGATCATATCATTCCCTGGCTTTAAACACTATACTGTACAAACTTCAATATGTGTAAGAAATTACTTGCCATCGTTGTTTAAAAAAACATAGATTTGAGGACTTTACCCCAGTGATTTTGATTCAATAGGTTTGGAGCAGAATATAGGAGTAGGCACTTTCAGTAAGATTTTTAAGTGATTCTGATGTAGATAATCCATGCTTTAAGGCATAACGTTTATTGGCTCCCCAGTTCTCCTACAGTAGACTTCAAATTCCTTAATATGTCTTTCAATACTTGGTAAAAACTGGCCCCTGCTTATCTTTCTGGTTTTATTGATGACTACTACCTCCTATCCTCTACGGTTAAGCTGTCTTGAAAATTTCCCCATTTTTAAAGAAAGCATAGCCCAACTACACTTTGTTCAGTTCAGTCACTCAGTCATGTCTGACTCTTTGCGACCCCATGAGCTGGAGCTCACCAGGCTTCCCTGTCCGTCGCCAACTCCCAGAGCCTACCTAAACTCATGTCCGTTGCATTGGTGATGCCATCCAACCATCTCATCCTCTGTCATCCCCTTCTCCTCTTGCCTTCAATCTTCCATAGAATTAGGGTCTTTTCCAATGAATCATCTCTTCGCATCAGGTGCCCAAAGTATTGGAGTTTCAGCTTCAGCATCAGTCCTTCCAATGAATATTCAGGACTGATTTCCTTTAGAACTGACTGGTTGGATCTCTTTGCAGTCCAAGGGACTCTCAAGAGTCTTCACCAACACCACAGTTCAAAAGCATCAATTCTTCAGCACTCAGCTTTCTTTATAGTCCAGATCTCACGTCCATACATGACTACTGGAAAAACCATAGCTTTGACTAAACGGACCTTTGTTGGCAAAGTAATGTCTCTGCTTTTTAATATGCTTTCTAGGTTGGCCATAACTTTTCTTCCAAGGAGTAAGCCTCTTTTAATTTCATAGCTGCAGTCACCATCTGTAGTGATTTTGGAGCCCAGAAAAATAAAGTTAGCTACTGTTTCCCCATCTATTTCCCATGAAGTGATAGGACCAGATGCCATGATCTTAGTTTTCTGAATGTTGAGCTTTTTTTTTTTTTTCACAATATTGTATTGGTTTTGCCAAATATTGAAATGAATCCACCACAGGTATACATGTGTTCCCCATCCTGAACCTTCCTCCCTCCTCCCTCCCTATACCATCCCTCTGGGTCGTCCCAGTGCACCAGCCCCAAGCATCCAGTATCGTGCATCGAACCTGGACTGGGGACTTGTTTCATATATGATATTATACATGTTTCAATGCCATTCTCCCAAATAATCCCACCCTCTCCCTCTCCCACAGAGTCCAAAAGACTGTTCTATACATCAGTGTCTCTTCTGCTGTCTCGTATACTGGGTTATTGTTACCATCTTTCTAAATTCCATATATAAGTGTTAGTATACTGTATTGGTGTTTTTCTTTCTGGCTTACTTCACTCTGTATAATAGGCTCCAGTTTCATCCACTTCATTAGAACTGATTCAAATGAATTCTTTTTAATGGCTGAGTAATACTCCATTGTGTATATGTACCACTGCTTTCTTATCCATTCATCTGCTGATGGACATCTAGGTTGCTTTCATGTCCTGTCTATTATAAACAGTGCTGCGATGAACATTGGGGTACACGTGTCTCTTTCCCTTCTGGTTTCCTCAGTGTGTATGCCCAGCAGTGGGATTGCTGGATCATAAGGCAGTTCTATTTCCAGTTTTTTAAGGAATCTCCACACTGTTCTCCATAGTGGCTGTACTAGTTTGCATTCCCACCAACAGTGTAAGAGGGTTCCCTTTTCTCCACACCCTCTCCAGCATTTATTGCTTGTAGACTTATGGATCGCAGCCATTCTGACTGGCGTGAAATGGTACCTCATAGTGGTTTTGATTTGCATTTCTCTGATAATGAGTGATGTTGAGCATCTTTTCATGTGTTTGTTAGCCATCTGTATATCTTCTTTGGAGAAATGTCTATTTAGTTCTTTGGCCCATTTTTTGATTGGGTCATTTATTTTTCTGGAATTGAGCTGTAGGAGTTGCTTGTATATTTTTGAGATTAGTTGTTTGTCAGTTGCTTCATTTGCTACTATTTTCTCCCATTCTGAGGGCTGTCTTTTCACCTTGCTAATAGTTTCCTTTGTTGTGCAGAAGCTTTTAAGTTTAATTAGGTCCCATTTGTTTATTTTTGCTTTTATTTCCAATATTCTGGGAGGTGGGTCATAGAGGATCCTGCTGTGATGTATGTCGGAGAGTGTTTTGCCTATGTTCTCCTCTAGGAGTTTTATAGTTTCTGGTCTTACGTTTAGATCTTTAATCCATTTTGAGTTTATTTTTGTGTATGGTGTTAGAAAGTGGTCTAGTTTCATTCTTTTACAAGTGGTTGACCAGTTTTCCCAGCATCACTTGTTAAAGAGATTGTCTTTAATCCATTGTATAGTCTTGCCTCCTTTGTCAAAGATAAGGTATCCATATGTGCGTGGATTTATCTCTGGGCTTTCTATTTTGTTCCATTGATCTATATTTCTGTCTTTGTGCCAGTACCATCCTGTCTTGATGACTGTGGCTTTGTAGTAGAGCCTGAAGTCAGGTAGGTTGATTCCTCCAGTTCCATTCTTCTTTCTCAAGATAGCTTTGGCTATTCGAGGTTTTTTGTATTTCCATACAAATTGTGAAATTATTTGTTCTAGCTCTGTGAAGAATACCGTTGGTAGCTTGATAGGGATTGCATTGAATCTATAAATTGCTTTGGGTAGTATAATCATTTTCACTATATTGATTCTTCCAATCCATGAACATGGTATATTTCTCCATCTATTAGTGTCCTCTTTGATTTCTTTCAAAAATATGGAACGCTTCATGAATTTGCGTGTCATCCTTGCGCAGCGGCCATGCTAATCTTCTCTGTATCATTCCAATTTTAGTATATGTGCTGCTGAAGCGAGCACTGAATGTTGAGCTTTAAGCCAACCTTTTCACTCTCCTCTTTCACTTTCATCAAGAGGTTCTTTAGTTCTTCTTCACTTTCTGCCATAAGGGTGGTGTCATCTGCATATCTGAGGTTATTGATATTTCTCCCGGCAATCTTGATTCCAGCTTGTGCTTCCTCCAGCCCAGCGTTTCTCATGATGTACTCTGCATAGAAGTTAAATGACCAGGGTGGCAATATACAGGCTTGATGTACTCCTTTTCCTATTTAGAACCAGTCTGTTGTTCCATGTCCTGTTCTAACTGTTGCTTCCTGACTTGCATATAGGTTTCTCAAGAGGCAGGTCAGGTGGTCTGGTATTCCCATCTCTTTCAGAATTTTCCATAGTTTATTGTGATCCACACAGTCAAAGGCCTTGGCATAGTCAATAAAGCAGAAATAGATGTTTTTCTGGAATTCTCTTGCTTTTTTGATGATCCAGCAGATGTTGGCAATTTGATCTCTGGTTCCTCTGCCTTTTCTAAAACCAGCTTGAACATTTGGAAGTTCACGGTTCACGTATTGCTGAAGACTGGCTTGGGGAATTTTGAGCATTACTTTCCTAGCGTGTGAAGTGAGTGCAATTGTGCAGTAGTTTGAGCATTCTTTGGCATTTCCTTTCTTTAGGATTGGAATGAAAACTGATGGGCACTTGGTTGCTTCCATATCTTGGCTATTGTAAATGCTGCTATGAATTGCTATGAATGTTAGAATGTAATCTTTTTTAAAATATATACCTAGGAGAGGAATTTCTGGGTCATATGGTAGTTCTATTTCTAGTTTTTTGAGGAACCTCCATCCTGTTTTCCACAGTGGTGTACCAGTTTACATTCCTACCAGCAGTGTTCAAGTGTTCACTTTTCTCCAGAACACCAACATTTGTTATTTATGATCTTTTTGATAATAGCCATTCTGATAGGTGTGGGGTGATATCTCATTGTGGCTTTGATTTGCTGTTTCTCTGATGATTAATGATGCTGAGCATCTTTTCATACACTGTTGGTCATCTGCATATCTTCTTTGGAAAAATGTCTATTCAGGTCTCCTGCCCTTTTTATTTTTTTTCTTTTTTTTTTTCCCTGCCCTTTTTAAAAAATTGATTTATTTTTTTGATGTTGAATTGTATAAGCTGTTTATATATTTTGGATATGATTCCCTTATGAGTCATATCATTTGCAAATGTTTTCTCCCATTCAGTATATTGTTTTATTAATGGTTTTCTTTGCTGTGCAAAAGCTTTTAAGTTTAATTAGGTCCCATTTATTTATTTTTGTTCTTGTTTCTTTTGCTTTAGGTCACAAATCCAAAAAAAAAATATTGCTGTGATTTCTGCCAAAAAGTGTTCTGCATATGTTTTCTTCTAGGAGTTTTATGATTCCTGGTCTTGCATTTAGGTCTTTAATTCATTTTGAGTTTATTTTTGTATATGATTTGAGAAAATGTTCTGATTTTATTGTTTACATTTAGCTGTCCAGTTTTTCGAGCATGACCTATTGAAGAAACTGTCTTTTCTCCATTGTATATTCTCAGACAAGGAAAAGAAATAAAAAGAATCTAAACTGGAAAGGAAAAAGTAAAACTGTCACTATTTGCAGAAGACATGATACTATACACAGAAAATCCTAATGATGCCACCAAAAAATTACTGGAGCTCACCAATGAATATGGTGAAGTTGCAGAATACAAAATTAATATACAAAAATCTGTTGCATTTTTATAAAGTAACAGTAACTCTCAGAAGGAGAAATTAAGAAAACAATTCCGTTTGCAATTGCATCAAAAAAGAATAAAAACCTAGGAATAAACCTACCTAAAGTGGTAAAAGAGCTGGATTCAGAAAGCTATGCTGATGAAAGAAACTGAGGATGACACAAACCGATGGAAAGATATACTGTGCTCAGGGATTGAAAGAATTAATACTGTTAAAATACCCAAGGCAATTTACAGTGGCTTTTTTCACAGACCTAGAACAAATAATTTAAAAATTTGTTTGGAGGCAAAAAGACTCATAATAGTCAAAACAGTCTTGACAAATAAGTACAGAGCTAGAGGTATCACATTCCCTGGCTTCAGACTACATTACAGAAAGCAGAAGTTTTAAGTTTTGATGAAGTGCAGTTTATCAATTTTTTTCTTTTACAGCTTTGTGGTTTTTTGAATTCTGTCTAAGAAATGTTTGTCTAACCCAAGGTTTCAAAGATTTTTGTCTATGTTTTGTAGTTCTAGAAATTTTATAGTTTCATCTCTTACCTGTTGTTTTATGATTCGTTTCATGTTAATTTTTTGGTATACAGTGGCAAGTAAGGGTAAAGGTTTTTCCATGTAGATATCCAGATATTCCAGCATCATTTGTTGAAAAGGTTATCCTTTCCCCCATTGAATTACACTCGTCCTTTTTTTGAAATTTAAATGAATATATTTGTGTTGGTCTATTTTTGGACATTCTATTCTATTTAACTATATGTCTATGATAATCTTTTAGTAATGAAAATAATTGCTGGTGGAAACCATTCTGAAGTTATTCTTGGATATTATGAGACAAGGTTGAATTCTATACATGTGAAAAATTTGCATTCTTCCCAGACACCTAGTACTCTAAGTGAAAAGCGTATATATATACTTAACATATTTTTCCATAAACGAATATACATTTTTTATGTAAAACAAGTAATTAGGCTTTTTGTTTGCTTAGAGCTTACTTCTCCCAGAGTATAAAAAAGAGAGTAAAATAAATTCTTGTCATGTGGAAATCTTTATAATAACCAAAACTATATTCTATTGAGGAAAAATGAAAAAATATAGAAAAGTTCAAAGAATAAAGCAGTATAAATCTGTTCTTTGGGAATAACAGCAGCATCAGTTCAGTTCACTTCAGTCGCTCAGTTGTATGCGACTCTTTGCGACTGCAGCATGCCAGGTTTCCCTGTCCATCACCAACTCCTGGAGCCTACTCAAACTCATGTCCGTTGCATCCGTGATGCCATCCAACCATCTTATCCTCTGTTGTCCCCTTCTTCCGCCTTCAGTCTTTCCCAGCATCAGGGTCTTTTTCAATGAGTCAGTTCTTATCATCAGGTGGCCAAAGTGTTGGAGTTTCAGCTTCAGCATCAGTCCTTCCAATGAATATTCAGGACTGATTTCCTTTAGAACTGACTGGTTGGATCTCCTTGCAGTCCAAGGGACTCTCAAGAGTCTTCTCCAGCACCATAGTTCAAAAGCATCAATTCTTCAGCACTCAGCTTTCTTTATAGTTCAAATCTCACGTCCATACATGACTACTGGAAAAACCATAGCTTTGACTAGACGGACTTTTGTTGGCAAAGTAATGTCTCTGCTTTTGAATATGCTGTCTAGGTTGGTCATAGCTTTTCTTCCAAGAAGCAGGCGTCTTTTAATTTCATGGCTGCAGTCATCATCTGCAGTGATTTTGGAGCCCATAAAAATAAAGTCTGTCACTGTTTCCATTGCTCCCCATCAATTTGCCATGAAGTGATGGGACCAGATGCCACGATCTTAGTTTTCTGAATGTTGAGTTTTAAGCCAACTTTTTCATTCTCCTCTTTAACTTTCATCAAGAAGCTCATTAGTTCTTCTCTTTCTGCCAAACGGTGGTGTCATCTTTGTATCTGAGGTTATTGATATTTCTCCCAGCAATCTTGATTCCAGCATGTGCTTCATCCAACCCAGCATTTCACATGATGTACTCTGTATATAAGTTATATAAGCAGGGTGACAATATACAGCCTTGACGTACTCCTTTCCTGATTTGGAACCAGTCTGTTACTCCATGTCCAGTCAAATACTACAAATCAAGGAAGGGGATTTCCTGACTTCTGCTTCCGAGCAATTTCAATAAATGAAGGAGGAAGTTATTTTCCTTTTTTAAAAACTTATTGTTGGCAGGATTAGTGTACTTGCATTCTTTTAGGATTTAAAATACGTATACACTGTTACTGAACTTCATAAACCTTTGGGATTTTTGTCAGATTCCCAGTTTGCAGAGTGTTTCAGTAAAAAGTCACTCTGTTGTGGAAATGTGCCAGAGTCAGGGAGATGATGCGTTACCAAAAGGGAATAGAATGCCCAAACATTAACAATTGACTTTGAGGGAACCCTTGCTCTGGTGAAATAGGCATAGGATTTGGAATCAGAATACATTTGAATTTCATCTCTTTGACTTCTTAACATGGTGTGGGGTAGGGAGTGGTTTGCTCATGTTTCTTAACTTCTTTAAGTCTCAGCTTCTTCTTTGGCAATAATACTTGGCTGACAGTGTTGCCATGACGATGAAATTAAATGACCTAGTATTTTGCTTAGTATATGCTCCACATTCAGTAAATATCATATCCCTTTCCCCTTTCTCTCAGTCCTTCTACATTTAGACTGAGAAGTTTTCTGGAAGTCAGTTACATACCTCACAGCAGAAGCTAATTTGTTGGTTCTTCCTCATTTTGGGAGGAGGTAAAAGATGGATAGAAGTTTGAAAAACACTGGGGAACAGGAGAACAGATGAGCTTAGGGATCAGACTCTAGGATAAGAAACTAGTTCAGCAGGAAGTATGTGCTGTCAGCCCCTTAAGGATCATATGTTCAAGGTGTCCAATCCCATCTCACATGTTTAATACCTCAAATGTCACTTGATGGTAGAAGACTCTCTAGGGAATTCTGTGAGAACAGTGCCCAGCTGTAGTGGAAGGCTGACCTGAGAGCACCTTTTAGACTTTTTCTATCCCTCTTTGTCCTTGTGTAATTTAGTTGTGTCCTCTCTTGCTTCAACTTTTAAATTCAAAGACACTTATTATTAGTGTTTGTCACCTTAAATTACCAGATTCTGGCTCTCTTCATTGCCTCCCACCTTTAGCCTATGAAAGAGACAGTGGCACTACCTAATTTAAGCTGCTTCTTATTCTTCCTCCCTGCTTCCCCACACACCTGCCCTTTCACTTTAATTTCATTGCTAAAGCAGGAAAAATCTTTTCAAAATGCCCCAGCTGTTAGCAAACAACACATCCTTATGTGTGCAAATATCTTAATGTACATTGGGGATACTACATAAAAATTCTCAATTTTTATTTTGAGAACATAGGCCAAAACTGAAAACACTCCCAATTAGTCTGATTAGACTAACTGACTGTTATGTCTGTACCACTACTCCAATTTTGCTTTTTCGATGATCCAGTGGATGTTGGCAATTTGATCTCTTTCTGGTTCCTCTGCCTTTTCTAAAACCAGCTTGAACATCTGAAAGTTCACGGTTCATGTATTGCTAAAGCCTGGCTTGGAGAATTTTAAGCATTACTTTACTAGCGTGTGAGATAAGTGCAATTGTGCAGTAGTTTGAGCATTCTTTGGCATTGCCTTCCTTTGGGATTGGAATGAAAACTGACCTTTTCCAGTCCTGTGGCCACTGCTGAGTTTTCCAAATTTGCTGGCATATTGAGTGCAGCACTTTCACAGCATCATCTTTCAAGATTTAAAATAGCTCAACTGGAATTCCATCACCTCCACTAGCTTTGTTCGTATTGATGCTTCAGAGAAGGCAATGGCAACCCACTCCAGTACTCTTGCCTGGAAAATCCCATGGACGCAGGAGCCTGGTAGGCTGCAGTCCATGGAGTTTCGAAGAGTCGGACACGACTGAGCGACTTCACTTTCAACTTTCCACTTTCATGCATTGAAGAAGGAAATGGCAACCCACTCCAGTGTTCTTGCCTGGAGAATCCCAGGGATGGGGGAGCCCGGTGGGCTGCCGTCTATGGGATTGCACAGAGTCAGACATGACTGAAGCGACTTAGTAGCAGCAGCAAGGCCTAATTGACTTCACATTCCAGGATGTCTGGCTCTAGGTGAGTGATCACATCATTGTGACTATCTGGGTCATGAATATCTTTTTTTGTACAGTTCTTCTGTGTATTCCTGCCACCTCTTCTTAATATCTTCTGCTTCTGTCAGTTCCCTACCATTTCTGTCCTTTATTGAGCCCATTTTTGCATAAAATGTTCCCTTGGTATCTCTAATATTCTTGAAGAGATCTCTAGTCTTTCCCATTCTATTGTTTTCCTCTCTTTCTTTGCACTGATCACTGAGGAAGGTTTTCTCATCTCTCCTTGCTATTCTTTGGAACTCTGCATTCAAATGGGTATATCTTTCTTTTTCCCTTTTGCTTCCCTTCTTTTCACAGCTATTTATAAGTCCTCCTCAGATACCCATTTTGCTTTTTTGCATTTCTTTTTCTTGAGGATGGTCTTGATTCCTGTCTACTGTACAATGTCACGAACCTCCATCCATAGTTCATCAGGCACTCTTGTCTATCAGATCTAGTCCCTTAAATCTATTTCTCACTTCCACTGTATAGTCATAAGGGATTTGATTTAGGTCATACTGAATGGTCTAGTGGTTTTCTCCTTTCTTCAATTTCAGTCTGAATTTGGTAATAAGGAGTTCATGATCTGAGCCACAGTCAGCTCCTGGTCTTGTTTTTGCTGACTCTGTATACAGCTTCTCCATCTTTGGCTGCAAAGAATATAATCAATCTGATTTCGGTGTTGACCATCTGGTGATGTCCATGTGTAGAGTCTTCTCTTGTGTTGTTGGAAGAGGGTGTTTGTGTGACCAGTGCGTTCTCTTGGCAGAGCAATATTAGCCTTTGCCCTGCTTCATTCTGTACTCCAAGGCCAAATTTGCCCATTACTCCAGGTGTTTTTTGACTTCCTACTTTTGCATTCCTGTCCCCTATAATGAAAAGCACATCTTTTTTGGGTGTTAGTTCTAGAAGGTCTTGTAGGTCTTCATAGAAATGTTCAACTTCAGCTTCTTCAGAATGACTGTTCGGGGCATAGACTTGGATTACCGTGATATTGAATGGTTTGCCTTGGAAACAGAGATCATTCTGTCGTTTTTGAGATTGCATCCAAGTACTGCATTTTGGACTCTTTTGTTGACTATGATGGCTACTCCATTTCTTCTTAGGGGTTCCTGCCCACAATAGTAGATATAATGGGCATCTGAGTTAAATTCACCCATTCCAATCCATTCCTAGAATGCCGGTGTTCACTCTTGCCATCTCCTGTTTGACCACTTTCAAGTTGCCTTGATTCATGGACCTAACATTCCAGGTTCCTATACAATATTGCTCATTACAGCATCGGACCTTGCTTCTGTCACCAGTCCCATCCACAACTGGGTGTTGCTTTTGCTTTGGCTCCATCCCTTTATTATTTCTGGAATTATTTCTCCACTGATCTCCAGTAGCATATTGGGCACCTACCGACCTGGGGAGCTCATCTTTCAGTGTCCTATCTTTTTGCCTTTTCATACTGTTCATGGGGTTCTCAAAGCAAGAGAGTTCCAGAAAAACATCATATTTCTGCTCTATTGACTATGCCAAAGCCTTTGACGGTATGTATCACAATAAACTGTGGAAAATTCTTAAAGAGATGGGAATACCAGACCACCTGACCTGCCTGTTGAGAAATCTGTATGGAGGTCAGGAAGCAACCTTTAGAACAGGACATGGAACAACAGACTGGTTCCAAATTGGGAATGGAGTACGTCAAAGCTGTATATTGTCACCCTACTTATTTAACTTATATGCAGAGTACATCATGAGAAATGCTGGGCTGGAGGAAGCACAAGTTAGAATCAAGACTGCCGGGAGAAATATCATAACTTCAGATATGCAGATGACACCACCCTTATGGCAGAAAGTGAAGAAGAACTAAAGAGCCGCTGAAAGTGAAAGAGGAGAGTGAAAAAGTTGGCTTAAAGCTCAATATTCAGAAAACTAAGATCATGGCATCTGGTCCCATCACTTCATGGCAAATAGATGGGAAAACAGTGGAAACAGTGGTTGACTATTTTTCTGAGCTCCAAAATCACTGCAGATGGTGATTGAAGCCATGAAATTAAAAGATGCTCACTCCTTGGAAGGAAATTTATGACCAACCTAGATAGCATATTAAAAAGCAGAGACATTACTTTGCCAACAAAGGTCCATCTAGTCAAGGCTATGGTTTTTCCAGTGGTCATGTATGGATGTGAGAGTTGGACTATAAAGAAAGCTGAGTGCAGAATTGATGCTTTTGAACTGTGGTGTTGGAGAAGACTCTTGAGAGTCCCTTGGACTGCAAGGAGATCCAACCAGTCAATCCTAAAGGAGATCAGTCCTGGGTGTTCATCGGAAGGACTGATGCTAAAGCTGAAACTCCAATACTTTGGCCAAATGATGCAAAGAGCTGACTCATTGGAAAAGACTCTGATGCTGGGAGGGATTGGGGGCAGGAGGAGAAGGGAACGACAGAGGATGAGATGGTTGGATGGCATTACCAACTCAATGGACATGGGTTTGGGTGGACTCCAGGAGTTGGTGATGGACAGGGAGGCCTGGCGTGCTGGGGTTCATGGGGTCGCAAAGACTAGGACATGACTTAGCGACTGAAGTGACTGACTGACTGACTACTCCAATTTTATGATGTCTGTATCACTATTCCAATTCTAATGAAGAACAAAATGAAGATTAGACTTTCTATATTGTTTACACACTGTATTAGACCTTGTGAATATAAACAGTACAAGATTTATACCTCATACTTAAGTGACCAGGAAGGCATTTAAGATTAGACTTCAAAGTCCCTAATTCTGTTTTTCTGGCATGTACAAAAATTCTGTTGTATAACACATTGGATCTATCTCAAGCATAAAAATGCACAGACTTCTCTTATTCTGTGTATAAAATATATTCATATACATACATATATTTAACTTAAACTATAACACCTATCAAGTTATATTTCCTTGATTGATAAAAAGTTCATTATTTTTTATAGATTTTTAAACTACTTATTTTGACTGTGCTGGGTCTAGTTTTACATGCAGGCTTTCTCTAGTTGCAGCACATGGTCATTTCATTGAGGTGGCTTCTCTTGTTGTGGCACGCAGTTCTAGAGCACATGGCGTTCAGTTTTTGTGGCACATGGGCTTAGTTTCCTTGTGGCATGTGGAATCTTCCTGGACCACAGATCAAACCCATGTTCCCTGCCTTGGCAGACAGATTTTTAACCATTGGACCACCAGGGAAGTCCAAGCTCATTCTTTTTTCTGTTCCTTTTTTTGATGCATGAATTTGAACCTGCTCATATATATATATATATATATATATATATATATACCAACTTTTTTTTCACTTTCTGTCACAGTATCACTCAGATGTAGCACCATCAATAGTAAGAAAAACAGTGCCATTAACACTCTTTTCTGTAGAGTTCTAGTTAGAAGAAATAATTGAGAGTCTTAATGTTTAAGCCATTGCTACATGGATATTCTGGTTCATGCTACTCAAAACACAAATAAAGAAATTCAGTCTATAGTTAAAGCTTCTGACCTAGATGGCTTTATTTAGGTATTCTTCCAGATTTTCAAAGACTAAATTATTTACGTCTTATGTAAACATTTCAAAAAAATAGAAAAAGTGGAAATATTCTCCAGCTCTTTCCATAAGACCATGATAGCCATGATACTAAAACAAGACAGGGAGAGAAAGAAAAAGGCCAATCTCATAAAAATTCTAAGTAAATTATTAGTAAACTGAACCTAGCAGTGGATGAAAAGGGAATATGATAGGTCTAATTGGGTTTATTCCAGGAATGCAAGGAGGTTTAACACTCAAGACAAAACACACTGTCACCATAAATTACCATAGTAACAGATCAGAGGAGGAAAAACTGGTCATCTGGAAAGAGGAAGAACAAGCACTTGAATTCAGTACCCATTCATGATAAAAGCTCTTTATTGTTGTTGTTCAGTTGCTCAGACTCTTTGTGACCCCATGGACTGCAGCACACCAGGCTTCCCTATCCTTCACCATTTCCCGGAGCCTGCTCAAATTCATATCCATTGAGTCAGTGATGCCATCGAACCATCTCATCTTCTGTCTTCCCCTTCTCCTCCTGCCTTCAATCTTTCCCAGCATCAGGGTCTTTTGCAGTGAATTGGCTCTTTGCATCAGGTGACCAAAGTATTGAAGCTTCAACTTCACCGTCATTCCTTCTAATGAATATTCAGGATTGATTTCCTTTAGGATTGAATGATTTGATCTCCTTGCAGTCCAAGGAGTCTCTCTAGAGTCTTCTCCAACACCACAGTTCAAAAGCATCAGTTCTTTGGCATTCAGCCTTCTTTATGGTCCAACTCCAGTATCCATCCATACATGACTGCTGGAAAAACCATACACTATACAGACCTTTGTTAGCAAAGTAATGTCTCTGCTTTTTGATATGCCATCTAGGTTTGTCATAGCTTTTCTTCCAAGGAGCAAGGCTTTTAATTTCATGGCTGCAGGCTTTTAATTTCATGGCTGCAGTCACCATCTGCAGAATTTGGAGTCCAAGAAAATAAAGTCTGTCACTGTTTCCATTGTTTCCCCATCTATTTGTCATGAAGTGATGGGACCAGATGCCATGATCTTAGTTATTTAAATGTTGAGTTTTAAGCCAGCTTTTTCACTCTCCTCTTTCACCTTCATCAAGAGGCTTTTTAGTTCCTCTTCACTTTTTTCCATAAGGGTGGTGGCATCTGCGTATCTAGGTTATTGATATTTCTCCTGGCAATCTTGATTCCAGCTTGTGAGATGTCCAGCCTAACATTTCATATAATGTACTCTGCATATAAGTTAAATAAGCAGGGTGACAGTATACAGCCTTGATGTACTCCTTTCCCAATTTTGAACCAGTCAATTGTTCCATGTCCAGTTCTAACTGTTGCTTCTTGACCTGCACACAGGTTTCAGAGGAGGCAGGTAAGGTGGTCTGGTATTCTCATCTCTTTAAGAATTTTCCACAGTTTGTTGTGGTCCACACAGTCAAAGGCTTTAGTGTAGTCAATGAAGTAGGAGTAGATGTTTTTCTGAAACTCTCCGGCTTTTTCAATGATCCAATGGATGTTGGAAATTTGATCTCTGGTTCCTCTGCCTTTTCTAAATCCAGTTTGAACATCTGGGAGTTCTCAGTTCACATACTGTTGAAGCCTGGCTTGGAGAATTTCGAGCATTACTTTACTAGCATGTGAGATGACTGCAATTGTGTGGTAGTTTGAACATTCTATGGCATTGCCTTTCTTTGGGATTGGAATGAAAACTGACCTTTTCCAGTCCTGTGGCCACTGCTGAGTTTTTCAGATTTGCTGGCATATTTGTAAGGGGAAGCACACTGACCGAAACTGCCCACCCTGGCCAGGCCCTTTAGTAACCATTCGCATGAGTTGTTTTATGACAGGAGATCCTGGTAAGGAATACAGAACTAATAAGCCACCACCAACTGGAAGAGTTTGGGAAAGGTCAAAAGGAGACATTGTGTGTCCATCCACTTCCCAGAATCCCTCCCTCTAGCATCCATCTTGGCTGAGCGATGCATGCACCACCAGGAAAGACTCTGAATTAGAACGATTGGCCAGAGACCACCTGGAAACTAATCCCACCACCATAAAACCCCAGACTGCGAGCCACGTGGCAGAGTTGTTCTCCTGGGTTCCCTTACCCTACTGCTCTCCACTCGGGTGCCCTTTCCCAATAAAATCTCTTGCTTTGTCAGCACATGTGTCTCCTTGGACAGTTCATTTACGAGTGTTAGACAAGAGCCCGCTCTTGGGGCCCTGAAGGGGGGCCTCCTCCTTCCTGTAACATATTGAGTGCAGCACTTTCACAGCATCATCTTTTAGGATTTGAAATAGTTCACCTGGAATTCCATCACCTCTGCTAGCTTTGTTCATCGTGACACTTCCTAAGGCCCACTTGACTTTGCAGTCCAAGATGTATGGCTCTAGGTGAGTGATCACATCATCATGATTATCTGGGTCATAAAGATCTTTTTTGTATAGTTCTTTTGTGTATTCTTGCAACCTATTCTTAATATCTTCTGCTTCTGTTACATCCATATGGTTTCTGTTGTTTATTGTGCCCGTTTTTGCATGAAATATTCCCTTGACATCCCTAATTTTCTTGAAGAGATCTCTAGTCTTTCCCGTTCTATTGTTTTCCTCTATTTCTTCACATTGTTCACTGAGGAAGGCTTTCTTATCTCTCCTTGGTATTCTTTGGAACTCTGCATTCAGATGGGTGTATCTTTCCTTTTCTCCTTTGCCTTTACCTTCTCTTTTCTCAGCTATTTGTAAGGCCTCCTCAGACAACCATTTTGCCCTTTTGCATTTCTTTTTCTTGGGTATGGTTTTGATCACCGCCTCCTGTACAGTGTTATGAACCTTTAACCACAGTTCTTCAGGCACTCTATCAGATCTAATCCCTTGAATCTATTTGTACTTCCACTGTAAAATCATAAGGGATTTGATTTAGGTCATACCTTAATGGCCTAGTGGTTTTCCCTACTTTCTTCAATTTAAGCTCTTAGCAAACTAAAAAGAAAACTTTCCTAATCTGTTAAATCTACAAAAAACGTAAAGTGAAAATCATTTTCAACATTAAAACGTTGTAAGAATTCTCTCTAAAACCAGGAACAAGGGAAGGATATCTACTATTTTGCCACTTCTAAACAGAATTGATCCTTTTGAACTGTGGTGGTGGAAAGACTCTTGAGAGTCCCTCGGACAGCAAGGAGATCAAACCAGTCAATCCTAAAGGAAATCAGTCCTAAAGGAAATCAGGATGAATATTGGAAGAACTGAAGCTGAAGCTCCACTACTTCGGCCACCAGATACAAAGAACTGACTCATTGCAAAAAATCCTGATGCTGGGAAAGATTGAAGGCAGGAGGAGAAGGGGATGACAGAGGATGAGATGGTTGGATGGTATCACTGATTCAATGGACATGAGTTTGAGCAAGCTCAAGGAGTTGGTGATGGACAGGGAGGCCTGGTGTGCTGCAGTCCATGGGGTTGCAAAGAGTCGGACAGGACTGAGTGACTGAACTGAACTGAACTAAAGCAGTATTTTACAGATAAAAGTCCTAAACAGGGGAGTAAGTCAAGAAAAAGAAATAAGGGATAGGAATAAATCTAACAAAATATGTGGCAGATACAAGGAGTAATTTTAAAATTTATTGAAAACATTAAAGAAGCTATAAATGAATAGAAAAATATACCATGTTTACATATAGGAGGACTCAGTGTCAAAAAGATACTAATTATTCCAAATGTATCTCTAAATTCAATGCAGTCTAATAAAAATCCCAACAGTATTTTTCTAGAAACTTGACAAGTTGATTCTAAAAGTTATAATTAATATATAATATGGTATTGTTGGTACTAGTAATGGTATATCAATGAAATAGAATATAGGGCTTAATAACAGATTCCTCCCTAAAAGGATTAATTTGATATATGATTAAACATTACATTTCAGGTCACTGGCTGATGAGGTAGTTAGTAAAAAGTGTTGGGATAATTGGCTATTCATATGGAAAGATAAGAAATAGTATCCTTTTCTCATCAAAATAAATTTCAGGTTCCATAAAGCCCTAATATAAACATCTCTACAAAGCAGAGAATAGGAGGATTTGGAGCTGAGCGACAATAATTCAATAACTGGGGCAGTACATTCCACTTGGTACCAACTGGTACCAGTACATTCTATCTTTCTTCTTGATCATGTATGTGTGTGGTTAGTCACTCAGTCGTGTCCAACTCTTTGCAACCCCATGGACTCCTCTGTCCATGGAGATTCTCCAGGCAAGAATACTGGAGTGGGTTACCATGCCTCCTTCAGGGCATCTTCCTAATCCAAGGATCAAACCCATGTTTCCTGCATTGCAGGCAGATTCCAAACCCAGGTCTCCTGCATTGCAGGCGGATTCTTTACTGTCTGAACCAGCCAGTTTCACTATATCTTATCTTTCATCTTGTCCTCCCCAGTCCATTCTCTATACCAGTAGAATATATGCTCTAAAATGGAAATTTTATTGTTGACTCCCCAGCTTAAAATCCATTCATGGCTTCTCATTATCCTCAGTATAAAATGTAAAACCCTTACTGTGGCCTGCTGCATGCTTACATCTCCAGCCTCATCTCTTAGTTCACTACCCTCACTCTTCCTTCCTTCCCTGCAGGGTAGATTCCAGCTCTTTTCAACTTTAGATCTTGAAGTACAATACTGTCTGGCCTCTGGATCTTTCATGACAGGCTCTTGAACTGGAATACTTTTTCTTACCGTGTTTCACTTGATTAAATCTTCTTCCTCATTCAGTCCCATCCTAGGGGTCATTTCTCTGGTAAACTTCCTCTGACACTCTAAACTAGATTAAGCATCCTTTCTAAAATCTCCAGTATTAACCTCTAAGTTTACCTATTATTATCACATCTATCAAATCGTATGATAAATGCTTATTTGTTCCCTTACTGATTTCTTCCAGTTCATGAAAGCAGGGGTTGTTTATCTAACTGACCACTATTACATCACAAAGGCTTAGCACATTGTTGTATAGGCATTCAAATACTTATTAAATTATCTCAATATAATTTCCTTATTCTTTTTCTTTCCTGCCTACCTATCCATAATATGACTTTGAAGTATATACATTTTTATTATTTTATTTATTTAAAAAAATGTTTCTAGGGAATTCCCTAGAAGTCCAGTGGTTAGGACTCCATGCTTCCACTGAAGGGGATACAGATTCCATCCCTGGTTGGGGAATTAATATCCTACATGCTGCATGCAGGGCAGCCAAAAAAAAATTTTTTTTTTTTTTTTTACTTCTAGTAATGGTTTCATGATAGCTAAATCCACTAGCACATGGGTCAGCAAACTATTTCTATAAAGGATCAGTTAGTAAATATGTTAGACTCTGTGGACCACAGCATCCATTGCTGCTGTTTCTACTTCTCCTTCCTCTTCTTCTTTTGCTGTTAAAATTCTTTAAGCATGTAAAAACTATTTACTATACAAAATAGGTCATGGGTCAGATTTGGCTCACATGTTATAGGTTGCCAATCTCTGCACTAAAACACAATTTGAGTGCTATAGATTTTGTTAAAATTAACTCAGCCAATTAAGTCATTCATTGCTTTTGTAACTTGATGATTTAGATTGAATATTACTATTGCCACTTCAGAAACTGAAAACTGAAGCAAAGAAGGATTAGATGACTTACCTCAGATCATACTTTCTGTGCAGTAGAGCTCAGACATGTTGTTCTCATGTATCATATGTGTCTTAAATCAGTCCTAAAATATTCTACCTTTGTAAATAAACTGGTAGAAGTGGAAAAAAAAGATCTAAGAATTTCAGTTATTCTAATGGTCAGAAACATTATTAACATTTTTTAGATCCTAACATTGAAGGAACACCCCAGAACTAGGTCCATTGGATAAGAAGATTGTGTCAAATATTGTATGATTAAAGCATGTTGCATTAATAGAAGGACTGATGATGAAGCTGAAGCTGAAGCTGAAGCTCAAATACTTTGGCCACCTGATGAGAAGAACTGATTCATTGCAAAAGACCCTGATGCTGGGAAAGATTGAAGGTGGGAGGAGAAGGGGACGACAGAAGATGAAGTGGTTGCATGGCATCACCCACTTGATGGACATGAGTTTGAGCAAGCTCCAGGAGTTGGTGAGGAACAAGGAAGCCTAGTGTGCTGCAGTCCGTGGGGTCACAAAGAGTCAGACAGGACTGTACAACTGAACTGAACTGAAAGCATTTTGCAATAAATATGTCATGATGCCTTCCCAAGGAGTGAGAAAAGGTCAACAATGTCATCCAGGCCATAGCCTTATGCAAACTGACCTCATCTAGAAAGCAAACTATTTATTCCAATCATTTAGAAGTGATGGAAGTTTGTGATAATTGAATTCTGGCAGTTGGTTCTAAATAGTGATCTACAGAATCTTTACCCTAAAAGAAGTTCCAGATCTTCCTTTCATTGGGAAATGTTTTTTTCATTAGATTTTATTAGTAAAGTGAAAGTCACTCAGTTGTGTCCAACTCTTTGCGATCCCATGGACTATACAGTCCATGGAATTCTCCAGGCCAGAATACTGGAGTGGGTAGCCATAACCTTCTCCAGGGGATCTTCCCAACCCAGGGATCAAACTCTGGTCTCCCACATTGCACGCAGATTCTTTATTAGATTTATTAGAGAAGTATTGGAGAAGGCAATGGCACCCCACTCCAGTACTCTTGCCTGGAGAATCCCAGGGATGGGGGAGCCTGGTGGGCTACCGTCTATGGGGTTGCACAGAGTGGAGACGACTGAAGCGACTTAGTAGTAGTAGTAGTAGTAGTAGTAGAGAAGTATAGAATTGTGTTTTAGGGTTGCTTGATTGATTTTGTCTTTAAGTGTTAGGCAATGCCAAGATTTTTGGTAAACCAGAGTTTTCAAATAGAAGATGAATTAGAGCTATGAACTCCAATTCATTTACCTAAGAGAACTGGAAGACAGTGCTTTAGTTTCAGCACTCTTATAATTAAAAATTAATACTTGAATTGAATACTGACCATATTTCTTATCTTGATTTCTATTAAGTTGTTCATTTGTTGAATAGATAAACTAGATAGAAAAGAAAGGAAGAAAAGATATAGTCCTCCATAAGTAGCTTTTATTCTAGGTGGAGATAATCACCACTTACTCACAAGACTTTATACTTATCCTCTCATTTTGTCCTTTGCTTGAGGCTCTTCATCCAGGCAAAGCCCTTTAAACTCAAGCAGGACCAGGTCCAAAATCTTAAATTGCACTATCCTTAAAAGGTCTTTTGTCTTCCAAACAAGTCAGATAATGTTGGAGCTTTCCATTAGTGAGTCATGATGACCAAACATAGTTTCTGTGTTTTTCTTGCCATAAACTTTTAATCTCTTTCTTTCCTATTGAATGACTACTGTGAATGCAAAACTCAAAAGTTAACAAGCTCTTGTATAGAGCACTTTCATGATTTAAGACATTTCTGTGATCTAGGCATTGACAGCAGACTATATGGTCAAAGAACAGTTTTTTATTTTAGTAGATAATCCAAATTTTTACTTTTGGTGCACTGTCTGCGGCAGTTTTAAAACATTCACAAATTCTTTGATATTCCTTCCTTCAAAAGGTAGGTCGCCTCCCTTTGAACATGGATAGTACTGAGGGGCTTGCTTCTAATGAATAGAATGTGGCAGAAATGACAGTGTGGCATCTTTGAGACTAGGTCATAAAATGGCCTTATGGCTTCATCCTTTCTGTCTCTCTTGAATCACTGGTTCTGGGAGAAGCCAGATACCATGTCATAACGATACTCAAGAGACTCTACGGAGAGATCTACATGACTTCAGCCAACAATCATGTGGGTGAGCTAATTTGAAAGCAGATCCTCAGGCAACATCTTGACCACAACCTCCTGAGAGACCTTGAGCCAGGACCAGCTAGCTAGACGCTAGTGAACCCCTGACCCACAGAAATTATGAGGTAATATGTGTGTGTTGTTTTAAGCCACTAAATTTTGGAGGTAATTTGTTACACTGACATACCATCATGTAATATTTTGTAGTAAAATTTTGATAAACCTTTTATGTCTTATAGATAAGCCAGTCAATATTGTTTTTAGTTCTCCTAAAATCTTAATTTTGTCATTATTTCTTTGGACTATCTTGGACTGAGAGATATTCATTAAAGTCATTATTATAATAGCATCATTAGCATTTTTCTATTTCTCCAAACTTCTCCTGTAGTTGCTACTTTACAAAAATTGTTGCTGTATTATTTGTTGCATAGATATTCATGACTATTATATCTTCATAGTGAATTATAGCTTTTAGCACTATGAAGTGTTATTTAATGCTCTTTTTTTTTTGCTTGAATTTTACCTTGTCTGATATGATTATAACCATTGATTTTAAAATTTGCATTTACCCAGTACCTCTTTGTTCATTCTTTTAGGCTCTCTTACATAGAGCCCAGAATTAGGTTCTATTTTGTGAGTCAGTCTGAAAATCTTTTTCTTCTTTTAAGTGCTTTAACCCTACACACACACACACACACACACACACACACACACGAGTGCTGTGTTTGATGTCAGTTATGTCATCTTTAATAAATACGAAAAGTCCATGGTCTTCCAGAAAACTGTGTTCAATTTTCTTTGCTCTTTGTTTTTCTCTTGATATTTATTTTTTGTTCTAACGATTCCCTTTATACCAGTACTCGTATTATACCTTGGCACTTTTTTCTTTATACGTTGCCTGTTTGTTTCCAGCTTGGAGCACTAATGAAAGAACTTGAAAGCACCTTCTCTTTCCTCTGCGCCCTCCACCATCCAATTTTAGTTGTTAGCGTTATTTTTCTTAATGTTTATTCTTGTGTTCCTAAATATGTTTTGGTTCATATGATTCAGTTTTGGCCTTAAATGACATTCTTTTTTTAAAAAAGAATTTTTATTTATGTATTAGTTTTTGGCTGTGCTGGCTCCTCATTGCTGCACACTTTTCTCTAGTCACAGTGAGCCGGGCTACTCCCTCGTTGCGATGCATGAGCTTCTAATTGCAGTGGCTTCTCTTGCTACAGAGGACAGGCTTCAGTAGTTGAAGCTCCCAGGTTCTAGAGCATAGGCTCGATAGTCGTGGCACATGAGCTTAGTAGCTCCAAGGCATGTGGGATCTTCTTAGACAAGGGATCCAACCTGTGTCTCCTGCACTGGCAGGCAGATTCTTTACCACTGAGCCACAAGGGAAGCCCCTAAATGACATTCTTTAATTCCCACTTTTAACCTTTTAGACAATCAGTGAGGTTATTCTACTTTTTCCTCATTCCCCCATCTCATTTTTTTTTTAGTTCTGACTATATTGTCAGAGCATGTAATGTTTATTTACTATTCTTATTCTCACCTTTGTTTTAGCCTTAGATATACACCCAAATATATCCATTGAACACTACCAATCTCTTTGCTGAAGTTTTCTCAGTCCTCTCTTAGTTGGGAGCACTTTGTCCTCGGGAAGGACTCCTGAGTATAATAGTCCTGAGGTTTAGCATGCTGAAAATTTTTTTCCCCTAAAGCCTTGCTATTTATAGACAGTTTGTTTGCATTTAAAATCCTTGGTACACATTTTTTCCCCTTGATTATATTGTAGATGTTGCTTTATTATTTTCTGGCTTTGAATGTTGCTGAGAACTCTGATGACTAACTGGTTTTCTGTCCTTAGAAAGTGACTTGGTTTTCCTGCCAGGAAACACAGGAAGGTTTTTTTTTTTTTCCCCTTTGTATTAAAGTGTAATAATTTTCTATGCTAAATCTAAGAGTTGATTTTGGGTCTATTTAACTTGGTATATGGTATGCCCTTTTAATGCGTGGATTTGGATCTTCTTCCCCTACACACTCTACCCCACCAAAAAAAGTGTATTGAATTACAGTTCTGTTACATTATTTTTATTTTCTTCATCAAGACATTCAGAAATATGTGTTGGGTATTGTTCGTCTGATTTCTAGATCAGTTTCTCTTTGATCCGTTTAATCTCTTTGCTTCACCATTCTTATTTCCATCCTCTGTGTCCTAAATGTTATATTTGGTCCTAGTTACTCTTTTCTGTTGTTTTAGGTTGCATTCCCTGGGGCATAGACTCTGAGACAGAGATTTGAATGCATGAAGTATACTGGAGAGTTCCTTTGGGATCAATACTTGTGTTGATGTTAAGGAAGGAGAATTGGACAGAAGGAGGAGCTGAGCTGTAATTAGTGGTATGCTGATGAATGTTTAAGAACCAGTTCTCTGGAGCAGGGGGAGCCCTGATCTGTTGCATTTTCCAGCATGTGTGTGCGTGTGCACTAAGTCACTTCAGTCGTGTCCAACTTTGCGACTTCATGGACTGTAGGGCACCAGGCTCCTCTGTCCATGGGATTCTCCAGGCAAAATGACTGGAGTGGGTTGCCATGCCTTCCTCCAGGGGATCTTCCCAACCTAGGGATCAAACTCACGTCTCCTGCAGCTCCTGCATTGTAGGCCGATTCTCTACTGCTGAGCCACTGGAGAAGCCCTTTCCAGGATATAAATACTTCCATCTTGGCAAATTCTAAGCTACCAACATGATGTCACTGAGCATAGATCTGCATAGTAATACCCATACAGATGCAATAGATATAACCTCAAGAGCATAGATAATAGTAAATTAATAAAATGATTAGGAAGTAATGAATATTGGATATTTATTACCTTGGTTTTGAATATAATTTAAACTTTTATATAATTTAAATTTTATTAATGGGTTATGGCTAACAACCTGCTTGCAAAATTCCTAAAAATGTTAATTGGCTCCAGTGCATTACTGACCATGACCAGTCACAACAAAGATTTCAGCTTATACCATGAAGAGTTCTGAAGTTGGGATGGCCCTTCAGCACTGCTCCTCCTTGAGGCAAGGGCCTTGTCACCAAATGCAGGTAGACCCTGGGGAGAGGGTTAAACCTTGGATGAGGGAGTTTTCTTTGGCCAAAGGAAATACTCAGAGAAGGACTCATCCTCCAACATTCCAGCAACATGGGGTATGAGGGTTTCAGTCTCAAATTGAGTGTCTGGGGAGTATATCACAGAATCCACTACAATTAAGTATCTTTTGTTTAGTCTTAATTCTGCTTTGGGACAGCATTTTTTTCTGGTATCTGGTATACTTTAATTGTCAAAACTTGTGACTCTTGTTTCTGTTGTTGTTGTTTTTTTCCTTATAGTAATTTTGTAAAGATATTGATTTTTTTGGTTATTTTCATTCATGTTCAAATATGTTGGATTTTTCTGGGTCAGCTCTCACTTTTGGAGAGAATGGAGAGGCTTTTGTGGGCCTTTTCTGGTTTTTCAGCTCAACCACTCCCTCTTCTGTTGCTATAGTGAAGAGCAGTTTTCTTAATTGTAATGTGTATGTGGTGGTGTTGTTTTTGTTTTTTGTAGTCAGACTTCTGATTCTCTTGTTCTTTTTTTCAGTGCTTTACTTATTACAGTAACCATTTTTCTTTCTTCCAGTTACTATTGGCTACTGTCTCCAAGGAACAATGACTACTTTCCAAAGTGCCTTCTCCAAAGGGCACTTCTCTTCCAAAGGGCACTTTGGAAAAAGGGTAGGTACTTCTCTTCCAAAGTGCACTTTCCAAAGTGCCTCTTCCAAGGGCCCTTCTCAAGACTACCATCTTTGTTTCTGTGAATTTTCTGAGCCATATATATTTTCACATTTATTTTTATTTATTTGACTGCTCTGGGTTGCCCAAATGTGGGATCTTTGATCTTTGCTGTGAAGTGCAGGATCTTTATTTAGTTGTGGCATGTGAACTGATTCCTATGTTTTGACTTCTCTTGCCAGTGCTGATCTGCCATTTTTCAGACCAGATCTCAGCTGTTCCCAATAAAGTTTGGGTTATTTCCTCCTTGGACATGAATCCTTGATGTTACAGGGTTATACCATCACCAAGACCCTCCATATTCCCTTACTCTTTCAAACAGATTTTGTGACCACAGATAAACTTGTAGGGGTTCCAGATGGTCTCTTCTGTATTTTCCTCAACCTGCATATAAATTGGAGATTGTAGGATTTTTTTTCCCCTGTATTTAGTATCAGTTGTAGGAAGTTTTATTTATTTTTGGCTGTGCTGGGTCTTCATTTCTATTTGGGCTTTTCTCCAGTTGTGGAGAGTGAGGGATAATCTCTAGTTGTGGTGCATGGGCTTCTCATTGCAGTGGTTTCTCTTATTGAGGAGCACGGACTCCAGGGCACACGGGTTTCAGTAGTTGCAGCACGTGGGCTCCGTAGTTGCGGTTCCTGGGTTCTAGAGTTCCCAGACTCAATAGTTGTGGCACACAGGCTTAGTTGCTCTGAGGCATGTGGGATCTTCCCAGATCCGGGGTTGAACCTATGTCTCTTGCACTGGCAGGCGGATACTTTACCACTGAGCCACCAGGCAAGCCCCAGTAGTAGGAATTTTTATCTGTTTTTCTTTTTGCTCCCTACAGTTTTTTGGAAGAGGTATGGGAGGAGTTGTGGGTTTCCTTGGTAGCTCAGCTGGTTAAAGAACCCACCTGCAATGCAAGTGACCACGGTTTGATTCCTGGGTCGGGAAGATCCCCCTGGAGAAGGGATAGGCTAACCCCCTCCCCCCAAGTATTCTTGTGTTTCCCTGGTCACTCAAATGGTAAAGAATCCACCTGCAATGAGGGAGACCTGGGTTCAATCCCTGGGTTAGGAAGACCCCCTGGATGAGGGCATGGCAACCCACTCAGTATTCTTGCCTGGAGAATCTCTGTGGACAGAGGAGACTGGTGGGCTACAGTCCAAAAAGAGTTGGTCAGTCATGACTGAGCTGCTAAGCACAGCACAGCACATGGGAAGAGTCACAGAATGCCAGAATGTGTATTTGTTTTTATTAATAATATGCATAAATAATATTGTGCTTCAAATATCCTTCCATTTTTTTCACTTCTCATGGTTTAAAATCTGTGCACTATATGTACACTAGGTTGTTGCTTTTGTTGATACATTTCTTCTCATCTGCATCCACCCTATTTTATGTACCTGTTCCCCTGGTTAATATACATGAGTTGGTTCCACTAACCTGCTACCTTCCTGGAAGAACATCTTGACTGTTGAATTCAGTTGTATAATATTTATTTGTATATATATATTTTAAAATCTATTTTCATTAGTGACATAGATTATGATTCTCTTTTCTTGTACTGTCTGTCTGATTTTGGAATAAATTTTTTCCCTCTATTCCTATTTTCTGGAGCAATTTAGTTGACAAAAGAATTGCTGGTTCCTTGAATTCTTGGAAACGCACTCTATAACCATGTAAGTAAGGTCTTACTTTTCAATTTATTTATGGTATTTGGTTTGTTTATATTTTAATTTCTTTTGCCAATTTGGCATTTTATAATTTTACAAAATCATATACTGCAGGTAAGTTTTTTAGTGTATTAGTCTATAATTCACCATAATACTCTTTTCAATCTCTGCTGTATTTGTAGCTGGTTCCCTTGATTTTATTATGTGATTTGAATATTCACATATTTTTTGCTGATTAACTCATTAGGGAGTTGTCCATCTTACTCATTTTTGTAAATAAAACAGCAAAAATAATTTCTAATACAACTAAAGTTACAATAAATGTTAACGAGTTAAATAAGACAAAAACTCAGATTGGAGCTTAGACTGGACGTAAATTAAGGTCTAGCAATATATTATTTATAAAATACACTTTAAAAAATATGGACAAGTTGGAAGTGGAGATATAAGTAGATGATTCAGGCAAATATGAACAGAAACATCAAACATATGAATGCAGAAACAAAATAGATATATTCAAGGTACAAATTCAAGGTGAAAAGTATCAGGGACGAAGTCTAAGGAGTGGGCAGACTATCAGGAGCTCAACCACGTGAAAATATCAAGTTGATAGTTGGATATACAGGACTAGAATGCAGGGGCAAAGTTCAGAAGCAAAATAAAAGCTGAGATATAAGTTTGGAGTCATCAGCATATACATGGTATTTAAAGCCATAAGACTGACTGAAACTGGTATTTAAAGCCATAAGACTGACTGAAACTATCAAGGAAGTGTATGCAGGAAAAAAGGTCCAAAGAGTAAACTTTGAACTATCCCAACATTTTGCCATCAGAGAGATGAAAAGGAACCAGCAAAATGATGAAGAAATAGCCAGAAAGATAGGAGGTAAACCAGGAGAGCATGACGTCTTGGAGCCACGTGGAAAAGATAATTACAAAGAAAAAGAGTGATTGCACTTTCAAACGTAGCTGACAGGCCAGGCAAGAGTAAGGCCAAGTAAAATGACCTTTAAACTTAACAATCTGGAGGTTGTTGGCGACCTTGCTAGGAGTAAGCTGGCAGATGGAACTGGGGCAAAGACCTGATTAGAGTGGGTTCAAGAGAGGAAAGAAATTTGAGACAGTGAGTTTACACAGTTTTTAAAAGGAATTTTTCTGTGAAAAGAGTGAGAGAAATGGAGCAATAACTGGCAGAGGAGGTGGATCTAAGAGAGTTGTTTGTTTTTAAGTTAAATGTTAAGAAAATTAACATCATGTTAGAGAGGAAAAAGTCAGTGGTACTGAGAGAAATGGGAGAATTATTGAACTGATGTCCTTGAATAGAAGAGGTCTAGTGTGCAAGCAGAGAAGCTGGCAGTAAATAGGCAGCATACAGTTAAGTTCATCCACAGATAACAAGAGAGAAAGAAGACTATACAAGTACAAATTTAGATAATTAGGGAGATATGGTGGCTAATAATGGGGCTTCCCAGGTGACTCAGTGGTAGAGAATCTGACTGCCAAGGCAGGAGATGCAGGAGCTGCTGCTGCTGCTGCTAAGTCGCTTCAGTTGTGTCCGACTCTATGCGACCCCGTAGACATCAGCCCATCAGGCTCCCCCTTCCCTGGGATTCTTCAGGCAAGAACACTGGAGTGGGTTGCCATTTCCTTCTCCAATGCATGAAAGTGAAAAGTGAAAGTGAAATCGCTCAGTCATGTCTGACTCCTAGCGACCCCATGGACTGCAGCCTACCACACTCCTCAGTCCATGGGATTTTCCAGGCAAGAGTACAGGAGTGGGGTGCCATTGCCTTCTCTGAGCAAGTACATACAGGTGGCTAATAATCTGAGTTAAAAATGATTGCTTCCATTTTCTCAGTGCAGTACGGAGCTACATGACTAGCCAAGAAGGAAGATGGAAGAGAAGGCCTCAGAGATCTGAAGGGACAGGAGAAAATGCAGAATTTTTTCCAGGACAGTGAGAGTAATGGATTAGAGAAATACAGTATATTTGCCAGGCAGTATTATGGGCCACTTGAGGTTAATGTTTATTTGAAGTAAGATCAGTCAGCAAGTTTGAATGTTTTCCTGAAGCCACATTCAGCTTCCAGAGTGCAGTTATGAGATAGACAGAGAAAACTGAATTTAAGCTGAGCTGTGATCAGCCAGGGAGTATTTCAGAGCAAGAAAGAAACAAGTGATTTCAAGCTTAGAGCGTATATCAGAAACTGGTTATAATGATCAACTATGGAATTCTAGCTGGGTTACAAAGGAAGTGAGGACATGAAGGGATGAGAGACAGTAAGCAGGTACTTAAATCAATAAAGGAAAGGACCCTGTGGAGTTCAAAAGGGTTGTTGGAGTTGGGGTACTAGAAGGAGCAAGCTGGAAAGAGATGATATTTGGAGAATGAATTATTTGAAACTGAGACTGTGGAAGGATTGCAGTTTTCCTCCCCCTACCCCCACCCCTGCTTTTTTTGTGATGGCAAAGTCAAGGTTATGATTAATGGATCAAGGGTTATATCTCTGAAGAAGAATAGATCAAAGAATTGTGAGGCCAGGTGTTGGAAAGAGCTATATGAATATTGAAATTGCTGGTGATGACTGCTGGCTCATTCGGTAAAGAGTCTACCTGCAGTGCAGGAGACCCGAGTTCGATCCCTGGGTTGGGATCGCCTGAAGAAGAGAATGGTAACCCACTTCAGTATTCTTGCCTGGACATTTCCATGGACAGAGGAACCTGATGGGCTACAGTCCGTGGGATCGCAAAGAGTCGGACACGATTGGGCAATGAACACACACACACACATATGACAGAAGTACTGGATCAAGTTACAGTGAGTAAGGAAGAGGTAAAAGATTTTAACAGAGAGAGCAATGGACAGTATTCAGTCTAATGACAAGAGATTTAAAGTTGAATCTTATTAGAAACTAGGACCAGGCCAAGTGAATAAGGGGGATGAGAGTTAAAAGAGACAACATTTGACGGACTTCCCTGGTGGTTCAATTAAGAATCCGCCTGCTGGTGCAGGAGACGTGGGTTCAATCCCTGGTCTGGGAAGATTCCACATGCTTGGGTCAATTGAGCTCATGTGCCACAATTACTGAGCCCCCCGAGCCACAGCTACTGAAGCCAAAGCGCCTAGAGCCTGTGCTCCACAACAAGAAAAGCCACCTTAATGAGAAGCTGGAACACTACAACTAGAGGAGCCACTGCTTACAGAAACTAGAGAAAGCCTGGGCAACAACGAACACCAAGTGCAGCCAAAAATATAAAATAATTCATTAATTTAAGTAAATAAACAAAATAGACATCATCTGAGTGGGTTGCAAGTGAGGAAGTATTATCAGGGAAGAGCAAGGGGTCAGTTATTGCTTTGCATATTTTGAGGTTATAGTGTTATCATCATCTTTATTAACAACATAGGGGCATGATATTATCTTTATATTCTTTATCTACTATTTCCCTTTGCCCCAGTGATGCTTCTTGCCTTGAATTTTATTTTTGCCTGTTATTACATGTCTGCTTTGCCTTGGCGGGTGTTGGGTGGGGTGTACATATTTGTCTTTTTCTATTTCCTTGTTTTAACTTTGTCCTGTCCTCCTTTTTAAAAATTTTAATGGCGTTTAGTTGATCTACATTGTGGTGCTGTTTTTTGCTGTACAGCAAAGTGAGTCAGTTATACATACATCTGCTCTTTTTTTGATTCCTTTTGTCTTGTCCTTCTTTTAAATGTGTCTCTTGTAGACATTATATTGCTAGATCTTATTTTTAAATTAAATCTGAAAATTCTATCTTTTCTTGGTAAATTAAACTAATAAATTATTTTTATGTTGAATATTTTATTTCATCCTAGTTTAAATTTTCTTTCATTTTTTCTTGCTTATTTCCTTACATTAATCAGTTTTTTTCCTATGGGTTTGAAAAGTACACATTTTATATTTGTTCTTCCATTGGTTATCTTTAACTTGTTAAGACTCTTACTTGTATTTATCTTTTCCAACTTACTGAACTTATCAACACCTATCTGTGCCTTCACCCTTAATGGTACAGATACTTTTTAAAAAATATCCATTTATTTATTTGGCTGTGCTGGTTCTTAGTTGTGGCATGCAGGGTCTTTGGTCTTTATTGTGCCATGCAGATTCTTAGTTGTGGCAGATGGGATCTAGTTCCCTGACCAGGGATCAAACCCTGGTCCCCTGCATTGGGAGCACAGAATCTTAGCCACTGGATCACCAGGGAAGTCCTAGGACAAATACCTTAATATACACTCTTACCTACCTCTGGATATTGCACTCTCCCCCTACTTTGTTATATCTGGTGTGTGTGTGTGTGTGTGTGTGTATAATGCTTATGTATATGTGTATATACTATGTTTTTTAGACACCAACAAGCTTTACAAAATTATTTTCTCATTTCTACTATCTTATATTTTATAACATTTCCTAAAATTTTCATCCAATAGATTACTTCCTTCAAGAATACTTTAAAAGGGGTCTTAATGACAATCTGATGAGACCTTGAAGGTCTGGGAATATATTTGTTATATCCTCATGTATAAGCTGGAGAAGGCAATGGCACCCCACTCCAGTACTCTTGCCTGGAAAATCCCATGGACGGGGGAGCCTGGTGGGCTGCCATCTATGGGGTCGCACAGAGTCGGACACAACTGAAGCGATTTAGCAGTAGCAGCAGCATGTGTAAGCTATAGCTTAGTTGAATATAACTTAGCTTCAAAGTTTCTGTTTTTAACATTTTAAAAATATTTATTATTTTCCTGTCCTTACTGTTGCTCCTAAGAAGTCTGACATCATTCTGATTCATTTTCTTTGTGGGTAAGCTGCTTTGCTTAGAATTTTCTCTTTGCTTTGGAGTTCTTAAATTTCATTAAAATATCAATAAGTATTCAATTTTCCTATATCAGCCTGATTTATCCTCCCTATATACCCTTGCAATATCAATCTTCCTTTGAAGGTTCTCACTTTTTTAAAAAAATATATCATCTTCCCTACAATAATTTTTTTCTCTCCTGTTAGGACTCCTATTATATAAATGCTGTTTTTTTCTATGTCTAAATTCATTTTTTAAATGTATTTTTATTTATTTATTTGGCTGCATAGGATCTTGGTTGCAGCACACAGGCTTAGCTGCGATGTAGCATGTGGGATCTTAGTTCCCTGACCGGGGATTGAACCCTCATTCCCCTCATTGGAAGGCAGATTCTTAACCATTGGACCACCAGGGAAGTTTCTCTAGCCTCATATTTACTAATTTTTGTATTCTTTTAAATCTCTTATTCCTTCTCAATGTCTTCTAGAAAAGGTTTTTGACTGATCTTGGGTTATGTCCATTTTGCTGTTTATATCATCTCGTGAGTTTATTTCAATTATGCATTGAATAGTCAGTAATCCTACTTGGTTCTTCATAAATGTTTGTTTCTGCTTCATTATCAATATCCTCTTGGGAACATTTCTTTGGCTTATTGTTGTTGTTCAGTTGCTAAGTTGTGTCCAACTCTTTGCGACCCCATGACCTGCAGCATGCCAGGCTTCCCTGTCCATTACCATCTCCCTGAGTTTGCTCAAACTCATGTCCATTGAGTCGGTGATGGCATCCAACCATCTCATCCTCTGTCGCCCACTTCTCCTCTTGCCCTCAATCTTTCCCAGCATCAGGGTCTTTACCAATGAGTCTGCTCTTCACATCAGGTGGCCAAAGTATTAGAGCTTCAGCTTCAGCATCAGAACTTCCAATGAGTATTCAGGGCTAACTTCCTTTGGGGTTAACTGGTTTGATCTTGCTAATCAGGGGTCTCTCAAGAGTCTTCTCCAGCACCACAATTCAAAAGCATCAATTCTTCAAAACTCAACCTTCTTTATGGTCTTTGACTTGTATTCTAGTAATTCTTTCATCTAGAGTAGGTTATTTAATTTATTTTCTTCTCAATTGTCTAGTTATTTTTCCCTATGAGGTCATTTTCTTTCATGAGTATCCATTATCTCAGTGGGTAATGGAAGGAGAATGAGGTGGGAAGTGTCAAAACCTAGGCTTTAGCTGGTATACCACTCCTGGTGAGTGAGACAGTCCAACTTTGAATATCCTTATGTGTATTGCTCTCATCAGAGGGCTTTGCCCCTTGGTGAACTTCTCTATACCCAAGGCTTTGTTCTTTTCTAAGGATGTATTTGTCTAGCCCTCTGGATAAAGAGAAAGCCTATGAGGAAAGGTAGGAGGAAACCCTTAGATGCTTGTCTCTTGAATCAGAAGTTACTGTTATTTTTTTCAATCCAACTCTCCAGTAGTGTTCCCCTGTGAACCTACTTTCTGGTATTGTAGGAGAGCTGATGGGAAAGGTAGTGATCTACTCTGGGCAGTGGTGGATAGAAAAGAGTCCAACTCAAGATTTCTCCCCAAATCTACTCTCCATGTTGGAAGCCTGGCCCTCCTCTGTCCAGGGCTTCTATTTCCCTTCTTTATCAAATCGTTAAGTATCTCTTGACCCTCAAGGGAAATCTGCTGGTTTCGTTTTCTTTTTTTTTTTTTACCCATTCGTTTCTTATTTCTGAGGTATATTTAGGCTTAGGGTGGCACGGGAGGTATACTGTGCCACTTTGTCATTACAGCAGGGATCATTTTGTAACAGCCCACCTTAAAGCTTGAAGCCTACCTTGAACCTTTGTGTTTCCAGCAATGTAGAGCAGAAGATATTCTTTCTTGAGTGGTAGTAGTCTGGAAATGAAGATGTTTAGCCTGAAGAACTACAGGCAGAAATAAAAGTATAGGATAGGCAAAGCAATGTATATACATGAAAGACAGCAAAATAGGCATTTTACTGAAATGTTGAAATTTACTTTCAACATACTTGTATTTAATTTTCCAGTCACCTGGGAATCTTCTTAAACCTGGAAACAAGACAAAAAAAATCTTATTACAAGTTGCTCTTGAACACATTTGTGGGAATACAGATGATTCATAGGGAAATTGAGGGCCTCCAGAACTCACAAAGTTAAACTAGTAAAATTAATATGTAAGCCATATATATAAAAGTCACCTTAACAAGGCAGAATGTCTCCCAGGATAAAATCAGGAAGAGCAGGACTTGGCAGTAGTTTATATTAGACAGTATTCTTACATCTAAAGTTAGAACATTGCCTGAATATTGACAATGGTTGTTATTCCTAGGCATGGACTTTTCGGTGTTTTCCAGATTTTTTATGATGAACATTCATTACCTTTGTAATTGGAAAAAATTATTTTATGGAATTTTCATAGGGAAATCATCATATAAATATACAAACATCTACAAGGATATTTGATGCAGCATTGTTTGCAGTGTTGAAAAAGATCCAAATTTCTATCAGTGGAAGAACCGTTCAATAAATTATGATAGATCTATATAATAAATATTATGTAAACAATAAAAATGATGCTGTAAGTCTATATTAATGTAGAAAAATTTCAAAGATTTACTGTTAAATGAAACACAAAGTAGGTTAAAAGATGTGTCCGATATGAGTCCATTTTTGCAACCAAAACTAAGTGCATGGAAATTTTTTGAAAAATATATGCAAGAAGTTACTTTGTCAGTCTTAACACATAAGTTGAACAAAGTGAAAAATCAGCAACTCTTCTTTGATTCTTCAGAGAAGTGAGGTCACAGGGCAAACCACTGCCCCCAAATTGGAGAGACGGATGATAGAGAATTACAGCTTAGCTAAATCAGAAGCTCATGAGCAGAAGCTTCTGCAGGAACCAATGCCTGGTAGAAAACCTAAAACTATAATTGATGAATGGTTGGAGGCTCAGTATAAACAAGTCTGAGAGATAACAAATCCAGGGGACCTAATCAAAGGGACCTCCAGAAACTCTACTAGGTCCTCACAGTGAAGATTGGAGAAAAATCCCATTTACTCCAGGGGACTGGGGAAGGTAACCATTCTGAAGTAGAGCAGAGCATTCTGTTCTTAACAAATCTACCTTCAAGAGAAACTATTTACCAAAGTCTAACATGCTGGAGTTTTATTAGGGCCTAACCTGCTTGAAGGAAATACCCAACTCCAGTCAGCTCTAGCCATCCTGTCCCATCTAAGGTGAGCTACGGGTCAGGGGTACCGGCAAGCATTGGTAAAGTTCACAGTCCAGAGGTACAGGTTCTCCAAAAGATGAGACCCAATCACAGAGCTGTAAAATGTTTCCCCTTCTCCCGTACTTCACTACCATACCACTAGACACCTATTTGCCAGAATTCCTTTCACCTAATATATATGTCTGGATTTTAATTTAAAACTTACAAAAGTACAGTTTGAAGAAGCTGAACAAGCATCAGAACCAGAGTAAGGTACAGTAGTGATGTTGTAATTAAGATAATTACAATCATAATTAACTATGATTAATATGCTAAGGACATTGATGAAAAAGTAGATAGCACACAGGAATACTGGATAACATGGATTTTCTTTAAAGAAGACTTTTCAAGAGAAATCTTAAAATATTTTGAACTAAATTAAAATGAAAATAGAAACTTATCAAATATTTTGAGCTGCAGCAAAACAGAATGCTTAGAGAGAAATTTATAGCATTGGGTGCACATGTTAGGAAAGAAGCTTCCACCTTAGGAAACTAAAAAATGAGGAGCAAAGAAAATCCAAAATAATCAGAAGAAAAGAAATAATAAAAGTTACAGCAGAAATTAGGAGAGAAAATCAGCAGACTTAATTGGGTACCTTGGTCAATTTTGTGTTTATGTTTTTAAGTACAAAGCCAAATGTGTAGACATATTAACACCATATTCAGGATCATGGTTTCTCTGGCACATGAAGGAAAAAAAGGTCATTGGTTAGGGGTACAATGGAGAAATTCATTTTTATGTGTGTTTGTATTATATTTTTAAGTTTTGCTTTTTGGGTTTTTCCTTTCTTTTGTAAAGAGCATATTTTATTTCTGCATATGCAGATATTTAATATTGCTATGTTTCTGGCGATCTGAAATATTGATAATAAATACTGAAAAAACTTCAATAGCCCTCTAGATAAAGTCTGGGGAGCCTAATATGGATTACAAACACCTTCATGGTTTCTCTGACCCTACTTACCTCTCTAATCTTACCACTTTCAGTTTGTACACAACAGTCTCACCAGGCTGACCAATTTTCCTCAAAAGACCTCATTCCTTTTCTCCAGCACAGCCAGTCCTCCTCCCCTTATCACCCATCTTTTTCTTGATATTAAATCTTTGCTTAATTGTCCGTATCTTTAGGACAACGTCTCTGGCATTTTATCTTTGTCTGGGTTGAATACTTCTTTGTACTTCCAAAACATTTAGCACTTTCACCATCACTTACCACTTAATCATCCAGTATTGGAACTATTGATTTACTTCTCTATAGCTCCCATTAGAATATAAACCCCCAAAGCATAGAAACTTATGTCTCACTTATTCTCACATCCCTGGCCTCTGCTTAGTACTTAGCAATAATAGGCCCTCAATAAATATTTTTATAGAAATTATTTAGTTAATTAATGATAGTCTGGTTTATTTAACGTTCTTGAGGCAAGCTATAATTTTATTTTTAATGTGAACCCTGTTTTCTAGTCAGTATTTAGTTGGAATCATAAAATCTTACCATCCCATAGTGTGGTTAGAAATTATTTCCTGGAAACAAATAAACAAAGAAACCCAAAACAGAAATCATTACCCGGAATAATATTCTCTTCAGTCATTCGTATAACAAAGTTTGGGTTAAACTAGGTCTCACTTTTGTTTTTAGGATTAGCTCATAGTAAGTGCTCATCAGACTGTATAAACCATTCTTAGGCAAATGTGATAAAATTCTTAAAGTTGCATTCAAATTTGGGACTCTAATAGGTATTACTGTAATGTAGGGTACATACGCACTGGTACCGCTTGCATTTAAATGAATCAAATAAAAATGCCATTGTTACTTATATTGTCTTCTTAGCTTACTCTTTTGCTTCATTTTCCCTAGAGTCTGTGTGCTGCTAACTAAAGACTGTAATTTTCGAATGGCTCCTAACCCCATCTGTTAAAAAAAAAAAATTATACCTTAATAGAATAATACAACTTTCCTTTTCAAAAAGAAGTTTATATAGCAAAATGTTAGCAGCAGTATTATCCCTGAATGGTAGACGTATCTTCTTTGTTATACTTTCTTATGCTTTATATATTTTTGAAATTTTTAAATGAAAATATTTCAAATTATATATTGTTGAAACTGTTCCTTTGGGAATTCCCTGGAGGTCCAGTGGTTAGGACTCGGCACTTTCACTGCTAGGGGCCTGGGTTCAATTCCTGGTGGGGGAACTGAGATCCCACAAGCCATGCAGCATGGCCAATAAATAAATAAATGAAAACCTCTTTTTTTTTTTTTTCATTTTAAATTTTATTTTATTTTTAAACTTTACAATATTGTATTAGTTTTGCCAAATATCGAAATGAATCCGCCACAGGTATACCCGCGTTCCCCATCCTGAACCCTCCACCCTCCTCCCTCCCCTCCCCTCCCTCTGGGTCGTCCCAGTGCACCAGCCCCAAGCATCCAGTACTGTGCATCGAACCTGGACTGGCGACTCGTTTCATACATGACATTATACATGTGAAAACTTCTTAAAATAAAAAAAACATTGTTCTTTTGATAGTTGTTATCTTTTGTAATTCATCAGTATCTTATCATCCTCTACTTTGACTGTTACCTCTTTGGAGACAGAAACATGTATGTATTCATTCATTCAACATTGAACTTTTTTGAATATTTCTAATGGGTCAAAATGTCAGACCTCTTGGGATACAAAGAGACAGACGCATAAACAGATTATTATAATACATGTGGTAAACACAATGATAGAGTAATAAGCTTAGGATATTATGGAATTTGGGGAAATGGCACATAATGGCAATAGGGAAGATCAGGAAAAGCTTTCCTCAGGGGGAAAAAATATAAACTAATTAAGTCAGTAATGTTTTTGAGCTGTAAGTAACAGAATCCCTGACTAAGGATGGATGAAACGAAAGAGTTATTCATTGCTCACCTAATAAAAAGGCCAGAGGCAGGTGTACTCAGGGCTGTTCTAGTAACTTAATGTCATCAAAGATAGGGTTTTACTTATCTTCCTCCTCTATAATTCTTGGTGTGTTGTCTTTTTGGTCCCATGGTTATCACCTCAGGGTTGCCAAAGATGGCACTAGCTCTAAGCATCACATAACACATCAAGGCGGGAAGAGAAATTTTAATCCCAGTCACCCCTATTGGAAACAGGAAGAAAGGGTACTGGGGGAATAAGGAGGTTTCTGTTTGTATATATTTTTAATTTAAAAAATTTATGAGATAAAGTAAAAGAGGCAATATGTTATTGGTCCTGAATTTTTTCACATATTGTTCCTTCTGCCTGGCATCCATGGTCTCTTTAAACTGTCTCACATATTGTATCTCAGTGCCTCATTTATAGTACCTGGCACATGCTGCTGCTTCTGCTGCTAAGTCGCGTCAGTCGTGTCCCACTCTGTGCGACCCCACAGACGGCAGCCCACCAGGCTCCCCCGTCCCTGGGATTCTCCAGGCAAGAACACTGGAGTGGGTTGCCATTTCCTTCTCCAGTGCATGAAAGTGAAAAGTGGAAGTGAAGTCGCTCAGTCGTGCCCGACTCCTAGAGACCCCATGGACTGCAGCCTACCAGGCTCCTCCGCCCATGGGATTTTCCAGGCAAGAGTACTGGAGTGGGGTGCCATTGCCTTCTCCCAGTACTTGGCACATAGTAAGTAGTAAATATTTTTGAAAGTAAAGCAGGCAGAGCAAAAACAGAAGCAGTTGAACACAATAGGCAGCTAACCTCCCTAAAATATATTGTCTAAAATCAGGGAAGGTAAGTAATAAGGTAATTAAAATACATGGTAGGTGCAAGGATAGTGTTAATTACAAGATACTAGTGAGACTATGCTCAAAATACTTCAAGCGAGGCTTCAGCAGGGCGTGAACCCAGAACTTCCAGATGTACAAGCTGAGATTAGAAAAAGCAGAGGAACCAGAGGTCAAATTACTAACATTCATTGGATCATAGAGAAAGCAAAAGAATTCCAGAAAAACATCTGCTTCTGCTTCATTGACTACATGAAAGTCTTTGACTGTGTGGATCACAACAAACTGGAAAATTTCCAAAGAGATGGGAATAACAGACCACCTTATTTGTCTCCTCAGAAACCTATATGTGGGTCAAGAAATAACAAACCCAGACATGGAGCAATGGGCTGGTTCAAAATTGGGAAAAGAGTATGACAAGGCTGTATATTGTCACCTTGCTTATTTAACTTACATACAGAATTATGCAGAGTAGATCATGTGAAATGCTGGGGTGGATGACTCACAGACTGGAATCAAGATTGCCAGGAGAAGTATCAACAACCTCAGATACATAGATGATACCCCTCTACTGGCAGAAAGTGAAGAAAAACTAAAGAGCTTCTTGATGTGGGTGAAAGAGGAGAGTGAAAAAGATGATTTGAAATTCAACATTCAAAAAACTAAGATCACGGCATCTGATTCTGTCCCTTCATGGTAAATAGAAGGAGAAAAAGTGGAAACAGTGACAGATTTTATTTACTTGGGCCCCAAAATCACTGTGGATGGTGACTGCAGACATGAAGTTAAAAGACACTTGCTCCATGGAAGGAAAACTATGACAAATCTAGGTGCAGTGTATTAAAAAAGCAGACGCATCACTGCCAACAAAGATGTGTATAGTCAAAGCTATTATTTTTCCAGTAATCATATATAGATGTGAGAGTTGGACCATAAAGAAGGCTGAGCACCGAAGAACTGATGCTTTCAAATTGTAGTGCTGGAGAAGACTCTTGAGGGTCCCTTGGACTTCAAGGAAATCAAACCAGTCAATCTTAAAGGAGATCAACCCTGAATAGTCATTGGAAGGACTGATGCTGAAGTCGAAGCTCCAATACTTTGACTACCTGATGCAAAGAGCCAACTCATTGGAAAAGACCCTGATTCTGGGAAAGATTGAAGGCAAAAGGCAGAGGAGGCAGCAGAGGATGAGATGGTTAGAGAGCATCACCAACTCAATGGACATGAATTTGGGCAAACTCCAGGAGATAGGAGGACAGAGGAGACTGGTGTGCTACAGTCTGTGAGGTTGCAAAGAGTCAGACACAACTTAGTGACTGAACAGCAGCAACAAGATTACATAATATTTTTGCTATTATTTTACTTTATTATAGTAAAATTTTAAGTGTCTTATTTCATGGTATCTAGCACCTAAACAAATTTATGAGTTAATGCTGTTTCTTCTTACCCCAGGACTTGGATTTCACCAGAATAAATGAGACTGCTGCCACAAATTCTTTCAGGTTACAAAGTTCACTTTTCTAAATTCTTAGTTTAGAACATTAAATAATTCTCTTTCCTGAAAGAGCTAATGCAGACTCTAAAACTCTTTAGTTCCACGGGATGATTTCCAATGATAGGTTAAAATCTGGTTTAACAGAATTTGGAAACATGGAACCACATGACCACCTTACCTATTGTTTCCAAGTGTCTTCAGTGTATCCTGGGATATAAGCCCTGAATTTACTTCAGATTGGGCCTAGATATGACAATTGAATTTAAGGTCATGTTGCTGAAGCATGAAGTGAGCAAAGCATTTTACAGTGGTCTTTCTGGTATTTTCAATAATAAATCCCTAAGTGGAATTCAAAAATGGACCTTTCTAGTGTTAGATTAAGTTTTGCCATATTATAACTGTTTTTTGCCTGTTTGTTTATATTATTCCAATAGGCCCATGAAAAGAACCACCAAAAGACTAAGGCTGAATTTATGGGTACTTTTTTATAACTGGTGTGAGTTTGACGTCACACCAAGAACCTACTTTTGGTAACTCCCCGGTGCTGTAAGTCAAGTTAAGGAAACAAAAGGTATGTGACCAAAGGCCCAATTATCAGAGTTCTCCCAGTCCTTAACTTACCTTGATTGAATACATGTAAGAGATCTTATGAAGGCTGACTGAACATCTAACTGAAGCAGCATAGGAATATCTGGGTACCCACCCAGCTGGGCCCAGAATGGATGCATTGATGTCTTCTCTGTTATTGGGTAACTCGAAGTGGATAGATCTGCATTCCAGATGGCTTGCAGTTGGTCGTCTTTTCTAGAGAATCAGAGAGCACTCCTTAAGCGTCAAACTCTCCTGAGCTCCAAAGTCATTCAAGATGTAATTCCTACTATCCTTCCTTCTCTTCACCACCACCCTGTCCTATAGAGCTCCCCCTGGCACTGAGGAACTTTACTTATGATCACTTCAACTAAGAGATGGATTATAATAGTAGAATTTGCAGAAATAGCTTTTTTTTTTTCCTTGAAAGTTGCCTTTCCATGACTTTATCTACTAATACATTTTAAACAACTTTCTTAGCTTCATGGAGTATACATTCCATATTCAGGCTATTGCCCTACCTCCACAACAATCTTTTTCTTTCCCAAAGTTTCTACCTTTTTTTTTTAAAGAAAATGTTTCTAAGTTTCTTTATCGTGTATATTGAAATAATTTGTTTCTTACTAATGAAGAATCAACTTCATTTTTAAAAGGAACTCAAAACTAGATGTTAAATTTTTAAGTAGAAATAAGCCTTTTGCAGACTAGCTAAGAAGACTAATACTTGCACCACCATTATCCATTGCACCGTATCATAATTGTGGAGAAGGGGAATCTCTTGGGCAGAAAAAAAAAGTATTAGGTTCCATTTATTATCCAAAGAAAGTTTAACATAACTCTTTCCTACCACACACCTAAATTTATTGAGAATGTTATACTTCCTGTTGTCTTCTTTCAGTAGCTTTGGGCATGGCTGTTGAACAGATTTGGTAGAGGCAGGTTTTTGCTTTTGTTCAATGACCAAAGGGATAGGTTGATCGAGATTCAATTTATATGTCTCTTGAAGCTAAAATAAATAAGTCAGAAAAAGGAAATCATGAAAAGAAAGGGCTGAAGTCTTTAGGATGATCTTCTGATCTGGCCCTAGCTAAACTATGACATATTTCCTCTTCCAAATTCTCTTTCTCCATGCCTTTTCTCCCTTCCTCCAACCACTCCTCAATCTGTACTCACCTCCAACACACAGTTTCAGAGTTAGCGGCTATTAATATATAAAGACCCTGGTCCTGCTTTAAGTTCTAGTTTTAGTTCTCTCATTTCCTAGCTTTGTGACTTTGGGTTAGTTGCCAATTTTATCAGCACTTCTTTCTTCTCATTTCTAAAACAAGAATAATAATACAAGGTTGTTGTGAGAGTTGTATAATATGTTTGGAAAACTTCACAAATTGTGAAGAAGCACTGTGCAAATGTAATGATAGCTAACATTAACTGTCAGATCTTTCTATATGTTAACTTGCCTGCAGTGTGGGAGACCTGAGTTTGATCCCTGGGTCAGGAAGATCCCCTGGAGAAGGAAGTGACAACCCACTCCAGTATTCTTACCTGGAAAATCCCATGGACGGAGGAGCCTGTGGGGCTACAGTCCATAGGGTCGAAAAGAGTCGGACACGACTGAGCAACTTCACTTTCATTTAATATTTACAGTCTTATGAGATAGGTGCTATTATTATCCTTGCCTTACATATGGGAATATGAAGCTCAGAAAATTTAAGTGGCTTGCCCAAGGTCTCTTAGCTAGTATGTAGTAAAGCCAATCTGGTAGCAGAACCAACTTCTTGACCACCATTCTGATTCAGTGTAAGGTATTTATGCATTTCTACCCTTTGATTCCTTTTGTTTTTCCCTCTCCTTTCTTAATACCTTCATACCTACTTCATTATCTAGATTCTAGCTTTTCTGACCCCAGACCTTTATTCATCTTTTGAAATGCCCTAGACATCGTCATTCCTGTTAGACAGCTCATGACGTTGCCAATTCACTTACTCCATCTACATTGGTCATACTTTCCAACCCCACAATTGTCAAAAATATTCATTTTTAAGGTGAGAGAGTTTTAATATTTATATATTGTAACTTATAATGTAATTTCTGGAGAGTTCCCTGATTGCCTAGTGGTTAGAATTCTAGGCTTTCATTCCAGGCCTGGGTTCAATCCCTGGTTGAGAAACATATCCTGCAGGCTGTGTGGCACGACCAAAAAAAAAAGTAACTTCTAAAAAATTCACAACATGCATGTCTATAATGAGAAGTTTCTCTGTACCTTCTAGAGTAGCAAGTAAGCTAATCTTATTAATTAATTACTTTAGTGAAACAGAATGATGTATAAATAGAAAATATTCCTAGAACTCCAAAAACATTCCAGAGCTGCATGTTGGAGAAAGTAAGGGCAGCATGTAATTCCAGAGCAAAGAACTCTAATCTCAGCTCTGTAACTTTGGAAGGTCACTATCACTTCCAAAAGCAATACTGACGGTTATCAGAATGAATGCGCCCATTCACACTGGGTGAATGTCAGAGTTTAACAGGATCTTCTGTGCCTGGTACTCTGTAAGCAAGTTAATTAACTCTTATCTCCTTTTTTGTAAATGCTTGATATTAAAACTTGCTTTCTAATAGTTTTGAGGAAAGAAGTAAACACCAAGAATCATTTGGAGAGCAATGACTTCAAGAGTTTTCATATCTAGAGGCTGGTAAATGTGGGTTGACTAGGAAGGAGTTGAGCATTTCTGGAAGTCTCTCCCATTCTTACAGGCTTCCAGGTGGCACAGTGGTAAAGAATCTGCCTGCCAGTGCAGGAGATGCAAGAGATGTGAGTTCAGTCCCTGGGTTGGGTAGATCCCCTGGAGTAAGAGATGGCCATCCACTCCAGTATGCTTTCCTGGGAAATCCCATGGACAGAGGAGCCTGGCAAGCTATAGTCCATAGGGTTGCATAAGAGTTGACATGACTGAGCAACTAAACACCACCATCAATAGATATAGTTAAGTTAAGGATCTCAAGATGAGATCATCCTGGTTTAATCAGATGGGTCCTAAATCCAATGATACATTGGCTTTATAATAGCAAAGAACAAAAAACACACTGGGCAGAAGGCCACGGAAAAGACAGAGGCAGAGACTGGAGTTATGCAACGACAAGCCAAGGAATGCCAAGGATTGTCTATAGCCACCAGAGTCTAGAAGAGAAGCTTGGAACAAATTTCTCCCTCAGAGCATCTGGAAGGAACCAAAATGTAAGAGAATACATTTCTGTTGTTTTTAAGCCATGAAATTTGTAATATGTTAACAGCAGCACAGGGAACTAATATACCTGGTATCTCTAGGGAATTGTTATTAATATTTTCAAAACCTGCCCCTTTCACTTTTCTTACAACAGACTGGGGAGAAGAAATAGAAAACAGATTACCTGGCTGAATAAGTACATCATTTTCCTTAGGCACTGATTCCGTTTCTGCTCTAGAGAATTCTGCTTCTCTGTCCAGATCTGCATTATCTTTTTTTGATAATCATCAATTCTCTTCAGCATTATGTAGAGGTTCTGGGTCTCATAACTTCTTCCAGTAATCTGGATGGCTTGTAATCGTTTAATTATGTTGTTTCTTGGAAAAATTAACAAGAATTAGGTTGATAAAATTACTGACACTAACTCAGCAAACCTGGCCTCAGTTACTTTCCATTCTCACCTCATCCTTAGTAAGCAGAGATGGTAGAGGGGTGGCAGGCTTGCTTAATGTGACCATCATCTAGTTCCCTATATGACTAAACTTTCAAAACTCTATATGACTGTCAAATTTTTATTTAACTCCGCACAGAGTTTTTAGTGTTACAGTAGTATTGCTTATTATTTTTTAAAGAAAGTGAAGTTGCTCAGTCGTGTCCAACTCTTTGTGACCCCATGGACTGTAGCCTACCAGGATGGAAAATCTGTCCATGGGATTTTCCAGGCAAGAGTACTAGAGTGGGTTGGCATTGCCTTCTCTTAAAATACAGTAATATTTTAGTAGTGATATATATAAGACATATAGAAGGTATTTAATACCTTGAAAAAGACTGTCCTTGCCTTCAAAGCACTTACAAGCCAGGTTAGAAGACTCATAAAAATTAACTGTGTCAGAGAGAGAATGAAATAAATGCTAAATAGCAGTTGATCTGTTTGAGCAAAAAGGAAAACATAATTAATTCTAACAAGAGGAATAAAGAAGGCTCCATAGGAAAATGCTAAATACGATCTGGAGGATGTAGTACTCTCTGTTTTTTGTGCCACAACATTTGGGCCTAGATAGTTTTTTTGCCATCCCCATTTTACAGGAGAGGAAAAGGAATCTGAACAAGTTTTCACAAGTCACATAATTAATTAATAACAGATTTGGGAAGCAAACCCAGATCTTTCTTCCCACAATAACAATATTTCTCAAAGTGTGGACCCTAATCACCTGGACTGATTCATCTTGTGGGGAGGAGGGAGAGTGGTACTCGTTGAATATGCAGATTCCAGGGTACCTCCCCAGACCTTTTGAATAAAAAAGCTTGGTGGTAGGCTTCAGGATCTGTATTTAAACAAAATCTTAGGTAAACCTTACAGCCACTAAAGTCTGAGAAAAAGGGGATGAAGAATTCCAGATTGAGGGAATACTATAAATACCGGCAAAACAATGAAAGTTATATTTTGGGAGTGGTGAATAGTATGGAACTTTTTAAACCGCAGATATGTGAAAGGATACATATTGGGGGATAAGACTGAAACAGCTGGATTATGAAAGGCTTTAAAAAAAAGGTATGTTGTGGAGTTTGGATTTAGGGGAAGGTAGGCAATGGGAACACACTGAAGATGTTTTTCTAAATAAATGTGTTTTTCATATATAGAGGGGCTTCCCCAGTGGCTCAGTGGTAAAGAATCTGCTTGCAAGCAGGAGCTGCAGGAGATGCATGCTCAGTCCCTGGGAGGGGAAGAGCCTCTGGAGGAGGGCATGGCAACCCACTCCAGTGTTCTTGCCTAGAGAATCCCATGGACAGAGGAGCCTGGCTGGTAGGGAAGAGTCAGGCCAGAAATGACTGAAGCGACTTAGTGCAACACATATACATATATAGAGAGATTGTGGGGGGAAGGGAATAATGTTTAGGTCTCCTTTATGGGTTATAATTAATAGCATAGAATGTACTGTATATATGGGTCATTTAATAAATATATTAGTTTTCTAAGTTATTTCATTTAAAATTAATTTTCCAATAGCCTTAGCATTTTTTTTCATATCCCACAGGTGATTTTTATTTTTCTACTTCTATGATCATATTTATTACATGTGTTTTTTTCCAGTTTTCTTATTGAAAAGTATAGTTGATCTACAATGTTGTGTCACAGCAAAGTGATTCAGTTATTTATAAATATACATGTGTATAAATAGTATAAATATTATAAATGTATGTACAGTCTCTTTCTGATTCTTTTCCGTTATAGGTTATTGCAAGATATAAGCATAGTTGCCTGTGATTACATGTGTTTTTAATCACATGGAATCATACACATGCATCTCCTGCATCATTTCTCCATGCGTTACCAAATTCCTATCACATCCATTCCTATAAATAAAGGTGTTCTCAATTAACCAGTTGGGTAGCATTCTAATAACCATATTTCATATGTATTTGAGATATAAGTGACTGTGTATATTTATAATTGAGGTATTTTATATTTATATAAAATTGATATATAAATTTAAACTAAGTTTAAGGTGTATAATGTGTTGATTTGATGATACATTTATATACTGCAATATGATTACCACTGTAGTGTTAGCTAATCACATAATCATCATTTCTTTCCTGTGATAAGAAAAATTAAGATCTGGTCTCTTAGCAACTTTGAAGTCTACAAGCATAGTTTTGTTTTGTTTTTTTTGCTGCACTGGCTCTTCATTGCAGTACATGGGTTCTTGGTTGCAGAGCATGATATTCTCTAGTTGCGGAGCACTGGCTTAGTTTCCCCTCTGCAAGTGGAATCTTAGTTCCTGGACCAGGGATTGAACCTGTGTTCCCTGCATTGGAAGGTGGATTCTTAAACACTGGACCACCAGGGAAGTCCCCATAAATACAGTGTTGTTGACTATAATCACTATGCTATGTATTAGATCTTCCCAATAAGTCTTATTTTCCATGTCAAATCTTTCCTGCCATTTTTCTCTCTATTCACACAGTCTTTTAGACTTTTCCCATAGTTTTTCCTTATTGAAATTATATGTCCCTACTTGGACAAGTTTGCAGTTTCATTTCAAACTTAGAAATTTTATTGTTTATGTGTTTTAAAATATAATTCAATATCTAATCACCCACTCCAATAGCAACCACTGAGGTGTCTCATTATTTAAAATTTTCTATCTAGAAACACTTTTGTTCATTTCTTTCTACCGCTTGTTCCCACTCTTTTAGCAAATTGTACTTATATTGGTAAAATACTGCCCTCATTCTAATAAATATTTTATAGTATTTGATATAGAATTATGATTCAAAGGAAGGTGCTTTAACATTTACTGAGCATCTACTATGCATCAATCATTGTGCTGGAGATGTTTCTATTTTAAAATTTATGTTAAATAAAACATTTTAATAGTTTAAAATATATTATTTCATTTAACCATCACAATCATTCTTTGAAGTATATATCATTACATCATCAGTTTTACAAATTTGAGTCAGCACATTAAAATCTTAGAGACGTTCAGAACTAGAAATTTGAACCAAACTCTTCCTGACATTAAAGAGAAAATATGACTAAGATTTGGATATAAAACTATTACTACCCTCCTACACTGTCAATGGGGATGTAAATTGGTATAGACGCTATAGGCATTATGGAGAACAATATGGAGTTTTCTTAAAAAACTAGAAAGAGTTACCACATGATCCTACAATCCCACTCCTGGGCATACATCCAGAGAAAACTCTAATTTGAAAAGATACATGCACCCAGTGTTTATAGCAGCACTGTTTGTAGTAACCAAGACACGGAAGCAACCTAAATGTTCATTAACAGATGAATGGATAAAGATGTGGTGTGTGTGTGTATATATATATATATATACACATATATATATGAATATTACCCAGCCATAAAAAATGAAATGCCATTTGCAGCATTTGGATGGACCTAGATAGAGATTATCATATTAAGTGAAATAAGTCAGACACAGAGAGATAAATATCATATGATATCATTTATATTTGGAATCTAAAAAAATAATACAGGGAATTTCCTGGTAGTCCAGTGATTAGGATTCTGTGCTTCTACTACAAAGGGCATGGATTAGACTCCTAGTCAGAGAAGGCCAAAAAAAGAAAACAGATACAAATATACTTATTTACAAAACAGAAATAGACTCACAGACATAGAAAATAAACTTATGGCTACTAAAAGGGTAACCAGGGGGTGGGGGAGATAAATTAGGAGTTTGGGATTAACATATACACATTTACACATATATACACATATACACATTTGCCAACAAAGGTCCATCTAGTCAAAGCTGTGGTTTTTCCAGTAGTCATGTGTGAATGTGAGGGTTGAACTAAAAAGAAAGCTGAGCACCAAAGAACTGATGCTTTTGGACTGTGGCGTTGGGGAAGACTCTTGAGAGTCCCTTGGACAGCAAGGAGATCCAACCAGTCCATTCTAAAGGAAATCAGTCCTGAATATTCTTTGGAAGGACTGATGCTGAAGCTGAAACTCCAATACTTTGGCCACCCGATGCAAAGAACTGACTCATTTGTAAAGACCCTGATGCTGGGAAAGATTGAAGGCAGGAGGAGAAGGAGATGACAGAAGATGAGATGGTTGGATGGCATAACCAACTCAATGGACATGAGTTAGAGTAAGCTCTGGGAGTTGGTGATGGACAGGGGAGCCTGGAGTGCTGCAGTTCATGGGGTCACAAAGACTCGAGCATGACTGAGTGACTGAACTGAACTACACACATTACTATTTATGAAACAGGTAAACAAGGACCTGTACAGCACAGGAAACTATACTCAGTTTCTTGTAATAACCTATAATGGAAAAGAATCTGAAAAAGAATATATATATATATACATATATATATATATATATATATAACTGAATCACTCTACAATTAATGCAACATTTTGAATTAACTATATTTCTGTTTTTAATAAATAAAAAGTTTATTGCTAAAGAGTGCTAACCAACATCTGAGCTGGGAGAGTTTTGCCTCAGAGCTGATGACTGCTGACTGATTAGGTAGTAGCTGCTGAAGATTTGGGTGGCTTTGGTGATTTCTTTTTTTTAAATAATTTTATTTATTTATTTATGGCGTGTTGAGTCTCCGTTGCTGCGTGGGCTTTTCTCTAGTTGCAGCAACGGGGGCTGCTCTCTAGCTGGAGTGCGTGGGTTTCTCACTGCAGCGGCTTCTCTTGTCCCTGAGCATGGGCTCTGGAGCTTGCAGCCTGCAGTAGCTGCAGCATGTGTGCTCAGTAGTTGCAGCTCCCAGACTCTAGAGCACAGGCTCAATAGTTGTGGTGCATGGGCTTAGTTGCTGCAAGGAACGTGGGACTTACTGGATCAAGGATCAAACCCATGTTTCTTGCATTGGCAGGTGGATTCTTTACCACCGAACTATCAGGGAAGCCCTGGCGATTTCTTAACATAAGACAACAATGAAGTTTGCCATATCATTGACTTGTCCTTTTATGGATGTCCTTTTATGGATGTCTTTTATGGATGATTTCTCTGTAGTGTGCAATGCTATTTGGTAGCATTTTACCCACAGTAGAATTTTTTTTTAAATTGGAGTCAGTCCTCTCAAACCCTACTACTACTTTATCAATGAAGTTTATGTAATATTCTACATCCTTTGTTGTTATTTCAGCAATCTTGTCAGCACCTTCATCAGAAATAGATTCCATCTCAGGAAACCACTTTCTTTGCTCATCCATAGTGCAGCTCCTCATCTGTTCAAGTTTCATCATGAGATTCCAGCAATCCAGTCACATCACTAGGCTCCACTTTTAATTCTAGTTCTCTTGCTATTCCCACCACATCTGCAGTTACTTCTTCCTCTGAAGTCTTGAACACCTCAAAGTCATCCATGAAGGCTGGAATCATCTTCTCAACTCCGGTTCATGTTGATATTTTGCCTTCTTTCTATGAATCATGAATGATCTTTTAAACAAAATATTTATTTTGGCTGCATTGAATCTTAGTTGCAGCAGGCAGGATCTTTGTTAGTGTATGGACTCTCTAGTTGTGACACGTGGGCTCAATAGTGGCGATACGCAGGCTCAGTTGCTCTGCAGTGGGATCTTAGTTCCCTGACCAGGGATCAAAGCTGCGTCCCCTGCATTGCAAGGTGGATTCTTAACCACTGGACTGCCAGGCGAATCCTATGAGTGACCTTAATGGTATCTAGAAAGGTGAATGCTTTCCAGAAGGTTTTCAATTGACTTTGCCCAGATCCATCAAAGAAATCATTATCTATGGCAGCTACTGTATAACCTTATGAAATGTATAATAAGACTTAAATATCTTGAAAGGTAGAATTACTCCTTGATCCGTGGGTTGCAGAGTGAATACTGTGTTGGCAGGCATGAAAACATCATAAAATCATTCTGCATCTTCATTAGAGCTCTTGGGTGACCAGGCGCATTGTCAATGAGGAGTAATATTTTAATAATCTTTTATAAAAATAATCTTTTTTTCTGAGCAGAATGCTCAACATTCTGCTCAGAAAAATATTTAGTAGACCGTGTTGTCAACAGTTGTGCTGTCATCTAAGCTTTGTTGTTTCATTGATAGAACATAGGGAGAGTGGAATTAGCATAATTCTGAAAAGCCAAAGGATTTTTGAAGTGGTTAATGAGCGTTGGCTTCAAATAAAGGTCACCAGCTGCATTAGTCTCTACCAAGGAAGTCAGCCTGTCTGAAGCTCTGAATCCTTGAAACCAGGCATTGACTAATCCTCTGTAGCTATGAAAATCCTAGATGGCATATTCTTCCCATATAGACTGTTTTATATATATTGAAAATATGTTTTTTTTTTAGTGTCAGTTCAGTTCAGTTCAGTCGCTCAGTCGTGTCCGACTCTTTGCGACCCCATGGACTGCAGCATGCCAGGCCTCCCTGTCCATCACCAACTCCTGGAGTTCACTCAAACTCATGTCCATCGAGTCAGTGATGCCATTCAGCCATCTCATCCTCTGTCGTCCCCTTCTCCTCCTGCCCCCAATCCCTCCCAGCATCAGAGTCTTTTCCAATGAGTCAACTCTTCACATGAGGTGGCCAAAGTACTGGAGTTTCAGCTTTAGCATCAGTCCTTCCAATGAACACCCAGGACTGATCTCCTTTAGGATGGACTGGTTGGATCTCCTTGCAGTCCAAGGGACTCTCAAGAGTCTTCTCCAACACCACAGTTCAAAGGCATCAATTCTTCAGCGCTCAGCTTTCTTCACAGTCCAACTCTCACATCCATACATGACCACTGGAAAAACCATAGCCTTGACTAGATGGACCTTTGTTGGCAAAGTAATAGCTCTGCTTTTCAATATGCTATCTAGGTTGGTCATAACTTTCCTTCTAAGGAGTAAGTGTCTCTTAATTTCATGGCTGCAATCACCATCTGCAGTGATTTTGGAGCCCCCCAAAATAAAGTCTGACACTGTTTCCCCATCTACTTGCCATGAAGTGATGGGACCAGATGCCATGATCTTAGTTTTCTGAATGTTGAACTTTAACACAACTTTTTCACTCTCCTCTTTCACTTTCATCAAGAGGCTTTTTAGTTCCTCTTCACTTTCTGCCATAAGGGTGGTGTCATCTGCATATCTGAGGTTATTGATATTTCTCCAGGAAATCTTGATTCCAGCTTGTGCTTCTTCCAGCCCAGCGTTTCTCATGATGTACTCTGCATGGAAGTTAAATAAGCAGGGTGACAATATACAGCCTTGATGTACTCCTTTTCCTATTTGGAACCAGTCTTGTTCCATGTCCAGTTCTAACTCTTGCTTTTTTTAATGTACCCGCCTTCATTATTTTAGCTATATCTGGATAACTTGCTACAGCTTCTGTATCAGCACTTGCTGCTTCACCTTGCATTTGATGTAATGAAGAGGCTTCTTTCCTTAAACATCATAAATCAACCTCTACTAGCTTTAAATGTTCTTCTGCAGCTTCCTCAATTCTTTCAGCCTTCATAGAATTGAAGAGAATTAGGGCGTTCATCTAGATAAGGCTTTCCATTAAGGGAATGTTGTGGCTGGTTTGATCTTCTATCCATACTACTAAAATTGTCTTCACATCAGCAGTAAGACTGTCTTTCTTATCATTTGTAAGATTCACTAGAGTAGCACTCTTGATTTCCTTCATGAACTTTCCTTTGCATTCACAACTTAGCTAATTGGTGCAAAAGGCCTAGCTTTCAGCCTTTCTTGGCTTTCAACTTGGTTTGCTTGCTAAGTTCATTCATAATCTAGCTTTTGACTTAAAGTGAGAGACTTGAGACTCGTCCTTCCACTTTAAAACTTAGAGGCCTTTGTAGGGTTATTAATTGGCCTAACTTCATTATTATTGTGTATCTCAGGGGATAGAGAGGCCCAAGGAGAGGGAGAGAGATGGAGGAATGGCCAGTTGGTGAAGCAATCAGAACACACAAAACATTTTTCATTTAAATTTGCCACCATCTTATGTGGATATAGTGCACCATTCCTTGAAACAATTACTCTTTTCACACACACACATACACACACTTTGCGTCTTGCTTCCTTTCTTTGTTCTGCTAGACTCTCTGCCTTTGCTGCCTTAATGACTCTCACTAGTTCTTTGAGACATAATTCAAAAGTCTGAACGCCTAGAAGCTTCACCGAACTCTCGTGTCTGCTCAGTCTTCTGTATGGAGTTGGTGATATACCATCATTGTTCTTTCCACCTCATACTATATAGTCATCTGTTTGTGTGATTGTTTCTGAGGAGACTATGTGTGCCCTCGAGGCAGAGATATGGAAGGATACAACATTTTTGTATCCTTTCACCCTCCACCCCCTGGGCCTAACTCAGACCCTGTCATATTCTTAAAAATGTTGATGATGAACTAAATGATAAGTTAAATCCTATCTATCACTACCACATTTAGTATCTTTAAGAACTTTCTTCAATACATACGGAAATGAAATGTTTCATTATTAGCACATGGTATAATTTTATATCTTCTCCATCATTGCTTCTCAGGTATATTAATACTGATCATGTGGTAATATAACTCTAAAACAGTATTTTAGTATTTAAATATGAAATATTTACTTACAGAGGCTCTACAAAAATTTCTTTATTCAAAAATAATTTATATTATTATAGTTTACATTTTCTTTCCAATACAATGTTACAGTCTTCTTGACTCAGCCATTTTTATTATGGAATTGTTCATCTGTCAGTATGTAATTCCTTGTTAGACTTGTTGCTGATTTGATCATTATAATATTAAATATTAAAGAAGAGCTTACTGAAAAATGAATGAATTGATCCTTGATGGGATTAAAGTTATGTGTATAAATTAAATATTGTTATGATGTGTTGATCTATCTATTTCAGTTTTTAAATGATTTTACCAAAACAGGTCACATCATGTCACTTAGGTCTTCAAAATCTTCAATAATTATAAACAAATTTAATTGCCATATAAAAATTAAATTGTCAAAGAATTTCCCACAAAAGCACCAAGTTCATATAGTATCATAGGTAAAATCTGTCAAACTTAAAAAGAACAGCTAATTTTATCATTAAATTGTTTTACAGCATAGAAAAGAAAGTTTTCACATTTTTAAAATGATGCCAGACTTAAAATTATACCAAAACTTAAAATTATATCAAAATTTGACAAAGAAAGCACCAAAAATAAATAAATAAACTACCAGTCAAACTTATGAATGGATATCAGTACAAAATAAAGTCCTAAATAAAATATTAGCAAATGTAACACACTCAAAGAAGGATACTGGGTTGGCCAAAATGTTCATTCAAGTTTTTCTGTAAGATGCTGAAGAAAAACCCAATCAAATTTTTTGCCAACCCAATACAAATAGGATTTATTCTAAGGATGCAATGATAGTTTAAAACATTAGTCATATTAATAAATCTTAGGAGAAAATATTTTCTCTGATAACCATGAAAATGAAGTGCTGAAATCATATTTAACAAAATGTAATTTAATAAACTTAACAAAATTAAACATCCACTCTTGATTTTAAAGAAATAATGAAACAGGAGCTGAAGGATACTTCTTTAATATGATACAGTGTATTTCAACCCAAAAGCCAGCATTTTTTAGTGACAGATACTAGAATGATGTCCTCTATCATCATTACATTTTTAATCAATTCATATTTACATTTTAGTAATTAGCAGTGAAAGAATGACTTACATTTTGGCATTCTGAGTTACAAAGGAATGGATAAAATAACTCCCCTCAAAATGAAATTGATTAAGGTTAAAGATGTTTTGCAGCTTTTTTAGAAAGTAAAATATAAATATAAACAATCCTTTTAAACATTCTTGAAGGTGAATTTTTCCTAGAAAAAAATAACATTAGGCCATGGAAGGGCACTACCAGCTGTTACTCTGAGAAAGTCAAATGAGCAAAGGTGGCCTGGTGGTGGTGGCCACATCACCAATATTTTTTAATACAGTTCTTAAGGTCCTAATCAATTCAGGCAGTCAAGAAACAGAAATGAGATATTTAAAAATTGGAAAAATCTAGATGTAAAAACATTATTATTTACGAGGGATATGTTTATGTAATTGGAAAACTCAAGAATATCAACTGAAAAATGATCACATGCTTTTGAATACAGTAAGATGGCTGCATATGAAATTGATATAGAGAAATCTAGCTTTCCTTTATATCAATAACAACCAGTTAGAAGATGTCATAGAAGGAGAAAGTCTGTTTATAACATCAAAAATAAAAACTACCAAGATATACACTTATGAAAGAATATTCAAGAGCTAGATGAAAACTTTAAAAACTCCAACAGAACACACACACACACACACACACACACCCTGAACAGAAAAAAACGTATATCATTTTCTTGAATAGGAAGACTATGTTAGTAAAGATAAGCTAGGTTTTGCTGTTTTAACAAATAATCCCCAAATCTCAATGACTATAAACAACAAAAGTTTATCTGTTGCTCATAGTACAAATCCATCATAGCTTTGCAGAAAAGAACTTCATTTTAGACTCTTAGGAACACAGGCTAACAGAACAGCCATCACCTTGAACACTATAGCTTATCATGCCAATGGAAAAGGAGACTCTAGAGGGTCTCCAACTGACAATAGCAAGCTTAGCACAGAAAAGACACACATTAATTCTGCTCACATCTCAAGGACAAGTACTAGGAAACAGTAATAATAACTATCACAAAAACTCAGCATCATAAAAATAAAACTACAGCAAATAACAGTAATCCAAGTCTATGTCCCAACCAGTAATGCTGAAGAAGCTGAAGTTGAACGGTTCTGTGAAGACCTACAAGACCTTCTAGAACTAACACATCCCCCAAAAAATGTTCTTTTCAACAGAGGGGACTGGAATGCAAAAGTAGGAAGTCAAGAGATACCTGGAGTAACATGAAAATTTGGTCTTGGATTACAGAATGAAGCAGGGCAAAGGCTAACAGAGAGAGGCCAAGAGAATGCACTGGTCATAGCAAACACCCTCTTCCAACAACACAAGAGAAGACTCTATATGTGGACATCACCAGATGGTCAATACTGAAATCAGATTGATTATATTCTTTGCAGCCAAAGATGGAGAAGCTCTATATAGTCAGCAAAAACAAGACTGGGAGCTGAGTGTGGCTCAGATCATGAACTCCTTATTGCAAAATTTAGATGTAAATTGAAGAAAGTACTTGTACTACCTGGGAAGCCCCAAAATACTAATAATCAACTATTAAAGTACTAAAAGAAATTTCAAAATAATTTTTAAAAAATATATTTCTCAGAGTGGAAAGGGCTTTTTAAAATAAGGCACAATGCATTATTGAAAATATTAATATAAACATTAACTCTTTATTGCCAAATTCAGACATAAATTGAAGAAAGTGGGGAAAACCACTAGACCATTCAGGTATGACCCAAATCAAATCCTTATGATTATACAGTGCAAGTGAGAAATAGATTTAAGGGACTGGATTGGATAGACAGAGTGCCTGATGAACTATGGACAGAGGTTCATGACATTGTACAGGAGACAGGGAGCAAGACCATCCCCAAGAGAAAAAAAAAAAGAAAAAAAGCAAAATGGCTGTCTGAGGAGGCCTTACAAATAGCTATGAAAAGAAGAGAAGCAAAAAGCAAAGGAGAAAAGGAAAGATACACTCATTTAAATGCAGAGTTCCAAAGAACTGCAAGGAGAGATAAGAAAGCCTTCCTCAGCGAGCAATGCAAAGGGAATAGAGGAAAACAATAGAATGGGAAAGACTAGAGATCTCTTCAAGAAAATTAGAGATACCAAGGGAACATTTTATGCAAAGATGGGCTCAATAAAGGCCAGAAATGATATGGACCTGACAGAAGCAGAATATATTAAGAAGAGGTGGCAAGAATACAAAAAAGATCTTCATGACCCAGATAATCATGATGGTGTGATCACTTACCTAGAGCCAGACATCCTGGAATGTGAAGTCAAGTGGGCCCTTAGGCAGTATCACTGTGAACAAACCTAGCAGAGATGATGGAATTCCAGTTGAGCTATTTCAAATCCTGAAAGATGATGCTGTGAAAGAGTTGCACTCAATATGTCAGCAAATTTGGAAAACTCAGCAGTGGCCACAGGACTGGAAAAGGTCAGTTTTCATTCCAATCCCAAAGAAAGGCAATGCCAAAGAATACTCAAACTACTGCACCATTGCACTCATCTCACACACTAGTAAAATAATGCTCAAAATTCTCCAAGACAGGCTTCAACAGTATGTGAACCATGAACTTCCAGATGTTCAAGCTGGATTTAGAAAAGGCAGAGGAACCAGAGATCAAATTGCCAACATCCACTGGACCATCGAAAAAGCAAGAGAGTTCCAGAAAAACATCTATTTCTGCTTTATTGACTATGCCAAAGCCTTTGACTGTGGGGATCACAATCAACTGGAAAATTCTGAAAGAGATGGGAATACCAGACCACCTGACCTGCCTCCTGAGAAACCTGTATGCAGGTCAGGAAGCAACAGTTAGAACTGGACATGGAACAACAGACTGGTTCCAAATAGGAAAAGGAGTACATCAAGGCTGTATATTGTCACCCTGCTTATTTAACTTCCATGCAGAGTACATCATGAGAAACGCTGGGCTGGAGGGAGCACAAGCTGGTATCAAGATTTCCTGGAGAAATATCAATAACTTCAGATATGCCGATGATACCACCCTTATGGCAGAAAGTGAAGAAGAACTAAAGAACCTCTTGATGAAAGTGAAAGAGGAGAGTGAAAAGTTGTGTTAAAGTTCAACATTCAGAAAACTAAGATCATGGCATCTGGTCCCATCACTTCATGGCAAATAGATGGGGAAACAGTGGAATCAGTGGCTGACTTTATTTTGGGGGGCTCCAAAATCACTGCAGATGGTGATTCAAGCCATGAAATTAAAAGCCATTTACTCCTTGGAAGGAAAGTCATGACCAACCTAGACAGCATGTTAAAAAGCAGCGACATTACTTTGCCAACAAAGGTCCGTCTAGTCAAGGCTATGATTTTTACAGTAGTTACGTATGGATGTGAGAGTTGGACTATAAACAAAGCTGAGTGCTGAAGAATTGATGCTTTTGAACTGTGGTATTGGAAAATACTCTTGAGAGTCCCTTGGACAGCAAGGAGATCCAACCAGTCCATTCTAAAGGAAATCAGTCCTGAATATTCATTGGAAGGACTGATGCTGAAGCTTAAACTCCAAAACTTTTGCCACCTGATGCGCAGAACCGACTCATTTGAAAAGACCCTGATGCTGGGAAAGATTGAGGGCAGGAGGAGAAGGGGATGACAGAGGATGAGATGGTTGGATGGCATCACCAACTCAATGAACAAAAGTTTGAGTAAACTCCGGGAGTTAGTGATGGACAGGGAGGCCTGGTGTGCTGCAGTTCATGGAGTCACAAAGAGCCGGGCACTACTGAGCGACTGAACTGAACTGAAAATAAACATATAAAAATATAAATTATTTAGAAAGCAAAACCCACCAAAAGGAGAGTCTAAACACAAGCGGGGAAAGTTTTGTAGTTTATATGACAGACAGGGGTCTAATTTTCTCAATATTTGAACAGGTCCCAGAAATCAATTAAAAAAGCAACAGAAATAAAAACAAAAATAAACAATTGGGACCTAATTAAACTTAAAAGCTTTTGCACAACAAAGGAAACTGTAAGCAAGGTAAAAAGACAGCCTTCAGAATGGGAGAAAATAATAGCGAATGAAGCCAACTGACAATTAATCTCCAAAATATTGAAGCAGCATATGTAGCTCAATACCAGAAAAATGAATGACCCAATCAAAAATCGAGCAAAAAAACTAAAGAGACATCTTTGCAAAGAAGACAAATGGCTAATAAACACATGAAAAGATGCTCAACATCACTCATTATCAGAAAAATGCAAATCAAAACCACAATGAGGTACCATCTCAGGCCAGTCAGAATGGCTGCTATCAAAAAGTCTACAAACAATAAATGTTGGAGAGGGTGTGGAGAAAAGGGAACCCTCTTACACTGTTGGTGGGAATGCAAACTAGTACAACCACTATGGAGAACAGTGTGGAGATATCTTAAAAAACTGGAAATAGAACTGCCGTATGACCCAGCAATCCCACTTCTGGGCATACACATTGAGGAAACCAGAATTGAAAGAGACACATGTACCCCAATGTTTATTGCAGCACTGTTTACAATAGCCAGGACATGGAAGCAACCTAGATGTTCATCAGCAGACAAATGGATAAGAAAGTTGTGGTACATATACACAATGGCGTATTACTCAGCTATATCAAAAAAAGAACACATTTGAGTCTGTTCTAATGAGGTGGATGAAACTGGAGCCTATTATACAGAGTGAAGTAAGTCAGAAAGAGAAACATCAATACAGAATATTAACACGTATATATGGAATTTAGAAAGACAGTAACAACAACCCTACATGTAAGACAACAAAAAAGACACCGGTGTAAAGAACAGACTTTTGGACTATGTGGAAGAAGGGGAGGGTGGGATGATTTGAAAGAATAACACTGAAACATGTCTGTTACCCTATGTAAAACAGATGACCAGTGCAAGTTCAAAGCATGAAGCACAACGCTCAAAGCTGGTGTTCTGGGACAACCCAGGGGGAGGAGTCGGGAGGGAGGTGGGAAGGGGCTTCAGGATGAGGGGACGCACGTGCACCCATGGCTGATTCATGTCGATACATGGCAAAACCACCTTGATATTGTAAAGCAATTAGCCTCCAATTAAAACTAATTAATTAAAAAGCAACTTGATAACCCAGTTGAAAAATGGGCAAAGTATTTGAATAGGATCTTCACAGAAAATAAAATACAGATGGTTCTTAACTCTATGAAAAGATGCTTAACTTCAACCTATAATAAAAGTAATGCAAATGAAAGCATGAAAGTGCCATATTTCATCTATTATATTGACAATGAACAAAAAAGTTGATAATATTTGTGGGGAAATACTCTTTTATAATACTGACCGATACATAAATTGTTCCAACCTCTTTGGAGAACAATTTGACAAAAATTTATCACAATTACAAAATGCTTACCCTTGATTTAGAAGTTCTACTTTTAGGAACATACATACATGTATACGTATGTATATATAAGATTGTTCATTGAAGTACATTTTTAAAAACAGCATAAATGTTATGTTAACCTCATCAAAGGTTAAGTAAATTCTGGTAAATCTAGACTTTGCTGCTACTGCTGCTAAGTCACTTCAGTCGTGTCCGACTCTGTGTGATCCCACAGATGGCAGCCACCAGGCTCCCCCGTCCCTGGGATTGTCCAGGCAAGAACACTGGAGTGGGTTGCCATTTCCTTCTCCAATGCATGAAAGTGAAAAGTGAAAGGGAAGTCGCTCAGTCGTGTCTGACTCTTAGCAACCCCATGGACTGCAGCCTACCAGGCTTCTCCGCCCATGGGATTTTCCAGGCAAAAGTACTGGAGTGGGGTGTCATTGCCTTCTCCGAATCTAGACTTTGGAGTACTATAAAACTGTAAAATGAATGAGTAGACTCTTTATATATTAATATCTAAATTCTAGCTTGTTATGAAAAAATCAAACATTGTATTTTTAAATATACAAAGAGTGGGATAAAAGAGCCTATGTACTTTGCTACATATGTAGAAAGTATCTCTGGGTGGAATACCTGGGTAGCCCTGAAGGAGGGGCCTAATGGCCAAGAATAAGACTATTAAGGAGGCTTTTCACTCTATTTGTATTTTTTAAAATACTGCACCAGGTGAATGCAATATTTTAATTTAATATAACAAAGGAAAAAAGACACGAACTGGAGAATGACCAGAAACATGTTATTTCAAATTCTCAAGTGGATGATAGTGTTCACGTGTGAAAACAGATTTAAAAGACTAGGAACATTCATTCTGGGAAGAGAAGAATACACTATGGAGTAGAAAATATTTCAACAGTTCTAAGGTAACTTCAGTCTTGAAATGAGAATTTCTGTCTATACACTGAATGTCTTTCTCTTACACCTTGTTATTCCAGGGCTTAGTTTTCAAATGAATTCAGTCCTCAAAAGTGTAAATATCATGAGAACAGGGTACTTTGTTTTATTCACTGCTGTATCCATAGCATCTAGAGCAGTGCTTGCCAAATAGTACGAATTCAATAAATATTTGCTGAATAAATGACATAAATTGTTCCTATAATTAATGATAGCTTTTTCTATCATAGATCTTAATTTGACATATTGTAATTTTAGGTTAGAAAAATTCTCCAAATAAGATAACACAGTATTATAAATTAACTATTTTGTAAAGGGGAAAGAATTTCTACAATAAAAAAAAAAATGTTTTGTAAATCCCCAAAATAATAAGTTGGCAACCTCAAACACAAAGGCCAAGAATGGCAGGCTAATTTCAGTTTTAAAAATCAAGACTAGAACATGTTTCCTGTAGGTCACTCCAGCATCAAAGCTGCCATGGCAACATGAAGTACATAAACCTGCCTGCCATCTCCCACTTTAATAGCTCTTCTGTCCAACTTCACTGCAATAAAAAGTAAATTAAAAAAAAAAAAAGAATCATAGGTCTTTTGGTGAATGCAAGATTAAAGTAATTCAGAATAACTGCAAGCATTTCTAAACTTTTGAAGTTGATATTTTGGAGATCAACCATGATCCTCAAAATATATTTTAGAATCTCTGCAAGAGATATATATGAGTGAAATGGGTGTTATATGACATTTCTTATTTCTAAAAAATATACCTCCTTTTGCTATCTTAAATAGGCTTCCATCTTACAAACCTTCTATAAGAGAATCTTTTAGAATACCTAACCTGACAAATACATATATACTGATAGAGTAATGAGGGAGGATATTTGAAATCAGGACTAAATCAGACAACTAGACACATATTTACCTTGCACGCTGGATCAGCCTATAGGCATTGTACTTGCGGAACAGGTATCCCAGCCGAACTTTGTCCGTATGAAATGTCTCAATTATGAGATTCCTAGCTTCTGTGTGTAGCTGTGAAGGGAGTATAGAAGATTTTGCGGCCTGATTTAAGAGTATCAGGTTCTTCCGCTGAGCCTCCACATCAACAAAATAGTTCTGTTCTTTGAGCTCTTGGGGATAGGAAGTGGGCACCATCATCTTGGGTTGCTTGGTATCTGAAACTGAAGTCAGTACCCAGGGCTTATTGATAGGGGGAAGTTGGGATTTCTGGTCCCATTCAGAAGGTGAGCTCTGCCGTGTTTTGAGTAGTTGAGTAGTAATAAGAGAAGGTAGTGGCGTTACAGGCTTAATGAGAGTAGCAGGAAGGGTCCCCTCATCAACATAAGGGGCTTGTGATACCGGTGTCTTGTAATCGGTGAGATGGGACTTAAACATTCTAAATTGTTTCACAGCAAAAGGGTCTTTGGGTATCTGGATTTCTTCAGAAGTGTCAGAGACCTCTGCTGTTTGGAACTTCTTAGTGGTGAAAGGGGCTTGAATTACCTTGAAACTTGGAGCACTGGGATGGACCGATACTGATTTCAATTTCAGAGAAGAAATAATTGACAATCTTTTCTTCCTTTTCTCAGAGACAGCAGAGGACAAACCTTTCTGTGGCTTTTCAGGGGTTGAGGGAGTCAACGGTGTCAGGGGACGCCCAGGGGTGGGAGAGACCCATAGTGGGGAAGCGTGCCCAGGAAGGGTCCCTGGTGGCAGATGCTGCCTAAGGGTAGAAGGGGCTTGTAACCCAGGAGATTGCTTACGAGTGGCAAAGGTCTGGGATGCCTGAAACTTCTCAGAGAGTGTTAAGGGTCTAGATTTCAAGAGCTCTTGAGGGATGGAAGAGGTCCCAGGAACCAAGTGCTTCCCAGGAGAGAGAGGAGCCCAGATTTGGGGAATCTGTGCAAAGCTGACTGGGACTCCAGACATAAGGGGCTGTCTGAGGTCAAGAAGGGGCTTCTGTATCAGAGGCGACTGGGGAGCCATAGAGTCCCTAGATATGAAGAATCGCCTAGAACTAAGAAGGGCCTCTGGTTCAAGGGGCTGCTGTGGAGTGGGAGAGAGCCCAGATATTGGACTGGGAACTGGTGTTGGGAACGGAACAGAGGTTGATAGATCCTTAGACACTGGGGTCTGTCTGGAGGAAGGAGAAATCTGTGGTGCCAGGGGCTTCCCAGGGTCTGAAGGAATCCTCATTCCCAAGAATTTCTCAGAGGGGGCTTGTTTAAGAGGAAACCTTGATATATGCAAAGGAGTAGAAGGCACCTCAAATATAGGGGACTTCTCAGCAGTAGCAGCAGATGATACTGGTGACTTCTTAGAAATGTGAGGAGCATGTTTTGTGACAGATTTATCAGTAATGGAAGAGATCCCAGTTTTCAATGTATGTACTGAAGGAGGCCTAGCCCAGGGTGGTAAGGGCTGCTCCTTAATGAGAGGAGTTCTTGATGTTAGGTCCTGCACAGACCTAACAGTAATACCCAAGGACCAGGCCTCCCCTGGGGTGAGAGGAGCTTCCACAGGTTGGATTTGTTCTGGGATGTGGGGATATTCTAAGGTATACACTTTATCTGAGGTGAGAGGAACCCCTAATTCTGCAAACTGTTCATGAGAGAGAGAAACCCCCAATGCTTGAGCCTGTCCTAAAGTGAAAGGGGCCCCCAAATCCTGAGTTTGTGGAATGGTGACAGGGATTCTTAGTGCCTGAGACTGCTGAGGGGTAAGAGTGATGTCCTGAGCCTGCGCCTGCTCAGGGGTGATGTGGATCCCCAATGCCTGGGCTTGCTGAGGGGTAAAGACAATGCCCTGAGGGGTGGCAGGGATCCCCAAATCCTGGGTCTGCTGAGGGGTGAGAGTCAGACCCTGAGCTTCAGCCGGCTGCGGGGTGATAGGAATCCCTAGTGCCTGAGCCTGTTGAGGGGTGAGAGTGATCCTTGGTGCCTGAGCTTGTTCAGGGGCGAGAGTGATCCCCAGTGCCTGGGCTTGCTGAGGGGTGAGAGTGATCCCTGGTGGCTGAGCTTGTTCAGGGGTGAGAGTGATCCCCAGTGCCTGGGCTTGCTGAGGGGTGAGAGTGATCCCTGGTGGCTGAGCTTGTTCAGGGGTGAGAGTGATCCCCAGTGCCTGGGCCTGCTGAGGGGTGAGAGTGATCCCTGGTGGCTGAGCTTGTTCAGGGGTGAGAGTGATCCCAAGTGCCCGGGCCTGCTGAGGGGTGAGAGTGATCCCTGGTGGCTGAGCTTGTTCAGGGGTGAGAGTGATCCCAAGTGCCCGGGCCTGCTGAGGGGTGAGAGTGATCCCTGGTGGCTGAGCTTGTTCAGGGGTGAGAGTGATCCCCAGTGCCTGGGCCTGCTGAGGGGTGAGAGTGATCCCTGGAGCCTGAGCTTGTTCAGGGGTGAGAGTGATCCCCAGTGCCTGGGCCTGCTGAGGGGTGAGAGTGATCCCTGGAACCTGAGCTTGTTCAGGGGTGAGAGTGATCCCCAGTGCCTGGGCCTGCTGAGGGGTGAGAGTGATCCCTGGAGCCTGAGCTTGTTCAGGGGCGAGAGTGATCCCAAGTGCCTGGGCCTGCTGAGGGGTGAGAGTGATCCCTGGAGCCTGAGCTTGTTCAGGGGCGAGAGTGATCCCAAGTGCCTGGGCCTGCTGAGGGGTGAGAGTGATCCCTGGAGCCTGAGCTTGTTCAGGGGTGAGAGTGATCCCAAGTGCCTGGGCCTGCTGAGGGGTGAGAGTGATCCCTGGTGCCTGAGCTTGTTCAGGGGCGAGAGTGATCCCAAGTGCTTGGGCCTGCTGAGGGGTGAGAGTGATCCCTGGAGCCTGAGCTTGTTCAGGGGCAAGAGTGATCCCAAGTGCCTGGGCCTGCTGAGGGGTGAGAGTGATCCCTGGAGCCTGAGCTTGTTCAGGGGCGAGAGTGATCCCAAGTGCCTGGGCCTGCTGAGGGGTGAGAGTGATCCCTGGAGCCTGAGCTTGTTCAGGGGCGAGAGTGATCCCAAGTGCCTGGGCCTGCTGAGGGGTGAGAGTGATCCCTGGAGCCTGAGCTTGTTCAGGGGCGAGAGTGATCCCAAGTGCCTGGGCCTGCTGAGGGGTGAGAGTGATCCCTGGAGCCTGAGCTTGTTCAGGGGTGAGAGTGATCCCAAGTGCTTGGGCCTGCTGAGGGGTGAGAGTGATCCCTGGAGCCTGAGCTTGTTCAGGGGCGAGAGTGATCCCAAGTGCCTGGGCCTGCTGAGGGGTGAGAGTGATCCCTGGAGCCTGAGCTTGTTCAGGGGCGAGAGTGATCCCAAGTGCCTGGGCCTGCTGAGGGGTGAGAGTGATCCCTGGAGCCTGAGCTTGTTCAGGGGCGAGAGTGATCCCAAGTGCCTGGGCCTGCTGAGGGGTGAGAGTGATCCCTGGAGCCTGAGCTTGTTCAGGGGTGAGAGTGATCCCCAGTGCCTGGGCTTGCTGAGGGGTGAGAGTGATGCCCTGAGCTTCAGCCTGCTGAGTGATAGGAATCCCCAAAGCCTGAGCCTGTTGAGGGGTGAGAGAAGCCCCCACATCCGGGATATGCTGTGGGGTGACTGAAATCCCCAGTGCCTGGGCCTGCTGAGGGGTAAGACTGATGCCCTGAGCTTGAACCTGCTGAGGGGTGACAGGAACCCCCAGTGCCTGGACCTGCCAAGGGGTGAGAGTGATCCCTGGTGCCTGAGCTTGTTCACGGGTGAGAATGATTCCCAGTGCCTGGGCCTGCTGAGGGGTGAGAGAAACTCCCACTTTCTGTATCTGCTGAGGGGTGACAGGAATCCCCAGTGCCTGAGCCTGTTGAGGGGTGAGAGAAGCACCTACTTCTTGAATTTGCTGAAGGGTGACAGGTATCCCCAGTGCTTGGGCTTGCTGAGGGGTGAGAGTGATCCCTGGAGCCTGAGCTTGTTCAGGGGTGAGAGTGATCCCCAGTGCCTGGGCCTGCTGAGGGGTGAGAGAAACCCCTACTTCCTGGATCTGCTGAGGGGTGATAGGAATCCCCAGTGCCAGGACCTGCTGAGGGGTGAGAGTGATCCCTGGTGCCTGAGCCTCTTCAGGGGTGAAAATGATCCCCAATGCCTGGGCCTGTTGAGGGGTGAGAGTGATCCCTGGTGCCTGAGCTTGTTCAGGGGTGAGAGTGACTCCCAAGGCCTTGACCTGCTGAGGGGTGAGCATGATGCCCTGAGCTTGAGCTTGCTGAGGGGTAATAGGAATCCCCAGAGCTTGGGCCTGCTCTGCACTGAGAGCCACTCCCAAACCCCGAGGCATCTTAGGAGTAGTAGTTTCCCCCAACGCCTGAACCTGATTAAAGCTGTCCATGGTTTCCAGTGCCTCGGCCTCTTCAGAAGTGAGGTCAATTTCCATTGCTTGGGCAAGCCTAGAGGTAAGAGTGATGGACTTTGCAAGAGACGCTCCAGGAACAGAAGAGGGTCCACGGGAGGAGGACTGTGTGGAGATGGGAGTAGTAATTGGAATGGGATGCTTTCCTTCGGCCAGATCCCCTAATTTCTTAAGATTCCCAATGAAATCTTTTCTTTGGTGTGTCTGCGGCGTGTCTTTCTGTGTGCTCTCCCACCTGTGAGACAATGTGATTGAAGTCTGACTGAGCACCTCTTCTAGTTGTTCGTATGTCTTCATCTCCTTTGCGGTTTTTTGCTTCTGACTTTCATAGTCCCCTACCTTTCTCCTTGCCTTCTGCTTCTTCTCTCTCTCCAAACTGCTTTCTTGCTCCAGATGTCTCACTTCCTTCTGAACCTGCATCGTCTGCTGTCCTTTCTCCTCCTCCAAAGGCACACCTTGCTGTTTCGTTTTTTGTTTCCATGCTTCCAACTGCTGCTGCTTTGACTTCTGATACCCTTCTCTCTCCTCTTGTCTTTGCTTTTGCTTCTCATCTGACTCGATCTGCTTTTGTATCTCGTGTTTTTGCTGTCCCTTCCATACCTCTTCTTCCTGCCACTGTTTCTCTTTCTGTTGCCCTTGCTTTCCCTCCTTCACTGGGAGCCATGCCTCTTCCTTCTCCAAATTCTTATTTATCATCTCAAACCTCCTTTTTTCTAGCTCTTGTTTTTCCTTCTCTTTAGAGTCTGTCCCTACTGTTGAGGCTTCTGGAACATTCCTTTCACTTTCTATTTCGGTCAAGATCATTCGTATTAAATTGTCAGTTAGTGGGTCAAGCCTCTCCTGTGAAATTAAGGTGCTAATTTCTGACTTTGCACTAGTTGGTTCCTGAGAATGCCGTTCTGGCATAAATGAGACTGCCTTTTTTTGTTTCAAAGCTTTCTCTCCAATTCGTCCTTCATTTTTTATATCTTTGTATTTTCTTAAGATTTTTGTCAGAGTTTCAGCCACTTTTTGGAAATATTCCTCCATTTTTGCCTTTATGATTCCTAATTTCTCAACTTCTGATCTTTTTAATAATAACTCTTCTTTTGACACAGTCTTTTTATCCAAGGGCTTTCCTATGTTATCAGTTTTCTCTTTAAGGAATGACACTACGGCTTTCTGAAATTCTTCTAGGTTACTCTGCTCACTTTCGCCATCTGGAATACCTGATTTAGCAAGTTCAAGAGACTTGAATTTCTTCGTGAAGACTGACACATCTTTCTCTTCAGATTTTTCTTCTTTTCCTGTAGGGCTTCCTGGAGAGATACGGTGTTTCTTTCCTTTTATTTTCTCAGAGGAATGGTCAAGTTTGCTCAACCTGGATGGCTCTGGTGTGCTACTCATCTCATTTCTGCTATCTCTGTCCATTGACTCAGTGGTGAGCTCCTCTTTATTCTCTGTAGAAGTTTGACTTTTACTCCGTGAATGTTCGGACTTAGCCTCCCTGCGTTGTTCCAGTATACCACTTGTTCCACTTTTACCACCTTGGCTCTTGTCAGAAGGGAAATCGGAAGGAAAATGTTGACTTTTTGATTCAGTGAGTGACTTTGATTTGGTTTCAGGAAAGGATTTTGTTTCTTTTCTCTTCTTATCCAGTGCTTGTAATTCTAAGTGGTGATCGAGTTTGGTCCCTGTGACTTTCTGTTTACCTTTATTATCATTCACATTCGATTCAGAGGTCTCCTGCCTAGATGGGCCTTTTGTATGCTTTTTTTTCTGTGACTGGAACTCGTCAGCCCCATCTTTCTGAAAGGCACCACCTTTCTTCACTGATACCATATCTTCAGTGATCTCTCCAGAAGATTTTTTCTGCTGGCCAGTTAAATCTGGAGTTGTTTCACCTTGGGCTGCATATAAATGAGTTGAGTCCCACTTGATCCCCAAGCCTTTGGTCCCTTTTTTGGGGGCCTCATCTACAATGTTTTCAAATTCTTTGGCCAAAATACTGTCTAAACTGTTTTCTGTGTCAGCTTGGCTAATGGCTGATTGTGGAGAAGGCTCAGGTAACACTTTCTGTGTTGATGTGGGCAATGCTTGTTGCTCTGCAACTTTGGATCGAATAAGGTGTTCATATTTTTCTTCTGCTTCTCGAAGTTTTTGCTGAAGCATTTCATTTCTTTTACTGAGATCTTGTATGATCTTCAGGGAAATCTCTTGTTCTCTTTCAACTGTCTCACTTGTATACATATCAGAAGTATGGAGGTTAATAGCTTTCACTTCATCATTTAGTGTACTCAAAGCTTTAGAAAGGTTTACTGTTGTTGATGATATATATTTAATAGCATTATTTTCCAGTTTATTGAACATTGCAGTACCTATGAGTTCCTGAAGCATATCTTGGATTTCTGACACCTTTGTTTTTGTGGCAAATTGATCACTAATCATCTGATCTGGTCTTAAAGCATGAGCTGTTGCAGGTCGCTTTATAACTCTTTCTTTCCATGATTTCCATAGAGAACTTCTAGATGCTAGAAGAAAAAAAAAGCATAAAACATAAATGAGATTGCATTTCTCCTTTTGTGCTGTGCTCTAAGTTTAAGACTAAGGAATTTAGCCCAAATTAACAGATAGATATAGAATGAAGTTTCATTAGGGAAATTTGGCCCCCAAATAATTTTCAATATTTTCAAAAGAATGACTCTTTCCCCACAATTATCTAGAAGTTCTTCTTCCAGAGTTTAGGAGAAGAACTCAGCTGTGACCTCAACTTACTTTAGGTTATAATTTTGAGATTAGATTAGGATGAATATCAAAATTTTCCTTTGGTTTTATGCTTGGTGCTTTCCATTTTCTTTAATGGGTTCCTATCTTTCTTTTTCCCCTTTTCTGAGTCAAAGCTAACCTTAGTTGTTTCAGAAGGATCACAAAAAATAGAAGGCAAACATTTGAAGGGATTTTCAAAATGGCTGAATAAGAAACTCAGCAAATTTTTCCCAAAAGAGCAAGAAAAAAGCTGAGCAAAATTGCCAAAAACAACCATTTTAGGACTTTGGAAACTGACTAGAGGCATACAACAGATTGAGAAGAATTAGTTCAAGAAAAACTTGCTGTGATGTTTTAGCTTGTAGCTGCTTCCATCTCCAACTCCCTAGCCCTATGGCCTGGTATAGGTTCTACCAGAGTGAAACAGGCTGTGAAGACTGACAACTCTGCTGCCTGAGGGGGTTGATTTGATCTGGAGCAATGCAACATTATAACAATACTACTTTAACCCATAAACAGATTCATTAGCAAAGAGTATAAGCCTTCCTAGATCAATCTGGATTAATTGATCATTGACTGATCATTGACTGACCACTTAGCTATGCTGAACCAAAAGTAACCCCTAAAATTCAGGCTTAAAAATAAAAACAGAGGTTTCCCTGGCAGTCCAGTGGTTAAGAGTCCTCTGTGGGTTTGATCCTTGATCAGGGAACTAAGATCCCACAAGCCTTGAGGTAAAAAAACTAGAACGTAAAACAATAGAAGCAATACTGCATCAGATTCAATAAAGACTTTAAAAATTGTCCACATTAAAAAAAAAAACTTAAAGAAAACCAAGTGGAAAAATTGGAGTTGAATAGTACAACAACGGAAATGAAAAATTCACCAAAAGGGCTTAACAGCACATGTGAGTTGACAGAAGAAAATAACCAGCAAACCTAATGCTAGATTACTAGAGACTGTCTAATCTGAAGAACAGGGAGGAAAAAACAATAAAGAAAAATGCAAAGTCTCAGAGATTTGTGGGATACCATCAAGCATACCAGTGTACAAGCAATAGAGTTCCCAGAAGAAGAGAGAGGGGCATTTAAAATACCTGAAGAGAGGACTTCTCTGTGGTCCAGCGGCTAAGACTCTATTCTCCCAATGCAAGGGACCTGGGTTTGATCCCTTGTCAGGGAACAAGATCCTACATTCCACAACTAAGAGTTTGCATGCCGCAACCAAAGATACCCCATGCGCCAGTGAAGATTGAAGACCCCATGTGCTGCAACTAACACCCACCACAGTCAAATTTTAAAAATATATAAATAAAAATACTTTTAAAATATATTGGAAGAAATAATGGACAAATGATTCCAAATTTGTGGAAAAACATTAATCTACACATTCAAGAAGCTCAGCAAATTCTAAGTGGGATAAACACAGAAACAGCCATACCTGGAACATCATAGTCAAACTGTTGAAAGCAGGCAAAATAAGAATCTTTAAAGCAAAAAGTGAAAAATGACTCAACAATCAAAGGAGACTCAGTACAGAGGAACCACAGGAAATTTAGTAGGTTACTTCTTACTGGAAACAATGGAGGCAGAAGTCAGGGAATGATATATTCAAAGTGCTGAAAGAATAACGTGTGTGTGTGTGTTAGTCTCTCAGTAGTCTCTGACTCTTTGCGACCCCTTGAACTGTAGCCCAGGATCTTCTGTCTATGGAATTCTCCAGGCAAGATTACTGGAGTGGGTTGCCATTTCTTTCCAAGAATTTCATATCCAGCAAAATTGTTCTTCAAAAATAGCTACCAAACTTGATGCTGTATTACTAGAAGGTAATACATCATTCCCTGAAATAACACTCTTCCCAAAGTACACGTATGTACAACTCTCATGTTGTTCAGTCGCTAAGTCTGTCCGACTCTTTGCCATCCCATGAACCCACCCATCCCATGAAGCACACCAGGCTTCCCTGTCCTTCACTATCTCCTGAAATTTGTTCAGACTCATGTTCATAGGGTCGATGATGCCACCAACCATCTCATCCTTTGTCACCGCCTTCTCCACCTGCCCTCAATCTCTCCCAGCATCAGGGTCTTTTCCAGTGAGTCGGGTCTTTATATCAGGTGGCCAAAGTACTGGGGCTTCAGCTTCAAAATCAGAACTTCCAACGAATATTTAGGACTGATTTCCTTTAGGACTTACTGGTTTGATCTTGTAGTCCAAAGGACTCTCAACAGTCTTCTCCAGCACCATAATTCGAAAGCATCTAATTCTTCAGCACTCAGCCTTCTTTATGGTCCAGCACTCACATCTGTACATGACTACTGAAAAATACCATAGCTTTGACTAGGCAGACCTTTGTCAGCAAAGTGATGTCTCTGCTTTTTAATATGCTATCTAGGTTCGTCATAGCTTTGCTTCCAAGGAGAAAACATCTTTTAATTTCGTGGTGTGCAGTCACCATCTGCTGTGATTTTGGAGCCTCCCAAAAATAAAATCTGTCACTTTTTTTTTCCCATTCTTTTTTCATGTTGACATTTTGCATTTTCACACAAAGAAATAAAGAGCACTAGTATATGTAGGTAAATAAAAATACAGCAAAAATATTTTTTTCTTTTTCCTCTCATAGTTAATTAAAAGACAAGCATATAAAACAATAATTATAAAGCTATATTGTTGGACTTAAATATGTAGTGTACATGGCAAAGCACAAAGGAGAGGAAGAGGGTGGAACTATTGGAGCAAAGATTCTATATTTCGCTGGAATTAAGTTAGTACCAATCTGGAAAAGATTGTGATAATTTAAGATGTATACTGCAATTCCTATAACTAACACTAAGAAAATGTAAGAAAAAGTGGAATTAAAAGGTACACTAGAAAATACCTATTTAACACAGAGGCAAGAAAATAATAGAAGGAAAAAAAAGATACATGAGCAAAATAGCAGATATATATCCAGCCATATCAATAATTACATTAAATGTGAATTAATTAAACACACCAGCTAAAACTCTAGAGTGAACTATAAAGAAAGCTGAAAGCCAGATAATTGATGCTTTTGAACTGTAGTGCTGAAAAAGACTCTTGAGAGTCTCTTGGACAGCAAGGAGATCCAGCCAGTCCATCCTAAAGGAAATCAGTCCTGAATATTCATTGGAAGGACTGATGCTGAAGCTGAAACTCCAATACTTTGGCCACCTGATGTGAAGAACTGATTCATTTGAAAAGACCCTGATGCTGGGAAAGACTGAGGGTGTATGAGATGCTTGGTAGTATCACTGACTCAATGGACATAAGTTTGAGTAAACTCTGGGAGTTGGTGATAGACAGGGAACCCTGTCTTACTGCAGTCCATGGGTTTGCAGAGTTGGACATGACTGAACTGAACTGAGCTAAAAGTCAGAGATTGTCAGATTGTATTTTTTTAAAAAACCCAAAAGATCCAAATATAAGCAACACATCTTAGATTCAATTATACTAACAATAACCACAGTACCTGGGTGCAGTCTCAAAAATGACAGAATGATCTCTGTTTCCAAAGCAAATCATTCAGCATCACAGTAATCCAAGTCTATGCACCAACCACAAATGCCGAAAAAGCTGAAGCTGAACGGTTCTATGAAGACCTACGAGACCTTCTAGAACTAACACCAAGAAAGATGTCCTTTTTATTATAGGGGACTGGAATGCAAAAGTAGGAGGTCAAGAGATACCTGGAGCAACAGGCAAGTTTGGCCTTGGAGTACAAAATGAAACAGGGCAAAGGCTAACAGAGTTTTGCCAAGAGAATGCACTGGTCACAGCAAACACCCTCTTCCAACAACAAAAGAAATGACTCTACACATGGACATCACCAGATGGTCAATAGAGAAATCAGATTGATTATATTCTTTTCAGCCAAAGATGGAGAAGCTCTATACAGTCAGCAAAAACAAGACTGAGATCTGACTATGGCTCAGATCATGAACTCCTTATTGCAAAATTCAGACTTAAATTGAAGAAAGTAGAAAAAACACCACTAGAAAATTCAGGTGGTGTATGAAACTGTATGAAAACTGTATGAAATCACTTATGATTATATACAGTGGAAGTGACAATAGACTTAAGGGATTAGATCCAATGTTTATAAACAGAGTGCCTGAAGAACTATGGACAGAGGTTCATAATATTGTATGGGAGGTGGTGATCAAAACCATCCCCAAGAAAAAGAAATGCAAGAAGGCAAAATAGTTGCCTGTGGAGAACTTACAAATAGCTGAGAAAAAAAAGAGAATGAAAGGTAAAGGAGAAAAGGAAAGATATAGCCATCTGAACGCTGAGTTCCAAAGAATAGGAGAGATAAGAAAATCTTCCTAAGTGATCAGTGCAAGGAAACACAAGAAAACAATGGAAGGGAAAGACTAGAGCTCTCTTCAAGAAAATTAGAGATACCAAGGGAACATTTCATGCAAAAATGGGCACAATAAAGGACAGAAATGGTATGGACCTAATAGAAGCAGAAGATATTAAGAAGAGGTGGCAAGAATACACAGAAGAACTATACAAAAAAAGATCTTAATGACCCAGATAAGCACGATGGTGTGATCACTCACCTAGAGCCATATATCTTGGAGTGCGAAGTCAAGTGGGCCTTAGGAAGTGTCACTATGAACAAAGTTAGCTGAGCTGATGGAATTCCAGCTGAGCTATTTCAAATCCTAAAAATAATGCTGTTAAAGAGCTGCACTCAATATGCTAGCAACTTTGGAAAACTCAGCAGTGGCCATAGGACTGGAAAAGGTCAGTTTTCACTCAAATCCCAAAGAAAGGCAATGCCAAAGAATGCTCAAACTACTGCACAGCTGCAGTCATCTTACATGCTAGCAAAGAAATGCTCAAATTCTCCAAGCTAGGCTTTAAGAGTACGTGAACCAAGAACTTCCAGATGTTCAAGCTGGATTTTGAAAAGGCAAAGGGACCAAAGATCAAATTGCCAACATCCGTTGGATCATTGAAAAAGCAAGAGAACTCCAGGAAAACATCTACTTCTGCTTCATTGACTTCCAAACCCTTTGAATGTGTGGACCACAGCAAACTCTGGAAAATTCTTCAAGAGTTGGGAATTCCAGACCACCTTACCTGCCTCCTGAGAAATCTGTATGAAGGTCAAGAAGCAACAGTTAGAAACAGATATGGAACAATGGACTGGTTACAAATTGAGAAAGGAGTATGTCAAGACTGTATACTGTCACCCTGTTAATTTAACTTATATACAGAGTTCAGTTCAGTCGCTCAGTTGTGTCTGACTCTTTGTGACCCCATGGACTGCAGCATGCAAGGCCTCCCTGTCTATTACCAACTCCCGGAGTTTACTCAAACTCATGTCTATTGAGTTGGTAATGCCATCCAACCATCTCATCCTGTCATCCCCTTCTCCTCCCGCCTTCAATCTTTCCCAGAATCAGGGTCTTTACAAATGAGTCAGTTCTTCGCATCGGGTGGCGGAAGTATTAGGGTTTCAGCTTCAGCATCAGTCCTTCCAATGAACATTCAGGACTGATTTCCTTTAGAATGGACTGGATTGTTCTCCTTTCAGTCCAAGGGACTCTCAAGAGTCTTCTCCAACACCACAGTTCAAAAGCATCAATTCTTTGGTGCTCAGCTTTGTTTATAGTCCAACTCTCACATCCATACATGACTACTGGAAAAACCAAAGCTTTGACTAGATGGACCTTTTTTGGCAAAGTAATATCTCTGCTTTTTAATATGCTGTCTAGGTTGGTCATAACTTATCTTCCAAGGAGCAAGCATCTTTTAATTTCATGGCTGCAATCACCATCTACAGTGATTTTGGAGCCCCCCAAAATAAAGTCAGCCACTGTTTCCACTGTTTCCCCATCTATTTGCCATGAAGTGACAGGACCAGATGCCATGATCTTAGTTTTCTGAATGTTGAGTTTTAAGCTAACTTTTTCACTCTCTTTCACTTTTACCAAGAGACTCTTTAGTTCTCTTCACTTTCTGCCATAAGGGTGGTGTCATCTGCATATCTGAGGTTATTGATATTTCTCCTGGCAATCTTGATTCCAGCTTGTGCTTCCTCCAGCCCAGCATTTCGTATGATGTCCTCTTCATATAAGTTAAATAAGCAGGGTGACAATATACAGCCTTGACATACTCCTTTCCTGATTTGGAACCAGTCTGTTGTTCCACGTCCAGTTCTCACTGTTGCTTCCTGACCTGCATACAGATTTCTCAAGAGGCAGGTCAGGTGGTCTGGTATTCCCATCACTTTAAGAATTTTCCAGAGTTTGCCGTGGTCCACACAGTCAAAGGCTTTAGCATAGTCAATAAAGCAGAAGTAGATATTTTTCTGGAACTCTCTGGCTTTTTTGATGATCCAGCGGATGTTGGCAATTTGATCTCTGGTTCCTCTGCCTTTTCTAAATCCAGCTTGAACATCTGGAAGTTCATGGTTCACATACTGTTGAAGCCTGGCTTGGAGAATTTTGAGCATTATGTTACTAGTGTGTGAGATGAGTGCAATTGTGTGTTTGAGCATTCTTTGGCATTGCCTTTCTTTGGGATTTGAGTGAAAACTGACCTTTTCCAGTCCTGTGGCCACTGCTGAGTTTTCCAAATTTGCTGACATATTGAGTGCAGTGCTTTCACAGCATCATCTTTTAGGATTTTAAATAGCTCAGCTGGAATTCCATCACCTCCACTAGCTTTGTTCATAGTGATGCTTTCTAAGGCCCACTTGACTTTGCATTCCAGAATGTCTGGCTCATGGTGATCACACCATGGTGATTATCTGGATTGTGAAGATCTTTTTTGTACAGTTCTTCTGTGTATTCTTGCCACCTCTTCTTAATATCTTCTGCTTCTGTTAGGTCCATACCATTTCTGTCCTTTATTGTGCCCATTTTTGCATGAAATGTTCCCTTGGTATCTCTAATTTTCTTGAAGAGATCTCTAGACTTTCCCATTCTATTGTTTTCCTCTATTTCTTTGCACTGATTGCTGAGGAAGGCTTTCTTATCTCTCCTTGCTATTCTTTGGAACTCTGCATTCAAATGGGCATATGTTTCATTTTCTCCTTTCCCTTTTCTTCTATTCACAGGTATTTGTAAGGCCTCCTCAGACAACCATTTTGCCTTTTTGCATTTCTTTTCCTTGGGGATGGTCTTGATCCCTGCCTCCTGTACAATGTCACAAACTTCCGTTCATAGTTCTTCAGGCACCCTGTCTAGCAGATCTAATCCCTTGAATCTAGTTGTCACTTCTACTGTATAGTCATAAGGGATTTGATTTAGGTAATACCTGAATCATCAAGTGGTTTTCCCTACTTTCTTCAGTTTAACTCTGAATTTGTCTCAGTTCGTGGTCTGTGCCACAGTCAGCTCCTGGTCTTGTTTTTGCTGGTTGTATAGAACCTCTGCATCTTCAGCTGCAGAGAATATAATCAGTCTGATTTCGATATTGACCATCTGGTGATGTCCATCTGCAGAGTCTTCTCTTGTGTTGTTGGAAGAGGTTATTTGCTATGACCAGTGTGTTCTCTTGACAGAACTCTGTTAGCCTTTGCCCTGCTTCATTTTGTACTCCAAGGCCAAATTTGCCTGCTATTCCAGGTATTTCTTGACTCCCTACTTTTGTATTCCAGTCCCCTATAATGAAAATCACATCTTTTTTGGGTGTTAGTTCTAGAAGGTCTTATAGGTCTTCATAGAACCATTGAGTTTCAGCTTCTTCAGCATTACTGGTCAGGGCATAAACTTGGATTAATGTGATATTGAATAGTTTGCCTTGGAAACAAACAGAGATCATTCTGTCATATGCAGAGTACATCATATGAAATGCTGGGCTGGATGGAGCACAAGGTGGAATCAAGATTGCTGGGAGAAATATCAATAACCTCAGATACGCAGGTGACACCACCCTTATGGCAGAAAGCTAAAAGGAACTAAAGAGCCTCTTGATGAAAATGAAAGAGGAGAGTGAAAAGCTGGCTAAAAACTCAGCCTTAAAAAATGAAGGTCATGGCATCTGGTCCCATCACTTCATGGCAAATAGATGGGGAAACAATTTAAACAGTGACAGATTTTATTTTCTCAGGTTCCAAAATCACTGCAGATGGTGACTGCAGCCATGAAATTAAAAGATGCTTGCTCCTTGGAGGAAAGCTATGGCAAACCTAGACAGCATTTTAAAAAGCAGAGACCTTACTTTGCTGACAAAGGTCCATCTAGTCAAAGCTATGGTTTCTCCAGTAGTCATGTATGGATGTGAGAGTTGAACCAAAAGAAACCTGAACACGGAAGAATTGATGCTTTTGAACTGTGGTGTTGGAGAAGACTCCTGAGAGTCCCTTGGACTGCAAGGAGATCCAACAAGTTCATCCTAAAGGAAATCAGTCCTGAATATTCATTGGAAGGACTGATGCTTTAGCTGAAACTCCAACACTTTGGCCACCTGATGTGAAGAACTGACTCATTAGAAAAGACCCTGATGCTGGGAAAGATTGAAGGCAGGAGGAGAAGGGGTGACAACAGAGGATGAGATGTTTGGATGGCATCACTGACTCAAAGGACATGAGTTTGTGTAAGCTCCAGGAGTTGGTGATGGACAGAGAAGCCTGCTGTGCTGTAGTCCATGGGTTTCAAAGAGTCAGACATGACTAAATATCTGAACTGAACAATAACCACAGCGGAGCTAGAGAGACTATACAAGTATCAAACAAAATAGACTTTAAGGCAAAGAAAAAGAAATGTATCTAGTGACAACAAAGGACATTTTATAAAAATAAAGGCATCCATTCATCAGGAAGCTGCACAGTTATAATCATAAGTGTACCTAACAACCGAGTCTTAAAATACAGGAAGCCGATAACTGGCAGAATTCAAGAGAAATAACAATAATAATTGGAAAATTCAATATCCCACTCTCAATAATGGATAGAACTAGATAGAAAATCATTGAATATATATATAAATATATATATATGAGTAGAACAATATAAACAAACTGTAAAACACTCTATCTGACAACAATGTAGTGTATATTCTTTTCAACAGCACATGAAATGCTTTACAGAATAGATCATATGCTAGGCTATAAAACAAGTCCCAGTACATTTAAAAGGATTAAAATAATACAAAATATGTTCCAAAGTGCAGTGTGCTAGATCGATGGATAGATAAAATATAATCTCCTTTTGGTTCAGGGTTTTTGGTTCAGAGTTGAACCCTGAATAATACAAGTTCTTAATGCAACACTAAAACCATGATCCATATAAGAAAAAAAAAAAAAGATAAACTGATGGAACTTCATCAGAATTAAACACTTCTGGGCTTCAAGGCACCATTAAGAAAATGAAAAGACAAGCCACAGACTGGGAGAAAACATTTGCAAATTATTTTTCTGAAAAAGGACTTGTTATCCAGAATATCTAAGAAGCTCTTAAAACTCAATAATAAAAATGAGTATTTGAATAGATGCTTCATCAAAGAAGATATAGGAATGACCAATAAGCACATGACAAAGTGCTCAACATCATTAGTCAGGGAAATGCAAATTAAAGCCACAATGAGAAACCACCTCACAGCTATTAAGAAAGTAAAATAAAAAAGACAGTGGAAACTAACACAACATTGTAAAGCAATTATACTTTAAAAAAAAGAAAAAAAAGACAATAACAAGTGTTGTTGAAAATGTGAAATAAGTGGAACCCTAATACATTGCTGATGAAAATTGAAATGGTGCTATCACTTGGGAAATCAGCTAATAATTTCTTAAAAAGTTAAATATATGTTTACCAGCAATAGATAAATAAATGACATAGAAATTCTGCTCCTAGGTATCTCCAAAAAGAAATGAAAATTTATGTTCATACAAAAACATACATGTGTGTTCATAGTGGCATTATTCAAAAACACGAAAAAGTGGGAGCAATGCAAATGAACTGGTAAATGGATAAATAAGGTCTGGTATATGCAAACAGTGGTGTACAACTGGCACTAGAAAGGAAGAAACTGTGATTCATTCTGTAACACGGCTGAACGTCAAAACATTATGCTAAATGAAAGAAGCCAGACATAAAGGACTATGTGAAATATGATTCAATTTTATGAAATATCCAAGAAAGGCAAATCTATTGAGACAGAAAATAGATTATTGATTGTCTGGGGCTGAAGGTGGGAATGAGGATTGACTGCAAATGGGCCTGAGGGATCTTTTGTGGATCATAAAATGTTCTAAAGTTAGACTGTGGTGATAGTTGCACAACTCTAAATGTATTAAAAGCCATTGGATTATACAACTATTGTGGGTAAACTTTATGGGATGTAAATTATACCTCAATAAAGCTGTTTTTAGAAAAAGTAAAATCTATATCCAATGTCTTAGAGCACTCTTACCTGTTTTTTTCTTTTGTTTCTTCTTTTCTTCAAGCAAAAACATACTAATTCTGCTTAGTATCTTGACATTGTTCTCAATAGCTTTGAACGTTTCTGGTAACATCTCCATTTGTGCTAAACAGTGATGGTGTTCTTCAATATCAATTGCAGTGATCTCAGACAAAGTGACATCTTGAAGAGAGTAAAAAAAATTACTTTTGTGCAGAAAAATAATTATAACCATATAGGCTTATAATATTGGCTACCTACTCAATATTGTAGTATTGGGAAATACAGATACCTTATACCTATTTCTATTCTGAGGATTTTCTCTGTGAAGAAATGAAAAAAGAAAAGACTTGGAATAGAAGACTGAACAGTAAATCTTGGGCATGAAAATATGCTTAAAATATAGTTAAAAGGTATCTAATTGGTTTAATTCCCTGATATCAGGGATAAAGGTCTAAAATATGATTATATGCTTTAATACTGGGGATTAAAACCCCAATTAACTCCCTTGGTAAGTTTTCTAGTATTTCATAACCCCTGTTATATGAAATTTCTTGTAACTAAATGAAATTTCTCTTTTTTGTATTCTTAGCTTATTCATTCTTTCACTCAACTAGACTCTCCTCTGTCATATACTATTCTAGATGCTGAAGACACAGCATTGAATAAAACTAATTCCCTGACTTTATTATTATTTATATTCTAGTGAAAGGAAACAAACAAAATTTAAAAAATATTAATTATAAAGTGTGCCAGATGGTAAGAAAAGCTATACACAAAGAATAACAGACAGTGCCAGGTGTAGAGAATGGGGATGGTCAGAGAACACCTCATTTTAAAGTGAGATATAAGCAGAGAATAAACCGTGTGGCTACCTGGTAGAAAATGTTCCAGGCAAGGGACTAGGAAGCATTAAGACACTGGGCAGGAGCATGCTAAGTGAGCAAACTTGTTTTCCTTATTTTATTCTTCCTGAAACAGAGTGCAACTGTTTAACCATCTTAGCCTTTCCTTCTTTAGTCTTCTAATCCTTCAAAATTTACTTATAATTCTGTTCTGTAGGTTTTCATTAACTTTAAATCACTTCTGGAAACTTACTCCATTCTTCCAGCCAGGCCAGAATGTAGGCAAGAGTCTTGTCTTTAATTTCAGCAGTCTTAGCGCAAGCAACTATTTTCTCCAGCAAGCTTCCTCTCCGTTTCTTATGTTCTATAAGGGATATTTTCCTTCCAGCATGCATATTTTCATCCGCAGTATAGCGATTTATTATACGCTTCACATTTTGCATTATGTCTGCCAGCTGCATATTAAGATACTATAAGAATAAGAAGGGAGATTATAGTAATAAGTCCTGTTTGACAATAAGATTTGATCACCTGTCTTCACAGAATGTCAGTGATAGTCACTATAAAGTTCTCTAATCAAAAGTTTTTAATTCTAATTTTTCTGTAAGTCTAAGATTTTCCTTTTAATTTTTTTCTCTGCCTTCATCCTAGAATTTCTATGATATAATGAAAAGAATATTTGGTTTGAAACTACATCTGGATTCTAACTCTAGCTCCCTCCTTAAAATGATTTTTAGTGGACTTCCCTGGTGATCCAGTGGTTAAGAATCCGCCTGCCAATGTAGGGGCATGGGTTTGATCCCTGGTCTGGGAATATTCCACATGCCATAGGGCAGTAAGCCCATATACCACAACTACTGAAGTCCCCTCTCTGTAGAGCCCATGTTCCACAAGAGAAGCCACTTCAATGAGAAGCCTGAAACTAGAGAATAGCCCTCCTCTTGCTGCAACTAGAGAAAACCCTCACAGCAACGAAGACCCAGCACAGCTGAAAAAATAAATAAAAATTGTTTTTAAAAAGATAACTCTTTAAAAAATTATTTTCTACAATCATGACTCATCTGTAAAATAATGGAGATGCTAAGTTTACAGTTGATCTGAAACATGTAACATGTGTGAAATGCCTTATAGACTATGGCTGCTATAAACAATGGAGAAGGCAATAGCACCCCACTCCAGTACTTCTGCCTGGAAAATCGCATGGATGGAGGAGCCTGGAAGGCTGCAGTCCATGAGGTTGCTAAGGGTCGGACACAACTGAGCGACTTCACTTTGACTTTTCACTTTCATGCACTGGAGAAGGAAATGACAACCCACTCCAGTGTTCTTGCCTGGAGAATCCCAGGGACGGGGGAGCCTGGTGGGCTGCTGTCTATGGGGTCACACAGAGTCGGACACGACTGAAGTGACTTAGTAGCAGCAGCTATAAACAAACTAATTAAAGGAAATTACTTAAAAAAAAATTAACCCTTACACCTGGAAAGCAGCTATTGGAATATTCCACAACATGACTTTTATTTCATTATTTCCCCTCCTCAAGAATCTATCAGTAAATTTCTTCTGTTCATCACTTTATTCTAGTAGTTCTCAGTGGGGGTAATTACTGCCTCATATATGGCATTTAGAAATTTATGGGACTTCCTGGTGGTACAGGAATAGGAATCTGCCTGCTTATGCAGGGGACATGGGTTCGATGTTGGGTCCAGGCATAGTCCACATGCAGCAGATCAACTAAGCTCATGCACCACAGCTACTGAACTCTTACTCCAAAGCCCTGGAACTGCAACTACTGAGCTCAGGTTCTACAGTTACTGAAGCCCATGCTCCTAGAGCCTGTGCTCAGCCACAAGAGAAGCCTGAGCACTGCAACAAAGAGTAGACCCCCCTCACACAACTGGAGAAAGCCCACGGAAAGCAAAAAGACCCAGCTCAGCCAAAAAAAGAAAGAGAGAGAGAGGTGGACTTCCCTGGTGGTTCAGTGGTTAAGAATCTGCATTGCAATGCAAGGGACACTAGTGCAATCCCTGGTCCCAGAAAATCACACATGCTGCAGAGCAACGAAGCCCTCGAGCCAGTGCTCTAGAGCCCGCGAATTGCAATTACAGAAGCTATGTGCTGCAACTACGGAAGCCTGCATGCCTGGAGCCCATGCCCCATGTCCCTGGAGCCCATGCAGAAGAGAAGCCACTGCAATGAGAAGCCCACACACTGCAACAGAGAGTAGAACCCCCACCCCACCACCACAGATAGAGAAAGCCCATGCACAGCAACGAAGACCCGCTATAGCCAAAAATGGGAAGAGGGTTCAGGATGGGGAACGCATGTATACCTGTGGTGGATTCATTTTGATATTTGGCAAAACTAATACAATTATGTAAAGTTTAAAAATAAAATAAAATTAATTAAAAAAAAAAAAGATACATCTATAAGCTTAAAAAAAAAGGTCATAATGTCTGCCAAAGAAAAGAAGCCCTTTAGGTTGTAACAATGAATGGAAGGGAACACATTGTACTTAGTAAAGGATGCTAAGTTGTGCCAGCCCACCCTATGTGCAATGGACAGTATACATATTTAAGAATTGGCTCATCCCGCATAAATTTTCCGTCCAATGGGATATTCATGAGTTACATAAAATCTGTTTATAATTATCTGAGCCTAGAAACTTATTCTTTTTAAAGTATAAATGGAAAGTAAGTTCCTACCAAGTTTAATTGCTTACTGAAATTTCCAGGAATGCAAATATTATGCAAATCAAAAGAAAATGTTCTTTAGGATTTTGCCAATAAAATTTCACCATTCACCAATAAAATGTTCACCATAGTACCAACCAGCAATGCACTATTGCTAATAGTATGTAATGTCACTGCAATAAACCTGCATTTGTTTCAGCCTATATTCATAGCTTTCATATTTATTTTAATTCTGCATAAAGATGCAAGCCTCTGCTACATCTTTGTAATGTCTTCTAGTGAAGTTTGACTTAGAATTTACACATTGAAATGCATGTTATTAAATTTAGCACTTTTATTTACCTTCATATAATAATTTTTTAAAGTATGAGTGTAGATATCTTATCTAGGAAGTTCATGTCAGAGGAACAAAAGGGACGTTAAAAATATTTTTAAAGGGCATAGTAAATCTGATAGATGGAGAACCACTGCTCCATCTTTTCCAACTTTATCAATTACTTTCTCAATTTGGCTTCAGATAAACCTAACTTCCTCTACACTCCTTACAACAGCAGTGAGATTTGAATTTTGCAAACCAAATCGCCATGCCAAAAGAGTAATCAAATGTTAGGTGCTAGAATTACTGCAGTCAGAAATAGGTAATGCAGTTGCAGTAAATTAAGTCAGAAATACAGGAGAGCAGAGACAAAGTTTGATAAGCCAAGTGATGAAGAATAACATTACAAACTAACACATAACATGGTGATTAAGGAAAAAGTGTTACCAACTTCTCATATATTCTCCCACAGAATGGAAAAGAACTCTTCTCAATTCATTCTTTGTGGCCAGAATTACCCTCATACGAAGATGGATAAAGATATTGAAAAAAAAAAAAAAACCCGCTACAGATCAACATCTCTATAAATTTTGTTGCAAAAATCCTCAACAAAATACTAAATAGAATTAGCACCATATTAATAGAATTATATACCACAAACACGTGGGATTTATTCCAGGGATACAAAAATGGTTCAACATGTGAAAATCAATGAATGAAATACACCAAATTAACAAAATGAAGGAAAAAATCATATGATCATCTCAACTGATACAGAAAAAGCATGTGACAATATTCAACACCCTTTCATGATGAAAGCTCTCAGCAAAGCAGGTGTAAAGGGAAAATACTTCAATATAATAAATGTCATATATGACAAGCCCACAGCTAACATCACACTGAAAGGTGAAAATCTGAAAGTTATTCCTCTAAGATTAGGAACAAGTAAAGGATTCCAACTCTCATCAGTTCTATTCAACATATTACTGGAAGTCCTAGCCAGAGTAATTCGGGAGAAAAATAAATTAAAAAAAATCAAAATTGGAAAAGAAAAAAATAATATTTGTTTGCAGATGATATGATATTATATGTTGAAAACTCTAAAGCTTACACACACACACACACACACACACACACATACACCCCAAACCTGTTAGGACAAATAAATGAATTCAGCAAAGTTGCAGGATACAAAATCACACACACAAAAAAAGCATGTTTAATTTTCTGGGACTTCCCTGGTGGTACAGTAGTTGAGAATCTGCCTTGCAATGCAAGGACATGCATTTGACTCCTGGTCGGGGAGCTAAGCTCCCACATGACACAGAGCAACCTAGCCCATGCCCCACAGTTACTGAGCCTGCGCACTCTGCAGCCCACACGCCACAACTAGAAAGTCCACGCACTACAGCAAAAGATTCCACATGGCACAGCAAAGATCCTGCAAAACTAAGATTGACGCAGCCTAATAAATAAATAGATATGTTTAATTTTCTATATACTCATAATGAACTATCAGAAAGAGAAATTAAGAAAATAATCCCATTTACAATTGCATAAAAAAAAATACCTGGCAATAAATTTAACTGAGGTGAAAGACCTATATATTGGAAATGAAAGACATAAATGAAAGAAATGAAGAAATTAATATTGTTAATTCTCCTAAGAATTAAAATATTCATACCACCCAAAGCAGTCTACACATAGAAAGCAATCGTTTTCAAAATTCCAATAACATTTTTTATAGGAATAGAACAAAAAGCCCTAAAATTTGTATGGAATCATAAGAGGCTCTGAATAGCTAAAGCAATACTGAGAAAGAACAACAAAGCTGGAGCTCCTTGATTTCAAACAATAGTACAAAGTTATAGAAATTAAAACAATATGACATAAAAACAGACCCACAGATCAATGGAATAGAAAAGAAAGTCCAGAAATAAACCCATACACACATACGGTAAATTTACGACAAAGCAGCCAAGAATATACGCTGGGGAAAGGACAGTCTTTCCAATACATGGTGCTGGAAAAACGGCAGCCACATACAGAAGAAAGAAACTGGGGATTGCTATCTTACACCATGCATAAAAATTAACTCAAAATGGATGAGAAACTTGAATGTAAGACCTCAAACTATAAAAATTCCAGAAGAAAACACATAGGCAGTAATCTCCTTGACATTGTTCTTGGTGATAATTTTTTGGATTTCACACCATAGCAAAGGTAACAAAAGCAAAAATAAACAAGTAGGACTGCATCAAACTAAAAAGCTTCTTCACAGCAAAGGAAACCATCAACAAAATGAAAAAGCAACCTACTGAGTGGGGGGAAATATTTGCAAATCATATGTCTGATAAGGGGGTAATATTCAAAATATATAAGGAACTCATACAACTCAATAGCAAAAACCCAAACAATCTGATTAAAATATGGACAGAAGATCTACATAGACATTTTTCCAACAAAGACATATAGATGTTCAATGGGTACATAAGAAGATAATTACTGTCATTAATCATCAGGAAAATGGAAATCAAAATCACAATGAAATGTACCACACACCTGTTAGAATGACTGTTATCAAAAAGATTGGAAATAATAACACTTGTTAGTGTTGGCAAGGATGTGGGGAGAAGGAAATCCTCATGCATTATTAGTGGAGTAAATTGGTGCAGCCACTATGGAAAAAAAAAAGCTGAAGCTCCAATACTTTGGCCACCTGATGCTAAGAGCGGATTCACTGGAGACCCTGATGCTGGGAAAGATTGAAGGCAAAAGAAGGGTGCAGCAGGAGATGAGATGGCTAGATAGCACCACCAACTCAGTAAAAATGAATTTGAGAAAACTCTGGGAGATAGTGGAGGACAGAGGAGCCTGGTGTGCTGCAGTCCATGGGGTCGCAAAGAGTCAGACATGACTTAGTGAGTGAATAACAATAACTATGGAAAACGAAATGGAGGTTCCTCAAAAAATTAAAAATAGATCTACAATATGATCCAGGAATTCTGCTTTTGGGTATTTTTAGCTATAGAAAATACAAATAGTAATTAGAAAACAAATATGTATTCCCATGTTCACTGTAGCATTATTTTCAATAGCCAAAATACGGAAACGATCCAAGCATCCATCAATAATGAACAGATAAATGTATGTGTATTATATACACCTACACAAATATACAATGAAATAGTATTCATCTGTAGAAAAAGATAAAGGTTTTCCATTTGCAACAACATGGATTGACTTTGAGGGCATTACACTAAGAGAAATAAGTCAGAGGAAGAGAAATACCATATGATCTTTCTTACATGTGAAATCTAAAATAAAACTAAGTTCATAGCTACAAAGAAGAATTTGATTGTTACCAGAGGTGGAGGTAGGGATGGCGTGAAAAATGGGTGAACCATTTTTTTTTTTTTTAGTTTAGTTGAAATAAATCGAATTTAAAAAATCAATTGTGGACTTCCCTGGTGGTTCAGTGGTTAAGAATCTGCCTGCCAATGCAGGGGACACAGGTTTGATCTCTGGCTTGGGGACGATTCCACATGCCGCAGGGCAACTAAGCCCTAGCATCCCAGTTACTTGAGACCATGCACCCTAGAGCCTGTGCTCCAAACAAGAGAAGCCACTGCAATGAGAAGCCTGTGCATCGCAACTAGAGAAAGTCTGCATGCAGCAGCGAAGACCCAGCACAGCCAAAAATAAATAAATTTTTTTAATAAAAAAATTTTAAATAAAAAACTTTTTAAAATTGGAAAAGGAAATTAAGAGAACAATTCTAATTACAGTAGCATCAGAAGAATAAAATTATTCATAATAAGCAACCAAGAAGGCTAAAGACAATGTTAAAACATTAATACTATTGAACGAATCTACAGCTACTGCACTCATTAGCAAAACCTCAATGATTGTGCAGAAATAGAAGTACATCTTTAGGATTCATGTGGAATCTCAAGGAACCCCGAATACCCAAAATGGTCTTGAAGAATGAAGTTAGAGATCTCATACGTCTCATTTTCAATCATTATTGTAAATTTACAGTAGTTAAATGACATATTTTAATTATAAGAGACATATAGAATACAAAGCCCAGAAACAAGCTTTCACACATATGGTTAAATAATTTTTTTTAACTTAAAAAAATTTATTTGGCTGTGCTGGATCTTAGTTGTGGCACTCGGAATCTTGGATCTTCTGCAGCATGCACGATCTATAGTCACGGAACTCGGACTCTCAGTTGGGGGATGTGGGATCTAGTTCCCTGACCAGGGATTGAACCCCGATCCCCTGTATTGGGAGTGTGGAGTCTTAGCCATTGGGCCACTAGGGAAGTCCCTGGTCAAATAATTTTGATGAGAGTGTCAAGGCTTTTTAATGGGAGAGGACAATCTGTCAACAAATGATGTTGGGAAAATTGGATACATCCATGCAAGAATGAAGTAGGACCCTTATCTTATACCATATATAAATATTAACTCAAAATGAACTAAAAAACCTAAGCATAAGGCCTAAAACTATAAAACATAGAAAACGTAGAGAGAAAAGCTTCATGACATTGGATTTGGTACCAAAAGTACAGGCAACAAAAGTAAAAATAGAGTGTTTAGTCGATAAGTCGTGTCCAACTCTTTTGCCACCCCATGGACTATAGCCGGCCAGGCACCTGTCCATGGAATCTTCCAGGCAAGAATATTGGAGTGGGTTGCCATTTCCTTCTCCAGGGGATCTTCCCAACCCAGGGAATGAACCCGTGTCTCCTGCATTGCAGGCAGATGCTTTACCACTGAGCCAACACATCAAAATGTAAAACTTTTCTGCATCAAAGAACACAATTCACAGAGTAAAAAGGCAACCTATGGAGTGGGGAAAAAAGAATTTGCAAATCATACATCTAATGAAGGGTTAATACTACAATATATAAAGAATTCTTACACCTCACATCAAATAAATAAATAACCCAATTCATAAATGGGAAAAGGACTTGAATAGACATTCAAAAAAGATTTATAAATGGCCATGAAATTAAGACCCTTGGTCCTTGGAAGAAAAGCTATGACAAACTTAGACAGTGTATTAAAAAACAGAGACATTACTTTGCTGACAAAGGGCCATATAGGCAAAGCTATGGTTTCTTCAGTAGTCATGTTTGGATGTGAGAGTTGAGCCATAAAGAAGGTGGAGTGCTGAAGAATTGATGGTTTTGAACTGTGGTGCTGGAGAAGACTCTTGAGGGTCCCTTGGACAGCAAAGAGATCAAACCAGTCAATCCGAAAGGAAATTAACCCTGAATATTCATTGGAAGTTCTGATGCTGAACCTGAAGCTCCAATACTTTGGCCACCTGATGCGAAGAGTCAACTCATTAGAAAAGACACTGGTGTTGGGAAAGATTGAGGGCAAGAGGAGAAGGGGGCAACAGAGGATGAGATGGTTGGATGGCATCACCAACTTAAAGGACATGAGTTGGAGTAAACTCCAGGAGATAGTGAAGGACAGGGAAGGCTGGCGTGCTGCAGTCCATGGGGTTGCAAAAAGTTGGACAAAACTTAGCAACTGAACAACAACAACAGCATCAATGGCCAACAAACATATGAATAAAAGCTCAACATCACTAATCATTCAGTTCAGCTCAGTTCAGTCGCTCAGTCGTGTCCAAGTCTTTGCGACCCCATGAATTGCAGCACGCCAGGCCTCGATGTCCATCACCAGCTCCCGGAGTTCACCCAAACTCATGTGCATTGAGTCAGTGATGCCACCCAGCCATTTCATACTCTGTCGTCCTCTTTTCCTCCTGCCCCCAATCCCTCCCAGCATCAGAGTCTTTTCCAGTGAGTCAACTCTTCACATGAGGTGGCCAAAGTACTGGAGTTTCAGCTTTAGCATCAGTCCTTCCAATGAACACCCAGGACTGATCTCCTTTAGAATGGACTGGTTGGATCTCCTTGCAGTCCAAGGGACTCTCAAGAGTCTTCTCCAAAAAAAAAAAAAAAGAAAGAAAGAAAAATAAAGAAAAGAAAAGAAAAGAGTCTTCTCCAACACCACAGTTCAAAAGCATCAATTCTTCGGTGCTCAGCTTTCTTCACAGTCCAACTTTCACATCCATACATGACTACTGGAAAAACCATAGCCTTGACTAGACGGAACTTGGTTGGCAAAGTAGTGTCTCTGCTTTTGAATATGCTATCTAGGTTGGTCATAACTTTCCTTCCAAGGAGTAAGCGTCTTTTAATTTCATGGCTGCAATCACCATCTGAAGTGATTTTGGAGCCCCCCCAAAAATAAAGTCTGACACTGTTTCCACTCTTTGCCCATCTATTTGCCATGAAGTGATGGGACCAGATGCCATGATCTTAGTTTTCTGAGTATTGAGCTTTAAGCCAACTTTTTCACTCTCCTCTCTCACTTTCATCAAGAGGCTTTTTAGTTCCTCTTCACTTTCTGCCATAAGGGTGACAGAAATAACCTCATCTGCATATCTGAGGTTATTGATATTTCTCCTGGGAATCTTGATTCCAGCTTGTGCTTCTTCCAGCCCAGCGTTTCTCATGATGTACTCTGCATAGAAGTTAAATAAGCAGGGTGACAATATACAGCCTTGATGTACTCCTTTTCCTATTTGGAACCAGTCTGTTGTTCCATGTCCAGTTCTAACTGTTGCTTCCTGACCTGCATATAGGTTTCTCAAGAGGCAGGTCAGGTGGTCTGGAATTCCCATCTCTTTCAGAATTTTCCACAGTTTATTGTGATCCCCACAGTCAAAGGCTTTGGCATAGTCAATAAAGCAGAAGTAGATGTTTTTTCTGGAATTCTCTTGCTATTTCGATGGTTCAGTGGATGTTGGCAATTTGATCTCTGGTTCCTCTGCCTTTTCTAAAACCAGCTTGAACATCTGGAAGTTCACAGTTCACGTATTGCTGAAGCCTGGCTTGGAGAATTTTGAGCGTTACTTTACTAGCATAAAGCATTACTTTATTCACATCCATTAGGTAAATACAAATCAAAACCACAATGAGATACCACTTCATATCCATTTAGGTGGCTACTATGAAAAACAAATGCTAGTAAAGTAATGCTCAAAATTCTCCAAGCCAGGCTTCAGCAATACGTGAACCGTGAACTTCCAGATGTTCAAGCTGGTTTTAGAAAAGGCAGAGGAACCAGAGATCAAATTGCCAACATCCACTGGATCATCGAAAAAGCAAGAGAGTTCCAGAAAAACATCTGCTTTATTGACTATGCCAAAGCTTTGACTGTGGGGATCACAATAAACTGTGGAAAATTCTGAAAGAGATGGGAATTCCAGACCACCTGACCTGCCTCTTGAGAAACCTATATGCAGGTCAGGAAGCAACAGTTAGAACTGGACATGGAACAACAGACTGGTTCCAAATAGGAAAAGGAGTACATCAAGGCTGTATATTGTCACCCTGCTTATTTAACTTCTATGCAGAGTACATCATGAGAAACGCTGGGCTGGAAGAAGCACAAGCTGGAATCAAGATTCCCAGGAGAAATATCAATAACCTCAGATATGCAGATGAGGTTATTTCTGTCACCCTTATGGCAGAAAGTGAAGAGGAACTAAAAAGCCTCTTGATGAAAGTGAAAGAGGAGAGTGAAAAAGTTGGCTTAAAGCTCAATACTCAGAAAACTAAGATCATGGCATCTGGTCCCATCACTTCATGGCAAATAGATGGGCAAAGAATGGAAACAGTATCAGGCTTTATTTTTGGGGGGGGCTTCAAAATCACTTCAGATGGTGATTGCAGCCATGAAATTAAAAGACGCTTACTCCTTGGAAGGAAAGTTATGACCAACCTAGATAGCATATTCAAAAGCAGAGACACTACTTTGCCAACAAAGTTCCATCTAGTCAAGGCTATGGTTTTTCCAGTAGTCATGTATGGATGTGAAAGTTGGACTGTGAAGAAAGCTGAGCACCGAAGAATTGATGCTTTTGAACTGTGGTGTTGGAGAAGACTCTTGAGAGTCCCTTGGACTGCAAGGAGATCCAACCAGTCCATTCTAAAGGAGATCAGTCCTGGGTGTTCTTTGGAAGGACTGATGCTAAAGCTGAAACTCCAGTACTTTGGCCACCTCATGTGAAGAGTTGACTCACTGGAAAAGACTCTGAAGCTGGGAGGGATTAGGGGCAGGAGGAGAAGGGGACGACAGAGGATGAGATGGCTGGATGGCATCACCGACTCAATGGAGGTGAGTTTGAGTGAACCCTGGGAATTAGTGATGGACAGGGAGGCCTTGTGTGCTGCAATTCATGGGGTTGCAAAGAGTTGGACACGACTGAGCAACTGAACTGAACTGAACAAATATTGGTAAGGATGTGAAAATTGGAACTCCTATGCACTATTTGTGGGAATCTAAAATAGTGCAGCCACAATGGAAACTGTATTTGCAGTTCTCCAAAATATTAAAAATAGAATTACCATATGATCCAGCAATTCTACTTCTGAGTATACACCCAAAATAACTGAAAACAGGCACCCTATCTGATAGTCATACACCTATGTTCATAATAGTATTATACACAACAGCCAAGAGATAGAAGCAACCCAAGCGTGCATTGACAGCTGAATGGATGACAAAATGTAGCCTATATTTACATTGAAACATTATTCAACCTTAAAAAGGAAAGACATTCTGAAACAGTAAATTCCATGGACAGAGGAGCCTGGCAGGCTACAGTCCGTATGGTCACAAAGAGTCAGACATGACTGAGCATCTGAGCACACATGTGGTTAAACCATAAGACATTAAGCTAAGCTGGGACTTCCCTGGTAGTCCAGTGGTTAAGAATTTGCCTTCGAAACTGAGGAAACAAAAACTTATGGCCCAGGAATAAATGTTGCAAAAAATAAATGCAAATAAAAGTTAAAAAAAAAAATCTGCCTTCAAATGCAGGTAAAGTGGGTTCGATCCCTGTTTGAGGAACTAAGATTGACCATGTCTTGGGGCAATTAAGCCTGTGCATCACAACTAGAGAAGTGTGGCCATCAAAATGAAGCCCCAGCACAGCAGCCCCTCCCCGCCAAAAAAGACATTAAGCCAAGTGAAACAAGTCAGTCATAAAAAACAAATACTGGGGACTTTCTCGGTGGTCCAGTGGTTATGATTTCTCCTTCCAATGCAGAGGCTATGGGTTCCATCCCTGATCGGGGAGCTAAGATCCCACATGCCTCTCAGCCAAAAAACCAAAACATAAAAAAGAAGTATTGTAACAAATTCAATAAAGACTTTAAAAATGATCCACATTTTAAAAAAAATACTGTATGATTTCACTAATATGAGGTATCTAGACTAGTTGAATTTACAGAAATAAGTAAAATGGTGGTTTCCAAAGGTTAGAGGGAAGAAGGAAATAGGGTATTGGAAGATGAATAGGCTTCTGAGGAAATTCACCAGTGGTCTAGTGGTTAGGACTCCACTCTCTCACTGCAAGGGCTGTGCAGTGCTGCCAAAAAAAAAAAAAGTGAAAAAGTTCTAGATGTTGATTGCATGACAATGTGATTATACTTAGTAGTACTGAACTGTATACGTAAAAATGATTAGGATGGTAAAATTTATGTTATGTGTAATTCTACCACAATTAAAATTAGATAAAAATGTTTTAATATATAAAAGGAGTAATCAGATGTTAGGTGCTGGAAATATTGCAATAAGAAACAGAAGATCTAGTTGCAATAAATAATTTGTCTGATGTATAGGAGAACCGAGACAGAGTTTGCTAGGTCAAGTGATGAAGAATACAGTACAAGCTAAGCAGTTGCTCATAAATTCTTCCAGAAATCTGAAGTGGGAAAAACATTTCCCAACTTATTCATTGAGGCCAGTATTATCCTGATGCCAACAACAGATAAAGACATAAGAAAATAAACTATATCAATATTCTTTATGAACACAGTCACAAAAATGCTTAACAAAATATTAGAAATTAGATCAAACAATGTACTAAAAATACAACAGTATGAACAAGTGGGGTTTATTATTAGAACATAAGGCTGTTTCAAAACTGGAAAATTAATAAGTGTAAATAACCATATCAACAGACTAAGAAGAAGCGTATGATCATCTCAATAGGTGCAGAAAAAGCAGTTGACAAAATTCAACATTCATTCATGATTTTTTTTAAATTCTATAACAAATTAGGAATAAGGATAGCTTCCCCAAACTGATGAACATTTACAAAAAATTTACAGCTAACATTATACTTAATGGTGAAAGCCTAAATTGCTCTAAGGATTCCTTTTTATTCAATCTTTTATCAAGGTCCTACCCAATGAAATAAGGTAAAAAAAGGAAATGAAGAATATTAATTGAAAAAGGAGAAATAGGTTTCCATTCACACATCAAACAAAACCAAAAACAAACCAAAAATTAAACCAACAAAAAACTGTGTAAAAATTCCCAAAGGAATATATTTTTTAAAAGCTGCCAGTATATAAAAATCAAAATCATACTTCTATACACTGCTGCTGCTAAGTCACTTCAGTCGTGTCCGACTCTGTGAGACCCCATAGACGGCAGCCCACCAGGCTCCCCCGTCCCTGGGATTCTCCAGGCAAGAACACTGGAGTGGGTTGCCATTTCCTTCTCCAGTGCATGAAAGTGAAAAGTGAAAGTGAAGTCGCTTAGTCGTGTCTGACCCTCAGCGACCCCATGGAGTGCAGCCTTCCAGGCTCCTCCACCCATGCGATTTTCCAGGCAAGAGTACTGGCATGGGATGCCATTGCCTTCTCCCTTCTATATACTAGCAATAAATAATTAGAATTTGAAATTTAATAAAACTATCATCTGCAATTACACTAAAAACATGAAATATTTACAAATCTAACAAGAAAATTGTACATTGAAAATTACAAAACCATTGATGAAAGAAATCAAGAAGATCTAAATAAATGGTGACAATACTAAGTACAGACAAGGATGAAGAGCAACTGGAACTCTTACAGTTTTCTGATGGGAATGCAAAATAGTAAAGCCATTTAAGATAACAGTTTGACAATTTCCTATAAAGGTATGCTACCACAGGACCTAGCAATACCATTTCCAGTTATTTAGCTAAGAGATGAAAACTTATGTTTATAAAAGAATTCGTACATGGAATGTTTATAGTGACTTTATTCATAATTGCTCCAAACTAGAAAGAACTCAAGTATCTTTCAACTAGTGATAGATTCAAGTGACATAGGGTATGATTCCATTTTTATGGCATTCAGGAAAGGAAAACTATAAGCACAGGAAACTAATGGCTTCAGGAGGCTATCAGCCAGGAAAAGGGTGGCCACGGAAGGGTATAAGAGGATTTTTCAAGGAGTTAGAACTGTTTTAAACCTGAATTTTGGTGGTGATTACACATCTATATGTCTTTGTCAGAATTCTCAAACAGTACACCAAAAAGGGTGAATTTTACCTTAATTTTTTTTAAAAGGCAGTAGAATCACAGAATACTTGGATTTGATTCCAGGACCCACTATGTGTAACAACCATGACCTTTAGCCCAGCCTCACATATTGTCAGTTTCCTCATCTGTGAAATAAGATTAATAGTAATACCTATCCCTGTTGAATTATTTTGGGGATTAAATGAGATAATCTATAGATAAACTTCTACCATACATAACATGGTAAACACTTTAAGTGCTACCAGGTTATTAAGTGCTTGCTATGCGCCACACCCTGAATATTAATTGGAAGAACTGATGCTGAAGCTGAAGCTCCAATACTTTGTCCACCTAATGTGAAGAGAAAAAGACCCTGATGCTGGGAAATATTGGAGGCAAAAGGAGAAGGGAGCGGCAGAGGATGACGTGGTTAGATAGCATCACCAATTCAATGGACATGAATTTGAGCAAACTCCAGGAGATGGTGGAGGACAGAGGAGCCTGGCAATCTGTCACCAGACAGACATGTTAGAAACATGTGCCACAGGGGTGAAAGGGTCAAAGTAAGAAGATGGGTAACCATAACCTGGAGCAGGATAGAATCTGAGAGGCAGATAAGAACAATAGCAGTGCTAAGGAAAGCGCACTGACTAAAACTGCCCACCCTGGCCAAGCGCCATTAGCGTGAATTATTTTAGGACAGCAGATCCTGGTAAGGAACATGGAACTAACAAGCCACTACCAACCGGAAAAGTTCAGGAAAGGTCAAAAGGAGACACCACCTGTACTGCTACCTCCCAGAATCCTTCTCGCTGCCATCCATCTTGGCTGAGCAATTTGTGAACAACCAAGAAGGACCCTGAGTCAGAATGAGTGGCCAAAGACAACCCAGAAACTAATGCCATCACCATAAAACCTGAGACTGTCAGGCACAAGGCAGAGAGTTTTCCTGGATTCCCTTAACCTGGTGCTCTCCCCACTGGGGTGCCCTTTCCAATACAGTCACTTGCTTTGTCAGCAACATGCATCTCCTCAAACAGTTCTTTTCTGAGTGTTAGATAAGAGCCACTCTCAGGGCCCTGGAAGGGGTCTCCCTTCCTACAACAACAAAATGAACATATGGCAACCCACTCCAGTATTCTTGCCTGGAGAATCCCATGGACAGAGGAGCCTGATAGGCTACAGTCCAAAGGGCTGCAAAGAGTTGTACACAACTGAACCAACTTAGCGTGCATGCATGCACCTATTCTCCAGCTGAAGAAGCAGAAAATCCTTAAAGGTTCCTGTGTTCCCAATATCAACTGCATCGCTTTCCCAATGTCCAAAGATAAATACTATTCTGAATTTCAGTCTCTATACTTTTAACACAAAGTAAACTGAATGATGTCCCTCCCGCAAAAATATTGTTACCAAACACAAGTTCACCTGCCCAACACACAGTGAGGCCAAACAAATGGAAATGTTGTAACAGAAAAGGTTTACTGCAGGGTCAAGCAGGGAGAAAGGGTGGCTCCTGCTCAGAAACCCATAACTCTCCAATGGTTTGTGGGGAGAAGTTTTTATAGGCAAAATTGGGGGTGAGGGCTGCAGTGTGTGTGACTTTCTTCTGATTGTTTGGTGGTATGGTAACAGGGCAGTACCCTGGGAATCTTGTGCTCAGCCTTAAGTTACCACCCTCCATCTGGACAGAGGGCTTCCTACCTGCAGAAGAAGGATTGTTATGAATTTTTCTTGAGGAGGAACCTGATCTGCCCCCAGGCTGTACTGTGGTGCCTAGACCGCTCCTCCTTTGTTTCTAAATTCCCTCCCTTCTCTGATTAACAACTATTTGAATCTGCCCTTTGGAACACAGGGAAGGTCAAGGAGGCTGAAGGCTTTTTTCCTGCAGATAAGAAACTGGGGACATGGAAAGAATTTGTACCAGGGAGGGCCCCACAGTGTCTTACTCCCTTTCTGGAATGTGTAAATGTTACTTTATATTGAAAAAGGGTCTTGCAGATGTGATTAAATTTATGATCTTGGAGTGGAGAGATTATCTTGGAGAACCCTTTTACAATCACATGTGTCTTTATAAAATGGAGGCAGAAGGGGCAATATTTAGACACACAGGAGAAGGTTCAATGTGAGGATGGAGCAGAAAGAGATTTAAAGCTGGAGATTGGAGTGATGTGGCCATAGCCAAGGAATGCCAGCAGCTACAAGAAACTGCAAGACACAAGGAATGGATTCTCAGAATCTAGAAGGAGTGTGGCCCTGCTGACAACCAGTCCAGTGATTTGCAGATTTCAGACCTCTAGAATTTCTGACCTTTAAATTGTGAGAGATTAAATGTTGTTACAGTCTTCCCAGATGGCTCAGTAGTTAAGAATCTGCCTGCCAATGAAAGAGAGGCAGGTTCCATCTCTGCATTGGGAAGATCCCCTGGAGAAGGAAATGACAACCCACTACAGTATTCTTGCCTGAGAAACACAGCTCTCCAGAGGTGCTGGAATGTAATGTGGAGGCTGAAGGAAAGAAACCTGAGGAATGGTCAGAGGCATGTGTGGAAAAGACTCTTGAGGGTCCCTTGGACAGCAAGATCAAACCAATCAATCCTAAAGGAAATCAACCCTGAATATTCATTGGAAAGACTGATGCAAAAGCTGAAGCTCCAATACTTTGGTTACTTGATGCGAAGAGCCAACTGATTGGAAAAGCCCCTGATGCTGGGAAAGATTGAAGGCAGGAGGAGAAGGGGGTGACAGAGGATGAGATGGTTGGACGGCATCATCAACCCAATGGACATAAGTTTGAGCAAGCTGTGGGAGATGGTGAAAGACAGGGAAGCCTGGTGTGCTGCAGTCCATGGGTTTGCAAAGAGACAGGACTGAGTGACAGACAGCAACAAAATGCTGCTATTTCTTTTCTCCCATAAGAATGCACAAAAGGAAGATTTAAAAAGCTCAAACTATTAATACTTCTGCATAACTTAACTAAGTTCTCAAAGTTCAGAATATTTATAGGATTAGGAAAAAATACCCAACACTTAACAAGAAAAAATTTATAATATCTGATAATTGATTGAAAAATATCAGACAAGGGACTTCCCTGGTGTGCAGTGGGTAAGATTCTGCCTGTCAATACAGGGAACACAGGTTCAATCCCTGGTCTGGGAAGACTTCACATGTTGCAGAGCAACTAAGCCCCTGCTCCACAACTACTGAGTCTTCCCCCTCGAACCTGCACGACGCAACTACTGAGCCCATGTGCTGCAACAACTGCAGGCCACGCACCTAGAACCTATGCTCTGCAACAAGAAAAGCCATTGCAATGAGAAGCCCACATGTCACAACAAAGAGTAGACCCCACTGGCAGCAACTTGACAAAGCCTATGTGAAGCAAGACCCAGCACTGGTCTTTAAAAAAGGTTCAAAAAAAATATCAGGCACGAGAGGTGATACCAGGGAAATGGCTGAGCAGAAAGCATGAGGAATCTATCGGTCCAACTAGGCAAAGCTGTTTTGGCAGAATCTATCTGATTTTAACTGTCTTGAAATTCTGGCGTATATTCAATGGTTCCATATTTCAAAGGAAATCTTGACCAGTAAATTCTTGGTGAGTGTGTGCTAAGTCGCTTCACTAGTGTCCGACTCTTTGTGACCCTATGGACTGTAGCCCACCAGGCTCCTCTGTCCATGGGATTCTCTAGGCAAGAATACTGGAGTGGGTTGCCATGCCTCCTTCAGGGGATTTTCCCAACCCAGGGATCAAACCCACATCTCTTACATCTACCTGCATCGGCAGGCAGGTTCTTTACCACTAGCACTGCCAATTTCATTCGACTGAAGCATTTAGCATAATAGTTCAGTCACTCCGTCATGTCCGACTCTTTGCAACTCCAAGGCCTGCAGCACTCCAGTCTTCCTTGTCCTTCACCAACACCCAGAGCTTGCTCAAACTCATGTCCACCAAGTCAGTGATGCCACCCTTCCATCTCATTGTCTGTCGTCCCCTTCTCCTCCTGCCTTCAACCTTTCCCAGCATCAGGATCTTTTCCAATGAGTCAGTTCTCTGTATCAGGTTGCCAAAGTATTGGAGTTTCAGCTTCAGCATCAGTCCTTCCAATGAATATTCAGGACTGATTTCCTTTAGAATGGACTGGTTGGATCTCCTTGCAGTCCAAGGGACTCTCAAGAGTCTTCTCCAACACAACAGTTCAAAAGTATCAATTCTTCTGCACTCAGCTTTCTTTATCGTCCAACTCTCACATACATACATGACTACTGGAAAAACCATAGCTTTGACTAGAGGGACCTTTGTTGGCAAAGTAATGTCTCTATTTTTTTTGCATTGATCACTAAGGAAGGCTTTCTTATCTCTCCTTGGTATTCTTTGGAACTCTGCATTCAAATGGATATATCTTTCCTTTTCTCCTTCTTTAGCTTCTCTTCTTTTCTCAGGTATTTGTAAGACATGATAGCAGCTACTCATTTTTTACCCTCCACATGTGACAGAAGTGTTCCTAGAGCAGCCTAGAAGAGCCAGAGAGGGCAATAAGAAACTTATCCTCCAAATATGAGAGATCTGTTATGATTGTGAATTGCTATTTCAAATCACAGAGGTGTAGACACAAAGGCCAGCTACCATTGTTGTAACCTCCACTGAGTGGAAGCAGTTTCAGGGGATTTAGAGGCAATTTCAGGTTTTTCCCTCACTTTTCCTTTTTCTCCTTTTGGAAGCCAGACATTTAATGATTAGGAAATTGAATGCAATTGTATTTTCAAGGGAACTTAGAAGGTCACCAGGTTCAGTTCAGTCACTCAGTGGTGTCCAACTCTTGGCGACCCCATGGACTGAAGCACGTCAGGCTTCCCTGTCCTTCACCATCTCCTGGAGCTTGCTCAAACTCATGTCCATTGAGTTGATTATGGCATCCAACCATCTCATCCTCTGTCGTCCCCTTCTCCTCCTGCCTTCAATCTTTCCCAGCATCAGGGTCTTTTCCAATGAGTCAGTTCTTTGCATCAGGTGGCCAAAATATTGGAGTTTCAGCTTCAGCAGCAGGTCACCAAGCATGCCCACAAAAGGATGTAGGTTCAGAAAAGACCTGAAAGGACCTAAAAATTATATGTCAGGCTGATCCCTGGCACATAGTAAATACTATACAACTCTAAAAACAAGCAACAACCCTAGGAGAGAACAAGAATTTATTTCTAGACTGATCACAGTGTAAGATTCAGATGTCCAACTTTCAATAAAAAATATCATAAAGCATACAATTAAATAGGAAAGCATGTCTCAGTCAAAAGAAAAAAAATTACAGAAACCATGGGGAAGAAATCAAGACATTATCAGACAAAAGCTGAGGACATTACCACTAGAACTGTATTATGAGGTATGCTAAAGGGAGTCCTTCAGGTTGAAATCAAAGTAATCAAAACTGCATGAAGAAATAAAAAATCTTTGATAAAAGCAAATACATGGGAAATTATAAAAGCTAGTATTGATGTAATTTTGGTTTATTATTTATCATTATCTGAAATGAAGTAAAATGGAAGTTGCTTAGTCGTGTCCAACTCTTTGTGACCCCATAGACTGTAGCCTGCCAGGCTTCTCTGTCCAAGGAATTCTCCATCCAGGCAAGAACTGGGTAGTACTCCATCCAGGCAAGAACTGGAGTGGGTAGCTCCAGTTCTCTTCTCCAGGGGATCTTCCCAACCCAGGGACCGAACCCAGGTCTCCCACATTGCAGCAGATTCTTTACCTTCTGAGCCACCAGAGGAACCCTTATTATTATCTACATGATTTAAAATACAAATGCATTAAAAGAAAAAAGCAGTTACTGTTTTGGGGCACATGATGTAGGAAGACATAATTTGTAACATCAGAAACTGAAAGGAGTAGGGACAGAGCTATAGGGGCAGTGAGTGAGTGAAGTCGCTCAGTCATGTCTGACTCTTTGTGACCCCATGGACTGTAGCCTGCCAGGCTCCTCTGTCCATGAGATTTTCCAGGCAAAGGTACTGGAGTGGGTTGCCATTTCCTCCTCCAGGGGAGTTTCCCAACCCAGGGATCGAACCCAGGCCTCCCGTGTTGTAGGTAGACGCTTTACCGTCTGAGCCACCAGGAAAGTTAGAGGGGCAGAGTTGTATGCTATTAAAGTCTAACTGATATAAATTAAGTTTAAGAGTGTATAACTTTATAATGTTATGTGTAATTCCCATGATAAACACATATACTCAAAAGGAAATGAGAGAGGAATTAAAGCATTTCACTAAAAAAAAAATTTATAAAGCACAAAAGATGACAACAATGAAAGGAATGAAGGGTGAAAAAGTTTTAATACAAATAGAAAACAAATAGCAAAAGCTAAACCCTCCTTATCAGTAATTAATTTAAATGTAAGTGGATTAAACCATCTTATCAAAAGTTAGGGACTGACAGAATAAATTTAAAAAAGCCAATGATCCATGCCTTCTATAAGAGACTCACTATAGATCTAAAGACCCAAAGAGATTGAACATGAAAGGATAGAAAAAGATATCTGATGCTGGGAAAGTATGAAGGCAGGAGGAGAAGGGGATGACAGAGGATGAGATGGTTGGATGGCATCACCGACACAATGGACATGGGTTTGGGTGGACTCTGGGAGTTGGTGATGGACAGGGAGGCCTGCAGTTCATGGGGTCACAAGGAGTTGGACATAACTGAGCGGCTGAACTGAATAACCAAAAGGTGGTTAGTTATATTACTATCAGACAAAATAGACTTTAAATTAAAAAAAAAAAAAGATTACAAGATGGGGGAATGGATACATGCATATTTATGGCAGAGTCCCTTTGGTGTTTAGCTGAAACTATCACAACATTGTTAACTGGTTACACCCTGCTGCTCCTGCTAAGTCGCTTCAGTCATGTCCGACCCTGTGCGACCCCAGAGACGGCAGCCCACCAGGCTCCCCCGTTCCTGGGTTTCTCCAGGCAAGAACACTGGAGTGGGTTGCCATTTCCTTCTCCAATGCATGAAAGTGAAAAGTGAAAGTGAAGACGCTCAGTCGTGTCCGACTCTTAGCGACCCCATGGACTGCAGCCTACCAGGCTCCTCTGTTCATGGGATTTTTCCAGGCAAGAGTACTGGAGTGGGGTGCCATTGCCCTAATACAAAGTAAAAAAGTTTAAAAACAATTACAAGAGACTATAATGAATGTTTCAATAGAGCAAGAAGATATAGCAATTATAAACATGTATGCACCTAATGCGAAGAGTTGACTTATTGGAAAAGACTCTGATGCTGGGAGGGATGGGGGGCAGGAGGGGAAGGGGACGACAGAGGATGAGATGGCTGGATGGTATCACTGACTCGATGGACATGAGTCTGAGTGAACTCCGGGAGTTGGTGATGGACAGGGAGGCCTGGCGTGCTGCGATTCATGGGGTCGCAAAGAGTCAGACACGACTGAGCGACTGATCTGATCTGATCGGATGCACCTAATAACAGATCCTCAAAATATAAGAAGCAAAAATTAACAGACTTGAAGGGAGAAACAGATAGTTCTACAAAAATAAGGCGAGATTTCACTTTTGGTAATGGATAGAACAACTAGATAGAAAATAAGTTAGGAAATGGAGGACTTGAACAACCAATAAATCATCTAGATGTATATAGAATACTCCATCAAACAAGAGTATTAAAAAAAATAACAATATATGATTTTCTCAATGGCAGGTGGTACCTTCTCCAGGATAGACCACTTCCAGGCTAGGCCACAAAAGCTCAATATATTTATTTATTTGTTTTTGGCTCTGCTGGGTCTTCATTGCTTTGCATGGGCTTTCTCTAGCTGTGGAGAGCCAGGGCTATTCTTCGTTGTGGTGTGTGGGCTTCTCATTGTGGTGGCTTCTCTTGTTCTGGAGCACAGGCTCTAGGGCGAGCAGGCTTCAGCAGTTGTGGCGCACAGCCTAGGTAGTTGTGGCACACGGGCTCAGTTGCTCCACAGCATGTGGAATCTTCCCGGATCAGGGATTGAAACCATGTTCCCTGCATTGGCAGGTGGATTCTTATCTGCTGTGCCACCAGGGAAGTACTCAATATATTTAAGTATATATTACACAAAGTATCTTTTCCAACCACGATGAGATTGTTATAAATCAACCACAGAAGGAAAACTAGAAAATTCACAAATATGTGGAAACATAGTCTTAAACAACAAAGGAGTCAAAGAAGAACTACAAAGGAAATTATAAAATACTTGGAGATGAAAATGAAATCACAACATACAAAAACTTATGGGATGTAACAAAAGCAGCGCTAAGAGGGAAATTTGTAGGGATAAACATGAAAAAAAGAAGGTCTCAAGTCAACAACCTAACTTTATGCCTTGAAGGAACTAGAAAAAGAAAAACTAAACCCAGTTAGCAGAAGGAGGGATCAGAAAAATTAGAGCAGACATAAATAAAGAGTATAGAAAATCAATGAAACAAAAAGTTGACTCTTCTGCCCAAATCAACATAATTGACAAACTTTTAATTAGATTGACAAAGAAAAAAGAGATTACTCAAATTATTAAATTCAGAAATCAATGTGGGAACTTTACTGCTGATTCTACAGAAATAAACAGGATTAACGAAAACACAAATTTGAAAAGGTATCTGCACCCCAAGGTTCATAGCAGCATTATTGACAATAGCCAAGATATTGATACAGTCTTAGGGTCCATCACAGATGAATGGATAAAGAAGATGTACAGGACTTCCCTGGTGGTACAGTGGATAAGAATCCACCTGCCAATGCAAAGGACAAGGGTTCTATCCCTGGTCTGAGAAGATTTCACATGCCCCAGGCAACTTAAGCCAGCATGGCTACCACTACTGAAGCCTGTGCACCTGGAGCCTGTGCTCCACAAAAGAAGCCAGCACAATGAGAAGCCTGTACACTGCAAGGAAGAGCAGTCCGCCCATGCTTGTTACAGCTAGAGAAAGCCCATGCACATCAGCAAAGGCCCAGCACTACCGAAAATAAGTACGTAATTTAAAAAACAAAGATGAACACATGTATACCTGTGGCGGATTCATTTCGATATTTGGCAAAACTAATACAATATTGTAAAGTTTAAAAATAAAATAAAATTTAAAAAAATAAATAAATGAAAAAAAAAAACCACAAAGATGTACACACACATAGACTATGGACTACTACTCAGTCATAAAAAAAGAATGAAAACTTGCCACTTGCAGTGACATGAATGGACTTGGATCTTTTCGAAGTGAAATAAGTCAGACAGAGCAGGACAAATACTGTATGATATTAGTTAAATGTGGAATCAAAAACTACAACAAACTAGTGAATATAACAAAATAGAAGCAGATTCTCAGTTATAAAGAACAAAGTAGTGGCTACCTGAGGGGAGAGGGAAGTGGCCAGGAGCAATATAGGAGTAGGGGGTTAAAAGATACAAATTATTAGGTATAAAATTAGTTACAAGGATATATTGTGTAACATAGGGAATACAGTCAATATTTTATAACTATAAATGGAGTCCCTTTAAAAATTGTGAATCACAGGGTGGATGAATGAATTGGTGGGTGGGTAGATGGATGGATGAGTGAATGGGTGATGGGTGGGTTGGTGAAAAACAACTGTGAATCACTATATTGTACACCCACAACTTATAAAATATTATACATCAACTGTACTTGAAGTAAAATTTTTTTCTAAAAAAAATGAAGAACCGTATGCCACCAAATTGGTAACTTAGATGAAATAGAAAAATTCCTGAAAACACAAAACATATGAAAACTGAATAACAAAGAAATATAAAATCTGAATAGACCCATAATTAGGACAGAGAACAAAACAGAAATAAAAAACCTCACAATAAAGAAAAGCCCTAGACCAGATGGCTTCACTGGTGAATTCTACCAAATTGGAGAGTTGATGGAGAAGGAAACAACCCACTCCAGTAATCTTGTCTGAAAAATCCCATGCACAGAGGAGCCTGGAGGGCTGTATTCCAAAGGATCACAAAGAGTTGGACATGACTGAGCAACTAAGCATGAAGAGTTGATACGTCCTTGAGGTAGACCAGTAAAAGTATTGCTCCCCTTGCCAACTGAAAGAAAACTGATTCTAATATTGATAGGTATGGAGAAAAGCCACATGCCAAATCAGTAGCTGCATACCAGCTACCAGAAGGTATGATAATTTGCTTAAGCAATGAAACCACATCTGGTACATCAGCTGCAGTTGAGGTCAGTTCAGTTCAGTTCAGTCGCTCAGTCATGTCTGACTCTTTGCGACCTCATGAACCTCAGCACGCCAGGCCTCCCTGTCCATCACCAACTCCTGGAATCCACCCAAACCCATGTCCATTGAGTTGGTGATACCATCCAACCATCTCATCCTCTGTCATCCCCTTCTCCTCCTGCTCTCAATCTTTCCCAGCATCATGGTCTTTTCCAATGAGTCAGCTCCGTATGAGGTGGCCAAAATATTGGAGTTTCAGCTTCAACATCAGCTTCTTCCAATGAACACCCAGGACTGATTTCCTTTAGGATGGACTGGTTGGATCTCCTTGCAGTTCAAGGGGCTCTCAAGAGTCTTCCCCAACACCACAGTTCAAAAGCATCAATTCTTCAGTGCTCAGCCTTCTTTATAGTCTAGCTCTCGCATCCGTACATGACTGCTGAAAAAACCATAGCCTTGACTAGATGGACCTTTGTTGGCAAAATAATGTCTCTGCTTTTTAACATGCTGTCTAGGTTGGTCATAACTTTTCTTCCAAGGAGTAAGCCTCTTTTAATTTCATGGCTGCAATCACCATCTGCAGTGATTTTGGAGCCCCAAAAAATAAAGTCTGACACTGTTTCCACTATTTCCCCATCTATTTGCCATGAAGTGATGGGACCAGATGCCATGATCTTAGTTTTCTGAGTGCTGAGTTTTAAGCCAACTTCTTCACTCTCCTCTTTCACTTTCATCAAGAGGTTCTTTAGTTCTTCTTCACTTTCTGTCATAAGGGTGGTGTCATCTGCATATCTGAGGTTATTGATATTTCTCCCGGCAATCTTGATTCCAGCTTGTGCTTCTTCCAGCCCAGCGTTTCTCATGATGTACTCTGCATAGAAGTTAAATAAGCAGGGTGACAATTATACAGCCTTGACGTACTCCTTTTCCTATTTGGAACCAGTCTGTTGTTCCATGTTCAGTTCTAACTGTTGCTTCCTGACCTGCATACAGGTTTCACAAGAGGCAGGTCAGGTGGTCTGGTATGCCCATCTCTTTCAGAATTTTCCACAGTTTATTGTAATCTACACAGTCAAAGGCTTTGGCATAGTCAGTAAAGCAGAAACAGATGTTTTTCTGGAACTCTCTTGCTTTTTCGATGATCCAGCGAATGTTGGCAATTTGATCTCTGCCTTTTCTAAAACCAGCTTGAACAGTGGGCCTTAGGAAGCATCACTACGAACAAAACTAGTGAAGGTGATGGAATTCCATTTGAGCTATTTCAAATCCTGAAAGATGATGCTGTGAAACTGCTGCACTCAATATGTCAGCAAATTTGGAAAACTCAGCAGTGGCCACAGGACTGGAAAAGGTCAGTTTTCATTCCAATCCCAAAGAAAGACAATGCTAAAGAATGCTCAGACTACCGCACAATTGCACTCATCTCACATGCTGGTAAGGTAATGCTCAAAATTCTTCAAGCCAGGCTTCAGCAATACGTGAACTGTGAACTTGCAGATGTTCAATTGAGGTCACCACCTGGTTAATTTTACAATGATCCACTGTCATTCTCGAAGGTCCATCTGTCTTCTGCACAGGCCAGATAGGCAAGTTGAATGAAGATGTGCTGGGAATTACCACTCCTGCATCTTTCTCTGATGATGGCTTTTTTTCTGCCATTCCTCTGGAAATGCAGTATTGTTTTCAGTTTACTACCTTCCTAGGTAAAGGAAGTTCTAATGACTTCCACCTGGCCTTTCCCACTGTGATAACCCTCACTCCACAGTCAGAGAACCATTGTGGGGATTCTGCCAGTTGCTGAGTATGTCTTTTTCTTTTATGTATTCCAGAACTGGCAAAATAGCCAAAGGATGGCTTCAGGGACCCATGGGGCCCACTGTGACACAGACCTGAGCTAAAACTCTACTGATCACATGACTTCCGTAAGTGCCTGCACTCTGACTGGTAGATCACAATGATGTTCTTGATCTCCTAGAATTAGCATTTGTTCAGAGCCAGGATCCAATAGTCCCCAAAAGGTTTCATTATTTCCTATTCTCCAATACACAGTCATCCTAGTAAAAGGCCAGGTCTCTTTGAAGAAGACTTGGAGAAGGATTAATAGCATGAATTTCTGACTGTGTCCTTCCTCAAAGGCACCCATCTGCTCCTTCTTTCAGAGGGTTCTGGATCTGTAAACTGGCTTAAGTCTGAGAATTGACTGAGGAGCCATGACTCTCTGTTGTTATGTTTCAGATTAGACTTTGGTTCACTTGACCTAGAAATTTTCCACTTATGCAGATCAAGTAAGAGTTTAGTAAGTGAAAGTCACTCAGTCGTATCCAACTGTTTGCAACCCCATGGACTATACAGTCCGTTGAATTCTCCAGGCCAGAATATTGGAATGGGTAACCATTCCCTTCTCCAGGGTATCTTCCCAACCCAAGGATCCAGCCCAGGTCTCTGGATCCAATTGCAGGTGGATTCTTTACCAGCTGAGTTACCAGGGAAGCCCAATTTTACTTTTAGTAGAAATACTACAATCAACTAGCCAATGCCATAGCTCTTCATAAGTCATACTATTCTGATTGGTGTCTGACTGGACTCTGCTGTGCATTATGGTAACCATGCCCACTCAGCCTTTGGTGGTTGTATGTCCCCACTTGGCCTTGCCACCTCAGGATCCAATTACTCCCAATGTTTTAGATTTTCCAATTTCACCATAAGGTCTGGCCTACAGAAAAGAGTGATCACAGAGTTCTCCAAGGATGCCAAGGCTCCTCTTATAAAGTTATTTCTCACAGTTATGATGAAAGGTATGTCTTCTGGATGTTCCCAGGGTGGATGAATAGATCTTAAATCCACCTTAACATTCCAGTCTCTCTAATCCTTCTAATTGTTCCCTACATTAAACCAAGACAAGTCTGGCATGTCTAACTTATTCACTGTGTGTGAGTAACTTTTTGGTCCATGTTTCAGCGAACCAACCAAACAAACTGTTGGAGCCTTTTCTAACTCACCAAGCTGCAATGTTAAATACTAAATCTTGCTTTAGTGAGTCCACATCAGTTAGCCTGATCCAACTTTATGTTTTTTAACATATATATAATTTTTAAAAATTTATTTATTGACTGTGCTGCGTCTTTGTTGCTGTAACGACTTTTCTCTAGTTGTGGCAAGTGGGGGCTACTCTCTAGTTGCATTGTTCAGGCTTCTCGTGGCAGTGTCTCCTCTTGTTGCTGAGACAGGCTCTAGGGTACTCAGGCTTCAGTAGTTGCGGCTGAGGGCTCAGGAGTTGCAGTTCCCCAGCTCTAGAGCACAGGCTCAATAACTGTGGCTCTCAGGCTTAGTCACTCGCAGTATGTGGGATCTTCTCGGTCCAGGGATCGAACTGCTGTCTCCTACATTGGCAGGCATATTCTTTATCACTAAACCACCCGTGTGTGCATGTGTATGCTTAGTCACTCAGTCGTGTCCAACTCTCTGAGACCCCATGGACCATGGCCTGCCAGGCTCCTTTTTCCATGGGATTCTCCAGGCAATAATGCTGGAGTGGGTTGCCATTTCCTTCTCCAAAACCACCAGGGAAGCTCCAACTTTATGTTTCTTCTGTCACTATCCCACACCCACACCTTCAACATCCATTCCCATACATATTCTCTGGACTTCCATATGTAAAAATTAGAAAATTCAAGTAGATCTTTTGGAGTGTAGTGCACTTCCTCATGGGTCTCACTTTATACCTTATCTTCAGTGGCTTACTGGATTTTAATCTAGATACAGGTCTAGAAACAAAGAGATGTTGTGGGAGTGGTTTCTGAGGAAGCAGCATCATCTTGCTTGGTACAACTCCTCAGGAAAGGTCATTGTAGTTTCCTCAGGCAATACAAGGTTAATCCTCTGAGATAGGCATGGAGCAGCCATTCTCATTGATGTTGGGTAAAGAGGCAGCTTCTCTGGCAAAGAAAACTCGTCATTACTTAGAGCTTTCAATATTCCAAGCTTTAACAAAGTCTTTGCATACATCCCCATTCCAGTTTTCAGGATCCCAGTCCTTTTCATTGTTCTCACTCTAACATGAGCCACCTAGTGACACTGGGAGCTCAACTTGTACTGCAATTCAGCAAGTCAGAGAATGAGTTTCTTGGTTTAATTTTCATCAGTTAGCTGGCACTACAGTTCCTCAATAAATGAAAAATAAAATTACCATCAGATCAGATCAGATCAGTCGCTCAGTCGTGTCTGACTCTTTGCGACCCCATGAATCGCAGCACGCCAGGCCTCCCTGTCCATCACCAACTCCCGGAGTTCACCCAGACTCACGTCCATCGAGTCAGTGATGCCATCCAACCATCTCATCCTCTGTCGTCCCCTTCTCCTCCTGCCCCCAATCCCTCCCAGCATCAGAGTCTTTTCCAATGAGTCAACTCTTCACATGAGGTGGCCAAAGTACTGGAGTTTCAGCTTTAGCATCAGGCCTTCCAAAGAAATCCCAGGGCTGATCTCCTTCAGAATGGACTGGTTGGATCTCCTTGCAGTCCAAGGGACTCTCAAGAGTCTTCTCCAACACCACAGTTCAAAAGCATCAATTCTTTGGCGCTCAGCCTTCTTCACAGCCCAACTCTCACATCCATACATGACCACAGGAAAAACCATAGCCTTGACTAGACGAACCTTTGTTGGCAAAGTAATGTCTCTGCTTTTGAATATGCTGTCTAGGTTGGTCATAACTTTCCTTCCAAGGAGTAAGCGTCTTTTAATTTCATGGCTGCAGTCACCATCTGCAGTGATTTTGGAGCCCAGAAAAATAAAGTCTCACACTGTTTCCACTGTTTCCCCATCTATTCCCCATGAAGTGGTGGGACCGGATGCCATGATCTTCGTTTTCTGAATGTTGAGTTTTAGCCAACTTTTTCACTCTCCACTTTCACTTTCATCAAGAGGCTTTTGAGTTTCTCTTCACTTTCTGTCATAAGGGTGGTGTCATCTGCATATCTGAGGTTATTGATATTTCTCCCGGCAATCTTGATTCCAGTTTGTGTTTCTTCCAGTCCAGCATTTCTCATGATGTACTCTGCATATAAGTTAAATAAACAGGGTGACAATATACAGCCTTGACGAACTCCTTTTCCTATTTGGAACCAGTCTGTTGTTCCATGTCCAGTTCTAACTGTTGCTTCCTGACCTGCATACAAATTTCTCAAGAGGCAAATCAGGTGGTCTGGTATTCCCATCTCTTGAAGAATTTTCCACAGTTTATTGTGATCCACACAGTCAAAGGCTGCAGCAATTCTACTCCTGAGTATACAAAGAATTGACAGCAGACACTTAAACAGATATTTGTACTTCTTTGTTCATAGCAACATTATTCACAATGGCAGACAGGTGGAAGCAACTCATGTGCCTAAAATATAATATATACACACAATGGAATATTATTTAACTTTAAAAAGAAAAAATTCTAAAAAATTCTACAACAGAGATGAACTCTTAAGACACACTAAACAAAATAAATCAGGCACAAAAGGACAAATACTTTATGGTTTCACTTACATAAGGTGTCTAAAGACAGAAAGAAAAATGGCTTTTGCTAGGGTTTGGGGGAAAAGGGGAGTGGGTAGTTATTGTTTAATGGGTCAGAGTTTCTGTTTGGGGTGATGAAACATCACACCAGGCTTTCCTGTCCTTCACTATCTCCTGGAGTTTGCTCAAACTCATGTCCATTGAGCTAATGATGCCACCCAACCATCTCATCCTCTGTCGCCCCTTTCTCCTCTTGCCCTTAATCTTTACCAGCATCAGGGTCTTTTCCCATGAGTTGGCTCTTCACATCAGGTGGCTAGAGTATTGGTGCTTCAGCTTCAGCATCAGTCCTTCCAATGAATATTCAGGGTTCATTTTATGGTTACACAACACTATAAATGTATTTAATGCCAATGAATTGTACAATTGAAAATAGATAAAATCACAAATTTTGTTATGTATATTTTATCAGGATAAAAATTTAAAAATAGGTTAACTGCTTGTTTCAAACAAAAATAATTGGAAAGTAATAGACATTAAGTTTATAATACATGTAGAAGTATGGCATAAATATCACACAGGCCAGGAGAGGAAAAAAGGAGAATACTGCTGCAAAGTTTATACACTGCTCAAAATTGGTGTAATACACTTTAGGGTAAATGGTGATAACCTAAATACATACACTATGAACCCCAAAGCAACCAATGAAAAGTAAAAGTATAGCTAGTAAACCAATAAAGGAAATAAAGTGGAATCATAAAATATATTCACTCTAAAAGATGTCAGGAATAATAAAAGGAAACAAACAAAAAACATGGGACAAACAAAACAAATAGCAAGACGGTAAATTTAAACTTAACCATATTGATAATTGTATTAAATATAAATGGTCTAAACATCCAATTAAAAGGCAGAAATTGTCAGGTTGGATAAAAAAGAAACTCAGTTATATGCTTCTTGTAAGAAACCTATTTTTTAAATTATTTATTTATTTATTTATGGTTGTGCTGGGTCTTCATTGCCCTCAGGCTTTCTCTAGTTGTGGCAAGTGGAGGCTTCTCTCTAGTTATGGTACGGGGGCTTTTCATTGCAGTGGCTTCTCTTGTTGCAGAGCACAGGCTCTAGGCTCACAGGCTTCAGTAGTTGTGGCTCATGGGCTTAGTTGCTCTGAGGCACATTGGATCTACTGGGACCACAGATTGAACCCATGTCCCCTGCATTGGCAGGTAGATTCCTATACACTGCATCACCATGAAAGTCTATGTAAGAAATCTATTTTAAATATAGTAAGCGAAATATATTTAAAGTAAAAGAATAGAAGAAGGGAAAGGAGGACTTCTTGGAGGTTCAGGTAGAAGACTCCATGCTTCTACTTCAGGGGGACATGAGTTCGATCCCTGGTTAGGGAAATAAGATCCAACATGCTGCACAGTATGACCAAAAGAAAGAAAGGAAAAAGGAAAAGGACGGTAATACTCATCAAAGGAAAGCTACAGTGGCTATAACAAACAATAAGTTACAAACAAACAAAGTTTGTTTGTTAAGTGTTTGTTAAGTTACAAACAAACAGAGTTTGTTTAAGTTACAGAGAAAAGTATATTGTGGTTTAGTTGCTAAGTCATGTCTGACACTTGAGACCCCAAGGACCGTAGCCTGCCAAGCTCCTCTGACCATGGGATTTCCCAGGCATACTGGAAAACATTCCCAGAATACTGGAGTGGGTTGCCATTTCCTTCTCCAGGGGATCTTCCCAAACCAGGAATTGAATCTGGGTCTCCTGCAGGCAGATTCTTTACCAACTGAGCTACAAGGGAAGCCTGAAAAGTATATTACTAGAGATAAATAGGATCATTCCATGATACTAAAGTAGCCAATTCATTGAGAAAACATAACAATTCTAAATGTTTCAGTTCAGTTCAGTTCAGTTCAGTCGCTCAGTCGTGTCTGACTCTTTGTGACCCCATGAATTGCAGCACACCAGGCCTCCCTGTCCATCACCATCTCCCGGAGTTCACTCAAACTCATGTCCATTGAGTCGGTGATGCCAGCCAGCCATCTCATCCTCTGTCGTCCCCTTTTCCTCCTGCCCCCAATCCCTCCCAGCATCAGAGTCTTTTCCAACGAGTCAACTCTTCCATGAGGTGGCCAAAGTACTAAATGTTTAGTCACCTAATAATAAAGATTTAAAGTACGTGGGGGAAATATGATAGACTATCAGAAGAAATAGAAAATTGCACAGTTGTAGCCAAACATTTCTATATCCTTCTTTCAATAAGTGATAAAGTTGAGAAAAAAACAACAGAAGACTTGAACAATACTATCAACTGATTTGAGGTAATTGTTATTTATATTCAATAACAAGATGAAAATTATAGTCAATGGCATACATAACATTTCCTAATATAGACCATATTCTGAGCCATAAAACAAATTTCAAGAAATTCACTAGGTTTCAGATCATATGAAATAAGGTCTCTGACCCCAATGAAATTGAATTTGAAATAAATAAGAGCAAGAAGTCTCCAAATATTTGGAAACTAAAGAAATGACACTCTTCTAAATAACACATGGATCAAAGAAAAAATTAAAAATGAAATTATAACATGTATAAAACTGAATGAAAATGAAAACACAGCATTTTCATTTGCAGAGGGGGAAATATATGGAACAAAACACTAAAAACGTTAACAAGCCGAAGCAACTAGAACCTGTGCTCCGCAATAAGAGAAACCATTGCAATGAGAAGCCCACGCACCGCAATGAAGAGTAGCTCCTAAAAAAAAAAAAAAAAAGAGTAGCTCCTGCTCACTGCAACCAGAGAAAGCCCTGGCACAGCAACGAAGGCTCCGCACAGTTAAAAACAAAACAAAATAAAACCAATGTTATCAAATCAGTGACCTCAGCTTGTCCTTAAAGAAACTAGAAAAAAAAAAAAAAAAGAAGAGCAAATTATACACAAAGCAAATAGTTTGTTCCAAAAGCGTAAGGTTGGCTTAACATTCACTGCTGAGAAAAATTAGACCTAAATAAATGGAGAGATATGCTATGATCAGGGGTCAGAAGAGTCAATGGTGTTAAGATTTCAATTCTCCCCAAACTGATATACAAATTCAATACATTCCCAGTCAAAATACCAGTAGGCATTTTCCCCCCAATAGAATTTGACAGATTGATTCTAAATTTCCTATGGAAAAGCAAGGGAGAAAGTAGTATGAACAAAGACAATTTTTAGGTTACGAATGTTTAAGTATTGAGAGAAATGCCCAAGAAGAGGATAAAAAGTTAAAAGGCCGATGTGAGAGAAGTTGGGCACAACTGAAAAACTACGAAGTTTAGGAACTAAAACTATATGATTTCAAGAATTATGAAACTTCAGTAATCAAGACACTGTGGTAGTGACATAAAGATACTTAAATAGTCAAGAGAACAGACTGGAGACTGTTAACCCACACATATATGGTCAACTGACTTTCAATAAAGGTGCAAATGCAATTTAATGGAGAAAGAGTAGTCTTTTCAACAAACAGAGCTAGAATAATTGTTTTTAAAAAAGAACTTAGATCCATATCTGATATGATATACGAATATTAAAACAAAATAGATCATAGACCTAAATGTAAAATCTAACAGTATAAAACTCCTAGAAAAACACAAAAGAAAAAATGTACTGTCTTTGGATTTCTCTTGGCCAATAAACCCCTCTTCTATGAAGTGTTTAGGGGAAAGAAAAGGAGCTAGAAGTCAATTCACACACAATCACATTTCTTCTTGTAAATAACTATTTGATAAAAGCTCAGTAGAAAACAAATTAAAAAAAAAAGAAAACAAATGAAAGCTATTGACTAAAATTAGATATCAATATTAGCTATAGAATAATTTTTTTATCAAAGTCACTCAACAACACATGTGATTCATTTCTTAAAAAGCTTGATTAACTATGATATGAAATTGAAAGTGATTAATATAGAACTGGAGCTTGTGGGGACTTTCCTGGTGATACAGTGGACAAGAATCCACCTGCCAATGCAAGGGACACGGGTTTGATCCCTGGTCTGGGAGATTCCACTTGCTGCAGAGCAACTAAGCCCATGTGCCACAGTTGCTGAGCCCGAGTTCTAGAGCCCATGAGCTGCAACTAATGTGCCCTTGTGCCATAGTTACTGAAAATCTGTGCTGCAAACACTGACGCCCCTGCACCTAGAGCCTGTGCTCTGCAACAAGAGAGGCTACCACAAGGAGAAGCCTGTGCACTGAAATGAAGAGTAGCCCCCTCTCACTGCAACTAGAGAGAGAGCCTGCATGCAGAAATGAAGACCTAGCACAACCAAAAATAGTGAATAAATAAATCGTTAAAAAAAAAAAAAAAGAATTGGAGCTTGTTATCCAGAGTCTGGATCTACATGAGTGATCACACCATTGTGATTATCTGGGTCGTGAAGATCTTTTTTGTACAATTCTTCTGTGTATTCTTGCCACCTCTTCTTAATATCTTTTGCTTCTGTCAGGTCCATACCATTTCTGTCTTTTATTGAGCCCATCTTTGCATGAAATGTTCCCTTGATATCTCTAATTTTCTTAAAGAGATCTCTAGTCTTTCCTAATCTATTGTTTTCCTCTACTTCTTTGCACTGATCTCTGAGGAAGGCTTTCTTATCTCTCCTTGCAATTCTTTGGAACTCTGCATTCAAATGGTATATCTTTCCTTGTCTCCTTTGCTGTTCACTTCTCTTCTTTTCACAGCTATTTGTAAGGCTTCCTCAGACAGCCATTTTGCTTTTTTGCATTTCTTTTTCTTGGAGATGGTCTTGCTCCCTGTCTCCTGTACAATGTCAGGAACCTCCATCCATAGTTCATCAGGCACTCTGTCTATCAGATCTAGTCCCTTAAATCTATTTCTCACTTCCACATAAGGGATGTGATTTAGGTCATACCTGAAAGGTCTAGTGGATTTCTCCACTTTCTTCAATTTCAGTCTGAATTTGGCAATAAGGAGTTCATGACCTGAGCCACAGTCAGCTCCTGGTCTTGTTTTTGCTGACTGTATAGAGCTTCTCCATCTTTGGCTGCAAAGAGCATAATCAATCTGATTTCGGTGTCGACCATCTGGTGATGTCCATGCGTAGAGTCTTCTCTTGTGTTGTTGGAAGAGAGTGTTTGCTATGACCAGTGTGTTCTCTTGGCAAAACTCTACTAGCCTTTGCCCTGCTTCATTCTGTACTCCAAGGCCAAATTTGCCTGTTCCTCCAGGTGTTTCTTGACTTCCTACTTTTACATTCTAGTCCCCTATAATGAAAAGGACATCTTTTTTGGGTGTTAGTTCTAAAAGGTCTTGTAGGTCTTCATAGAACCGTTCAACTTCAGCTTCTTCAACTTTACTGGTCGGGGCATAGACTTGGATTACCGTGATATTGAATGGTTTGCCTTGAAAATGAACACAGATCATTCTGTCGTTTTTGAGACTGCATCCAAGTACTGCATTTCAGACTCTTTTGTTGACTATCATGGCTACTCCATTTCTTCGAAGGGATTCCTGCCCACAGTAGTAGATATAATGGGCATCTGAGTTAAATTCACCCATTCCAGTCCATTTTAGTTCGCTGATTCCTAGAATGTTGACATTCACTCTTTCCATCTCCTGTTTGACCACTTCCAATTTGCCTTGATTCATGGACCTAACATTCCAGGTTCCTATGCACTATTGCTCTTTACAGCATCGCACCTTGCTTCTATCACCAGTCCCATCCACAACTGGGTGTTGTTTTTGCTTTGGCTCCATCCCTTCATTCTTTCTGGAGTTATTTCTCCACTGATCTCCAGTAGCATGTTGGGCACCTACTGACCTGGGGAGTTCATCTTTCAGTGTCCTATCTTTTTGCCTTTTTATACTGTTCATGGGGTTCTCAAGGCAAGAATACTGAAGTGGTTTGCTATTCCCTTCTCTAGTGGACCATATTCTGTCATATCTTCATGACCCAGATAATTACAATGGTGTGATCACTCACCTAGAGCCAGACATCATGGAATGTGAAGTCAAGTGGGCCTTAGGCAGTATCACTGAACAAAGCTAGTGGAGGTGATGGAATTCCAGATGAGCTATTTCAAATTCTAAAAGATGATGCTATGAAAGCACTGCACTCAATATGTCAGCAAATTTGGAAAACTCAGCAGTAGCCACAGGACTGGAAAAGGTCAGTTTTTGTTCCAATCCCAAAGAAAGGCAATGCCAAAGAATGCTCAAACTACCGCACAATTGCACTCATCTCACATGCTAGTAAAGTAATGCTCCAAATTCTCCAAGCCAGGCTTCAGCAATACGTGAACCATGAACTTCCAGATGTTCAAGCTGGTTTTAGAAAAGGCAGAGGAACCAGAGATCAAATTGCCAACATCCACTGGACCATCAAAAAAGCAAGAGAATTCCAGAAAAAGATCTATTTCTGCTTTATCGACTAAGCCAAAGCCTTTGACTGTTTGGATCACAATAAACTGTGGAAAATTCTTCAAGAGATGGGAATACCAGACCACCTGACCTGCCTCCTGAGAAACCTGTGTGCAGATCAGGAAGCAACAGTTAGAACTGGACATGGAACAACAGACTGGTTCCAAACAGGAAAAGGAGTGTGTCAAGGCTGTATAATTGTCACCCTGCTTATTTAACTTCTGTGCAGAGTACATCATGAGAAATGCTGGGCTGGAGGAAGCACAAGCTGGAATCAACTGCCAGGAGAAATATCAATAACCTCAGATATGTAGATGACACCACCCTTACGGCAGAAAGTGAAGAAGAACTAAAGAACCTCTTGATGAAAGTGAAAGAGGAGAGTGAAAAAGTTGGCTTAAAGCTCAATATTAAGGAAACAAAGATCATGGCATCCAGTCCCATTACTTCATGGCAATTAGATGAGGAAGCAGTGGAAACAGTGAGAGACTTTATTTTTTGGGGCTCCAAAATCACTGCAGATGATGATTGCAGCCATGAAATTAAAAGAGGCTTACTCCTTGGAAGAAAAGTTATGACCAACCTAGACAGCATATTAAAAAGCAGAGACATTACTTTGTCAACAATGGTCTGTCCAGTTAAGGCTATGTCTTTTCCAGTAGTTATGTATAGATGTGAGAGTTGGACTATAAAGAAAGCTGAGCACCGAAGAATTGATGCTTTTGAACTGTGGTGTTGGAGAAGACTCTTGAGAGTCCCTTGGACTGCAAGGAGATCCAACCAGTCCATCCTAAAGGAAATCAGTCCTGGATGTTCATTGGAAAGGACTGATGCTGAAGCTGAAACTCCAATACTTTAGCCACCTGATGTGAAGAACTGACTCAATTGAAAAGACCCTGATGCTGGGAAAGATTGAGAGCAGGAGGAGAAGGGGATGACAGAGGATGAGATGGTTGGATGGCATCACCAACTCGATGGACATCAGTTTGGGTAAACTCCGGGAGTTGGTGATGCACAGGTAGGCCTGGCGTGCTGCAGTTCATGGGGTCGCAGAGTCGGATATGACTGAGCAACTGAACTGTACTGACTGATCCACAGTCAAAGGAAATTGTCATTTGGAATCAAAGTTATCTAAGTCAAATATTACGAAAACAAAGTGAGTCTTTGAAAAAAAAAAATAAAGTAGCTGCTCAGGGAAAGGTTAAAAAGAAAGTTGCAATCCAAAACTTTTCATTTACTACTTACCTCTCTGGCTCGCTGGAGCTGTGCTTGCTCAATCCTACTGATGACATCCTGAACTGCAAATGGAATCTCAATATTAGGAACCTCTGATCTTTCTAGGACAGCTTTGTACATTTTGGTGAAATCGAAAATTTCTTTTTCTGCTTCATTTTCGTTTTTCTCAGTTGACATTTTGATAAATGTTTTGGAAAGTTGAGTGATTTTCTTTTATTTCTTCGTTTTTTACAAAATATAGGCAAATGCTTTTAAGCCATCCACAAGGAAGCTAGAAGTGGCTTTTCTTGCTCCCAAAGATTGTGGAGTACCCTGATCCTACCCATGGTGTTCCGGTCCTGGTGATGTCATATTAGATCCATTGTGACATTATCATTGACTCAAACACTTAGAGTGCTTACTGTATGCAGAGAATTAGGCATTCTATATGCTGTGACGGTAGCGGGTGAAGGGGGGAGGGTGGGTAGGAAAGAATAGACAACAGGAACTATAAAAGAAATAACGATATAGCATTGCTTAAATGAGCTTAAAAATCTAGGTGTTAGAATTCAGGATCCAGTATATCAATTTTAACTCCTGGTTCTTCTCTCTTCCTGAGGTTTTGCTTAAGAATGTTTAAGCTTGTAATGGAATAATTGCATTACAACTTCCTCAGCTGCCTCTCAACTTTTCCTAGACTTGTAGTAACTTGGAAGATAGTATTTGGATGAAGATTACAATCTTTGCACTGCCTAGTGGCTCATTTATTCAAGGAGCCTGACTGAAGAAGGCTTTGAAGTTTCATAGTTGGCTGAGATATTGAAGGGTATGCTTAGAGGCTGCTTTCTAACTGAAAAAATCACTTTGGGCAGCTCCTTTGTAGAGGAGGTGAAAATATTTTGGACACTGGAACAATGAAAGGACAGATGGTTTTGTTGGTGGTGTAGATTATTTTTTAATTTAAAAAAGTACAAAAAAGTACAGAAAATAATATAACAAATAGCCGTGTGCCTATCACCTAGAATGAACAGATATTAACATTTTGTCATATTTGCTGCAGATATTTTTAATAAAGCATTAGAGATAAAGTTTGTTATTCTCTCTAGATTCCTTCCTTCCCCTTTACCCATTTTTAGAGGGCAATAACAAGCATAAATCTGATGTATTTAGGGCCATAACAAGCATAAATCTGATGTATTTATGTCTAGTCTATGTTTATATAGTTTTACTGTAGGTGTGTTCCTAAACTATGTAAAACCTACATATGTAAAACTATGTAGGTTTTAGATTTTATACAAATTGTAGATGTATACCAATTTCTCTATGAGAACTATGAGTACTTTATGAGTGCTTGTTGAAAAACTTGTAAATTTAAACAATTTGTTTCAGTCCTTTGGAGAAAGGGATACAGGGGATCATAATGTAATTGTCTTTTAAAAGTATCAAGCAATATATAAATATTTTCCCTTCTCTTTAAGACCCTGTTGTCTAAGTTATCCCTCCCCTGTGGTCCCAAATCATCTTGTAAACTTCGTATTATTGTACTTATTGAAGTGTAACTATTATTTGTTTCTATCCACTAGTTGTTGAACTTCTCAAAACCAGATGCTGTACCTTAGGTCTCTTTTTTCCTTTTTTGGCTGTGCTAGCTCTTCTGTGCAGCATGCAGATTTTTGTTGCAGAGCACTGGCTCTAGTGCACACGGGCCTCAATAGCTGCAGCCTACAGGCTTAGTTGCCCTGTGCCATGTGGGATTCTGTTTCCAATCAGGGATGGAACCTGTGTCCTCTGCATTGGAAGGTGGATTCCTAACCACTGGACCACCAGGGAAGTCCCTGTACTTTAGGTTTATCTAACGTTTGGCATACTCTTTTTCAGTACTTCCATGGAAATTGTCTAAAATATTTGGACATTCATTATAGTTTAAAATTCCTTCCCTGGTGGTCCAGTGGCTGAGACTCCGTGTTCCCAATGCAGGGGGCTCGGGTTAGATCCCTGGTCAGGGAACTAGATCCCACATGCTGCTACTAGGAGTCCGCACGCCTCCACTAGACCAAGTGCAACTAAATAAGTAAGTAAGTAAGTAGATAAATAAATATTAAAACTCCTTTCCTTGTGGAAACTTCTCTGAGTCCGGAACATTTTCTTTTATTGTTAAGATTATACCCTCCTCCCCCTCCCCATGAGATATCACTCCCTCCTTTCCTATAAGTCACAATTAAGTCTATTTATTCAAGGGAGTTCATAATGTTTTCTGAAAGGGCCACAATTAAGGAGAATTATTTGTTTTTAGAAATGTGAGGTTTCATTAAAATATCCATCATTACCCAATATTCCTTGACATTATCAATTAATCTATTAAATTACTTTGTTGATAATATTATTAAATTATGAGGTCCTTTAATAACTTAATTCCTCTTGATTCCTTTACATTGCTTACCCTAGTAGGCATTCACAAAGTGGCCTACATGCTGGTCAACTAAACTAATTTAGTATTATTGTGCTTTCTCTCTCCCTCATATTTTTTATGCAGCATGGAATTCATCAGCAACTGGCAATGAAGGCTTTTTAAAACAAATTAAAAAAAAAATCTCTTCAATTTGACGAGCATTTGTTGAGATACGACTATGTGGCTACCATTATCCTAGACTATTAAGAATATATGATAGGGTACCCGTGAAGAAACTGAAAAACAACAAGAAAAGAAAAAAGAATTTAAGTTAGAATATAATATTCAAGTGCTAAACAAGGGACATGAAGAAGAGATCTGTGAGGAACGGAGTCTTTGGGAAAACCTTATGGAGAGAGAAGGTTGATTGACAAATGAAGGCATTCCAGATAAGGAAGATACCTTGAGCCATGGCTTTGGAGGTGAGTGCTGAGTTTGTACTTCAGGGGGAAAGTAACTGGTTTAATTGAAGTGAAGTAATCTTGAATTTAGACTTCCCTATCTGCCTGCAATGCAGGAGACCAGGATTCAATCCTTGTGTTGGGAAGATCCCCTGGAGAAAGAAATGGCAACCAACTCCAGTATTCTTGCCTGGGAAATCCAATGGACAGAGGAATCTGGTGGGATACGGTCCATAGAGTCACACAGAGGCCAACACAACTGAAGCGACTTAGCAGGCATACACACAAGGGAGATTACATGGGATATAATAACAGTTTGGTGAAAATGAAACCTTCAATTTAGGAAGATTTTTTGAAATAATGTAGTAGAAAAAATTTATTGAAAAATCAAGACATGATTATTTCAAACGACAAATGTCTGAGTTAAGATATAGAAGTGGGACTGTTGAGGGAGGGATAAATCCTAGTAAGTGTGGCTAAAGATGATAAAGAATTGGGATCACCTCACAGATAATTATAAAGATTAATTAAAAAAATTTTTTTATTGTATTTCATTTGAATTGATGGCAGGACATCAATGAAGAGGCTATCCAGATTAAGTATTAATATTACCAAATAACATACTGAGCAAAGATGTGGGTACCTGATTCAAGAGAACGTGGGGCAAAGTTCTTTGAATGTGTGTCTTAGGGAAACCCGCTCTCCCAGTGTTAGCCGCTCAGTCGTACCCGACTCTTTGCGACCTCATACTGTAGCCCACCAGGCTCCTCTGTCCATGAGATTTTCCAGGCAAGGATACTGGAATGGGTTGCCATTTCCTTCTCCAGGGGATCTTCCCAACCCAGGGATTGAACCCAGGTCTCCTGCACTGCAGGCAGATTCTTTACCAACTGAACTACAAGGGAAGCCCTAGAGGGCTCCTTCAACAGTAAAATGGGGCTAACAGTATTATTGCGTTGAATTGTTTAGATTAATTCACATATAATAGTTAGAATAGTGCCAGGCCTTTAATGTGAACGGGTTGCTGTTAATATGTTTACCATTACTGCTGCTTTTTTCCCCTTCTCTTTTTTTCCTGCGAGTCATCGCCTTTTCAGTAGGGCCGGGCATTTTTCAGTACACTTTGCACAGTCTCGGCTACGACTGAAGTGACTTAGCATAGCATAGCATAGGTCTTGGGCCATGAGAAACTGCGGAGTTATTACGGTAACTCTCCAATGGGCCAGGGATAAAATGTGCCCGTAAAATTTTTCCACACCCCCGTGGCACAGAATGGTGCATTCCTCTGATAGATTGCACCCCTCCCCACCCCCATGTCAGATAATAGTACAGTCCAAACTGCGGCTGGAAAAGGTAGTGCAAAAGTTGAGCGCGCCGAGGATTTTCTCTTCTCCCGGAAGCAATTGTTCTCTAGAGCCGGAAACAGTTGCTGTTTCAAGGGAGGTGGGACAGGGCGGGTCAGGGCGCAGCGGCTGACGGCGGGGGAGGAGCCGGGTCCGCTGCCGGGTGGAGGGGCCAGGCGAGTGTCCTTATCCTAGCGATTGGGGCTCGGGCCTGTAAGCCAGTTGGAGTCGCGTCGGCGAGAACGATTGGGCCGAGCGGAGGAAGACATGTTGCTCTTCGTGGAGGTGAGTGGACTTGGGAACCTCATCGTGCTCTGAGGAGAGCTGGAGTGTGGAGGCGCCGGCCGGTCCCAGCGCCATGTGACTTTCCAGGCCGTACACGGCGCGGAGCCGGCAGACAGGCTGACACAGCACCTGGGCCGTGCAGGCCCGCGGCTCCGCGCTGCGCGCTTGCCGCACTTTAGGAGGCTGTGAGAGGGGCGAGTGCCTTGGTTGGGAAGAACCTGAGGTGGAGAATCGAGGCTTGTCTGGTGCGGCGTGAGGATCGGAGGAAGGGGAAAGCGTCCCATATGGACCTCCTAAAGGAGGCGAGCTGGGGGTGGGGGGGCTGAGGGCGGAGTCTGGGGAGAGAAGGGTAATCAGGTGGGCGCGTTCCGGGTGAAGCGAGGCCTCGCGTGGCCCTCTGGGAGCAGGCGAGCAACATGTGGGGCCGCCGAGGGAGGAAGGTGAAATTCCGTCTAAGTGTTCGGGAAAGAAAGTTGAAAGCTTCTTTTTAGCAGTCCCCACCAGATTTTGTTTGGTCCCCATCCCTCGTCTCTGGAACGTTCTGTGGGTGGAAAGCGAGTTACTGTGAACGGAGGAGAAAGCCTGTAGGATTTGGAAGCCTTGAAAGGCACCGCTTTGACCTTTTGTAAAAGTTAACTCAGGCAGCGACTCCGTGATGAGGGACCGGTTTTATGAACGGATAAGAGCCCTTTACAGGAAAAATTCCAAGAACGAGCGAAACCTAGTTCGGGCAAAGCTTTTTTTTTTTTTTTTGTATTGTTATTTAACAATTTGTTGTTCAGTCGCAAAGTCGTGTCAGACTTTTTGCGACCCTATGGACTGCAGCACTTCTATTATTTTAACCGGAACATCTGTTGTTGGCCTATTTCAGTTTTAAAGGTAGCGGATACCTGTTTTACATAAATACAAGGTTCGGTTTCTCTTATTTCTGTCTTTCTCTTGTGTGCAATGAGCATCAGCTGACTGCCTGGCTAATGCTTTGAGTAGATTCCAGATCGTATTGTTCTAGCATTGTGAAAACGTCACACCAGCAAAGCTGCAACCTCGCAACTTGGCACTTGTTAACTATGCCCATAAAAAGAATCTTTTCAATGAAAGAAGGAATTTACAGGTTGTAGAATGGGTCGGGAACCAGGGCCAGTCTGTGGCGGGTTTCTTTCAGAGTAAGGGAGGAATCTTAGTCCATAATATTCCAACATAACGTGCTTCTACGGTTTTGTTTTTTAATCGACTGTGTAGCTGATAATTGGATATTAAAGAGGCAGCTACCTTTTAGAACATTTCAACATTGATACATTCACTGGAACATTCCAAGTACATCATGAAGAGATTTTAAGTTATTGAGTCTGTTTTGTTTTTCTAATCCTCACTGATTTCCTTGGGCAGAATAAGAAATCAGATATGATTTTAAACAGCCCCAGTTTGTATTAGGAATGTTATGCCAAGCAAATACTGCGGGTTTTAAGTGTATGTGTTTTACCCGGCAAAAGACTGTGAAGTTTCAGTTATATCAAGATGAATTCCAAAACAAACTTTTGAGTTCCAAATTGATCGCTTTGGCTTTGTTAAAACGTGAACGTTAATAATAGCTCCATTTATTGACAGCTTAAGCTGAACCTCTCTTATTTCTAAAACAACATTACAGTGTTCTACAGATGAGAAAACTGAGGTGAGAGGTTAAATAACTTAGTACACCTAAAATAGTGGAGCTGGGATTTAGATACAGGTCATTCTGATGCCAGATCATGACTCACTTAATGTTATGTATAACTAATATTTCCATTAATCATTTTCTTTGTAAATCAGTATTTGGCTTTTAGTTTTTTGTCATTGTTTCGTTTCTTTGTTTTTACATATAATGAGTTTTCCTGAAAATTAACAATGGCACTAAATATTTGAGCCTAATTACATGGTATTAAAATCAGTAAAATATAACACACTGGCGTTTTGGCATTTTGTTAACTAAATATTCAGTCCCTGTAACCTCATGATGTAGGAATTATTCTAAATGAGGGAACTAAAGCTCCGAAGTTTGATGTCCAAGGTCATTCAGGTGTAAATAATGTGAGGACTAAAGTCTGAAGTCTGACTTCTAGAACACAAGTCACTGATTCCAAAACTTACTTTTGCACTTACTTTCCAGTGACCCGAGGGTTCCTAATCTGGGTCCCTAAACACAGAACTTGGTTGAGGGAAAAAAATAATTACCTATTTATTTTCACTAGCTACTAATTGAAATCTAGGATTGAAAAAAATTAAAAATTATTGACATTTCAAATGGATGCACTGAGAGAAATGTTTTCATATTACAGTTTTTGCAGATATCATGAAATATTTATGTGTGTTGCTCCTTGTTAAATGTAAGAAAGTCTTGTTTAATTCATTAGTGAAGAAGCACATTTATTACTAAAATAGACATTTTAAAATATTTTGGTAACTATAATTTATTTTGTGGTTCTGCACATTTCATATACTTAAAAATATTCTGAGAAGAGATTCATAGGTTAATTGGACTACTGAAAAGGTCCAAGGAGATTAATAACCACTTGACTATAAACTAAGTTGCTTTGAATAGGAGTTCTCTAATGTAGGATCGATGAGTCCTCTGCAGTTATGTTCAAAATCTTTTATTTGCATGCATTTTTCTGGAGAGACCCCAGCTTAATTATTTTATAACTGGAATCAGTGGGATAGAGGATATTAATGATAATACTAGAATAATAGTGGTGTACACATAAATTGTGCTTACTCTGTGTCAGGCCTCTTAAGTCTTGCTACATGTATACATTTATATACATCAACTCAAACCTACCTGTGAGGTAGGTAGCATTATTATCTCCATTTTAGAGATAAACTAAGTCACAGAAAATTAAAGAAACTTGCTCAAGATCATGCAGCCAGTGAGTAGAGCTGGAGTTAGAACTCTGAACTGCAGTATGTGCTGTGCTGTGCTTAGTCGCTCAGTCGTGTCCAGCTGTTTGCGATGCTATGAACTGTAGCCTGACAGGCTCCTCTGTCCATAGGGATTCTCCAGGCAAGAATACTAGAGTGGGTTGCCATGGCCTCTTCAAATTGCAGTTTACTGCAGTAGAAATCTATAGGCAGACAAGGAATCCTATTTTAAGTAATACTTAAGATGTAACTTTTTAAAAACTTGATCTTGCAGACAAAGGGCTATACAGACTTCAGTAGTTTATTGTTTTTTATCTCACCTCTGTTCTGAAGTAGACACATACGGTGTCTGTCTTTGGGTAGAGGTAAAAACTTTTGGGTAATATACCAAATTGTCAAACGTCCTCCAACATGCTGCTGCTGCTGCTAAGTTTCTTCAGTCGTGTCCGACTCTGGGCGACCCCTTTAGACGGCAGCCCACCAGGCTTCTCCGCCCCTGGGATTCTCCAGGCAAGAACACTGGAGTGGGTTGCCATTTCCTTCTCCAATGCATGAAAGTGAAAAGTGAAAGTGAAGTCTCTCAATCGTGTCCGACTCTTAGCGACCCCATGGACTGTAGCCCACCAGGCTCCTCCATCCATGGGATTTTCCAGGCAAGAGTACTGGAGTGGGGTGCCATTGCTTTCTCCAGTGCACCAAAATACTTGGTTACAAAAATTCCAAAAGTTTGAAATGGCAAAGTGCAGTGTTCTTCTGGTGATTATTGAGTTATTTAATTTTTGAGCACTGAGGAGACACTTTGCAGTTATTTTCATATTTTTATGGTTTGCTAACGTTTTATTCACTTTTCAGATCATTTCCCCCCTCCAATATTTCCAGCCAATTATATATGCTCTAGTTGTTTGACAGTGTTTTAATTGGATTTCTGTCTCTGAGTTTTTCCCGAAAAATGAATACTCAAGGATGTTTAATACTCTCACATAATTTTTAAAAAATAATTTTAATTATGGAAAGTACACATAAAATGTATCATCTTCGCCATTTTTAATATACAGTTCAAATATTTACATTGTTGTGCAACCACTACCACCATCCCTATCCAGAAGCTTCATCTTGCAAGACTGAAACTCTGTACACATTAAGCAGTAAATCCCTGTTCTCCCTTCCCCCAGATCTTACACAATTTTAAAAAGCATTTTATTTATTTATTTCTGGATCTTCATTGCTGTGCAGGCTTTCTGTAGTTGTGATGAGTGGGGGCTACTTTCTGGTTGCGGTGCATGGACTTTCATTGTGGTGTTTTCTCCTGTCGAGCACGGGCTGCAGCTCTCACAGGCTCAGTAGTTGTGGCGCACCGGCTTAGTTGCTCCGCAGCACGTGGAATCTTCTGCACCAGGGGTCGAGCCTGTGTCCCCTATATTGGCAGGCAGATTCTTAACCACTGGACCACCAGGGGATGTCCCTTTCACATTTTTAAAAATAACTTATCGGACTTGTAAATTTTTCTGCTTTTTTAGGTGATAACATTTTAAGTTTTAGATTAGCCTTAGAATCTGAAATAAGTGACATGTTTGCCTTAATAATAAAAATTGATATTTTATATTACAGTAATTATGAATAGTTTTGTGTCTTTTGCCCTCAGTGCAGTACTCAGTTTTTCCCTGTTAGCTTAAATATGTTTGTATTTATAAAAAGTTCCTGCATATCACCGACTGAAAATGCTTTTTCAAAAATGACTGAAAAAAAGAAAATGTCTACACAAATTGTGAACTGATTGCCAGGAAGTAATAAATAAGTAAATGGCTGAGAAGTTTTTGAACAATTTGATTTTGGAATATTTATTGGAAAATTCTGGATGCAGAATTTTTAAATGGATAGACATTTTCAAAGGAATATGTTCAGATGTAACGGATTGAAAATGAAGTAGAAATTATTTTCTGTTTTCATAGTGTGAAAAGTGGAATAGCATGCTCAGAAGTGAATATAAAGATGTAGAAGTGCCTCTAGATGCCTCAAATTACATGTGAAAAACTAGAAATAAGAAATATTGGTATTCAACTATTTTCTATCTGGTTGGATTTGTTCAGCCTGTCTCTCTGCTCCATATTACTTTCCAGCTGATGGAAATGATCCTGAGTACTAGACATGAATGTTTCACATCTATAATTTTGGTCTTTGCATGTGTGCGCGTGTGCTCAATTGCAGTTGTGTCTGTTGTGCCCGTTGTGTCTGACTCTTTGCAACACCATGGACTGTACCCCGCTAGGTTCCTCTTGTCTGTGGAATTCTTCAGGCAGGAATACTGGAGTGGGTTGCCATTTCCTCCTCCAGAGGATCATTCTGACCCAGGGATCGAACCTGCGTCTCCTGCATTGACAGGCAGATTCTTTATCACTGCGTCATACCTAGGAGCTTAAAAAAAAAGATTTTGACCCTGTGGTTAGAGATGGGGTCTGTGACTGTATTTCAGAGGAGCAGAAAGTAGAGGAAATGGAGAAACTAATGGAGCTGTCATTGTGAAGTCTTAAAAAAGATTTTTTAATTTCCACTTCGAGTATTCTTAAGTGAAATGAAAAATGACTCTAGCTCTGATAGTGCTTATAGCATTTTAATTTATCATTCCTATATTCTGCGTTTTGCTTAAATTGTGTTTTCTTTAAAGTTCATTCTTGAGGAGGTTTCCAGTTTCTGTTGTAAACTTTTGCACTATGATTTTTTGTAAGGGTTTTGGTTTGGAATCCTGGGATCAAATGTTAGCTATGACCTGAGGCAAGTGACAACTTTTTTTGAGCAACTTCCTATCTGTAGTTTGAGAGTGATTCTTCTGCTATTTAGGTTGTGTTAATGGTGTTTATGGAGAAGGCAATGGCACCCCACTCCAGTACTCTTGCCTGGAAAATCCTATGGATGGAGGAGCCTGGAAGGCTGCAGTCCATGGGGTCGCTGAGGGTTGGACACGACTGAGCGGCTTCACTTTCATTTTACACTTTCATGCATTGGAGAAGGAAATGGCAACCCACTCCAGTGTTCTTGCCTGGAGAATCCCAGGGATGGGGGAGTCTGCTGGGCTGGGGTCTATGGGGTCGCACAGAGTCAGACACGACTGACGTGACTTAGCAGCAGCAGCAGCAGCAATGGTGTTTATGTGATACAGTAAACCTTGTTTGCAATACAGTCTAGGTAAAGTCTTGACAGACATTATCATTTGATCATCACAGCAAGTGTGTCATTATGTAAATTGTCCAGGATATGGCCTTCCAAATGACTGAAATTTTTACTTTCATATATTTGATATTTTTGGGAAATTTATTAAAACTATGTGATAGTAGCACTGTTTATTGCAAAAACTACTGTGTGATAGCACTGATTTAATGGAGTATTACTCAGCCATTAAAAAGAATACATTTGAATCAGTTCTAATGAGGTGGATAAAACTGGAGCCTATTATACAGAGTGAAGTAAGCCAGAAAGAAAAACACCAATATACTAACGCATATATATGGAATTTAGAAAGATGGTAACAATAACCCTGTATGCAAGACAGCAAAAGAGACACAGATGTATAGAACAGTCTTTTGGACTCTGTGGGAGAGGGTGAGGGTGGGATGGTTTGGGAGAATGGCATTGAAACATGTATAATATCATATGTGAAACGTATTGCCAGTCCAGGTTCAATGCATGATACAGGATGCTTGGGGCTGGTGCACTGGGATGACCCAGAGGGATGGGATGGGGAGGGAGGTGGGAGGGGAATTTAGGATAGGGAACACATGTACACCTGTGGCGGATTCATGTCAATGTATGGCAAAACCACTATAATCTTGTAATTAGCCTCCAATTAAAATAAATATTTTTATATTAAAAAAAGAGAGAGAGAGACATATATCTTTGAGTTCTATGTAATCCTAGGCTTGTTACTAATTTTCTCTGATTCTTGGTAAGGCAAAGCAGTTAATTACCTTAAAGTTTTTATACTTTGGTTATACTATTAATTGGGCAAAGAAAACTTTAAAATGAGGATGAAGACTGCAGTCTGCTAAAATACAGACTCATTTATTTAAAGAATATTTATGGCAATATTTATGGCAATATTTAAATAAATACAGTTGATAAAGTGCAAATAGAGACTTTATATTTGCTCTTTTGGGGAAAAAAATTTTTTTTCCAGTGTATAGTGTGTTAGTCGCTCAGTCGTGTCCAACTCTTTGTGACCCCGTGGACTGCAGCCCACCAGGCTCCTCTGTCCATGGAATTCTCCAGGCAAGAATACTGGATTGGGTTGCCATTCCCTTCTCCAGGGGATCTTCCTGACCCAGGGATTGAACTCAGGTCTCCTGCACTGTGGGCAGATTATTTACTATCTGAACCATCAGGGAAACCCTTCTAATGTGTAAGTGTAAGTAAATGTAAGGAAAAGAAATTGGAATATCACATACTCACGCTTCCTGTCTGGTCTATTGCCTTGTCAAGACATTTGAACCAATTTTTAGCTTAGAAAATCTCTCTCTCTCTCTCTGTCTCTATATATATATATAATCATGACTGGGTCTAAATTAAAGACAGAGGAATACTTTAGATGAATATTACTAGGAGTATGGTATGAGCATAGGCAGAGAGCCAAGGATGTGAAATTAAGTTTTGTTTGGTTTATGTATTATTGAGGAAAGAGAAGAGTATTTTCTGTGTCAGGACGGAAAAGTCAGAAGTAATCCAGGGTTTATGTAGTGTAGATTTGGGCAATATCTTCATACCACTGGATGCTACAAACTACAAAACAAGTAAAATTGGCCATACCTCCCGTTTTGACCTGAACAGTCGTAGTGTACACCTGTTTTCTGGAACAGCTGTCCCATTTTATTCTCAAAAATGTCCTGGTTTGTATGATAATTTTTTTCAGAAGAGATTAGAGGCTCACTGTGTGCTTGTTGGCAAGTTTTTTCTCCCATATCATTAAAAAGCCAAGATAGTGTAGTAGGTTGGTATCAAAGAGTTTGTTGTTGAAGGCATTGAGAATTACAGTTGAGCTAGCTAAGGGAAATAGGGTTATTCTATTCTTTTGAGTTGGAGGAAGGAAAAAAATAGGAGGGCAGTGACTGAGTAATAATGATAAGATACAGTTACATGAAAGAGTGCATAAAAGAATGGTTAAGAACATGGATTCTGGGGCCAGGCTGCCTGCTCAAGTTAGACAGCTTTCTAGTGTGACCTTGTACACGTTGTTTAACGCATGCTTCTCAGTTTCCTTATCTGTAAATTCACGATAATGTTAAAGTATGAGATAATATCGTACTTATTCTCTATCTCAAAGAGTTGTTAAGAGGATTGACAGTCAAAGTAAAGCACTGAGTGTCTGGTACACAATAAATTTGTGAGTTTTCTTTCACATATTACTTATGAAAGATAAGTCTCATTTCGGTTTCCATAACAGATGGTTTGCTGACTTGACTGTACACACTAGAGATTAAAAGTTATCCTTTTTTGAAAAGGATTATTTTGATATTTGAGTTTTGAGGGTTTTTTGAGCTCATTTGTATAATTAGCTGTTGGCTTTATAAGATGACCAATTTGAAGTAAAATGACTTGGTATTTTGTTGTGGTTCAGTTGCTCAGTTGTGTCTGACTCTTTGCAAACACATGGACTGCAGCACGCCAGGCTTCCCTGTCCTTCGCCATCTCCTGGAGTTTGCTCAAATTCATGTCCATTGAGTTGGTGATGCCATCCAATCATCTTGTCTTCTGTCATCTCTGCTTTCTCCTGCCTTCGATCTTTCCCAGCACCAGGGTCTTTTCTAGTGAGTCAGCTCTTCACATCAGGTAGCCAAAGTATTGGAGTTTCAGCTTCAGCACCAGTCCTTCCAATGAATATTCAGGATTGATTTCCTTTAGGATTGACAGGTTTGATCTCCTTGCAGTCCAAGGGACTCTCAAGAGTCTTCTCCAGCATCACAGTTCAAAGGCATCAGTTCTTTGGCACTCAGCCTTCTTTATAGTCCAACTCTCACATCCATATATGACTACTGGAAAACCCATAGCTTTGACTAGAGGGACCTTTGTTGGCAAAGTAATGTGTCTGCTTTATTTAATATGCTGTGTAGGTTGGTCATAGCTTTTCTTCCAAGGAGTAAGCGTCTTTTAATTTCATGGCTTCAGTCACCATCTGCAGTGATTTTGGAGTCCAAGAAAATAAAGTCTGTCATTGTTTCCATTGTTTCCCTATCTATTTGCCATGAAGTGATGCCATGATCTTCATTTTTTGAATGTTGAGTTTTAAGCCAGCTTTTTCACTCTCCTCTTTCTCTTTCATCAAGAGGCTCTTTAGTTCCTTTTTGCTGTCTGCCATAAGAGTAGTGTCATCTGCCTATCTGAGGTTATTGGTGTTTCTCCTAGCAGTCTTGATTCCAGCTTGTGCTTCATCCAGTCCAGCATTTCTCATGATGTACTCTGCATGTGAGTTATATAAGCAGAGTGACAGTGTACCGCATTGACGTACTCCTTTCCTACTGTGGAACCAGTCCACTGTTCCATGTCTGGGTCTGACTGTTGCTTCGTGACCTGCATACAGGTTTCTCAGGAGGCAGGTAAGGTGGTCTAGTATTCCCATCTCTTGAAGAATTTTCCACAGTTTATGTGATCCACACAATCAAAGGCTTTAGCGTAGTCATTGAAGCAGAAGTAGATGTTTTTCTGGAATTCTCTTGCTTTTTCTATGATCCAGAGGATGTTGGCAATTTGATCTTTGGTTTCTCTGCCTTTCCTAAATCCAGCTTGAACATCTGGAAGTTTTTGGTTTACATACTGTTAAAGCCTCGCTTGGAGAATTTTGAGCGTTACTTTCCTAGCATGTGAGATGAGTGCAATTGTGTGGTAGTTTGAACATTCTTTGGCATTGCCTTCTTTATTTTGATGATTATTTAAATGCTAAATACCTATCAATTGGGTTCCTAATCTTTAACAGTAAAGTGGTACATTAACCTCAGTAGAACTTTCTTTAGGTAGTCTGTTTGATTATATATTAGAGCAATCCATGACTCCAAAAATTAAGCGGGTAATCTGTGGCAGCCTCTTTTTTTTTTTTTTTTTTTAAAGCAATCATCATCTGTCATCTGACTAAAGTAGTGAGAATTTAGGGAACTTATCTTTTCCTCTGATAGTGGAGGACCAGCAGTTATAGCTTTGTTGATGAATAAACTTAAGGTTTTCTTCTGGGTGTGGAATAAGTGAATCCTGATTTTTGACAACTTGGCATATGACTTAGGGTGGTCCAGTTCCCTTGCTGTTCAAAGTGTGAGCCTCAGCAAACTTCTTTACCCAGGACTTGTTAGAATACAAACTCTCTGTCCTATCTCTGAACTGCTGAATCAGAGTCTTCCTTTTTCTCAAGATCCCTAGATGATTCTTACAAGCACTACAGTTTAAGAAACTCGCATGTAGCATATAAATTTTATTGTTGATCTCCTGTTCAGGGTGCTAGAGAAGAGTAAACCATAGATGAGGTCACTGCCATTGTGGAGCTTGCAGACGAAATAATTCAAGTTAGAATAAGTGCTTTGTTATAAGGGGTAAATTTTATTGCGCAGACTACCATTTTTCTTTTTTTTCAAACTGGAAGTTAGTTATTCCATGGCCCTAAGATACAGATCATTGCAGAGCTCAATTGACTTCTGCCCTGAGTACTCTAGTTCTTAATCTGGTAGCTCTTTTTCTGTATCCATTTCTTCTGTATTGTTACCCACTCTTAACTTGCCTTTGGGCCAGGGACTGTTTGACTTGGTAAGGAGATGTGCAGTATTCCTTGATTAGTGTAACTGTTTGTCTTAAAGTTTTCTCTGAGGCACTGTAGTATAGAGGCTAAGAGCCACCTTGGTGTAGTGGCACTCTCCGGACAGCCTAGGTTCACATTCTGGCTCTGTCTTTATTAGCTATATAATCCTGGGTGGATTCAGATCAGGTCAGATCAGTCGCTCAGTCGTGTCCAACTCTTTGCGACCCCATGAATTGCAGCACGCCAGGCCTCCCTTACATTTAGGTAAAGTTTTTCTGTATCTGCAAAATGTAGATGATAAAATTTAATGTAGTTGTTATGAAGATGAATTCAGTGTTTCATAAAGGCTAACTATCCTTCCTTGTGAGAAGGGTGAAAATTTCCCAGTTTTCATTTTTATTTTTTATAAAATGCCCTAAGCTTATTCTAATAGGACTTTGAAGTTCATGCTGGATGAAATGACAGGTGTTTGTTTTGTCTTTTTTTTTTTTTTGGTCACCTGTGCAGCTTGTAGGGTCTTAGTTCCCTGACTAGCGATTGAACCCATCCGCCTAGCTGTGGAAGCACAGGCTTGTAACTGCTGGAATTCTCTTTTTTTAAATGTACTTGTAGTTTTGTGGTCCTCTCAATACTGGAGATGTAAAAATTAAACCTAGGTGATTGATCTGCCATGAGGCAAATAAGTTTAATCATTCTATTTACTTTATTTCTGTTTTTCAGCATTTGTAGGGTTAAGTGGCATGGGATTTCTGTTTCTGATAGTAAATAGGTAAGTAAAACAAATCTATGTTTTGACCAAACATATGTGGTCAAATCTGTGTATGACCACAGAGATGGTTTTGCCGTATTTATGGTGATTTTTTTCCTAACTCTTGGTTCTATTACCTTAAAACTGCTTTCTTCTGACCAGAGGGTATCATTTTGCCAAGAAATTGATGTTTCCCTTTTTCTTTTCATTTGTATCTTTCCCTAGATAGGAACTAGCATAAGATGGGTCAGTGATGAAGACTGCTTTTGGCTTATTCAGTAATGACATGTATTGCTTAGAAATAGAGGTGTTGATCTGTTAGTTTTACAAACTGACAGTTTGAATATTTTGTGGTGGTTTGTGAGTATGTGTGTGCTTATGTGCTGCATATATGTATGTTGGCAGATAGTTTCAGCATGCAATTAGATAATTTACATCCTTTAATAGATGTTTTATATAACTGTGTAGCCTCACAGGCTTATTTCTAGTTCTGTGGGAGAGATAAGGATTTTTATGGAGTTCTTTGTTAAACCTTAGTCAAAAGATGAGTCAAAGGTGTGGTTATCTAGAATTTAAATGGAAAAATAAGTCTTTGTTCTTGTTTAACTGATTTGTCAGATTCATTATTGTGTCATTTTAAAGATTATTTGTTATAGAAAGACACATCAACTTGTTTTTTTGATGGACATTGTCAGTTTCCAAATTTTCTTTATGTTGAGTAATTCTATAAAGAACATTCTTGTGTGTGAAGCTCTTAGACTAACATTTACTGTGGTAGCTCATATGGTGAATGTTTTAAAAGTTTTTCACATCAGTATTGACAGAATGCTTTACATAGGTGTTGCAGATATATATTTTATTAAACTGTGATGCATGGCATGCAGGATCCCCAACCAGGATCAAACTTGCACTTCTGCAGTGGAAGCACACAGGCCTAACCAGTGGACCACCAGGGAGTTCCCTAAAATTCACATTTTGTGATGATTATTCCCGCTTATTTTAGTACACCTTCCGTGTTTGGCAGATCTTTTACTAGTTTGCAGTTAATAGTAACCTTCCAGACCTTTTCTGTTTTTACATACTAATATGCTTATCTGTACAATGATTTTATGTGTTTGTTAATATAAATTTAAAAATGCTTATTGTTTTGCAACTTGAATTTTTTCTTATAGTATTCTGTGTTATGAAATATATTGCGTTTTATTTAACCATTTGTCTAGAAAACCACCATTTAGGTGGTTTTCAGTCTTTCACTAATGGGATCAGTGTTGCAATATACATTCTTATATATGTCTTCTTGTGTACATTAATGGCTTTTTGAGTGTACTGTTAAACTAGGCTGGTGAAAAATATAAATATGCCCAGGTGTACTGCCATCTATATGCCATAGACCTCACACTTTGGTTATTCTTGGCACCATTAGCAAGGGAAACATCAGATTTATGGGTAGTATATTGCTGAAAGGCATCTAGTTAATTATTTTGAGTGATTATTAAATGCTTAATGAACTAGTACATCTCATCAGTAAGTAAAAGGTAAGTTTTTAAAATCATAGTTCCCCAATATTGTGTATTTATTTATAAATAAGTATATATGGGACAATATATTAATATCTTATATGTTAAATATTAGTCTTAATCTCTCTGTCATATTTGGGGTCTCCCAGTTCTTGAATAGCTTTCCATATTTGCAGAAAGGCCTACATAATGAGTTAGGCCTCTCCAGTGAATGTACTAGTCAAAACTCAAATTCCAGGATTCCCTTATACCTAGATGGATGCAGGCATGTTACTAAGAGCTGCTAGTCAGACCACCTACAGGTGTCTTCTACTTGAAAAAATATATAGTGCAGGGAAATGAGGGTTCTATTCTTAACTTCCATTTTGTAGTCAGGAGTGGCAGTAGAGGTGGGCAGCTTTAAGTAGAGTTAATAGTTGCAAGGTTGAGTTCCTGATGGAGAAGTAACATTGGTATTGGTAATAATAAAAGTTGTAATGGATTTGACTTTTGGCATTTACCACTTGGTGGTGGCATGGATAGTGATTTCCTCATCAAGCCACTTCAGCAACATTGAGTGAGATTACCTTTGCATCTAATTTTTCAGCCTTTCCAATGACAGTGACACTACCTTTTATTTACTTTGCTGTCTAATTTATCCAGAGTGGATTCTGAATACTAATAAGCATGCACTGTTCGCATTATGCATAGGGGCAAATGTAAAGATGACTTGCTTTCTAAAATTGCTACCTAAAGAAAAATAAAAATGAAATTGCTACCTAGAGGTGTATTTTGTTTGTTTTTGATATTTTTGCCACACCATTCAACTGGTGAGATCCCAGTTCCCTGACTAGGCGTTGAACCTGTGCCCCTTGCAGGGGAAGCACAGAGTTCCAACTACTGGACTACCAGGGAATTAGAGATTTTGGTCTTTGTTTTGGCCCTGCTACAAGGCATGTGGGATCTTAGTTCCTGGGCCAGAGATTGAACCTATACTGCTTGCGGTGGAAGAAGTATTCAGTCTTAACTGTCAGGAAGGTTTCATGGAATTATTTTTAATACAGTTTTTGTTTATTTATTATTTATTTATGGCTGTGCTGGACCTTTGTTGCTGCGCGGGCTTTTCTCTAGTTGCGGTGCATTTGCTTCTCCTTGCGGTGGCTCCTCCTGTTGCAGAGCACAGATTCTAGGGCACTCAGACTTCAGTAGCTGTGGCATGTGGGCTCAGTAGTTGTGCCTCTACAGGCTCAGTAGCTGTGGCACATAGGCCTAGTTGCTCTGTGACACGTGGGATATTCCCAGATCAGGGATCGAACCAATGTCTCCTGCATTGGTAGGCGGATTCTTTACCACTGAGCCACCAGGGAAGCCCTCCATAGAGGTTTTTAAAAATTATCTGTGTACCTGTCCTGTTGGGGCTAGCTGGTGGTACTGTAAAGAAATTCATTGTTCTTTTCCCTGAGCTAATTATGATATGAAACAGCTGTCAATTAACATCTCTAGGCTAAGATGTTGCTTGGGTTATTTATATTTGGTGCTACTTCAAAGATCCTTTTGCTCCCTTGCTAGGTTTGACATTTGTTATTGGTTTTGATGTTTATTGTGAAAGCCTTTGTCAGACGTGAAGTCATAAGCCAAGAAGCACTCCAATAAAAGGCTTCTATTTTAAACAGGCATATGAGAAAAAGGAAGATTGTATCAACTCTGATTTTCTGTCACATCAGAAGGGTAAATACAGTGTCTAAACATTAATTTCTTTTTTTTGCACCTGTGTCTTTACTATTCCATTCAAATAGACAGTTGAAGGTCTGCTCTCAGCCTGGTTTATTTTAATAGCTGAAATAGTAGAGGATGACCCAGCTTCTACCTTTTTTGATTGAGCCCACTGCCTTGTTGTAAAAAACACTTAATAAACTATTACAGTGGTAACAAATTAGAAGTATGTACAAATAACAAGAGGGAAAGAGAAGTAGTGACCAAGACAAAGTTTGGTGTCCAAGGTTTGCAAAAACTATAAGGAGTTTTGGTAGCGCAGCCATTACATTTTTTAAAATCTCAAGAAAGCTGAGATCAGTGACTGCATAATTACTAGGTGGCAGAGTAAAGTTAATTTTTGTCTGTTATACCATAGTTGACTTTTAATTATTGGAATTCCTCTTCAATTTAGCTGTAAAGTACCAATATTAGTACTTTCTTCTTCTCTCTGTTTTTTTTTTTTTTTAAGATTTATTTTTGGCTGTTCTGAGTCTTGGTTGCTGTACACAGGCTTTTTCTAGTTGCGGTGAATGGGGCCTGTTACTCGCTGTGGTGCCAGGGCTTCTCATCGCAGTGGCTTTGGCACTTGCGGCTTGTAGGCTCTAGACCATGGGCTCAGTAGTTGTGGGACATGGGTTTAGTTGCCCCTTGGCTTGTGGGACCTTCCTGGACTAGGGAATGAACCCAAGTCTCTTGCATTGGCAAATGGATTCTTTACCACTAGCGCCACCTGGGAAGCTCTGAAACTTCAAACTTAATTATATCTGACCCCGTCTACCCCAAGCCTGCAGGCATGGTTGTGTTATGCTGATGTGTGTGCTCAGTTCTGTCTGACTCTGCAACCCCATGGACTGTAGCCCACCAGGCTCGTCTGTGGACTTCTCCGGGCAAGAATACTGGAGTGGGTTGCTATTTCCAGTTTGTTTGGCTGCATTGGGTCTTACCTGCGCCACACAGGATCTTTCACTGAAACACACAGCACCCTAAGGGAAAAAACAAGCTTTATCAGAGAAAAAGAAAACTGGTCAGCTTTAGTCTTGGCTCTGGCTTGGTGGAAAGAGGGGTCTTATATTAACCACAAATCCTCTTTGATGCAAGGTGGGGCTGAAATTCCCACTACTTGTTGTTCTCCAAAAACCCATATTGAAAACTTTTAAGTCATGGGAACTCCCCCCGTGGTCCAGTGGCTAAGAATCCATGATCCCAATACAGGGGCCCTGGGTTTGATCCCTGGTCAGGTGACTAGCTTCCACTTGGCACAACTAAGACCCAGCACAGCCAGATAGATAGATTTTAAAGAACAATTTATGTGATACCAGATTGATAGTCTTACTGTGTGGTCATCCAACAGAAAGAAAACAAATCCTCTCCTGAAGAGCACATTTTAAACAACCTTTAAAATTCCCACAAATAAAGTTTCAAGGAAAACGAGTGTGTGGAACAAAATCATAAAACACATGTCTTAATGAACATGGTTTAGCATTAAAAAAACAGATCTCAGCAGAAACTCAAACCCTTTGATTTTGGATATTACACGTACTGGAATGATCAGATACAGACTATATAATTAGAATGTTTAAAAGAAGGAAGCTACTGGAAATTCCCTGGTGGTCCAGTGATTAGGACTCTGAGCTTTCACTGCAACAGGCCCGGGTTCAATCTGGTTGTGGTGGGATGGCCAGAAAAAGAAGGAAGGTACTGAAAGGATTGGAGGAGAAGATGGCCACCCACTCCATCATTCTTGTCTGCAAAATTCTGTGGACAGAGGATAGCTACAGTCCATGGGATTGCAAAGAATTGGACACAATTGAGCAGCTGAGTGCACACACACACTGAAAGGATGGTCAGAAAACAAAACATTGATCGGATAGATTTGAGGAAAGAACCAAAAGGAACTTCTGAAATGAAAATGTAGAAGGAACTTAGAGACTTACTGTACAAGTTGAATGCATTTTAGAATCAGCTGAAGAGAGAATTGATGAACTGGAAGAAAGATCTCAAATTGCTCAGAATATAATCTCTCAGGAAGACAAAGATGTAGGAAATAAGAAAGAAAGATTGATACAAAGAGAGGTGGGATACAGGATTAGAAGGTATAGAATATTTTATCGGCATTCCAGAGGAAGTAATAGAGAAGTTGGTGGAGAGCAAATTTGAAGAGGTAAATGACTGAACATTGTGCAGAATTGATGAAAGATGCATCAGATTTCAAAGAGTTCAGTGAACTCCAAGTAGAATAATAAAGAATTCCACACTTAGGCTTATGATTGCAAAACACCATTGACAAGGGTTAAGCACCAGAGTTGAAAGAGAGATTAGGAATGACAGCTAGACTAGTGACTGAATTCTAATCCGTCATTAGTGCAAAACAGAAGGCAGTGGGGCAGTGGCTAAGACTCCATTCTCCCAATACAGCGGCCCTGGGTTCGATCCCTAGTCTTTAATGTGCGGAAGAGGAATTATGTGCCTAGAGAGATTTCTGTATACAGCAAAAGTAGAAGATAGAAATAAAGGTATTTTTTGAGAAACCACAACTGGAGAGTTTACTAAAAAAAAAAAAAGTTCTGAATGATGTTCTTGGGGAAGAAGGAAAATGATCCAGAAGAAACGTCTGAAATGCAAAAAAAGAATGATGATCAAAGATAATTGGTCAAAACTTATAGAAATTTAAATAAACATTGAGTATATGTTACATACATGCAGGCACAAAGGGCACAAAATTATCTTTGATGATAATGCACTAGCAGGGAATTCCCAACTGACATTTATGCTCTGATTTGAAAAATCCTTAATGGATGTAATAAATCTTTTTTAGTTTCATATTTTTTATGACTTAGACTTAAGGCAACATTTTTTAAAAATTATTTTTTAATTGAAGAATAATTGCTTTACAGAATTTTGTTGTTTGCTGTCAGACATCAACAAGGCAACATTTTAGTGAATGCTTTGATTTTTTTTTTTTTAATTTATTATTTATTTGCTCCAGGTCTTAGTTGAGGCACTTGGGATCTTTGATCCTCACTGCAGCATGTGGGGTCTTTAGTTGTGGCATGTAGAATCTAGCTCCCCAACCACGGATTAAACTCAGGCCCCTGCACTAGGAGCGCAGAGCCTTAACCACCAGAGAAGTCCTGTGAATGATTTATTAATGAAATGCTTTATGAAGGAAAAATACCCCTGACCTAGTTTTTGTAGCAGATCGTATTTCCTCCTAGCCCATGTCCACATGTTGATGTGATTTTTTACAATTGTAATAATCTGTGACTTGTAATCATTGTAGGTTAATACGGACTGCATACTTAATCTCTGTATTTCTTTAGTTGGATATGTTATTTCTCATATGATAGGATAACATGTAAGAGGGAAATATCAGTACTTACGGATTGTCTTAAGAAGTCAGTGAGTTCATAGATGTGTTCAGTATAGCACCTAGCTCAGAGAATTGCTTAACATGTTTGCTTTTGTTACTGTGGTGGAGATGTTTTTTCTATTCCATTGTGTGAAATCACTTTCCATTTTGATATTTTTCACAATTTATCAATACAATATTTGACGTGTCATGGTTTAATAGATAGCAATTTTTTGTGATGTATTAATACCCCCCCTTTAGATTTAATAAATGTGGTAGTGTATCTTTACAGCTTTGTTGAGGTGTTTCTTTTTTATTTATTTATTATTTATTTTATTTATTTTTGACTGTTCTTGAGTTTTCACTGCTGCACAGACTCTGGTTGTGGTGAGAGGAAGCTAGTCTCTAGCTGCAGGGCCCCGGCTCGCATTGCAGCGCTTGTCGTGTTGCAGAGCACTGGCCTCAGGGCTTGTGGGCTCGGTACTTGCAGCTCCCGTGCTCGAGAGCACAGGCTCAGTAGTCGTGGCCCTTGGGCTTAGTTGCTCCTCAGCGTGGGATCTTCCCAGATCAGGAGTCAAACCTGTGTCTCCTGCCTTGGCAGGCAGATTCTTTACCACTGAACCACCAGGAAAGCTCTGTGGGTTTTTTTTGACTTATCCACATGGCTTGGGGAATGTCAGTTTCCTGACCAGGGATTGAACCTGGGCCCTGGCGGTGAACGAAACATGCCAAGTCCTAACCACTAGACTGCCAGGGGATTCCCTCTTTATAACTTTGAGTGGTTGTGTAACTCACTTTATCTAGCGAGTGTGTTTTAATTTCCTGTTTTGCTCCTTTGTTTGACTTTGAGTTATTTACATTTCTTGGCTCTTATAAATAATACTAGAATGTGGGAAGCTAAGTTGCACCATTTTATAGTCTTCAGTGTAATAATGAGTTTGAAAATTTTATGCCAAGGTAGGAATTATTTTTAAGTGCTTTGCTAATCTAATAAGCATAAAATGGTACTTTATTTTCCTATTTGTGTGCATTTGTGAGATTTTTTTAGAATTTTATTTTCCTAGTCTTTATTTTCAGTTTTTTGTTGTTGTTTGTTGCAGTTTTGTGTTATTCTGTAATCAGCCATTCTCCTTGTGATTTGTATTTGCTTCTTTAAAGCTAATTTTCTGTGACATAAATTTACATTTATGTAAATAGTTAACTTTGAACATACCTCACAGTTATTTTGATTAATGCATTAGTGTTTGCAAAGTATTCTTTTGAGGGTAAGACAGCCAAATTACTTTTATTCAAAACAAACATGCTTCGTAAAAAAGAATATGGAGTATTTATACGTATCAATTGCTTTTCATTGTTAATATTTAGTTCTTAAAATAAGGAATTCTTTTTTTTTTAAGCAGACCACCTTGGGCCTGTTTGTTTGTTTGGCTGCATTGGGTCTTAGCTGCGCCTCGCAAGATCTTTCACTGCATCGCTCAGACTCTAGTTGCGGCTTGTGGGCTCTCAAGTTGTGGCCCGAGGCTTAGTTGCCCCACGGCGTGTGGGATTCCAGTTCCCCCATCAGGGATCGAACCCCTGTCCCCTTACATTGCATGGTGGATTCTTAACCATTGGACCACCAGGGAAGTCTCTAAAATAGGGAATTCTTACCTCAATTTATAGTTGAGAAAATTGAGTTAAGAAATTTCCCCACAATCACACGATTGTTAATGTTAGAGGTGGGTTTTGCATATGTGATTCTAGAGCCTCAGCTCTTGCATGTAGTTGTCTATAGTTGTTACCTGTTTTGCTTTACTAAAGCCGCAGCCGTTCTATTAGTTAAGGGTATTTCTAGTGGATACATGGCTTCTCTACTGTATGTTTTTCATGTACAGGTTTTATTCATGAAATGAATTTTTTACTCTTTCATTGTGTTTATCAAGATTTAAGAGTTTGATTTTTCTGAGAACCATAGCCTTTATTATTTGCCATTTTGGAGGGTAGGGACATAATTGGTATTTTCAGAATTGAGTAAAAGGAGAGGAGGCAAGTATGTATTAATAAATAAATTTTCTTCTGTCAAAATGCTTAACACGAAATTAAATGTTGTTCCCATGGTAGGAAGGCTAGGCTGTCACAAACTCTTCACGGTTCTTTTCTGCCATCAGTCAGAAATTAAGCTATACTTAAAATTCCCAAATCACATTCAGTCCCTTCTGCTCCAAAGGCTAAGTGGTGAGAGGCTACTGCCCTGGTGAATGCAGGAAGAGGGTGTATTGTCTGTAGAGAATTTTTAAATAATAATAAAATTGACTAAAAGCCAGATGCTTATATACAGTTCTAAACAGCGTCAGTGGTAAAATAATGTCCACTAATTCAAGGCCCAGCCCTGTTCCCAAGATGCAAATGAACCTTGACATGGAAAAGGGCATTGTGTCTGGGCATTCTCCTTTTTTCCAGATTGGATTTCAGTTGATACGTGAAAGGAATCCAAAGATATGTGCAAGCTGTGGAGTATAATTAAACGATGTTTCATTGGTTCATACATTCAAGTTATGTTAGCCATGTTAGTTGCAAAGTATGGAAACTCACTCAAAGTAAAAAATCAGTTTATTAGATTCAAGGGTGCAGGGGAATTTCATGGTACATAATTACAGGAAGTACAGTTAGGCCTGTCAGAAGTTGAGTCTTCTCAGCAACTCTTTCTAAGGCTCTTCAATTCTTCTATCCAGAGTTCTGCTTTGGTTGGTTATATTTTGGTGTTGGTGATACTTACAGGCTGTTTCACGCCTCTACCTAAATCGCATGAGTCAAGGTCAGTTGTAAGAACTCTAAGTAGACAGAATTTATGACAATGTCCTGATAAATGGCTCAGTGTGTGCCAATTATTTTTTTATGAAAATCAAATCCCCAGTATCTGCAGGTCATAAAGCTTCCTTGCTGTACCTTCTGGTACTTGCCATCCAGGAGAGGGGCCTGCAGTTGAGAAGACAAAAAGTAACTTTCTGAAAAAGGAGTGAATTCTCTGGAGGATCATTAGTGTACTTGAGAAGGATCAGCCCTGTTGTTTGATTGAATGTGATGAGAAAAATGTATTTGTGCATCCTGCTTCCTCTCCTTCCACCTCTTGAATACTCTTGTCTCTCACCCCTCGCCCCATGATCCATTTCTACTTTGTGTGTGTGTGTGTGTGAGAAAGAGAGAGGGAGAGAGATTAGGTGATGTATGCAAATGATCACTTTAGGTGGTAATATGTTAAATAATTGTTTTAGACATTAAGAATATACACTTAAGGGACAGATAGAATAATGCATTCTAATGTCAGGCAGAATGCTGGTTTTGACTTGGAAAAAAGTTTCCACTTATAGAATCATTCAGACTTGAAGGTCTCTGTCACAAGTTAGATGGCAGTAAAAATTTACTCTGAAAAATTGCTCTTGATAACACAAATGGCCAAGATAATGGTGCATAGTTTTAACTATAATATTTGCAAGTAGGTTGGGGTAAAGCAGTGTATCTATATTAATAGTATTTTATGGAGATGTTTTTATTGTATAGGTAGCTAAATTTTATATATAAACATTTCAAGTTCATCTGCTTAAAAGGTTTATAGTTCAAGTTGAGCCAAAAACTTTAAAATATTGTTTATTTAATCTAAATTTGTAATTTTAATTCACTAACTTTTAAAATTTACAAATGAATCCTATGATTATTTAGCAGGTGACATCTAAAGGAACTGGTTTAAATCCTAATGCCAAAGTATGGCAAGAAATACCTCCGGGAAATACTGATGCTACGCCAGTAGCTCATGGAACTGAAAGCTCTTGGCATGAAACAGCAGCTACATCAGGGTCTCTTCCTGAGGGTAAGCCCTAAACATTTCATCAGAATGCATCAGAGTTCGGTTAAACATTTGACCAACCAGTTTATAGAACTTTGGGGTACGTCCTTTGATTATTTGATAAGATATATTTATAAATGTTTAACATGATTAGAGAAAAAAAAAAAAAAAAAAAAAAAAAAGAACATAAAAAAAAAAAAAAAATGTTTAACATGTAGTTTGTATACCATTCTCATTTATATCCAGTATGAATAGATTGTCATTAATTTCAGAGAGCAGCTGTATCTTTGGGTTCAGTTTTTAACCCATGTATAATATGGTATTTTTAAATTAGTTTTGATCTACCGTCATTGACAGTGCTGTTTACTCACTATTTGGTCTTGGGCAGATGATTTAACCTTTCCATGCCTGTTGCCTTCATCTGTAAAACATTGGCAATAATGGTTTGGCATTGGATTTTCTGAGAATTAAGTAAATAATATATGTGAAGCTGTCATATACATAGTACGGTGTAAGTTTGGGCAATTTTTTTTAAGTTTATTTATTTATTTGGCTGCATGTGGGCTCTAGAGTGTGCAGGTTTCAGTAATTAAGGCAAGTGGGATGTGTGATCCCCTGTGGGATCTTTCTGGACCAGGGATCGAACCCATGTCCCCTGCATTGGCAGGCAGATTCTTAACCACTGGACCACCAGGGAAGTCCTTAAGCTATTTTTAATCCTTTTTTTTTTATTTTTTTTTATTTTACTTTATTTGGCTGCACTGGGTCTTATTTGCCACATACGGGATCTTTAGTTTCAGCATGTGGGATCTAGTTCGCTGACCAGGGATTGAACCTGGGCCCCCTGCATTGGGAGTGCGGAGTATTAACCACTGGACCACCAGGGAAGCTCCAGTTGTTAATCATTTTAGCTTATTTGTAATGGTCAAGCTTAAGTCCTGTCAAAGACAGTTCTTACTTAAAACCATATGGACATTTTCCCAGTTGATAGAATTATTTGAGATCTTGTTATAGAAGACAAGTGCCCAGAGTACCTAAAGATAGGATTTTAAAGAATTACTATTTACTTTCAGTATTTTTTTTTAATACAGGTAATAGAGAACTTGCAGATGATATGTGTAAGGAATATGAAGTAATGTATTCATCTTGTGAAACCACAAGAAATATTACAGGCATTGAAGAATCAACTGATGGAATGATTTTGGGGCCAGAAGATCTGAATTATCAAATATATGATGTTTCTGGTAAACTTTATGATTTTATTGGTAAAATAAGAATGCAGTGTGCTAGTCTTTTCCCTCTTCCAGTCTGTCATTATTCTAGTAAATAGTAGCATTGATCAGTCTATTTTATTATTTCAAAAGAAGTTTATATTAATGGGATATTAAGCAATTTTTACAAGTAAAATGGTCAAATATGAATACTGTAATTTTAAAAATATGTTTATTTTAAAGATCTTATTAAAAGAAAGTGTGAAGTTAACAATGAAAGGAGAAAAACAGTCAACATAGTTAAAAGAGACCTAAATTAGTCTTTCAGAGAGTCCAAGTTCCTTGGTCTGCTAGTGGGACTTGACAGAACTTGTCAGCGCAAGCTCTGTCAATTTTCCCATCACTTTTGTCAAGGAGAAATGCATTTTAAATGGGATTAATTTTGAGATTATATATGTGTGTTGTTTGTATATGTGTATGGGATTAATTTTGAGAAAAGGGTTGTGTTAAATCATAGTTCTGTTGTAGTTCAATTTGTGAGATAGTCGTTTTTTTCCCCCCTCCACATTCATTTGTTGGCATAGGTTAGCAGTTGCTTGGATTTAAAATGGATGAAATTTAAAGGAAACTAAAAATAGACCATAGACCCTGATTACCTACCTTTGTTTCTCTAATTTCCAAACAGTCTCTTTGGAAAATAAGTGAAATAGGGAGTAGGCATTTCCATCACTGCTTAGTTGCTGACATTTAGTTCAGTTGCTCAGTCATGTCCAACTCTTTGCTACCCCATGGACTGCAGCACACCAGGCTTCTCTGTCCATCACTAACTCCTGGAGCCTGCTCAAACTCATGTCCTTTGAGTCAGTATGCCATCCAACCATCTCATCCTCTGTTGTCCCCTTCTCCACCTGCCTTCAATCTTTCCCAGCATCAGGGTCTTTTCAGATGAGTCAGTTCTTCACATCAGGTGGACAAAATATTGGAGCTTCAACTTCAGCATCAGTCCTTCCAATGAATATTCAGGACTGATTTCCTTTACTTTTGCTAACATTAGTCAGCAAATTTGGAAAACTCAGCACTGGCCACAGGACTGGAAAAGGTCAGTTTTCATTCCAATTCCAAAGAAAGGAAATGCCAAAGAATGCTCAAACTATCCCACAATTGCACTCATCTCACACTCTAGCAAAGTAATGCTCAAAATTCTCCAAGCCAGGCTTCAACAGTACATGAACCATGAAATTCCAGATGTTCAAGTTGGATTTAGAAAAGGCAGAGGAAACAGAGATCAAATTGCCAACATCTGCTGGATCATCAAAAAAGCAAGAGAGTTCCAGAAAAACATCTACTTCTGCTTTATTGACTATGCCAAAGCACTGTGTGGATCACAACAAACTGTGGAAAATTCTTGAAGAGATGGGAATACCAGACCACCTGACCTGCCTCCTGAGAAACCTGTATGCAGGTCAAGAAGCAACAGTTAGAACTGGACATGGAACAACAGACTGGTTCCAAATCGGGAAAGGAGTACGTCAAGGCTGTATATTGTTACTCTGCTTACTTAAATTTTATGTTAATAAGCAGAGTACATCATGAGAAATGCTGGACTGGAGGAAGCACAAGCTGGAATCAAGATTGCCAGGAGAACTATCAATAACCTCAGATATGCAGATGACACCACCCTTATGGCAGAAAGTTAAGATCTAAAGAGCCTCTTGATGAAAGTGAAAGTGGAGAGTGAAAAAGTTGGCTTAAAACTCAACATTCAGAAAACTAAGATCATGGCATCTGGTTCCATCACTTCATGGCAAATAGATGGGTGAACAGTGGAAACAGTGACAGACTTTAGTTTTCTGGGCTCCAGAATCACTGCAGGTGGTGACTGCAGCCATGAAATTAAAAGACGTTTGCTCCTTGGAAGAAAAGTTATGACCAACCTAGACAGCATATTCAAAAGCAGAGACATTACTTTGCCAACAAAGGTCCATCTAGTCAAAGCCATGGTTTTTCCAGTAATGTATGGATGTGAGAGTTGGACTGTGAAGAAAGCTGAGCACCGAAGAATTGATGCTTTTGAACTGTGGTGTTGGAGAAGACTCTTGAGAGTCCCTTGGACTGCAAGGAGATCCAACCAGTTCATCCTAAAGGAGATCAGTCCTGAATATTCATTGGAAGGACTGATGCTTTAGCTGAAACTCCAATACTTTGGTCACCTGATGCGAAGAACTGACTCATCTGAAAAGACCCTGATGCTGGGAAAGATTGAAGGCAGGAGGAGAAGGGGACTACAGAGGATGCGATGGTTGGATGGCATCACTGACTCAGTGGACATGAGTTTGAGGAGGCTCTGGGAGTTGGTGATGGACAGGGAGGCCTGGTATGCTGCAGTCCATGGAGTCACAAAGAGTCGGACACGACTGAGCGACTGAACAGAACTGAACATTAGTCAAGGTCTATAACTTGACTCAAACTTTGTCCTCAGTTTGTTATAAATACCTGAATTAGATTTCTCAGGTCAGCCAGCTTGAAAGTTGATTCCTCAAGTGAAATGGGATGGTATTTCCATATAATAATGAAAGATTGACTAGGTTTTACTCCCTCATGTTGTAAAATACTTAACTACTGGCTACATTTTGAACATAGAGTTGGTTTAAATGAAGTGGCAACCAGTTGAATTTTTAAAGGTTTGCTATAATGATATTGAAAGCTTAAGCATTTTGGTGGATGAATTTTGTGTTAGAAGATTTGCATATACTACGTAGAAATAGAATGCTTTTTATTTTTAATGAAATTAATATCTAATAACATTTTGAGTCTTGCATATAAGATAAAGTAGTGGTAAAATCATGCACAAAATGTACATTTACATATATCCTATTATCTGTGTATTTAAAGGAAATTAGCCTACTTAATCATTAGTGCTTTTAAAGAAGAGGACATAGCATATGATTTTAGCAGGTGGTGTTTTGTGTAAGAATCTAATAAGAACTGATGGTTTTCCAGGCTTTAGTCCTGAAAAGTCATGTTCTGGGTTTAAATAATAGAAAGCATAGAGGGCTGTTAGAGAGTTGGTCCAATCCTTTGGACATTTGAATGCTTTCAATATTCCTAGGAAGATACAGTGCTCTAAAATTAAGCAATGAAAAGAATATAAAAAGATAGAAGTAGGTTTTTTTTTTTCCTTAAAGTATAGTTGTTTTACAGTGTTAACTAATTTCTGCTGTACAGCAAAATACATACATATATATATATGTTCTTTTTTATATTCTTTTCCATTATGTTTTATCAGAGAATATTGAATATAATTCCTTGTGCTGTACAGTAAGACCGTGTTTATCCATTCTTTATATAATAGATTGCATCTACTAACCCCAAACTCCCAATCCATCTCCCTTCCCCACACACATACACCTTGGGTACCACAAGTCTATTGAGAGAGAGAAATTTAAGGAGTGTGACTCACATCAGGTTTACTACCAGTAATACAAATGTGGAGCCATATATATATATATCCCATTTTGTGTAGTTCCTGTCTTCAAATTTAGATTACTATTACTTAGTACTTTGAGTTTTCATTAAAGGAATAAGTAGTTATCACATTTTTTAAGTATTGACGACTGTGTTTTACAAAGTGGTATTCAGGTGCTTTTAGTATTACTGCTGATTTGTTAATTTGTTAGTTGCTTGATAAAATATATAATTTTAAAACTGAAATGAAATCTGTCTAAACAAACAAGAATAGATAAGTTGAAAGTATTTATTAGACCATGTGTAGCTGAATTCTAAAAAAGTAAAAAAAAAAATTTTCTGGTGATTTTAATTTGTGCATACTTCGTGGCTTATTCTTAAAACAATATGTAGAGTTTACTACCTGTGGTAATTAGGTGTTAACTTTTTCTCTCTTGTTTTCTACCATCAGGGGAAAGCAACTCAGCAATTTCTACAGAAGAACTAAAAGAGTGTTTAAAGAAACAATTAGAATTCTGTTTCTCACGGTACACTATCATTTTTTAATTAACATTCTCTTCTTTTGAATTGTTTGATTATGTAAAATACCAATGAAATATTAGACTGGTACAAATATAATTGGTTTCAGACCATGAATTTTAAATCATTATAGCAAGACTCAAACACGTTTATTAATCAAAATAGGACCCATTACAGTCAACACATTTTTGCCAACGAGAATTAAGTTTATTTAGTCCTGTAGTGTAAAAATTTGTGCTTCAGTATTTGACAAACTCTTGGAAAGCATCTTCTGCTTCCTGCTGGTTGTAGAAGCATTTTCGCTGCAAAAAGTTGTCTAGATGCTTGAAGAAGTGGTAGTGAGTTGGCGAGAATCAGGTGAACGTGGTGGATGAGGCAAAACTTTGTAGCCCATTTCATTCAACTTTTTAAGGGTTGGTTGTGCAATGTGCAGTCAGGTGTTGTGGGAAAGAATTGGGCCCTTTCTGTTGACTAGTGCTGGCTGCAGGAATTTTGCAGTTTTGGTTCATCTCATAGATTTACTGAGCATATTTCTCAGATGTAATGGTTTCACTGGGGTTCAGAAAGCTGTAGTGGATCAGACTGGCAGCAGACAATGAAACAGTGATCATGACTTTTTTAGTGCAAGTTTGGTGCTGCTTTTTGGTCCAGCCACTGAGCTGGTGATCGCCAGTTGTCATATAAAATCCACTTTTCATCACATGTTGCAATCTGATCGAGAAATAATTCATTGTTGTCTACACTAAGAGAAGATGACCCTTCGAAATGACGATTATTTTGATTTTTGGTCAGCTCACGAGGCACCCACTTACTGAGGTTTTTCACCTATCCAATTTGCTTCAAGTGCTGAATGGCTGTAGAATGGTCAATGTTGAGTTCTTTGGCAACTTTCTTGTGTAGTTGTAAGAGGATCAGCTTCGATGATTGCTGTCAGTTGGTCATTGTCAACTTCAGATGGCCAGCCATTGCCCTCCTTGTCTTCAAGGCTCTCTTCTTCATTGCCAAACTTTGTGAACCACCATTGTACTGTACGTTCATTGGCAGTTCCTAGGCCAAATGTGTTGTTGATGTTGCGAGTTGTCTCCACTGCTTTACAACCCATTTTGAACCCAAGAAAATCTCTCGAGTTTGCATTTTGTCTAACATCATTTCCGTAGTCTAAAATAAATCTAAAATACACAGCAAATAAAAAGTCATTAGCAAGAAACATGCATTAAAATGATGTATAACATAACCACATTTAAGAATGTGTTCCAGTATCAAATGGCGGAGTTCAACAGTGTAAAACCACAGTTACTTTTGCACCAACCTAATAGAATGGAAAATGGGTTTTTTAATTTCCTTTGGTAATGTATTTTGGTATCATTCTGCAGTATATTTCTTAACTAGATTTAAAGATGTAGTCTCCAATCGAATATGTAAAGGATCTATTCTCAATAGAAAAAAGAATGAAATTTCAGTTGGATATTTTTCCTATAATCATATTCATTTTTAGGTTTCTTAAGTTATCTCTTAATTATAGTTGTAGTAGTTTGCTCTTACAACGTTTGATCATGGAGTTCTTTTTTTAATAAGATGACTTAATAAGATTGTTTGATAAGACGGGTATGGAATTTTTTTCTTTTTATTTATAAGGGTATAGAATTTATATTACCAATTATTTCTTAGAAAAGGCAAACATTTTAAGATGTCTTGTTTACAGATAAGAATTCAGAATTATGTAGGTATATTTATAGCTTAGATGTATAAAATTTCAATTCGTAGAACTTCCCCTTCCAGAAGAGATAGAAGTTGGATATGCTTGCAATGTAATGTCTTCTGTTTTTCAGAGGAGGACTAGTAAACCAGTTTTTTAAGCTAGCAACCTGGATTTTGTTAGACTTGTTTATTTCTTTATATAGAATACATATTGACTTGGGTTTAATTGATTCATCTTGAATATCTCCCTTTTCTTCTCCTTTTTATTCTTTGCCTTGGTAGTCTAGTATAGGGCCCTAGTTCTATAAAAGACCTGTGGCTTTTCTCTAGTCATTTGCGCCTGTGATGCAATTCATTTTGTGTAACATACTTACCGTAGTTATTTTAAAATCTTTGCCTACTAACTGGATCATTTGTTTGTTTGCCTATATTTCTTGAGTTTTTTTTCCTCTTAATTCTCTATTCATAACTTCTTACTTTTTGCATGTCTTACGCATTTTGATTATAATTTGGACACTACATATGCTGGCCACACCATATAAAAAGAAACTAGAAGCTGCAAGTGCCATAATTTTTCTCTCTAGACAAGGTTTGAGCTTTCTTCTGGTTGGCAGTAGCAGATTGATTTCTTTAATCTAGTCAGGAATTGAGCTGAGTCAGGGCTGAACAGCCATTTTAAATCAACTCGATCTACCTCTGATTTATCTCTGTTATTTTGTCATGACCCTCTTAGGCTTTTGATTTGGAAACGCAGTTTTCTGTTTCAGGACTGATAAGAGTCCTGAAACACCAAGGGAGATTTAGTTCCATTGTTCAGAGGTTTGAGATGAGCTCTTTAGCCTCTTATTTTGTACAGCTTCAAAATCTGGCAGATGTCTTATCAAGAAGACCTATCTTAGGTTTGATGCAAGGTTCCTTCTTCCACTGGGACTGCCACAGGACCATAAAGATTCTACTCTGCTTTTTCAGCCTGGCTCCCAGCCTCCCATTTCCTCCTTAGAACTCAATAAATGTCATATGGAGGAAAATTAGCTGTGTGTTGGAGGCTCCTAACCCTAACCCTGTGCAAATGCCTGAGATAGAGCCCTGCTAGTTTCCTTCTGGTCCAGGATCTGCACATACCCTCGGAAAAGAAACATCATCTTCTTGGAATTTCATTTTGTCCCTGTAGCTTCCACAGCTCTCCTTATCACCAAAAACATGACTTTTTGGTAATCTACCCAAGCTTTTTTAGTTGTTGCAACATGAGCTGTAGCTTATCATGATCTGCCACATGCTACTCAGAACTATGAAACAGTTCAAACTGGCTGGGCATTTAAGATTTATAGCTCAGCAAACTTGCCACTGAGACATACTAGATTTAGTCATGAACATATTAGGTATTAGGTCTTATCTCTTCATGGCAAATAGATGGGGGGGAAAGTGAAAACTGTCATATTTCATTTTCTTGGGCTCCAAAATCAATGCAGATGGTGACTACATTCATGAAATTAGAAGACGCTTGCTCCTTGGAAGAAGAGCTGTAACAAATCCAGATAGTGTATTAAAAAGCAGAGACATCATTTTGCTGAGAGTGGTCTGAAAAAGCTATGGTTTTTCCAGTAGTTGTGTATGTATGTGAGAGTTGGACCATAAAGAAGGCTGAGCAGCGAAGAATTGATGCTTTTGAACTGGTGCTGAAGAAGACTCTTGAGAATCCCTTGGATAGCAAGGAGATCAAACCAGTCTTTCCTAAAGGCAATCAACACTGAACATTTCATTGGAAGGACTGGTGCTGAAGCTCCAATACTTTGGCCACCTGATCGGAAGAGCCGATTGATTGGAAAAGACGCTGATGCTGGGAAAGATTGAGGGCAAGAGGAGAAGGGGACGACAGAGGATGAGATGGTTGGATGGCATCACTGACTCAGAGGACATGAGTTTGAGGAAATTCTGGGAGATAGTGAAGGACAGGGAAGACTGGAGTGCTGCAGTTCGTGGAGTCACAGAGTCAGACACAACTGAGCGACTGAACAATATTAGGTATTAGTCGTAATCCTAGATGTTATATATCTATTATTTGACATAACTTCTGACAAGGTACGGTTTCTTTAAGGGTGTGCCATTCTGTTTTATAAGAATAGACCTGCTGAAAGTCTCAGTCGATTTAGAATGCAGTCTTTTAGTTGTACTCATGTTTATAGTAGTCTTGTTTTCAGGTTCTTAAGGAATAAAACAGTATGTTCTAATGTCCTTTCTTTTGTGCTGAAGTGAATTTGTCACTGTTATCCTCTGTATTCTTTTCCCCCCCAAGACAAATAACCGCTGTTTGTTGACAGTTATAACCTTAAAGTAATTAATAGTCTATTTTAGTATAATTTTTAATATATTAATTTTATTAAATAATAAATTTAAATGATTTAATATTTATTAATAAAATTTTAATGTTTATTTGATTATGTTGGTTTGTGTGTGTCTTTGTTGCTGCACATGGACTTTCCCTAGTTGTGGCAGGTGGGGGCTACTTTTTGTTGCAGTGCGTGGCTTTCCTATTGTGGTGCCTTCTTGTTGCGAAGCACAGGCTCTGGAGCACATGCTTCAGTAGTGACAGCACTCGGGCTCAGTAGTTGTGGTTCCGTGGGCTTCCACAGCATGTGGGATCTTTGCAGACCAGGGATCGAACCCATGTCCCCTGCATTAGCAAGCAGATTCTTATCCACTGTACCACCAGGGAAGTCCAATTTTAGTATAATTTGAATGTAAAGGCTTTGACCCTACTCTTTGCCAGGCACTAAGTCTTCCCAGGTGTCATTAGTGGTGAAAGAACCCGAATGCCAATGTGGGAGACATAATAGAAGCAGATTCGATCCCTGGGTTGGGAAGATCCCCTGGAGGAAGGCTTGCCAACCCACTCTAGTATTCTTGCCTGGAGAATCCCCTTGGACAGAGGAGCCTGGTGGGCTGCAGTCCAAACAGTTGTAAAGAGTAGGCTTCCTTGCTAGCTCAGCTGGTAAAGAATCTGCCTGCAGTGCAGGAGACCCCAGTTCGATTCCTGGGTCAGGAAGATCCCCTGGAGAAGGGATAGGCTACTCACTGCAGTATTCTTGGGCTTCCCTGGTGGCCCTGATGGTAAAGAATTCACCTGCAATGTGGAATGGGTAAAAGTAGAGCTGAGTAAGCAAGGGAGGAGTTGAAACAGGAGTGCTTGGGTGGTTTTAGTTTTAAATAGGGTGGTTATGGAGACAATTTTTAAGCAAAGATTTCTAGCTATAACCATACTGTTCCAAAGTTTTGATGTAAATTATAAGGCAATTTGATTCTCCTTCAGTTTGTTGTTAAACAGGATTTTATGTGTAAGATAGTGTGTGTTTTCCTTTTTAAAAAATGTTCGAGACAGAATCTTTTGTCTTAATTTAAAATGATTTAAATTTGTTATTTTAGCTTTATTATTTAAATTTAAAAGTCAAATGTGCCTATTGAAAATGAAAAACATTAAAAAATTTAAAATCCCTCATGATCCAACTCATGGCTTACACTATATTCTCCATATACATGTTCTGACATCAGTGATAAAGTATGATGATGGAACAAAACTGTATGTAATGTTTTGTGATACACTTTAAGCCTTTTTGCATATCATTATAATTTGATAAACTCCCTTGTTCAAAACTGTTGGACCCAGTATATTTAGGGATCCAGAAACTTGCCAGAAGTTGTTAAAATGTATTTGTTGCATATTATGTATTTTCATAGTTTACCTTGTTATTTCTGATGGCATAATTTTGTTTTCCTAGATTTAGTGATAAAAGTAAATAAGGCGTCTCTTTTCTTTAGGTGCTTTTTAAAGTTTGTTTGCTTTATAGGACTGTACTTCTCTTATTCCTTTCAGAGAAAATTTGTCAAAGGATCTTTACCTGATATCTCAAATGGACAGTGATCAGTTCGTCCCAATTTGGACAGTTGCTAACATGGAAGAAATTAAAAAACTGACCACAGACCCTGATCTAATTCTTGAAGTTTTGAGATGTATGTAAATCATACCTTTTACTTTACTTTTAAAATAAAAAATTAAATATTCCTTTGATTTCTGATCGTATAGGAAATTGTTTTTAACTCCATGTTTTTTGATATACTGTGCTAATAATTTTTCTGTTTTTATTGACTGATACATACCTATATCAGTTCTGTACCTTGGTTGTTCATCTTGATACCCATTTACTCATTTAATTATAGGTAATTAAACCTCAGTTTTTTTGGCTGTTAAAATGCTTTATGTATTGTTATCCCACCCTCTAAAGCAATGTGTTTCTTGAACAACAGTAAGAAGTAAACTTCATGGCATAACCTGATATACACACTACATATACAGAACTGAAATGTTAATTATGTAGATTAGTACTGAATGCTTGAAATGAGTTCATTTCTTTTATTCTGGATTTGTTTTTACAACCTGTTAGTTGCGACCTCCAGTTTAACAAACGCTGCTCTAAAGTTTGGTAAAGAGTTTATATTTTTAGATTGAGGTTTAAGAATTTTTGGTGATAATTGTGTCTTACATCAGCATTTCTTGGTAACCTCTCTCGTATGGGTTTTGTTAACTACTTGAGTAAAGACAGATCTTCACTTTTATATGAAATTTGTTTGAGATGTTTAAAAGTTAAGTACAAAAAGTCCAATAATAGTTTTACATAGGAGTAGGTATTTCCATTCTCAGAGGAATAAAGATATTTATTAAATCTCTGATCGATTGGAAAGATACTTTCTTAAAATGACCCAGTCTTGTCAACATTTAAAGAATTGGCCAAGAGACAGAATTTCGTACCACCAAGGGCTGAAACCTAGGATTTATAAACAAGCCTTCTTCCTTAACTGCTTTTATTCTCTCTACTTGCCTGTGCAGGGAGATGTGGAATATTAGGAGGTATTAGAAATAAAAGTTTTGCCTTGTGGTACTACCTTTATTCAGTATTACTCAAAAGCAGCATCTAAAAGGTGGCTTCTGGGTCTCTGTAGTAGTAAGTAAGAGTAAATATGTTAAAATCACAGAAAGTTTGTAATGATTTCTATATAATTCTTGGTTTCAAGTGCTTCTCAGACTTGAAGAAGAATTTCTTCACATGTCACAGCTTGTTACACTTACCAGAGTAGTGTTTGGCTAGTGTAGGTACGTTGATTTTACTTAAATTCAGTAATTGTATATAGGGAAATACTTTATGAGAAATAATTACCGAGTACTCTGAAGGCTTCTTTTCAACTCCAACTCTGTGCCAAGTGACAGAGCAAGTATTCTGAATATTCATTCAGTGATTAACATTGGATGGTGTTCTTTGCATATCAATCTCAAGGTATTTTATTGTGACTGTAATCTTTGAATCTACCACTTAATTTTTAAAAAATATTAGCCTCTGCTGATTGATTTAGTTGGAAGTTGAAATGAATAGTTTTTTAATAGAATTATAGTATCACTATTTTTCACTTCTGAATGAAATTTTTTTAAAATTTCAGCTTCTCCCATGGTGCAAGTTGATGAGAAGGGTGAGAAAGTGAGACCAAGTCATAAGCGTTGTATTGTGATTCTTAGAGAGATTCCTGAAACAACACCAATAGAGGTAAATCATTAGCATTGTTTAAGCTAAATATTCTTTACTGTTTAAATTGGAGGAGGTAAACAAGCAAGGTTTGTCACTGTTGTCATGTCAATTACTTTGAATAGGGTAAACATTGATGTGCTTTGTAAATTCTGAAATACTGAAAGAATGGCACACAGGGAGGAAAATGATCCAATTCTGTGTTCTTAGAAGGCTAAATTTGACAATTGTAGTGATACTGATTCTCTATTAATTTAATTGAATGCCAATTTAAATAGGCTGTTTTGGAGCTTGATGATTAAACTGAAAGGATTAACTTAGGACTTAAAAATTTGAGTAAGGATTAATGATTTAGGACTGGTTAGCATTCCAGTGTTCTTACCTGGAGAATCCCAGGGACGGGGGAGCCTGGTGGGCTGCCGTCTATGGGATCGCACAGGGTCGGACACGACTGAAGCGACTTAGCAGCAGCAGCAGCAAAATAATAAAGCTGCAATCATAAAGATAGTATGGTACAGGTAGAACGGTAAAATAATATTTTAATGAGACAATAAATCCAGAAATGGGGAGTTACCTGGTGGCCTCGTGGTTAGTATTCAGGGTTTTCATTGCCGTGAGCTGGGTTCAATCTCTGGTTGGGGAACTGAGGTCCTGCAAACCATGTAGCTCAATGAAATGAAATGAATTTAAATAAAAATTGAAATAAAATTTTAAAAGCATTCAATAGGTGTTCTGTTTTTGAAAAATCCAGAAATAGATCCTTTGATGTAACAACATAGTATAATAACATTTATTTAATAATCAGATTTTACCAACTCTTACGTACTACAGTTATTTAAAGCCTAAGGTTTTTTGTTTTGATTTACAAATAAACTGAGCCTTGGAATGGTTAGATAACACATGGACTGTTTTAAGTTACAGAGTCTGGATTCAAACTTAATCTTCTGTTTCCAAAACCCATGTTGTTTAAGCCATGGAGCCTCACATTGAGTTGTCATGTTAAGGATAGAGATGAGGAGGGTTAATCAGTAACTGATATGGTAATTGATTAACCATTTTAAAAAGAATTTTTAGACCCTTGTCACCTATTTGACACATAAGTAGTTAATCTTTTTGCCTGGAGTCATTCAGTATTAAATTTCCAAAAGGATGATTTCCTAAACTTAGAAGCAGTGAGAGAAATTAGAAAAGAAACTGTCACTAGATAGATCTTGGATTTTAAATTATTAATTATATGTCAGAAGTAACAAATTGAATGGAAAATTGCAGAAAGGAAGAATATTTGTAATATTAAGAAAAAATTTCAAGGGTATGAGCCAGAAACTGCCCAGATTTGAATTCCAGCATTTTTATTTACTAGCTCTGTGACCTGGGGTAAGTTACTTAATCTCTTTTTGTGATTGCCATAGTTTTCTCATCTGTTAAATGGAATAATGCATGGGTGCTGTGTCACTCCCCACTGCAGTACTCTTGCCTGGAAAATCCATGGCACGGAGGAGCCTGGTAGGCTGCAGTCCATGGGGTCGCTAAGAGTCAGACACGACTGAGCGACTTCACTTTCACTTTTCACTTTCCTACATTGGAGAAGGAAATGGCAACCCACTCCAGTGTTCTTGCCTGGAGAATCCCAGGGACGGGGGAGCCTGGTGGGCTGCCGTCTATGGGGTTGCACAGAGTTGGACACGACTGAAGCGACTTAGCAGCAGCAGCAGCAGCAGCCACTGTGTCAGTTTGGTCCTGTCCAACTCTTTGCCACTCTATGGATGGTAGCCTGCCAGGCTCCTCTGTCCATGGGATTCTACAGGAAAAATAATGGAGTGGGTAGCCATTCCCTTCTCTAGGGAATCTTCTGTTTCCTGCATTGGCAGGCACATTCTTTACCACTAGTGCTACCTGAGAAGCCCAAATGGGATAATTTGTTGTTGTTCAGTCGCTCAGTCGTGGCTGACTCTTTGCTACCCCATGGACAGCAAGCAGCATGCCAGGCTTCCCTGTCCTTCACCATCTCCCAGAGCTTCTTCAGATTCATGTCCTTTGAGTTTGTGATGCCATCCAACCATCTTGTCCTCTGTCGTCCCCTTTTCCTCCTGCTATCAGTCATTCCCAGCATCAGAATCTTTTCCAATGAGTCGGCTCTTTGCATCAGCTGGCCAGAGTATTGAATCTTCAGCTTCAGCATCAGTCCTGCCAATGAATATTCAGGACTGATTTCCCTTAGGATTGACTGGTTTGATCTTGCATTCCAAGGGACTCTCAAGAGTCTTCTCCAGCACCACAGTTCAAAAGCATCAATTCTTCGGTGCTCAGCTTTCTTTATGGTCCAATTCTCATATCTGTACATGACTACTGGAAAACAATAGCTTTGACTGTATGGACCTTTGTTGGCAAAGTAATGTCTCTGGTTTTTAATACGTTGTCTAGGTTTGTCACTGGAGAAGGCACTGGCACCCCACTCCAGTCCTCTTGCCTGGAAAATCCCATGGACAGAGGAGCCTGGTAGGCTGCGGTCCATGGGGTCGCTAAGAGTCGGATACGACTGAGCGTCTTCACTTTCACTTTTCACTTTCCTGCATTGGAGAAGGAAATGGCAACCCACTCCAGTGTTCTTGCCTGGAGAATCCCAGGGACGGGGGAGCCTGGTGGGCTGCCGTCTATGGGGTCGCACAGAGTCGGACACGACTGAAGCGACTTAGCAGCAGCAGCAGGTTTGTCACAGTTTTTCTTCCAAGGAGCAAACACCTTTTAATTTCATGGCTGCAGTCACCATCCACAGTAATTTTGGAGCCCACGAAAATAAAGTCTGTCACTGTTTGCATTGTTCCCCATCTATTTGCCATGAAGTGATGGAACTGGATGCTTTGATCTTCATCTTTTGAATGTTGAATTTTAAGCCAGCTTTTGCACTCTCATCTTTCACCTTCACCAGGAGGCTCTTTAGTTCCTCTTCACTTTCTTCCATAAGGGTGATGCCATCTGCATATCTGAAGTTATTGATATTTCTCCTGGCAATCTTGATTCCAGCTTGTGCTTCATCCAGCCAGACGTTTTGCATAATGTACTCTGCATGTAAGTTAAATAATCAGGGTGACGTTATATAGCCTTGATGTACTCCTTTTCCAGTTTGGAACCAATCCATTGTTCCATATCCAGTTCTAACTGTTGCTTCTTGTTCTGCAGACAGATTTCTCAGAAGGCAGGTAAGGTAGTCTGGAATTCCCACCTCTTTAAGAATTTTGCAGTTTGTTGTGATCCACACAGTCAAAGGCTTCAGTGTAGTCATTAAAGCAGAAGTAGATGTTTTTCTTGAATTCTCTTGCTTTTCCTGTGATCCCCCTAATGTTGGCAATTTGATCTCTGGTTTCTCTGCCTTTTTTAAATCCAACTTGTACATCCGGAAGTTTCTCAGTTCACATACTGTTGAAGCCTAGCTTGAAGGATTTTGAGCATTACCTTTCTAGCATGTAAAATTAGGGTGCAGTTATGCAGTGGTTTGAACATTCTTTGGCATTGCTGTTCTTTGGGATTGGAATGAAAAGTGACCTTTTGCAATCATGTGGTCATTGCTGAGTTTTCAAATTTGCTGGGATATTGAGTGCAGCACTTTGGCAGCATCTTTTAGGATTTGAAATAGTTCAGCTGGAATTCCATCACCTCCACTAGCTTTGTTCATAGTGATGCTTCCTAAGGCTCAAACTTCACACTCCAGGATGTCTGGCTGTAGGTAAGTGATCACATCATCAGGGTTATCCAGGTCATTAAGATCTGTTTTGTATAGTTCTGTATATTCTGGCCACCTCTTAATATCTTCTGCTTTTATTAAGTCCATACCATTTCTGTCCTTTATTGTGCCCATCTTTGCAGGAAATGTTCCCTTGGTATCTCTGATTTTCTTAAAGAGATCTCTAGTCTTCCCCATTCTATTGTTTTCCTCTACTTCTTTTCATTGTTCACTTAGGAAGGCTTTCTTATCTCTCTTTGCTATTCTTTGAAACTCTGCGTTCAGAGTTCCAAGTGGGATAGTAGTAACGAATGAAATTGTGAGAATTGAGTTATTATATAAAGAGCTTTGAGCAATACTTGGTACATTAGCCATTGTTATTATTTCTGTAGTTACTATAACTCATATTCTGCACACATAGAGTGCTTATACAGATGAAAAACAGCCGATAAAAGAAAGAAAGCAACACACTATTCATTAAAAAAAAAAAAGTAAAGGAAGTACAGATGACTAAAATAGCCAGAGAGGGTTGATCTTGGCAATAGTCTCTAAAATTCAAATTAAATTGAGGCGATTTGGATGGTGACCTGAAAGACTGCTATCAGGTAGAATAAATTTTGATTCGTTTATATCCAGACTTCTTATACTTGGGAAAGTAAATCTATGAATATTATTCTTTCTAAAGAATAATAAAAGGATAAAAATAATAGATTATATTAAGATTTAACTAAATTCATTATACTATTTAAAGGAACTGGAAATATCTGAAGAGTATTGATAGAGTTTTGAAGGTAGAAATCAATGGGTGGCAGTCTAATAAAATCTGTCACCGCTTCCACTTTTTCTCCATCTGTTTGCCATGAAGTGATGGGACTGGATGCCATTATCTTAGTTTTTTGAATGTTGAATTTTAAGCCAGCTTTTTCAGTCTCCTCTTTCACCTTCATCAACAGGATCTTTAGTTCCTCTTTACTTTCTTCCAGTAGAGTGGTATCATCTGCATATCTGAGGTTGTTTATAATTCTCCTGGCAATCTTCCATTCAAAGGCTTTAGCGTAGTCAATGAAGCAAAAGTAGATGTTTTTCTGGAATTCCCTTGCTTTCTCTATGATCCAGTGTATGTTGTCAGTTCCACGGGGTTCCTCTTCCTTTTCTAAATCCAACTTGTACATCTAGAAGTTCTCAGTTCATATACGCTGAAGCCTAGCTTAAAGGATTTTGAGTATAACCTTACTAGCACACAAAATGAGCACAATTGTATGGTAGTTTGTACATACTTTGACACTGACCTTCTTTGAGATTGGAATGAAAACTGTCCTTTTCCAGTCCTGTGGCCAGTGCTGAGTTTTCCAACTTTGTTGACTTATTGAGTGCAGCACTTTAGCAGCAGCATCTTTTAGGATTTGAAATAGCTCAGCTTGAATTCCAGCACCTTCACTAGCCTTATTTGTAGTAATGCTTCCTAAGGCCAACTTGACTTCATATCCCAGGATATCAGACTCTAGGTGAGTGACCAGACCGTTGTGGTTATTATCTTCATTAAGACCTTTGTTGTATAGTTCTGTGTATTCTTGTCACCTCTTTTTAATCTCTCTTACTTCTGTTAGATCCTTACCATTTCTGTCCTTTATCGTGCCCGTCCTTTCATGAAATGTTCTTTTATATCTACAGTTTCCTTGAAGAGATCTCTAGTCTTTCCCATTCTATTGTTTTCCTCTACTTCTTTGCACTGTTAACTTAAGAAGGCCTTCTTATCTCTGCTTTCTATTCTCTGAAACTCTGTGTTCAGTTGGGTGGGTTTCCCTTTCTCTCTTGATTTTTGCTTCTATTCTTGGGCTCCAAAATCACTGCAGATGGTGACTGCAGCCATGAAATTAAAAGACGCTTACTCCTCGGAAGAAAAGTTATGACCAACCTAGACAGCATATTCAAAAGCAGAGACGTTACTTTGCCAACAAAGGCCTGTCTAGTCAAAGCTATGGTTTTTCCAGTAGTCATGTATGGATGTGAGAGTTGGAACTAGAAACAAAGCTGAGCACCAAAGAATTGATGGTTTTGAACTGTAGTGTTGGAGAAGACTCTTGAGAGTCCCTTGGACAGCAAGGAAATCCAACCAGTCCATCCTAAAGGAAATCAGTCCTGAATATTCATTGGAAGGACTGACGCTGAAGCTGAAAGTCTAATACTTTGGCCACCTGATGGGAAGAACTGACTCATTTGAAAAGACCCTGATGCTGGGAAGGATTGAGGGTGGGAGGAGAAGGGTACAACAGAGGATGAGATGGTTGGATGGCGTCACTGACTCAATGGACATGAGTTTGAGTAAACTCCAGGAGTTGGTAATGGACAGGGAGGCCTGGCACGCTGTAGTCCATGGTGTTGTAAAGAGTCGGATACGACTGAGCAACTGAACCAAACTGAATTTCCCTCAGCTATGTGTAAAGCCTCCTCAGACAGCCATTTTGCTTTCTTGCATTTCTTTTTCTTGGGGATGGTTTTGGTTACTGCTTCCTGTACAGTGTTACAAACCTCTTGTCCATAGGTCTTCAGGCATTCTTGTCTCCCAGATCTAATCCCTTGAATCCATTTGTCACTTCCACTGTATAATCATAAAGTATCTGATTTATGTCCTACCTGACATAAATGGCCTAGTGGTTTTCTGTACTTTTTAAAATTTGAGCCTGATTTTTGCAACAGGGAGTTGATGATCTGAGTCACAGTCAGGTCCAGGTCTTGTTTTTGCTGACTGTAGACATTTGCTCCATCTTTGGCTGCAAAGAATATAATCAGTCTGATTTCAGTACTGACCATTTGGTAATGTTCATGTGTAGTCGTCTCTTAGGTTGTTGGGAAAAGGTGTTTGTTATGACCAGCAAGTTCTCTTGACAAAACTCTTTTTTTGCCTTGCCCTGCTTCATTTTGGGCTCCAAGGCCAAACTTGCCTGGAGAAATGCATGAAAATAGTTAGCACCTAGAAAATGCTAATCTACGACCTTCTCCTTTCCCCACCCCTCCCTCCCCCCTCCCATTTTTTTAGATAATGATAGGACTTCAGAGATTTTTCTTTAAGGAAGATTTAGCTTGCCATTAGGACAGAAATTGGAGAAGGCAATGGCAACCCACTCCAGTCCTCTTGCCTGGAAAATCCCATGGACAGAGGGGCCTGGTAGGCTGCAGTCCATGGGGTCGCTAAGAGTCGGACACGACTGAGCGACTTCACTTTGACTTTTCATTTTCATGCATTGGAGAAGGAAATGGCAACCCTCTCCAGTGTTCTTGCCTTGAGAATCCCAGGGACCGGGGAGCCTGGTGGGCTGCCGTCTCTGGGGTCACACAGAGTCGGACATGACTGAAGTGACTTAGCAGCAGTAGGACGGAAATAATTTTTCAGTTTTGCTGATTATAAAATAAGTTTCCTTCCCTAAATCACGCACACAGTTTACACTATGACTATGCATATTCTTCTTTTAGAGCATAATTCTATTCAACAGAAAAATGGGCAGAAGATATAAACAGTTACTAAGTAAAGAAATAGAAAGGACCCAAAGACATGAAGAGGAAAAACTGCCTATTATTAATATATTTTTAGGGTTAACTGAAGTTTTTCATTTTTAGGAAGTAAAAGCTTTGTTTAAAAATGAAAACTGCCCCAAGGTGATAAGCTGTGAGTTTGCGCACAATAGCAACTGGTATATCACTTTCCAGTCAGACACAGATGCACAACAGGTGAGAAGAAAGCTTTTCTTTTGATTTGAACTGCTGGTGAAAAAAGAGATAGTGTGTATTTTAATTGAGAAAAATGTGTGCTTACAGTAATGTTTATCAAGACTTTGGAGAACTTTGTTCACCTTTTTGGTTTTGCTTTTTAATTGGTTTTCTTTTTGATGATCTTCCTAAAGCTTTGTTTCAACATAAGAACCGTTTCTTATCAATAAAAAATTAGCACACAGTTTTCAAATTAACATGTACTCAGTAGTTAGTATTTCTGTTACATAGTAGGCCGCAATATATATAACTTCTGATTCTTGGAATTTTGACATAATGATATTACTCTTGTTAGCATGTTTTATATAAAGATAAGTAAAACTACTTTGAAACAAAAATTTATATAATAACATTTTTAAGTCACTCAGATTTGTCTTAATTCTTCATCTTAGAAGGCTCTCTGAACCTATTTTAAAATTGATATGTAGTGATATTTTGGGTCTTTTCTGAATTTTGTGCATTTTATCTGTAGTGATCCTTAGTAGTTATTACATAATAAATGTTAACTGTAGCTGAGGTCTCACATTTCTGCTTTTTCATTTCCTATCATCTGCATAATGGGGTCACCTTCGGAATTTTTTATGGTTTAGAGATAGTTGGTAATATTAAACCTCTCAATAGAATAATGATTGCTTTAATGAAATATTTGAATGCTAATGAAAGTTCCTTTCTGCTTTGTAACAGGCTTTTAAATACTTAAGAGAAGAAGTTAAGACATTTCAGGGCAAGCCAATCATGGTAAGAAACATTTTTAAGTAGTCCAGTTTCAGACAAGAAAGTTTTTGTTGTCTGTTAACAAAGATGAATGACATTTTATTAATCACATAATGAATTTAAAAAAATTTCTGACTCATATGAAATGCTATTTCATAAAATTAGTTGATAGGACATCAAAATACTTTCTAAATAGCAATAACTTTTGAAAGTATAACTTCAGACAGCATGAAGTTTAGTTAGATGCTGATTGACAACGTGTAAGATAATTGTAGATCTCAAAAGTCAGGAGCAGGAATGAGTTTTTAGCAACGAAGGTGGGAAACATTCCCCATTTTCAACCTCATTTCAGTTAACTTTATCTATGCTAATCCTCAGCTATTTGAGAACCTGGAAATTGTCATTGATTGGCTCACTGTTTTCATGTCTAATCTGTTCACTTCAAAATCCACTTCAAAACTTTTCAGTCATTATTGCCATTGTTTAGGCTTGAGAGATTAGAATAGCCTTTTAACTATTGTCCCTTCAGCTTTCCCCTCCTTAAAGCCCATCCTCCACATTATTACCAAACCTACCGTCCAAGATAGAATCCTAAACATGCACTTACTTTGACAAGCTCCACATTCCCTGGGTAATATGTAATTATTGTTTGTAAATGTGGTGTGTTGTTCTTAATCTTACTGAGTTCTTAACTGTATATCAGTGTCTATTCTAAGCATGGTGTGTGTATAGACTCATTTAATTTTTATAAGAACCTAGTAAGATGGTTAGAAGGCAATGGCACCCCACTCCAGTACTCTTGCCTGGAAAATCCCATGGATGGAGGAGCCTGGTAGGCGGCAGTCCATGGGGTCACTTAAAGTCGGACACGACTGAGTGACTTCGCTTTCACTTTTCACTTTCATGCATTGGAGAAGGAAATGGCAACCCACTCCAGTATTCTTGCCTGGAGAATCCCAAGGGCAGAGGAACCTAGTGGGCTGCTGTCTCTGGGGTCGCACAGAGTCGGACACGACTGAAGCGACTTAGCAGCAGTAAGGTGGTTACTCTCCTTTTTACTGGTAAAGAAAGTGAGGCATGAAAGTCACATACCCAGTTCCGCATAACTAGTAAGTGAAAGAACCAGAATGAGAGAAGCTTACATTTATTAAGAGGTTGTATCTCAGATACTGTTCTAAGAACATGACATATTCAAATCTCACTACTACTGTATTATTACTTTCCATGGTGGTATTACTTTTCATATTACGAATGAAGGTATCTGCCAGTTATCATTCTAATTCCTCTACCTGTAATACTCTTCTCCTTATTTCCTTTCCCTGCTTGAGGCTTTTAGGATATTCCCGAGGTCTTCTAACAACTTGAAAGTTTTATATGTCAGATTTAGGTCTTTGATACATCTGGAATTAACTTCATATATAGTACAAGACAGGGATCTGATTTCATTTTCCCCTCATTTATAGAAAGGCAGTTGTGTTAGCACTTATTAAGTGGTCTGTCCTTCCACAAGTTGTGTGTAATGTTGCATCTGTCCTATATATCTCTAGTTGTTCTAATTACCATAGATTTCTAATATCCTTTTCTCCTTGTACAAAGTCTTCCTCCTTGTGCTTTTTTAGAATTATCTTGAGTATTTCTTTTCCATATGAATTTTAGAATGTTTGTCTAATAGTAACAACCAAACAAAAACCTTATTGGAATTAATGGGATTACATTTAATTATTTGATTAAATTGGGGACATTTGGCAGTTTTACCCTGAATTATTCATTATTGTGGTAACTTTATTATGATATATTTTCTTTATTCAAGTCTGTTGTATTTCTTATTTCCTTAAAGAAATTTTTACTGCTTTTCTCCCTCTCCTTGGTAACTTAGTGATTTTTTCCAAAAATGTTTTCATTTGTAGCAGCCTTGCTGAACTCCTTAGATCTATTAGTTTGTTGGGCCTTTTGGATTACTTTCTTGATAGATCTTACCAATAATCACTATTTTGATTTTTCCTTATACCTCCTGTATCTTATAGCTTATTGCTTTTGCTGAGATCTCAGGTTTAGTGGTAAATTTGTCCCTTCGTTCCTTCCTTTCTTTCACTATAGTTTTCTTCTTTTTCTGCCATTTTGATTTTCATCTATGGTTCTTTTGATTATCCATCACATAATCCATGGGGTTGCAAAGAGTCAGACATGACTGAGCGACTGAACAACAATAAAGCAGTATTCTTGTGGAGATTCACATTAATTAATTTTTATAGCATTCATTAAAACCAGATGACCTTGCACCCAGAAAGACACGTGCAGGAGCAAGAAATTGTATGTTCCAGGCCTTGATGCTATTTTCAGCTATACATCCTTTCATCTGGGCATGTCATTTACCCCTCAGGTCTTGGTTTGTTTCTTTGAAGTGTGCATGCTTTTCATTTCTGAAGTTCTCTGGTTCAAAAGCAGTGATCTTGGAGGACAAAGGGATTCAGTGGACAATGCTTGCCCTCCTGTGCTGTGGATAATTTCATTAAGAGGCAATACTTCCTGTTTTGAGTTTTTATGACTGAGAATATTAAGTTTTATTTGGATTTCATATAAATTTTATATATTATAGAATATATATATTATATATGTTTATTTCTATATATATATTTCTGTTGTATATTTACTGTTTCAGAATTTTTAACTGTGAAGGTAATACCTGTATGTGCTAAGAAGGTCAAGTGATTCATAGTAAATTAATTAATTAAATCTCCCTCTCTCAGATTCCTCCAGAGCAGTTTTTTCTGCATGCATTTAGAAATCTTTTTCGTGTCTATCTTTATGGGAATAGAAATGTACAGTGTATTCACTTCTGTTGTTTTCTCATAGTAGATCTTCAGGATCTTTTCATTCACCACTGTTTCTGTTATACATAGAATATTGTTCGTGTATATCATGATTTAATCATTTATCCATGGAAAAACATTAAGTTGTTGCTCTGTTTACAGATAATTTGTAATGTATGCTTTCTTAAAATTTTATTATTGGTAAAATATGCATACATGCAATTTGCCATTTTTAAGTGTACAGCTCAGTGGCATTTAGTACATTCACATTGCTGTACAATCATTACTGGTATTTTTCAGAACAAAAACTCTGAAACAAAGTTCCCAAACATCCCAGCCTCCCAAATAAAAATGCTATACCCATGAAACAATAACTTCCCATTCTTCCCAGCTGCTGGTAACTTCCCTTTTAGTCTCTGTCTTTCTGAGTTCACCTATTTTAGATGCTACATACAAACGGAATTATGTGACATTTGTTCTTTTGTGTCTGGCTTATTTCACTTAGGATAATGTTTTCAAGCTTCATCTGTATGGAGCATATATCAGAACTTTTTTTCGTGTTTTATAATCCATTTCTCTTTTTTTTAAGATTTTTTTCCAAAAAATTTATTTTTAACTGAAGGATAATTGCTTTACAATACTGTGTTGGTTTCTGCCATACAACAACATGAATCAGCCAGAGGTATAGAACTTCATTACTTTTTATTTGATGAATAATATTCCACTGTATAAATACCACATTTCTTGTATCCATTATCTATTGAAAGATGCTTGGGTTGCTTCCCTCTTTGGATTATTGTAAACAGTGCTGCACAACTATCTGTTTGAGTTCCCGTATGTACTGGGAATTATTGGGTAACATAATAATTATATGTTTAACATATTGAGGAGTGCATAAGTGTTTTCCAAAGAAACCGTATCCTTTTACATTCCCACCAGCAATAGAGAAGGATTCAAATTTTTCTACATCCTTGCCAACACTTATTTTTGATAAAACCAATGGGAAAAAGTGGAATCTTATTATGGTTTTGGGTTTCATTTTCCTAGTGACACAAGATATTGGGCATCTTTTCATGGACTTTTTCACGTTTTTATATCAGTTTTGAAGAAATGTGTATTCAGGTCCTTTGACCATTTTTTATTTTTTAAAAATATTTTTAAATTTATGACTGTATTGGGTCTTATTGTGCACGTGAGATCTTTGTTGCAGTACGCGGACTTCTCTCTGCTTGTGGTGTGAGGGCTCAGTAGTTATGGTGTGCAGGTTTGGTTGCCTGGCAGCATGTAGGATCTTAGTTTTCCAGTCAGGGATGGAACCTGCATCTCCTGCATTGGGAGGCAGATTCTTAACCAGTAGACCACCAGCGAGGTCCCTGACCATGTTTTATATTGGGTTGTTTGTTTTTTTGTTGATTTGTACCAGATCTTTATATATTCTGAATATTAACCTTTTGTCAGGTATATGATCTGCAAGTATTTTTTTCCCATTTTGTAGTTTACCTTTTGATTCTCTTGAAGTGTCCTTTGAGGCACAAAAGTTTTTAATTTTTATGAAGTTCAATTAATTTTATTGTTGTATGTGCTTTTGGTACCATACATCAAAAATCATCACCAATCCAAGATCATGAAATGTTAACCCTATGTTTTCTAACCAGGGTTTTTATAATTTAGCCTTTTCTATTTATTTTTTAAAATTTTTATTATTTTTATTTTTGGCTGCACTGGGTCTTAGTTGCTGCATTCAGGCTTTCACCAGGGGGCTACTCTCTAGTTGCAGTACTCGGTCTTCTCATTACAGTGGCTTCTCTTGTTCAGAACACAGAATCTAGCATGTGGGGGCTTCAGCAGTTGTGGCACGCAGCCTGTAGAGCACAGGCTCAGTGGTTGTTGCACATGGGCTTAGTTGCCCTGCAGCACGTGGAATCTTCCCAGACCGGAGACTGAACTTGTGTCCCCAGCAACTGGCGGGTGGGTTCTTAACCACTGGACCAACAGGGGAAGTCTCTAGAACTTTAAAAATTGGAGTCAGTCTTCTCAAGCTTTGCTACCACTTTAACAACTAAGTTTATATAATATTTAAATCCATTCTTATCATTTCAACAGTCTTCCACCATCTTCATCAGAAGTAGATTCCATCTCAAGAAACCACTTTCTTCATCCATAAGAAGCAATTCCTTATTTGTTCAAGTTTTATCATGAAATTGGAGCAATCCAGTTCCATCTTCAGCTCTATTTCTAATTCTAGTTCTCTTGCTATTTCTGCCACATCCACAGTTAACTTCTTCCAGTAAACTTGAGTCTTGAACTGCTCAGTTATCCATGAAAGTTGGAATTAACTTATTCTAAACTCCTGTTCATGTTGGTATTTTGCCTTCTTTCGATGAATAATCTTAATGGCATCTAGAATGGTGAATCCTTTCCAGAAGATTTTTAATTGATTTTGCCTGTCTCCATCAAAGAAATCATTATCTCTGGCAACTACTTAATAGCCTTATAAAATGTATAGTAAAAACTTATATAATTAAGTCTTGAAAGCCAAAATTTCTCCTTGATCCTTGGGCTACAGAATGGATGTTGTGTTAGCAGGCATGAAAACAACATAAACTCCATCATATATCTTCCTTAGAGCTCTTGACTGACCAGGTGCCTTGTCAGTGAGTAGTAATATTTTGTAAGGAATCTTTTTTACTGAGCAGTAGATCTCAGCAGTAAGCCTAAAATATTTAGTAAACCATGTTGTTAACAGTTGTGCTGTCTTCTAAGCTTTGTTGTTTCATTGATAAGAACATAGGCATAGTTTGGTTCAGTCACTCAGTCGTGTCCACCTCTTTGTGACCTGATGGACTGCAGCACACCAGGCTTCCCTGTCCATCACCAGCTCCTGGAGCCTTCTCAAACTCATGTCAATCACGTCAGTGATGCCATCCAACCATCTCATTCTCTGTTGTCCTCTTCTCTTCCCGCCTTCAATCTTTCCCAGCATCAGGGTCTTTTCAAATGAATCATTTCTTTGCATCAGGTGGCCATAGTATTGGAGTTTCCGCTTCAGCATCAGTCCTTCCAATGAGTATTCAGGACTGATGTCCTTTAGGATGGACTGGTTGGATCTCCTTGCTGTCCAAGGAACTCTCAAGAGTCTTCCCCAACACCACAGTTCAAAAGCATCAATTCTTCCATGCTCAGCTTTCTTTGTAGTCCCAATTCTCACATCCATACATGACTACTGGAAAAACCATAGCTTTGACTAGACGGGCCTAGTATATATGTGTAAATGTGTGTACGTTAATCCCAAGCTCTGCTTTTAAATGTGTCTCTGTTTTTAAATATGCTGTCTAGGTTGGTCATAGCTTTTCTTCCAAGGAGCAGCAAGCGTCATGGCTGCAGTCACCATCTGCAGTGATTTTGGAGCCCCAAATAATAAAGTCTGTCACTGTTTCCATTGTTTGCCCATCTATTTGCCATGAAGTGATGGGACCAGATGCCATGATCTTAGTTTTCTGAATGTTGAGTTTTAAGCCAACGTTTTCACTCATCAAGAGGCTCTTTAGTTCTTCTTCGCCATAGTGGGTCTAGCATAATTCTGAAGGGTCAAAGGATTTTTGGAATGGTTAATATGCATTGGCTTCAAGTTTAGTCACTGACTGCACTAGCCCCTACCAAGAGAGTCAGCCTGTCCTTCTAAGTTTTGAAATCTTGAAGCCAGGCATCGACTTATCTTCTCTAGCTATGAAAGTCCTAAGGTATTTGAAAGTTTTTATTACTTATTTTAGCTAGATATTCTGGATAACTTGGTGTGGCTTCTACATCAGTCCTTGATTCTTTACCTCGTACTTTGATGGTTATAGAGATAGCTTCTTTCATTAACCTCATGAACCAGTCTCTGCTGTCTTCAAACTTTTCTTTTGTAGCTTCCACATCTCTCTTAGCTTTCACAGAATTGAAGAGAATTAGGGTCTTGCTCTGCATTTGGCTTTTGCTTGAGGGAATGTTGGGACTGGTTTGATCATCTATCTAGATCACTGAAACTTTTCCACATCAGCAATAAGGCTGTTTGGCTTTCTTATCATTTGTGTGTTCACTGGAGTAGTTCTCATTTCTTTAAAGAACTTTCTTTGCATGCACAACTTGACTTAATTGTTTGGCACAAGAGACCTAGCTTTTGGCCTTTCTTGGCTTTCAACATGCCTTCCTCACTAAACTTGTTTTTAGGGACTTCCCTGGAGGTCCAGTGGCTAAGACTTCATGCTCCCAGTGCAGGGGCCCAGGTTCTATCCCTGATCAGGAAACGAGATTCCACATGCCACAACCAAGAGTTTGCATACCACAAGTAAGACCAGGAACAACCAAATAAATAATTTAAAAACCATTTCTAGTTTTTTATTTAAAGTAAGAGAGCTGTGACTCTTCCTTTCACTTGAATATTTAGAGGCTATTTTCGTTTCAATATTGTTGTATCTCAGGGAATATGGTGATCCAGGGAGAGATTGAGAACAGGAAAACTGTCCATTGGTAGAGTAGCCAGAACACACACATCTATTGATTAAGTTTGTCACCTTACATTAGCGTGGTTTGTGGTATCCTAAAACAATTACAATAGTAACATCAAAGATCACAGATCACCATAACAAGTTTAACAATAATGACAAAATGAGAAATATTGCAAGAATTACCATAGTGTCATGCAGAGACACTCACCACAATTAGAGAAAGCCCACTTGCAGCAATGAAGACCCAATGCAACCAAAAATATGTATTTTTTAAATTGGACCTTTATTTTATACACTTGAAGCTAATATTATGAATCAGCTCTTAACAATGTGAGCAAATGCTGATGGAAAAATTGTACCAATTGACTTGCTCAATGCAGGTCTGACACAAACCCTTATTTTGCAAAAATAGTACAAAACAAAAACAAAACCATAATATTTGGGAAGCACAATAAAGCAAAGTGCAGTAAAAGTATAGTATGCCTGTACTGCAACTTGATTATCTAGTTACTTGTTCTTAGACATCTTTGTTCCTTGCTTACATCATTTTTAGTGGACTGTCCTTTTATTTTTTTTTTCTCTCTGGACTGTCCTTTTAAATCTGTTTTCTACCTTTGAAAAATTTGGTGATGGGACTTCCTGGTGGTCCAGTGGTTAAGACTTTATGCTTCCACTGGAGGGCACAGGTTTGATCTCTGGTTGGGGAACTAAGATCCCACATGCCACACAGCATGACCAAAAAAACAAACAAAAAAGCCTCTAAGTAGGGAATGCCTTGACGTTTTAGTGGTTGGAACTTCATGCTTCCATTGCAGGGGGCACGGGTTCAATCCCTGGTTGGGGAACTAATATCCCACAAGCTGCAGGCAGTGTCCATAGTAATATAAATTAAAATTTATTATGTGTGTGTGTATATATATATACACTCAAACTTTCTGTTTTTGAAATTAATCTATTATTTTTGGTTACACTGGGTCTTTGTTGCTCCAAGTGGGCTTTCTCTAGCGGCAGTGAGTGGGGGCTGCTCTGCATTGTGCTGCGTGAGCTTCTGATTGCTGTGGCTTCTCTCGTTGCGGAGCACAGGCTCTAGGCCCACAGGCTTCAGTAGCTGACTGCACGCAGGCTCAGTAGTTGTGGCGCACAGGCTTTTAATTGCTCCATGGCATGTGGAATCTTCCCAGACCAGGGATCCAACCTGTGTACTCTGCTTTGGCAGGCAGATTCTTTACCACTGTACAGCCAGGGAAGTTAGTGCTGTGTGTGTGTATATACATATAGTGTTAAAATACATATAAAATTTACCATCTTATTTTAATTTCATTTAATAGTTCAGTAATAGTAAACACATTGTCTTTGTTGTACAGCCATCACCACCATCTATTCTCATAACTCTTTTCTTCTTGTAAAACTGAAACTTTGTGCCTGTTAATAACTCCCTGTTTTCCCCTCCTCCAGCCCCTGACAACCACCTAAGCCTATATTATCTTTGATTACTTACCTCATATAAATAAATCATACAGTATTTTTCTCCTTGTGATTGGCTTATTTCACTTAATATTGTGTCTTCAAGGTCCATCCATGTAGCATATTGAAAAATTTCCTCCTTTCTAAGGTTGATACATATTCCAGTGTATTTATATAACAGAATTTGCTTATCCGTTCATCTGTTGATAGACACTTGGGTTTGCTTCCATATTTTAGCTCATGTGAATAATGCTGTTATGAATCATGGGTGTACAAATACCTCTTCAAGACTCTGCTTTGAGCTCTTTTGTATATATACCCAAAAGTGGAATTGCTGGATCATATGGTAATTCTACTTTCAACTTTTTGAGGGCCTTCCATGCTTGTTTTGCACAGTAGCTGTACCATTTTATACTCCTGCCAGCAGTGCACAGGGTTCCAGTTTCTCCATATCCTCTCCAGCACTTCACTGTTCTCTGTTTCTTGTTAGTAGCCATCTTAGTGGATGTGACGTGGGATTGCTTTGTGGTTTCAGTTTATGTTCCTTCAGGAATTAGTAATGTTGAGCGTCTTCATATGTGCTTATTGTCCATTTGTATATCTTTAAAGAAATGTATATTCAAGTTCTCAGCCCACTTTTTAGTTGGCTAGTTATATTCTTAAGCATAGTTTTAACACAGTCTTTGTCCTCTCTATTTCATGCAAATTGGTAGCTAGATCTAGAGGCTTAATCAGGATTGGACTTGATCTTGGAGCAGCAGAGAGAACAAAAACACATAGTGTCCATGTGTGTGTCTCCTGTACTAGCTGTTGCTGATCATTGACTGGATACATTCATTAAGGGTTGCTATCTGTTGCTATTTCTGTTCTATATTTTTTCCATTTGTTAGTCAAAATACTTTCTCTCATATTCATTACCCTTAGGTATAGGTTATATATATGATAAATGCCTGGTTCTAGCTTTTATTACCAGTTTTCAAAATAATGTGTTGGTTCCCTTGTTATTTAGTCACTAAGTCCTGTCAAACTCTTTTGCAACCCCATGGACTGTAGCCTACCAGGCTCCTCTGTCCATGGGATTTCCCAGGCAAGAATACTAGAGTGGGTTGCCATTTCCTTCTCCAGGGAATCTTCCCAACCCAGGAATTGAACCCGAGTCTCCTGCATTGCAGGCAGATTGTTTACTGTCTGCACCACCAGGGAAGCCCCTTCAAAATGACCTTCAAAAACGACTGTTAAGCTATTTTTGGTTTTTGAATATTTAAGCATATTTGGTGTGTTTATTGTCCTTACTGATGAAGTGTGGCCTCTTTGAGTCCTTTTGTTAGGGTAGTTTTTAATGTTCCTTGCTTTCTAATGGAACAGGATGTTTCAGGCTCCTATACGTTTTCTGTCAAAAGGCTCTGGAGTCACCAGGTTACTTTTATTTTTTTTGCTTTTTAAGAGTCATACTGTTTTGAACACCCATCATCAATGTATCAGAGTATGTGTTTGTCACAGCCTTTTCAGTAGAGTATGTTGTTAGATTTTTAGGCTTTTACCAATTTTATAAGTGAGAAATATTAATTCCATTCTAATTACATTTCTCTGTGAGCAAGGTCTAGCATCTTTTCACATAAGAGCCACTTGCCTTTTTTCCCCTTGTTTTGATAAGTTGCAGTTAGTTTTAATATTTTGACTTTTATGATTTTACTTTGTTTATTGTATTAATTGTATTTTCTGTGTAAAAGTTTTTAAAAGTAAAATGTTTAAAATTTAAATTAAATATACTTGTGAAAGTATGCACTTAATCCTTTGTGATTATATATTCTTTGTGTTCTTCTTGCTTTTAGGCAAGGATAAAAGCCATCAATACATTTTTTGCTAAGAATGGTTATCGATTAATGGATTCTAGTATGTATAGTCAGCCCATTCAAACTCAAGCACAGTATGCCTCACCGGTCTTCATGCAGCCTGTATATAATCCTCACCAACAGTACTCTGTCTATAGTATTGTGCCTCAGTCTTGGTCTCCAAATCCTGCACCTTACTTTGAAACACCACTGGTAAGTAAGATCCTTAGAGAATATATGGTTTTTCACTGAAGCTGAAGTTTGAAGAAATCAGAGTTAAGAGTTCTTGTTTTATTTTGTTTTGTGTTGATGGTGGTTACTTTATAGGCTTTAAATGGTGATACGTATATTTAATACCCCAAATCAATTTAAACATTAAAATTTTCTTTTAGGCTCCCTTTCCCAATGGTAGTTTTGTGAATGGCTTTAATTCACCAGGATCTTATAAAACAAATGCTGCCGCTGCCGCCGCCGCTGCCGCCGCCGCTGCTGCTGTAAATATGGGTCGACCATTCCAAAAAAATCGGTAAGGTATAATATGATAGCTGGAATTGATTGTATACAATTCCCGGTAGTTCTTAGAGTCAGTATGTTAATAGCAATGCTTATTTTCTAACACAATAAAAAGGTCCGGTCCCACCCCCCCCGCCCCCCAAAAAAAGTATGTTAACAATTAATAAACACATTTTTACCTCAGAGTTGATAAAAAGGATTTGGGACTGAGATTATACACCAGTATATATTGACTTTTTTTTTTTTTAAATAATGAGAACAAAAAAAATTTTGTGGTAACAATATAAAATCTGGTTTCTAGGTACCATTTAATGTGTTAAACAACATTTTGTAAACATGAGTTTTTTGATGGTAGAAATGTTAACTGATTTGAGTAATAAATACTGGGAGAGTGAGTTATTTATCATTTTTAAGGATTGACTCGATTTCCACAAACTATGCTGTGCTGAGTCACTCAGTCATGTCCGACTCCTTGCGACCCCAAGGACTGTAGCCCATCAGGCTCCTCTGTCCATGGGATTCTCCAGGCAAGAATACTGGAGTGGGTTGCCATGCCCTCCTCCAGAGGATCTTCCTGACCTAAGGATCAAACCCAGGTCTTCTACATTGTGGGTGGATTCTTTACTGTCTGAGCCACCATGGAAGCCCGTTCTTTACTGAGTCATGTCTAAAGTTCTGTTTTAAGACCTTGATTTGTTATATCACTGTTAATTTTCATAACCCTGTAGATACAGTATTGTGTCTATTTAAGAAATTTGAGAAATAAAAATATTACATATCATGTCCAAAAGCATGTAGCCAGTAGCTTGCAGAGCCAAGGTTTGAGTCCAGGCAGTTTGATTCCAAAGCCTACACTTAAACCATAGTATTCTGAATAAATTATTAAGAACTCCAGAATCTCAGTTGAGATTATAAACTGGTAATCTCAGTAATTTGGTATATAATATGACTTTTGCCAGAGTGTAAGTAACCACAGGAGAAGGGGCTCAGATTTATTTAGTTGTTTAGATTTATTTAGAAGTTCACATCTACTATTTCTCTGCCTTATTTTGTGAGCCTCCTATGTTGTTTTTTGTTTTTAATTATTTCTGTTCAGTAATTTTTTTTTCTTGCCAGAATGAGAATTCTCTTATTTGATTCTTTTTGGCAAGGAGACCACATGTGGGGTATGTTTTTCCAAAATAGCTTTTAGGAACTTAATTCTTTTTTATAAGGTTTTTCTGAAATATGCTTCACTGAAGAAACAAGCCTTCCAGTATTTAAAAAAAAATACTCTTCTCAGTAGATTCTAGAATCATTCATATGTACCACTCTCTAATAGTCACAGATTTTGTACTCACTTTTAACTGACACATTTGGTTTAAACATTTGAACATCTTTGTTGTCGTTCACACCAGGAAGTTTATAGAATCTTAGTTTCCCAATCAGGTATTGAACTTGGGCCCATAGCACTGACAGTGCCAAGTCCTAACCACTGGACCACCAGAGAATTCCCTGAAGGTCACTTTTAAGTGTTTGGAAACTTTTACTATATATACACATTCATAATTGTTTTATGAAGTTTCAAATGAAAACTCTTCATATTCTAAGAATGAAGGATTCTTTATAAACAAAAGATTATTTGTGCTCTTATAAATGACTGTTAGTTTGATACAGTAATAAGAACAAAATTCAGGTAATTGCTAGGACATACGTGTAGAAGTTCAATGAGCCTTAAAACACACCGTGTCCTCTAACCTCCATCCTGTTAAAAAAATTTTTTTTTTTAATTACCATATGCACATAGAGACAGTGATGTTTAAGTCTGGAAAGACCTTTGTTATAGTGTATTCATTTTACAGATGAAGAAACTGAAAGTTGAGGAGGATGGTTATCTTACTAGGGTTACATGGCTTTTTATTAATTAGCAAACCTGAGATTAGTATATTTCTTTTTCTTCTACTATAGCTAGTAAAGTTTTTTTTTTTTTTTTTTTTCTTGAAAATAGTTCCATTAATACAAATGACAGTTTATACTTCCCTTGTGAGGAGATACAGATTTCTTATGATTAGAAATAGTAACTTTGTAGAAATATGTATCTGTTGATTTCATTTTTCTTTGAAGAGGTGAATTTTGCTTTAAGCAGTTAAGTGAAATAGACATCTTGGTTATATGATATGATAGACTAAAAACAGTTTTCAGTAACAACAAAAAGTATTAGTGTTTGCAAATGTTTACCTTAAAAATACGTTACGTGGGTTTATGGTATTCCTTTATTGTCACTTGATGTTTTTATCTGCTTTGCTTTCTTGGCAAAAGAGGTAAAATTGCAATAAGAAAGCCAAGAATGACAGTCAAGACATTCTTGCTTACAAGGAGATGTATCTGTGGTTTTGGAGATATAGATTTAGTGTGATTTTCCTTGTTACTCAAATCTATTTGTGTATAGTTTTATCCATGTATTTGACCAGTGTAGATAGTTACTAATTTTTAGTCACAGAAATAATACACAGATACTTCCTTATAAAAGTGTAGATGTTGCAGATGAACTAGAGCCTGTTGACTACGAACCCAAATCTTGATTTCCATCTTACTTCTAAGAAGTGACCACTGCCAAGCCTTTATTTTTATATATTTAAGTCATTGGTCAAGGAGCAGTTTATACTACTAACCTTGTAACAGCCCAGTGATGATCATAGGACTAACTTTCAGAAATGTGGGCAATTTTCTTCCTTTAGTATTTTACCTTTCTGTCACGTTCCTTCTCGTCTTTTATCACATTTCTTTCATCATCCTTTTTTCCTTTGCCTGGACTTCGATTGTAAGTCCCTCTCTGTGAAGGGAAAGATTATGAGATCTGGGGGCTTTTTAAACCTAGTAACTTGTCTTACTGGGTGTATTGATGCAGTGAGAAGATTTTGGTGATAATTTCTGAACAGATATATAAATAGTATATGTACCTCCTGAGGTCATTTTCAGATCTGATGGATAATATAAATGTTTTGAAAATTAGTTTGTGTTAGTTGACACTGAATTTCATTGCTATTCAGAATCTATTTTGTATCATGTAAGTAATTTTCTGGAAAAGTATCATATATGAGACTTAGCTAAAATTTGTAGCCTGATATTTATGTTTGTTTTAGTAGTAGTACCTTCATTTGTTATATTCTCTAAAGAGTTAGTAGGGTAGCTGAATAACTATGAAAATAGACTAAAAAAATGGAGTGTATAAACTGTAGGGAAGGGGCTAAATGAAAATCTAGTACTTCCTTTTTAAATCTCCTGTAGAGCCAAGATCCTCAGTTACTTGACCTTACTTGAAATATTCTCAGTTTTTAAAAAATAAACTTTATTCATTTATTCTAATTTTGACTGTACTGGGTCTCTCTTGCGGTCTCTCTTTCTCTAGTTGTGGCACATGTGGCCGAAGGCTCTGGAGCACGTGGGCTGAATAGTTGCAATGGCTTACAGGCTTAGTTGCCCCATAGCTTATAGCATCTTAGTTCCCCAACCAGGGCTCGAACCCCTGTCCCCTGCATTGGAATGTGGATTTTTTTTTCTAATTTTATTTTTAATTGGAGGATAATTACTTTACAATATTGTGGTGGTTTCTGCCATATATCAACATATATCAACACACACACACACACACACACACACCCACCCTTGAATCTCCTGGGAGGCAAATTCTTAACCACTGGACCACCCAGGAAGTCCTAAATGTTTCCACTATTAATTAAAACTGCATCCTCTTTCATTTATTGTACCCTAGGTTCATCTGCTTATAGTTGTTAGAGAGTTGAGTACTTACACCTATCATCCAAGGTAAAAGCTACTTTTGTTAGATTTAGGTGGTTTTTGAGTTTGGTTTGGTTTGGTTTGGCTTTTTGTTTCTCATCAGATTTCTTACCTTAATTCATGAAGTCGTGCCAGGCTATTAGTTGCATTATATTTTCCTAGTCATTTGGTCCCACAGTTTTGTTGGATTTTTGAACAACTGTTTGCATTTGGCGAGGGGTGCTTAGTAAGAAGCTTTAATTTTAATATATTTCACTATTTCTTGCTGGTTTTTTTTTTTTTTTTTTTAATTTTCAGTCCCCTAAAAAGCCTTTTTAGACTTTTCCCCCAATTCCCTCATATGATAATTTAATGCTAGAGATTATTGTATGTCGATTTATTCCAATTCTTCCTCCCTTTGGGGGTTTTATTGCCCCATTGAGAATGTATGGCATGGATTCAATGAGCTTCTAGTCTGGCTGATTTAGATATGTCAAAATTGTATCTTGTGCTAAAGAAGTTAGCTGAAATCCTAGTTATATCCTTAATTTTGAGGTGGAAGTAGCTTAATCTTGAAGAACTTTGGATCATTCCCAGATAGCTCCAAACAGCTTTTTTAATGAAAAAATTCTTTGCCTTTTAAAAATAACACATCTGAGACATTAAAGGGTTTACATTTTTACAACATAATGCTTCTGTGTCCAACCTAGTTTATGGAAAATCAGAATACAGCAGAAGGCAGTTTTTAACTTGGCCTATTAAGAATTTCTACCATTAAGAGGAAGGATTTTTCTGTCTTAATTTATTCTTTCGTGTATATGGCCTTATGTTTCTTACAGTGTGAAGACTCATTTTAGGTCAGGTGGTTCAGAACATTCAACAGAGGGCTCTGTGTCGTTGGGGGATGGACCACTGACCAGATCTGGTTCAAGGAACTTTGCAACTGAACGACATAATCCTGCAGTAACAGGGCATCAGGAACAAAGCTACCTTCCAAAAGAAACTCCCACTTTGCAGATGGAACAGAATGGGGACTATGGCAGGGGCAGGTAAGGAAATATGGTAATAAATATGGAAATAATGTGTATGAAAATTCTTTAATCATAATATGAATGTTAGAAGTCCATTATCTAGTGATTTTTTTATTTAATTTTTCATATATAGTTATGCTAAAAAATTTTTTTGTTCACGTAATATGGGTTACTAGTTTTTCATAATTAAGAAATTTAGAATCCCTATAAAGAATATAACTGAGTCAGAGGTTTATAAAAGTTATTCTGAAGTTCTTTACAGTTCACTAAGGAAAGATTACCTTAGAAAGATCTTATGCCACCATAGTTTTAATTTCTGGCAACATGTGAACTGTGGGAATTGGGTTATATAACCTTGTCTACCCTTCCTAAACAAAAAAAACTGAACCCTAATATGCTTCTGATGTGGAGGGAGCACTGCTAATAAAAATAGGACCAGTTTACTTGGTGGTGGTGGTGGTGATAGGTGACGTTTTCTGTAGATCAGCTCAGGATCCTTTCAGAAGAATATATATCTTTTAATAATAAAAGGAGATTTAGGAAGCATAGATACTTAAAACAGAAATTCACCCATCTTTGATAGAACATACACATTTGAAGAAACTTACTGATTTCTCCTTCCTCCCCCACCCCTCACCCTCTTTTATCATTGTTAAAAGGAGAACTCTCTTCAGAGGTCGAAGACGTCGGGAAGATGAAAGGATCCCTGTAAGTTTTTTTTTTTTTTTTTTAACTTACATGTGTTCAGGATTTGTTTGTTTCTTTGTTTTTCTTGTGTGCTTTAGTATGGCATTGACTTCTGGTATGTCTTTCCTCGATTTTGTTTTATTGGTTATAATATTCAGCAAAGATAATTACAGCCTGTTTTTGACCCTGAAATATCCACCATCACCACCACTCATCATCCTTAAAGCACACATGAAGTTAGAGATTTGACTTGTATTGCTCACTTTTTAAAAAAAAAAATTGTTTGCCTAACCTATTCACATGGTTTAAAATAAAATCCATGAAAATATTCCATGTAAAGTTTAATTATTGCTTTATTAATGGAGATTTGAGGAATTTCAATGTTTTAATCTTACAATGCTGTTACAAACGGTGCAGTGATAACCTTGTGTAACCATCACTTCCTGTCTATGCAATAGTATCTGAAGGAAAGTCCCTGCAGGTAAGATTTCTGAGTCACAGTGTAGTAAGTTACTGTGTGATGGCTTTCTGTAGGGTTTGTGTCAATTTTCACTCAGTGAAGAAAGTTCCTATTTGTCCATAGCCTTACAAAGAATATGATTTTTTGCAAATCTAATATAGTATGTGGTTCACTTTTAAAGCTCTGTTGGATGGTATAGGAAATTATTACACTATTTATTAATTGTTACTTAGGGGCAATTCTCTACCTATTGCTGATTTTTATATTTCCCACTTAAGATTTAAAAAAAATTTTTTTTATAGTTCTAGGCAGGTTTTTGAATCCTCACTTAGCTAGCTTCAAATTATTCATATTTTTATTTTTTGAGGTTTGTTCATGGTGAATGTTTGCCATCTCCGAACTGGTCAAAAAGAGTTGAGAAATAAAAATAGTGTAGGAAGCTGGGCATACACACCAAGGAAATCAGAATCGAAAGAGACACGTGTACCCCAGTGTTCATCGCGGCACTGTTTATAATAGCCAGGACATGAAAGCAACCTAGATGTCCATCAGCAGACGAATGGATAAGAAAGCTGTGGTACATATACACAATGGAATATTATTCAGCCATTAGAAAGAATACATTTGAATCAGTTCTAATGAGGTGGATGAAACTGGAGCCTATTATACAGAGTGAAGTAAGCCAGAAAGAAAAGTACCAATACAGTATACTAATGCATATATATGGAATTTAGAAAGATGGTAACGATAGCCCTGTATGCGAGACAGCAAAAGAGACACAGATGTCTAGAACAGTCTTTTAGACTCTGTGGGAGAGGGCGAGGGTGGGATGGTTTGGGAGAATGTGAAATGTATCGCCAGTCCAGATTCGATGCATGATACCGGGTGCTCGGGGCTGGTACACTGGGATGACCCAGAGGGATGGGATGGGGAGGGAGGTGGGAAGGGGGTTCAGGATGGGGAACACATGTACACCCTTGGCGGATTCATGTCAATGTATGGCGAAACCACTACAATTTTATAAAGTAATTAGTCTCCAAAAAATAAATTAATTAATTAAAAAAAAAAACAAACACCAAAAAAAAAAGTGGTGTAGGAGAGCATGGAGGTTTCAAGAAAACACTAGAATTTACATTTATATATGTGTGGAATATAATGCTTTACATGCATAAATAGCAAATTAGTATACATATCTAATAGTATACTATATAGTGTTTGTGTAATATACCTAAAAATATACAGATACCACATGTTTAAGCAGTAAAGAGCAACCAACTTTGAAAGAAAAATAATTGCATTTTAACACAAAGAATAATTTGGGGCAAGCTGTGAACCCTTTAAAAAGTGTGGTTGTTTGCATTTACAGCTTTCTATACCATGGACAGCCTTGAGATTGTAAGGCAAGTTTTTAAAGATATCATTATAGCAGGCCATGTTAATCTTCAAGTGGCCCTGAACAATTGAGAGGAGAGTTAGGTTTGAGGTCTGTTCGATGTGTTGAAAACATCTGGGTCGAGGATTGAAAGGAAAGTAGGCAAACATGCTTTTTTGTAGAAAAGGCAGGGAGGGGATGCCATCGTGCAGTGAGGAGATCTTAGCTAGAGGTGAAATTTAGAATTTATAGACTTACTTGTTGTAATTACAGTTATAAGAATGGATAAGATCATGCAGGGGACTCTGTGCAGACTGATTTGTAAAACAGCAAGAATGGAATCTTGAGGATCATGGTAGCTTTGGGGTTGAAAAATGAATTATTTCATTTTGTTTGAAGTATCCAAGAGAAATCCAAGTGGAGATAGCTAATAGTCAAGTGGATATCTTGGTTTCGGGCAAAGATCTGCTCTGAAAATATTTAAAAGTGTACAACCTAGTGATTTTTGGTAAATTTTCAGAGTTGTGCAACCAAAAATTTTCCAAAAAGTGAAAATTATTGTTTTTAGAGTTGTTTGCACGTAGGTAGTAGTTGAAGCCATGGATAATGGATATCACACAGGGAGAGTTTGTAAAGGCAGTTAGTAATCATACAGAAATCAAAAACCTTCCAAAGAAGTTGACAGGGAAAGAAGAGCACATGCTTGTCAGACCTGAGAATGAAGAGAAAGTATCAGAAGCTAAAGGAAGAATGAGCTCCCATAGGAAAGAATGTTTGCTCTAGTGAGGTCAGTGGGGGAAACCTCAGATTTTGTATTGTGTAAGGTATTGGTGACTTGTCACAGCAGTTTTAGTGATGTGGTACATACAGAGGTGAGGGAGTAGAGGAGAAAATATAACATGTGAGAAGTTTGTCTGAGAATATAGAGTGGGGTAGATGAAAGCAAGATAAGATTCTTAAGGAAGGATATTGTTTTCTCTTGAGACTATGGAAGGAGAAAAGATGCTGGCAAATCTAGATAGTGTAAGGTTTGTTGTTGTTGTTACGGGAGAGGGTATAGCAAATTTAGAAAGCAAAGTATAGCGGAGATTGATTAGAAGGTTTAAGGAAAGTGGCAAAGTTTGCAAAGGAACCAAGAGAAGAAGCTGACTAAGGATGAACTGGACCAATACATTACTGAGAGTTCACCTGAGATGAGAATCTAAGAATTTATAGAGGAAGAGTTCTGTTCATTAGGGTGCAATTTTGTTTGTTTCTACAGCTTTCAGCTTCTGTGGTACAGGGTTAAGGAATGAAATGGACATGTAACCTGTTTTTTGACTTGTGTCTTTTAGAGACCCCATCCTTCAACAGCTGAAGCAAAGGTTCCCACACCAAAGTTTGACTTACTAGCCTCAAATTTTCCTCCTTTACCTGGAAGTTCATCAAGAACCCCAGGTGAACTTGTTTTGGAGAGCAGGATGTCTGATGTTGTTAAGGGTGTCTGCAAAGAAAAGGTAAACACTGAAGCATCGATCTGTATCTTACGGGACCAATTTTTGCCTTTGTTTTCAGGGTTATTATTAGAATTAGAATTTTATTTGTGCTCAGTGCTTACTTCTGCCAGAGTTTTTAATTCATGAGGTTTTTAGCATAATTCGAGTCTTATGCAAAGATTTGTGTTAGAGCTACACAAGGTCAATAAAATGTTTCTTCATATTTGCATGTCTTTGTATCAGTCATCCCAGCTTGGTAGAACTAATTAAGGCAAGCTGAGTGGAAAGTGTTGTTTCAACTTGTGTCATTTCCAATTAACTGATAATGCCAGTGAATTCTAAGTTACTTTGGTAAACTCAGTCTTTCAAATAAATGGAGAGTTGCAGTCAAAAGCTTGGGATAACCCATCCTATAATATTTTTGAGTTTAGCCCTTTATATGCTAAATCTTCATGCCCCACAAATTTTTCTCATTTTCTACCTTTTGTTTCTAACTCAATTTTATTTTTAAGAGTATATGTACATAATATATCTGGGCTTTTAAAGAAAAAGTGTCCCTTGAATCCACTTTCAACTCTAGCTTTTTCTCCTCATATTTATCCTTGTATTTCTAATTTAACATGTTTATACTACTACTTCTTGACTATTCATTTTTAGATGTTGTCTATTAACTTTACACTCTAGAAGCTAAGGGTTTAACTCTCTTAAACCGATGCGCTTTATCCTCCCAGTATATTGTATTTCGTCATATCTGTGATGCCATCAGTTAAAGGATGCCCCGTTATTTTGGTATCACTAAGAAAAAAAGACACTGCCAGTTAAAGTAGGTCATGCCATCATTTATGAGTCATATCTCAATATTGCATCTTTTTTTTCCCCCATAACTGAGCATCATGCTAATGCTAAGTCGCTTCAGTCGTGTCCGACTCTGTGTGACCCCGTAGACGGCAGCCCACCAGGCTCTGCCGTCTCTGGGATCCTCCAGGCAAGAATACTGGAGTGGGTTGCCATTTCCTTCTCCAGTGCATGAAAGTGAAAAGTGAAAGTGAAGCCACTCATTCGTGTCTCACTCTTAGCGACCCCATGGGCTGCAGCCTACCAGGCTCCTCCGTCCATGGGATTTGCCAGGCAAGAGTACTGGAGTGGTGTGCCATTGCCCTCTCTGAACTGAGCCTCATAGGGTACTGTTATTATGTTTCCTTTCTTATACTCTGCACAGCTGTGTTCCTGGGACTTCACCAGCATCCTAAGAATCCTCTTTGGTAGATCCCTTCTTCTTACTCTTGCTTGACTTTCCCATTTTATGGTCAGTCAGATCTTCCTAGGCTTCCTTTATAAGAGGTTTTTAGTATAAATGTTTTGAGATCTTGCATTCTAAAAATGTTTTTCGGTTCTCAAGCTTGACCAGTAGCTTTTTACTGTAGAATTCTTTATTAGAAATTGCTTTCCCTCAGAATTTTTAAGGTATTTTACAGTCTTTTTTTAAATTATGTAATTCTGTTATTTTGTAGTTGTTTAAATGGTAAAGAATCTGCCTGCATTGCAGGAGACCTGGGTTCACTCCCTGGATAAGGAAATGGCAATCCACTTCCCATATCTTGCCTGGAGAATTCCATGGACAGAGGAGCCTGGTGGGCTGCAGTCCATGGGGTTGCAAAGAGTCAAACACAACTGAGCAACTAACACTTTGACTTTGACTCACTGATTCTAAGATAGATTTTTTTTTTTTTAAACATTTTCACCTTTGAAAATTATGCTGTCTTACAATTAAAATCTATTGTAGTTTTAGTGGCAGTGTTTTTTCTTAGTAGTATATAAACTAATCGGTATGTTTTACACTTCTCAGATTTGGTGAGGTGTGATACATAGACCTGTTGGTTGCCTGGTGGTGCTAGTGGTAAAGAACCTGCCTGCCAGTGCAGGAGACACAGGAGGCTTGGGTTTGATCCCTGGGTCAGGAAGATCCCCTGGAGAAGGAAATGACAACCTGCTCCAGTGTTCTTGCCTAGAGAATCCCTTGGACAGAGGGGCCTGGTGGGGTACAGTCCACAAGATCACAAAAAGTTGGACATGCACACATCTCATTTCAGGGGTGTGTTGGAGACATCTCATCAGAAACTGCTACATGACTGCTCTGCTCAGAAAATCTAATTCCAGTGATACACAGATACATTTTTAAAGAATAACAATAAAGTGTACTTCTTGTAATTCTAACCCACAAATGTGAGATAAACACTTAATTTGATACTGGACCTTGTATGTCAGATTTCTGATTTTCTTGTTTGGCTTTTCTAATTTTCGTCTTTTACTTGTCTGTATTTTCTACAAAGTTTTTCTGAATGTTACCTTTAAAACCTATTGTGAAATTTTTTAAAATTTTAATCTCATACCCCTAAAAATTTATTGAAATTTTGTCAGTCGATTTTAATTTCTTAGGGGTCTTTCTAGTTTTTCTTTCTTTATACTTGTAGTAAAATACATGTAACGTAAAATTTATCATCTTAACCATGATAAATGTGTCGCTCACATCCCGCTCTTCCCTTAGCCCCTGGCAACCAGCATTCTGCTTTGTGTCTGAATTTGACTATTCTAGGCACCTCATATATGTGGAATCAAACAATATTTGTCTTTTTGTGACTGGCTTATTTCACTTAGCATAATGTCCTCATGGACCATTCTTTGTTTTAGTGTGTATCAGTGCTTCATTCCTTCACTGTGCGGTGATATTCCATTGGATAGATATATACCACGTTTTGTTCATCCACTCACCAGCTGAATATTTAGCTTGTTCACTTTTTGGCTATTATGAATAATGGTACTGTGAACATTTGTATTAAAATTTTTATATAGACATATGTTTTCTCTTAGATTTTTAACTGAATAGAATTGCTCTGTTTTAACAGAGCAGCTGCATATTTTACATTTCCGTCCTCAATGTTTGAGAATCCCAATATCTACATACCATCACTAACATTTGTTATCTGTCTGTCTTACTGATTATAGCTATCCTAGGTGAGTGTGAAGTGGTTTCTCATTGTAGTTTTGATTTGCATTTCCCTATTGGATAATTGTGTCAAACTTTTCATGCATGTTCTTATTGGCCATGTTTATCGTCTTTGGAGAAGTATCTATATAAATTCAATTTTTAAATATGTTTCCACTTTAAGGATAATGAAGAGTTCAGAGTTAGCTGCCCAGTGCCTGCAGAAGATGGACAGACAGACTGCACCTCTGCCCAGCAACTCAGTATGAGCCCCAGTCCCCCATGTACAGCTGAGCTTTCTGCATTAAGGTACACGTTTCAATGCAGATGATCTTTCACATTAAGATTACTTTTGCATCTGGTCATTTGCTCAGCTGTTTCTTTGTGCTATATTCTAAGCCTAATGTCAAGTTCTTTTTTTGGTAGCACAACTCAGCCTGAAAAGGATCTAGTAGAGGATTCCACTGTTCAGAAGGATGTTCCCAGCCAGCCAACAGTACCAGTTTCTTCCCCAAGTACTGCAAAGCCATCGAGAACAAATACTGCTTCACCATGTAATAGTAACATAAGTGCGGCTGTAGCTGTGGCCCTGCAGGTAACTTGATAAATTTAGTTTATGTGAGAATAAAACAATAGGTTAAATAATGAGAAATTTTATTTTTCATGGAACTCTGCTAGAGCAGAGTCATTTGGAAATAGCCCAAACTGGGGCTGGCTGCCTGCATCAAAAAAGAGTTTAAAGTCAATCTGAAGAAAAGGGAAAATTTAACCTTGTTGAGGGAATGAAGAAATTACTGTCATTATTTCCAATCATTATGGTTAAGTGAAGCTTACTTTTCTTGGTAACTGTCTTTTTTGGCTTTGAGCCTCTTGAAATTCTTTCTATATAATGCTTAACAAATCTATGAAACCCTTGAGGGGCCACTGCCATCTTTATTAAGTTTCCAGAATCATTTTTATAAATTTGAAAAATACAGAAATGCAGAGGGGGTCGGGTAAGAACACATAGAATTTAGCCATAAGTCTTTCATTTATTGCTATAACTGTCCATTTTTGGTACAGCTCTTTCTTTTTTCTAGGTTAAGAACATTTTACCTTGTCATTTAATAACAAAAGTAATAATAGAATAGCAGCTGCCAGTTTTTGGATGCATTCTTTATGCTAGGATCAGAGCTACAGTCTTTTTGCATGCTTTGGCCCATTCTCACAGTATCCCTGTTCTCCTTTTCAGATGAGGTAGTTAAGACTTTATCATTATTGGTTTCCAGATGCTCTCCTGAGATTTTTGCAGTCTCTCTCAGGATTCTTAGCCAGGGAAGAGAGAATGGAACCATTGTATTTCATCATCATTATTAATTTAATCTGTTTTTCCTTGTTAGACGCTTAGGTTCCAGTTTTTTGCATCACTATAAACAGTGCTGACTTGTATATCCTTCACATAAATATTTCAAGTGAAATTATTGTATCATACGTAAATTGCTAGGACTTTTTAATTATATTCAAAAAGTGTTTTTAATTGTACCAATACACCAATATACTTTAATAGCAATTTGTATGAGATTGCCTATTGCCCTTTCTTTACTGATTTCTTGTGGTTGACACTATTCTTTTTGAACTCTATCACTTAGAGTGTATGTACCATAAACGTTTTTGTTTCTCTACTTCAAAGGAACCTCGAAAGCTCAGTTATGCTGAAGTGTGCCAGAAGCCCCCTAAAGAGCCAGCTCCAGCTCTTGCGCAGCCACTGAGAGAGCTGCGCTCCAATGCAGTATCTCCCACCAAAAATGAAGAGAATGGAGCTCCTGAGAAGTCATTTGAGAAACAACACGAGAAGCCAGAAGCAAGGGCTAGTAAGGATTACTCTGGCTTCCGAGGCAATGCCATTCCCAGGGGAGCAGCTGGAAAAATCAGGGAACAGAGACGCCAGTTTGGCCATAGGTCTATACCTCAGGGAGTGACTCGACGTAATGGCAAAGAGCAATATGTGCCACCCAGATCACCAAAGTAAAAAACAAAACGAAAACTATTCAAAACCTTCTCTCTCTTCCCATTAAACTTGAGCCGTGGCTATACTGAACTGTTTTGGAGGGGAGGGGGTGGCCAGGAAGGAAGCAAGAGCAAGTGCATCCTTAAATCATTACGGATTTTGGAGTTGTGAGCAGTAGAATCCCAAAATTCATCTCTAAAGTGATTTTAAAATGCTGGAGGATTCCAATCAGTATAAATATATATATATATATGTATACATATATAAAAATATAATTTTTCTATTTTTGTTTTTGATTTTAATTTGCAGAGATCTTCTGCCTGGAATCAATTTTGAGGGTTCAGATTTAGCTTGGGAAAAAAACATATTACACATCCTTCAGTAGGAGACGAGGGATTGAGAGAAAATATTTTTTGAAGAAGCATTTCTGTAAAATTAGAAATTAATTTTTTTAATCTATTTAAAGTTTGGCTTGGAGAATGCCATTTCTGCCTATATGGCCTTGTGTTGCAAAACAGATCAGTGGCTGGGGTGCCTGTTGTGGTGTGAGTGTGTGCAAGTGTGATTGAAGCCAAATCTGTTGTCAAGTTAGTAAATGATTTGAAAACTGAATGTAATACTTGAGTAGATTTTTTTTCCAGTTTGAAATTTAGTCTGTCTTTTCAACCTTACTAATACTTCATTCAACAAGCTGTTAAACTCTGATTGTACTTAGAGATATGACTACCAATCAATTTGAAATTCAAGGAAAGAATGGGGGTTATTCAAAAAATTGCAATTTTGTGGTAGATCTGAGTGGGTGGGTCAAACGGAGTTCAGAGGTTTAAGCAGCCCTGTGATTCTCCCCAGCCCCCTAAAATAGGAAACAGTTTTCTTTTGTTAACTTCATTTGTACTCTCAGTTCTTTGACTACCCACCCCCAAAAGCAAAAAATAACCAACCAACTATAGAATTGTATGTTTCTAACTTCCTTTATCAGTCTAGTCAAATCATAACTGTTCTAAATTTCTGACTTGAACATTGAAGTATTTTACTCTTCTGGTCATGTATTTAGAACTTAGATCCCAGAATGGTAGGGCAGGCTGACCCTACAATAATTTATTTGTTAGTGTTAAAGATGAAACGTCGTAGCCAACTCTTAAAGTGTTAAATAGTGTAGACATTAAAAGAAATTTCTTTTTAAAGGCTTAATTTGGGGACTTTTTTCTGTTTACAATGTATTTATCACCTCCTTTCTTTCTCTTTCTCAAAAAAAAAAAAAAGTTTGGAATTCACAGAAACAGAGCCAGCAAGTTACAAAATTTTTGAGTTAATGAGTTAGAAAGATAATTAAAATTAACATAATTTCTCAGTGAATACAGTTGTAACTCTTATATGAAATAGGCAAGTTTACATGCTGGTGTTTAGAAAATGGCTAAAAAATCAAAAACCATTGCATTAATCTGTTTTAAGTCATACCATATTCAGAGTTCTGTGTTTTCTCTTTAGGGATGGTTTGTGATAGTAATAACTGTCCCTTATGTTAGTGAATTACATTTGTACAAACTGAAACTGTAAATTGTGAACACTGGAAAGCACCATTGTGACATAGAATAAACATCTTAGTAATATATTAAAATGAATGTAAATGGAGGTTAAAATTACATTACTGTGAAACTCATCTTCCAACTCTAAGTTAACCTTTGGAAATTTGTATTAATAGGTAATTGTTCAGAGCTTTGAAAACACTGCACATTTCTGTACAATCCAGAATTATCACTTCTTTGTAACTTATTATTCAGCTTGGCAATTGCTTTTGATTTGGTGGATTGATAACATGATATAATATATTTAAGCAGTTCGAAGCTATTCATTTCTACACACTATTTTCTACTAAATGAAACATACAATAAAACTACCTGTGTTGAAATTTGGGGGAAGTTTAGGTCCTTTAAAGAAAAAAAGAAGTATTAATAATCATTGACTACATCTATGATAAAAGTGCTTATTTTGGTTTACTTAGATAATGCTGCAGCTGGTGGAATGATAAGCATTTAAAGTGTTAACACTCTGTGAATGCATTGGATTTAAGAGAATAAACATTTTATAAAAATCACTTGGTAAGGATTATAAACTTAATTATTGCACTTAGATGAAACTTTTTTTTTTACAATGTGTCACATAAATAGGCCTTTATTGTTTGTATCCTTGTGTGTCTTACTGTTAGTCTACCTAACTTCTAAAAACTAAATGTTTTAATTGATACACAAGACAAAAGAGTTCTTTAAGAAAGCAAGTGTGTTCTTGCTTTTTCCAAGAATGTTATTGAAAGTAGAAATTTTAAAACATGACCATTTAAAAATTTCTTATTAAATACAGTGTTTTAACTTAATTTGCCCTCATTACAGCTAATAGTTTCCATTTTGATGGGATGTATAGGGAAGAATAATGTGTGTGTGTATGTGTGTGTGTGTATATATATATATAATATATATATTCACAGTATGTATTTAGCATTTATTTTATTACATCAGATTAAGGTCTGTACCTAAATGATGCCTGTGAGTTGTGTGAAACTGATGGTATTTTTGTCCGACGTTACTCTGTAAACTGATGAGGGTTGGGCATTCATTGTAGTTTTAACTATTTATTTGGTTCTTTAGAAGGCAGAATTTAAATGTCTAGAGTTTCTCTTCATTCTTATGACTTAACACTTCCTTGGGTTGTTGAAGGGTAAAAGTAGATACAAATGATAATTGAGTGTGTGGTACAGTGATCTTCTGCTATATATAGTTCTTAAGGTATGAGGAGAAGAGTTATACAAGTTCATCACCTTGCACTTCATAGAGAAGCTATATAGAGATGGCAAAATCTGCCTCCATTTTCTATCCAGATAATTAAGATTTTCATGTTATCTAGGCCTGTCTTTAATCTGAGTAATTTCATTTTTGCAAATACACTGGCATTTAAAGGAATGATCCATCTAAATTTTTTTCAACTGGATTTTAGAAGAAGATATGATCTTTCAGTGATATGGTTTTATTGTTATCATATGTGTTCAATTTGCATGTGATCAAATGACATGCAGATTTATTTATTTTGGGTTCCTAAAAATTAAGGTAGCTTGAATATTGTTTTACATTCCTTTTTCTTTTTTAAATAACCAGGATGGCTTTGGAGAAGGCTTCATGAGAGTATTAGCATCTGCTGGAGCAGAAAATAGTATTTAAAAGTCACTGAACACGTTCTAAAGTTTTATTAGTTGTGACATTAATATGTAATCTTTTGGCTTAAATGTCCACTGTTTTTTTACTTTGACACCGTTAAACAGTACTGGGCTTAAGTTTCTGATATATATATTGGCCATGTATATTAACCATATTTTTAAAGTACTGTTTTTGTTTTTACAGAAAAGGTAAAATGCGAAAGTATGTTCCTTTTGAGGGATTTTTATAAATTCTTAACTACAATTTATGGCGTTCTTTCATAACTTTTTACATTTCTTTACAATTTGGTGGCCATTAATTTAACCTAGGGCTTTTTGGTGTATGCTAATTTAACTAGTCTGAGATTTCAAGAAGAAATATAGACATTTCAGCCCTCATTAATTGAGAATATTTTAAGAAGTTAAAAGAGAATTTGTTTTCAAGTTGAGTGTATTTTCTTTTAAAAGCCACCTGATTGTTAAATAGTTTCAATTTTATTGTTAAAAGCTGCAAATTTTTGAGTAGACGGTTTCTAAAAGTACAAGTGAGATACCAATAAGGCTGTGTATAAAATGGTTTTACTTTCAGTTATGCAGCACAAAATACTGATTAGTATAAGAAACAATCTGCATCATTATTGGGTTTTGTTTTTTTGGTTTTTGCTTGATTCTGGTGTCCTTTGAGTGACATCTCGTAAATGTTTGGGCTTGGGAGTCAGAACCAGTTATCTGGCTTCTCTTGTTCATTGCTTAGGTTTGTTCTTGTTGTCCAAACTGCCCCCCCAGCACCCCCTGACATGTGCATATGCTCATGCATATTATGTTAAAATGAGTACATCCTTGTATTTGTATTTTTGTTTTCAACATTGCCAAGGTGCTATCGGAAATTAAAATAACACAAAATTAGAAAAAATAAAATTATTAAAAAGCAGGACTGGTTTCCTTTTCTCCAGGTGGCTTATATCTAACGACTGCTTGTATTTACTTGCTGATTACTTTTCATGTTGCCCACTCTAGTTCTGTTCTGATTTCAGCTGTTGGTTTCTTTGTGTGTGTGGAGGGGTGGGGCTTGAAGTGGATTGTGTGATACTTCATCTGCAAAGTGAGAGAGTAAAAAGCTAGAAGATTCAGCTCTGTGATTCTGGGGTTTTATTCTTTTAGTGTCAGAAGCAGTTATTGAAGGGGAGAAAAATCATAAGGCAATATATATCTTTAGAGTTTTGCCTTCATGGGTCAGATAATGACCTGACTTGAGTATGTAGGCTCTGGACCTTTAAACTTCTGTTTTGAAGAGAAAGCCTTGGTTACCTTTACTTTTTCAACCACCTCTTTGCTTTGAGTACAAACAGTATGAGTCTTAATTTTTTTTTTAATCTATGATAATGGCAAAAATGGAAAAACTGAATAATCTGTGACTTTTTCAAATAGCTGATATCTAAATTAATGTGGTAGCTCAACTTTTATTTAATATAGTATTGCTATAAAGCCCTTAAGTGTATGCCACAGTTCTTGAATTGTCTAGCTATAATAAACTTTTTAATAGTAGAAATCAAGGTCTTTTAAATATAGGCTAATTTCAAATTAAATATTCTAATCATATATTCAGAAATTTTTATTCAACCAAGTTATGTGTTGTATGTTTATAAATAATGTACATAATGGTAAAATTTAATGTGAACATTCACTTTGATAGTTACTTAGCTCAGTAATATTGTCCTTGCAAGAGCTAAAACCTTTATTTTGCTAATGAACATTTATCTTAATGAAGTTAGCTGTTATCAGCAAAATCATCCAGATTTATAGGGGTAACAGGTTGACAAAGCATTAGGGCCTTCCTATCAGGTGTTTTGAGTTTATTTGGTCAAGAGAGGAGATGCATAACTTAATTTTCTTCTTTACCATATCAGGAACACAGTATAATTGTGTATTATTTTTGGTGAACTAATGCCCAGTTGATAAACTTAATTATGTAGGCTTTTCAGTTGTTTTAAAAGTGGCTTTGTCGAAAGATTCTCATCACTGAGATAACCTTATATATGCCTTGTTAGAAAATGTTAACGGAGTATTGTATGTCTCCCAAGTTTAAATTTCAATTTTATGCGTAGAAGTTTTTATAAAAAGTTTTAACGTTTACTACTAAAGGGTTGTGAGTTTCCTTTAAAATCTTTGGCATGAAAACTATCATGGATGTCTTTAGTTGGTATGAGGGTTTAAAGGAATTGAGATGTTTTTACTTTTTTCATAATGCTCCTAAATATGGGCCTTCATCATCATCTGGTGTTGTAGGAAGGAACAAGCTTCCTAAAAGTTGTTTTTTTTACATTCATTTTGGTCGCTGTTCTGCAGATCTATGAAGCCCCTATACTTCTCTTGTGTTTCCTTTGTGTATCTACTGTATCACACTTAATGATAGTGGTAGAACCTCAGCCTCCCTATACCCTTATGTAGGCTGTTATTTGTCTTAAGTTCTATTTTAGCTGTTTCACATTCCAAATTCTGCCTATACAAATAACTATGACCTCAACATGTCAAAACTCAGGGTATTGACAGCATTGAAGGGAATCATGAGTGGGGTGTTCATTTAGCCAGTATGTCCAGTATTACCAGTATTTACACTTCCAGGCAGTGTGCTATGCAGAAAAAAATAGGTTGGATTCCAACCATTATGGTCCTTAGCATTAGATAGTCATAAGTAATCGCAAAATTAGACCAGCAGTAAATGTGCAAGCTGGTATCCATGCAGAATCATGGCAGAATCAAGCAGAATCCATGCAGCTGGAGTGGGAGATGGTATAGGAATTGAATGTATCCCTGGTGCCTCAGATGGTAAATCCATGCAGAATCATGGCAGAATCCATGCAGCTGGAGTGGGAGACGGTATGGGAATTGAATGCATCTCTGGTGCCTCCGATGATAAAGAATCTGCCTGCAATGCAAGAGTCGCCGGGTCTGATCCCTGGAGAAGGGAATGGCAACCCACTCTAGTATTCTTGCCTGGAAAGAGGAGCCTTTTCTGAGAAGCAGAGGACAGATGATGGGAGTAGCAGTGAGCCAGGAGGAGAGTGTTGGAAATGAAGGCATAACCTGTACATTACCACTTTATAATGCATTGGAAGAATTGTAGGGCCCTACAGATACACAGTATGGAGGACCTTGTTCCATCTTCCAAGCTGAGGCTGGAGAAGGAGGTAAGAGCCAGACACCTAGGACTTAAAATTTGTGCATTGTGGACAACAGATGAGACCAGTTAGAATTTACCTGGTGATGATACAGTTGGAGCAACATGGTAGATTTGAGAAACATTTGGGTATAAACACTTGAATGGATTAGATACAGAGGGCAAGGGGAAGGCATAGGAAATGACTCACACTTTTGTAGCTTTGAAACTGAATTGAAGTTTGTGGCATTCACCATGATTGAATACATTGGTAAAGAACCTTTTGTGGGGAGGAAAATATGAGTATAGTTTTGAAATGGTTATGCTTATTTTTGCAGGATTTCTGGTAATCCTAAAAATGGCAAGATGGCGGGGGTGGGGGAGCTGCAAAGTTAAATACTAAAATTCCTTATAAAAGATTGTTTAGCATTAGGGTGGCTTTCCTTGGATAACTTTTTTTTTTTTTTAAGCTTACTGAGGAATGGGGCTAAAAATTAGTTTGTATCTGCCTCTGTTTCTTAATTGTTGCTACCTTAATCCTAATCATCATCCTCTCTCCAACCTGGACAGTCTGATGTGCTAAGCAACTACTGTGCTAAGCACTTAGATGACTTCATTCAAGTTGTAATGTTTTCAGTCCTCACCAATAGACTGGGGAGGAATTAAAAGCATTAAGCTTGTTGTTAAGGGTTATTACTGTAAAACAAATGTTTTCTTATCAACTTGCCATTTTTCTATGTGAAGATCCTTGTGTATGTGTTTAGTCACTCAGTGGTGTGTGACTCTGGCCCCATGGACTGTAGCCCACTAGGCTCCTCTGTCCATGGAATTTTCCAGGCAGGAATACTGGAGTGGGTTGCCATTTCTTACTCCAGGGAATTTTCCTGACCCAGGGATTAAACCTGCATCTCTTGTGTCTTATGCATTGGCAGGTGGGTTCTTTACTACTAGTACCACTTGGGAAGCCCTTAAAAGATACATGTGAAGATTATAATTCTTTCAGCTTGTGTACTCATCAAAAAAAAATTAGGGGGTAATAGCAAATACTCATCAAGTTTCCAGATTAACTTAGACTAAATTTTTTAAACATTGTATCTTACCGCTATCTTATTTTCTTGTGGACATATGGCTATTTGTGTAGCATGCCATATTTTATCAGTATTCAAATCTTGAGAAAATACACGGTAGCTCCATGACCTCAATTGTTCCATTTATGACCATTCTGATCTTACATGTCTACTGTAAGCCAAGATACTAGGTGCACAGGATGCTAAAATTAAGAAAATTCTACCCTTAGTAAATTGAGAGGCCAGCATTATAAACCAAAATAGTGCTAAAAAAATATGAATGTTTTGATGATATTAGGTATACACCAAGATAATGGTCAACCCTCCTGGTGGAGGAATACATAAACTTCCAGATGGAGTCTTGATAAATATGTGTTGGCTAGGTAGGTGAAGGAAGAATGGGCAGCAAAGTGACAAAGAGTGCAAATAAAGGCAAAGAGGCATGACCATGTGCAAATTCAGTATAATAGTTTGGAATGGGTGGAGTACAGGTTTCAGTAGAGTACTAGAGAAAAGCTAGTAGGATTTGTTTTACAATCAAATCATGACCAACTGTATGCTAAAGAAATGACTTCACTTGATTCTGTAGGGAATGGAGAGCCACTGAAAGTCTTAAGCAGAGGATTATGGTTAGATTGGGAAATGAGAACAAACCTGGTGGCTTTGTAAATAGTTTGGGAATTGGCCAAGTGAGAAAGGTATTTGGAATTAAGGGAGCAGCAGTTAAAACAGTGAGAGGATGAATAAAGATGTCCACATCCTAATCCCCAGAACCTGTGAAAGTTATTTATACAGCAAAGGGGGTTTTGCAGATGTGATTGAAGATTTTGAAATGAGGTGGGCCATGAACTGTCCAGGTGGGCCCAATATAATCACAAGAATGCAGGGATTCGACAGTAGTGGGAAGTGTGACAATGGAAGATGAAAGTGATGTGTCCATGTGCCAAGAAATGCCAGCGGCCTCTGGAAGTTGGAAGAGGCAGGGGAAAGATTATTTTCTGGATCCTCCAGAAGGAACCAGTCCAGGCAACACCTTGATTATAAGACACATTTCAGGCTTCTGACCTCTAGAACTGTAAAAGAGTAAACGTGTAGTGTTCTGAAACAGTAAGTTTGTGATAATTTGATGTAGCAGCGATGGTGCAGGTATATATGATTTTAAAGAAGTCAAGTGGGTAGGAGCTGGTATCTTGACTAGATGTGAGAATGAGGGGAAGATTTTAGGATGCCTGTGAGGCCTATCTGGTCAGTAACTTGAGAAGTCATGAGTGAATAAGATTAGGAATTGATTACAGAAGATAGGAGGGATAAGTACAGAAGCCTAGAAAATGTCAGGCTTTTAGGGGCGGGAAGAAAATATATCAGTACAGTTGGTCCTTTGTATCCTTGGGTTCTGCATCGGCATCTGCAATCTAAAATACTCGGGGAAAGAAAAATGTTCCGGAAAATTTCAAAAGGCAAAACTTCAGTTTGCAGCGCACTGGCAGCTATTTACATAGGATTTATATTGTATAAGGTTTTATATGTAATTTAGAAATTAAGTATATGGGAGAAAAAAGTATACAGGAGGGTATGCGTAGCTTATGGATTTCCTTGGTGGCTCAGACAGTAAAGAATCCACCTGCAATGTGGGAGACCTGGATTCAGTCCCTGGGTTGGGAAGATCCCCTGGAGGAGGGCATGGCAACCCACTCCAGTATTCTTACCTGGAGAATCCCCATGGCCGGCTACAGTTTATGGGGTGGCAAAGTTGGATACAACTGAACATCTAAGCACAGCACATCATGCACAGCTTATATGCGAATACTATATTGTTCTGGCAAGGATGGGATGAAACAAAAGTTCTTATATATTGCTATGGGAGTATAAATTGATGAGACCATTTTTTGGAGAGCAATTTGCTGCATTTAGAGAGTGATGAGCATGCTTTGCAAATTCGTAATTCTACTTCTAGGTTACATATCCTGGGACTTGATTCATGGAGGCTATAAGAATATTGCATTTTTTTTTTTTTTTAACAATGAGATGAAAACAATGTCCATCAAAAAATAATTATAGTAAGTTTTGTGATGGAATACTATATATCACTTGAATGAACTGAAACAGGTCTTATATGTCAAAAGAAATTTTTAAAGAGCAAGTTAAAGGGACATGTTTGATACTTTTTACTTATAGTTTTAATATGACTATATATTGCTTTTGGATCCTTTTATACTTTAATAAAAATATAAAAATGTACCAGTACACTTGGGAATGATACCAGCTGCAAGATAGTAGATATGTTTTAAATAACTGTCTTTGGGGAAGGAGGAAGGGAGGTAAATAAAAAGGGATGTATATAGAGGGTCTTCAAATATATCTGTGTCTTTAAAGTTCTGAAGCAGAAATAGGTGGTTAGATAGGTACATAGGTATAATTCTCTATACTTGTAAATAAAAAACAATTCTTGAAAATACAAAAAAGGCAGAGGAAAAGGACTTCCCAAACAATACTGGTATTAAATGTCCTGACAAAAGCAAGAGAAAGAGATGTGAAATTTCAAGATGTGAAGTATAAATGCCATGTAATTGAGATGACTGAAAAAGCCATTGAATATTACAGTTGGACACTTACTGGTAACCATTACCAAACTGATTCAGTAGACTAGGAGTGGAAGCCTGATGACAGAGGGTTGAGAAAAGGTTAGAAAGGAAGCAGAGGGAAGCCAGTGGCTTATTTAAACGTCCAGTGATGGAGCTGGATCCAAGTGCATAATTAGAATTATTCTAGCCCCTGCCTTTCTCCTTCCTTCTCACCTTTTCCCCACCCCTTTCCCTCGCATGCCCAGTCTGCTAGCTGTGTCTTGGCTTCTTTCTCAAGTGTGTTCTCTATGTGACAGGAAAGATTGATCAGTATAAGTTATAGGTTTAACTGGTCCTTGCAGCTAAGGAAAGAATTCTGTTCCCAGTGTGCATATGACAAATCTTTCACATAACAGGACAAATCACCCTCAAGAGTTTGGGGCTTTGATGATCCTGTAACTTGTGGTCCTCAGTTATCAAGGGATAACTGAGTATCTATGTATCATTTAGGTTCCTTTTATTTGTTATTGCTAAAGTTGCAGCTTCTTGATTTCTGGTAAGTTTTCAAAAACTTGGTAGTCATTTTTTAAATGTTACTTATTTTTTCCATTAGGTTATCATTTTTTTGTTGTTGACTGGTAGGGCTCTTTTTATGATCTGGCTATTTCATTTCTATTAAATATACTAGATAAATATACTATTAAATATACTAGTATATTTAATTGTCTATTAAATATACTAGTATATTTAATTGTCTATTAAATATACTAGAAGTATATTATCGTAACTTCTAAAATTTTCAACTTGTAAATATGGTTTCTTGCATTTTTAATTGTTTTGAGGGCCATAATCTATCAATCTTGATCTGTGCGACTCTCTTTTCTTCATTTTTTCTCTAAATTTTAACTTTTAAATACATTCATTTTCTTTTGGTGCATTATGAAGTGTTTATCTTATTTCGTTTAAACAGTGAAAAACTTTTTTTTTTTTACTTTCCTTGAACATTCAAGAAGCCCAGGTGGCACAGTGGTAAAGAACCCGCTTGCCAATGCAGGAGATACAGAAGACTCAGGTTCGATTGCTGGGTCAGGAAGATCCCCTAGATGAGGAAATGGCAACCCACTCCAGTATTCTTGCCTGGAAAATCCCATGGACAGAGGATCCTGGTGGGCTGCAGTCCATGAGGTCACAAAAGAGTCAGACAAAACTTAACAACTGAGAACATCCAATCTTCATTTAAACTTTAGAATCAGTCAAGATTTAGAAAATAGACTGCATTAATCTTTCTGGATTAATTTTTGGAGTATTGATATTGAGTCTTCTCATCTGGGAATAGGTAACTATTATTTATGATTACAGTTTCTTCATATAAATCTTACATGTTTCTTGTTAGGTTTATGTCTACTTATGTTTTGCTGTAACAGAATGGCTTTTTCTTTGATCAACTATTGCTATAAGACAAGAGAGACCTTTTTCAAACACCGTATTAGTGCCTTTCATGTTACATTAATTCAGTGTGTTTGAATGAATGAATGAGTGAATGATAGTATTTTAGTTGATTTCCTTGGGTTTCTGGGTAGACAATATTTCCAAGTTTTTAACTATGGTAATTATAAGACTTTTTAGCAATTTAAAAAAAAATTGCTTTGTAGGTTCATATTTTAAAATATTCTTTCTCTTGCATACATATCAGTATTAGATAAAATAGAAAAAGATAAAATTACAAAGCTATGATCTTCTGCAGAAATAAGAAATTTTCTCTGTACTTAAAAATGTTTGATTATGGACATTTTAAACTATGTACAAAAGTAGACTCAAGCTGCGTATTCCCACCACCCAACTCCTATTATGACCTCAGCCAATATTATTTCAGATTTACCTCTACCGTCTTCCTACCCCACCCTCCAGTGGGTTATTATGAAGCAAATTTCAGGCATACCATTTCATCCCTAAATATTTGGGTGTGTTTTCCCTTTAAAAAGTACTATTTTAGGGACTTCCCTGGTGGTCCATTGGCTAAGACTCTGGGCTCCCAATGAAGGGTGCCCAGGTTCGATCCCTAGAGAACTAGGAACTAGGTCCCGCATGCTGCACCTAAGGCTCTGTGCAGCCAAATAAGTAAATTATTAAGTAACATATATATATTAAAGTATTGTTTTAAAGTTCTATACTGGGAGTTGCCTGGCAGTCCAGTGGTTAAGACACTGCGCTTCCACTCTAGGGGGCACAGATTCAATCATAACCAAAGTAAAACAAAAACAAGCTATAGACCAAAGATAATTGTAATACATTTTACCATAAGGAAGATTCATTTAAAAAAATTCTATTAAACAATTAGAAAAATCTAATCTAAAGCGGGAGAAGAAAAAGGGCAAGCTTGTAAAATCCAGTACACTGACATGGGAACCTAAGAGTTAATAATAAAGTCTTTCAGGGAAATATGGATTCTCTTTTAAAACAAGATATCATTTCCTATTAACCATACTGATAACATTTCAACAGTGTGCTAATATCAAGTACAGTAAAATGCAGAGTACTGGGAATTCTCTTAGATTTCTGGTGGGAGTATTAGTTCCTTGGAAAGTCATTTGGCAATATGTAATGCAGGTGAAGGTGATCAAACTTAACTCAGATACAGACAAGATATTCTCACATATGTACTCAAGAAGATGTATACAAGACTTTTGTGGAACTCTGTAATAGCAAAAATGAAAACCCCAAAACAAGCCCCAAATTCTAAATGTTTAATAGAGATAAATTATAACATGGTCTTGGGGCTTCCCAAGTGGCTCAGTGGTAAAGAATCTGCCTCCAATACAGGTGACATGGGTTCAGTCCCTGGGTCGGGAAGATCCCCTGGAGTAGGAAATGGCAATCCCCTCCAGTATTGTTGCCTGGGAAATCCCATGGACAGAGTAGCCTGGAGGGTGACAGTTCATGGGGTTGCGAAAGAGTCGACATGACTCAGCGACTAAACAACTACAACAGTATCAATAAGCAGTTAAAATGAATTATCTAGAACGACAAAGATACATACATACAGAAAGCGGTATACAATATGATATTATGCACACAAACTTTATAAATATGCAGAAGATAATGTCCATTTGTATATCTATATTATTTATTCACTTCTTGTTTTTGCTGACTGTATAGAGCTTCTGCATCTTTGGCTGCAAAGAATATAATCCATCTGATTTCCGTGTCGACCATCTGGTGATGTCCATGTGTAGAGTCTTCTCTTGTGTTGTTAGAAGAGGGTGTTTGTTATGATCAATGCATTCTCTTGGCAAAACTCTATGAGCCTTTGCTCTGCCTCATTCTGTATTCCAAGGCCAAATTTGCTTGTTACTCCAGGTGTTTCTTGACTTCCTACTTTTGCATTCCAGTCCCCTATAATGAAAAGGACATCTTTTTTGGGTGTTAGTTCTAAAAGGTCTTTTAGGTCTTCATAGAACTGTTCAACTTCAGCTTCTTCAGCATTACTGGTCGGGGCATAGACTTGGATTACCATGATATTGAATGGTTTGCCTTGGAAACGAACAGAGATCATTCTTTCGCTTTTGAGATTGCATCTAAGTACTGCATTTTGGACTCTTGTTGACTATGATGGCTACTCCATTTCTTCTAAGGGATTCTTGCCCACAGTAGTAGATGTAATGGTCATCTGAATTAAATTCACACATTCCAGGCCATTTTAGTTCGCTGATTCCTAAAATGTCAACATTCACTCTTGCCATCTCCTGTTTGACCACTTCCAGTTTGCCTTGATTCATGGACCTGACATTCCAGGTTCCTATGTAATACTAGCCTTTACAGCATCGGACCTTGCTTCCATCACCAGTCACATCCAGAACTGGTTATTGTTTTTGCTTTGACTCCGTCTCTTCATTCTTTCTGGAGTTATTTCTCCACTGATCTCCGGTAGCATGTTGGGCACCTACTGACCAGGGGAGTTCATCCTTCAGTGTCCTATCTTTTTGCCTTTTCATACTGTTCATGTAGACCTTTTTCAATAGACATTACTTTGCCAACAAAGGTCCATCTAGTCAAGGCTATGGTTTTTCCAGTAGTCATGTATGGATGTGAGAGTTGGACTATAAAAGAAGGCTGAGCACTTAACAATTGATGCTTTTGAAGAGAAGCATTATTGGAGAAGACTTTTGAGAGTCCCTTGGACTGCAAGGAGATCCAACCACTCCATCCTAAAGGAGATCAGTCTTGAGTGTTCATTGGAAGGACTGATGTTGAAACTGAAACTCCAATACTTTGGCCACCTGATGTGAAGAACTGACTCATTGGAAAAGACCCTGATGCTGGGAAAGATTGAAGGCGGGAGGAGAAGGGGATGACAGAGGATGAGATGATTGGATGGCATCACCAACTCAATGGACATGAGTTTGGGTAAACTCTGGGAGTTGATGATGGACAGGGAGGCCTGGTGTGCTGCAGTTCATAGGGTTGCAAAGAGTTGGACACGACTGAGCGACTCAACTGAACTGCACTGATTATTTTCATTCCAATCCCAAAGAAAGGCAATGCCAAAGAATGCTCAAGCTGCCGCACAATTGCACTCATCTCATACGCTAGTAAAGTAATGCTGAAAATTCTCCAAGCCAGGCTTCAGCAATATGTGAACCGGGAACTTCCAGATGTTCAAGCTGGTTTTAGAAAAGGCAGAGGAACCAGAGATCAAATTGCCAACATCTGCTGGATCAATGAAAAAGCAAGAGAGTTCCAGAAAAACATCTATTTCTGCTTTATTGACTATGCCAAAGCCTTTGACTGTGTGGATCACAATAAACTGTGGAAAATTCTTCAAGAGATGGGAATACCAGACCACCTCACCCGCCTCTCTTGAGAAACCTGTATGCAGGTCAGGAAGCAACAGTTAGAACTGGACATGGAACAACAGACTGGTTCCAAATAGGAAAAGGAGTACGTCAAGGCTGTATATTGTCACCCTGCTTATTTAACTTCTATGCAGAGTACATCATGAGAAACGCTGGGCTGGAGGAAGCACAAGCTGGAATCAAGATTGCGGGAGAAATATCAGTAACCTCAGATATGCAGATAACACCACCCTTATGGCAGAAAGTGAAGAAGAACTAAAGGGCCTCTTGATGAAAGTGAAAGAGGAGAGTGAAAAAGTTGGCCTAAAGCTCAACATTCAGAAAACTAAGATCATGGCATCTGGTCCCATCACTTCATGGCAAATAGATGGGGAAACAGTGGCTGACTTTATTTTTTTGGGCTCCAAAATCACTGCAGGTGGTAATTGTAGCCATGAAATTAAAAGACGCTTACTCCTTGGAATGAAAGTTATGACCAACCTAGACAGCATATTAAAAAGCAGAGACATTATTTTGTCAACAAAGGTCCGTCTAGTCAAGGCTATGGTTTTTCCAGTGGTCGTGTATAGATGTGGCATCACTGACTCGATGGACATGAGTTTGGGTGGACTCCAGGAGTTGGTGATGGACAGGGAGGCCTGGAGTGCTGCAGTTCATGGGGTCACAAAGAGTCAGACACGACTGAGTGACTGAATTGAACTGAACTGAAACATGTAGAAAAAGAAAAATCTTAGAAGGGATGAAAGGGTTCACAAGGGCTTAAACTCTATAAAATTTTCCTTGTAAAGAATAAGATAGGGTAAATGTTGATATTTCTGAAAGCAGTGTATTAGGTAACTGTTATATTAGTTTTTATACTTAATGTTAGAAATATTTTAAAATCCCCATGGTCCTTCTTTACTGTAAATAAACATTTTAGAATAGTTTTCAATTGGCTGAGAAGTTGCCAAGATAGTACAGACTTTCCTATATACCCTGTATCCTATTTCTACTACTGTTAACATATTACATTATTAATACTATGGTAGATAGTATGGTACAATTGTCAAAACTGAAGAACCAGCACTGATGCGTACTATTAGCCAAAGTCCATGGTTTATTGAGATTTCTATTGTCCTTTTGCTGTTCCAGGATCCCATCAGATACCACATTACTCATAATTATTATGTCTCCTTATGCTCTTCTGGTTTGTGACAGTTTCTCAGACTTTTTTGTTTTGATGACCTTGAAAGTTTTGAGAAATACTGGTCAGGTGTTTTGTAGAATGTCTCTCAATTTGTTTTTTTCCGCCTGGTTAGACTGGAGCTATGGATTCTGGGGAGAAAGACAACGGAAGTGAAACACCGTTTTCATCCCATAGGATCAAGGTTCATACTCTCAAGAGGACTGATAATGCTTATTTGTATCACCGAGCTAAGGCGGTGTTTGCCAGGTTTTTCCACCGGAAAGTTTTTGCTTCCTCTTTCCATACTGTATTCTTTGGAGTCGAGTTACCAAATATAGCCTACACTCAAGTGGTGAGAAGTTAAACTCCACCTCATAGAAGGCAGGAATAATTCCCTAGTTACCTGGAAGTCTGCATATGGAAAATTTGTCTCTCATAGTTTTTATTTATTTATTCATTTTTGAATTTCATATAATTTTCTCTTTTTCTTATTGGAGTATAGTTGCTTTACACTGCTATGTCAGTTTCTGCTGTACAACAAAGTGAATCAGCCACATGTATACGTGTATCTGCTTTGAATTTCCTCCCCATTTAGGTCCCCACAAAGCACTGAGTTCCCTGTGCTATACAGTAGGTTCTCATTAGTTATCTGTTGTATACATAGTCGAGTATATACATGTCCATCCCAGTCTCCCAGTTCCACCCCCGCTTCTCTCTTGGTATTCCATGTGTTTGTTCTCTACCTCTGTGCCTCTCTTTCAGCTTTGCAAATTAAGATCAACTATACCACTTTTCTAGATCCCACATATGCATTGACATATGATATTTGTTTTTCCTTTTCTGAGTTACTTCACTCTGTGTGACAGTCTCTATTCCATCCACATTTCTGCAAATGACACAATTTTATTCCTCTTTCTGGCTGAGTAATATTCCATTGTATATACTTACAACGTCTTCCTTATCCATTCCACTGCTGATGGACATTTATGTTGCTTCCATGTCCTGGCTATTGTACATAGTGCTGCAAGGAACATTGGGGTTCATGTATCTTTTTGAACTATGGTTTTCTCTGGATATATGCCCAGGCGTGGGATTGGTGCTTCTCTGTAGTTTCTTTTTAAATTAATGTTGTACATAATTCTGTATAGGTTGTTATTTGCTTTACTTCCTACAGATGTAACACTCCAAACAGAAGGTTGGCTGGTTTGTTTTTACCCATTGTTATACATTCATTCCATACTAGAATGAAATAGAAATAGTAAATGGACTGATCTCACCTCTGACCATATCATAATCTTTTTATCTCTATAGCTATGGTTGAAGCAGCTATGATCATAATGGGGATTGGATCATGCAAACTGATCGAATATTAGCATTTAAAGTGTTCAGCTAGTTTATTCTATTTTTCTACTGCCTGCCAGCATTTCACTTACACTCATAGTGAGAAAAGATGCCTTTCCTTTTAAAGTACACCTCAGCCTCTCCTGGTAATATGTCACAGCACGTTAAGCAGGAGGTCATTCTTTCTAATACTTTCCTGAGCCATGCCAAGTTGAAGAGATCCTATTGTAGCTTCCTTCTGTTTCTCCCATGGTTTCAGATGAACTTAACATAAAAATCTCCACACTAATTGTAAGATGTTGGCTCATCTCACAAAAGCTTTTTACTTTATGTAATGTCTTCCAGTTTATACAGCGCTTTCTTACATAGTTTCAATTATAAGTAGGTTTTCTGTAACCTTGATTTTCCTAATACAAGTGAGAGCCTGTTAACATGAATGCAAACCATTTTGTCACTTCTGCCTACCAGAGAGATTCTCTGACAACATCCTTCTCCTCTTCTTCATCCAGCTCACGCACCTTTTGGGTATTCCTAGGAGGTAGATCACAAGTCACTCCAGGTTGCTGCCTTCTGCCGCCACCTTCAGGACTCTGACTGCCCCTGTGTTCCAAGCTTTTGTTGGCCAGACTTACCACTTCCACTGTTAGGGTAAAATTATCCAAGAGCCCCAGCAGAGTTCTCAGGATTCTCCTCATATGTCTCCCTTATCAGGGAGGAATGTCTTTCCGAGAATTCCACCTCCACACTTCCTCTGCCTCAGCGGCATTCCCTTCAGGTACCCTGGTGGGAATGGGGCACTATGCTAATGCCTGGGTGGCAAGTGCGGCTGAGTACCTGGCATTTTTAGCCGCTGTGGTGGTGGGTGGGCTCTCTAGACAAAGTAGAAAGGAAAGGAAATGGGCTTTGGGTAGACAGTTCACGCCCTCCGCCGTGGCCCACTCAACTGCAACAAACGTTTATTCCATTATAAACAATTAAAAATATGTAGAATTCATTTACAGGGCTTCCCAAATGGTGATAGTGGTAAAGAATCTTTGCCTGCCAATGCAGGAGATGCAAGAGACACGGGTTCAATCCCTGGGTTGGGAAGATCCCCTGGAGTAGGAAACAGCTACCCACTCCAGTATTCTTGCTTGGAAAATTCCATGGACTGGCGGACTACAGTCCAGGATGTCGCAAAGAGTCAGACACAACTGAACACACACACACAGAGCTCATTTACATGAAATCTCATCTGTCCCTCAAAGGAAGACAACCCCAAGATTATGCAGCTCTGCCCTCCAGCTCCTCTGCGTCCAGGACCTCTGGGACTATGCAGTCTTCTCTTTCAGAACTGAAATGGTTCCTCGTGGACCAGAATCCTGGAGTTTCAAGGCAAGCTAACTGTCTCCAACACATCCAGTAGACCGATGTTTCTCAAAGTGCAGTTCTTACTCCAGCAACAGCAGTGTCACCACAGAACTCGTTGGATGTGAAAATTACTGACTGGGCAACATCCCAAAGCTATGAAGTCAGAAAATCTGGGTTATATCTGTGAAATTGCTGGTACAATGTAATTTTAAAGGTTTGGGGCCTCAAACTATAGGGAAAGCCATCTTCTCTTTTGTGTTATTACTTTCCTAAGCAAAAAAAGAAAAAAAGGATAGTGTTTCCTGAGACATAAGTGCTAACTTTAGAACTCTGTATATTAAGCAGCCTGTTCTTTCTCAGTAGCAGTACAATAAAATGGTTAGAAACTTGAGGTTTGATTTTCGAGTGCCTAGATTTCAATCTTAGCGCCGCCACACATTAGCTATGGGACTTTAAGCAAGTTAAAATCTCCATGCCTCATTTTCATCACCAGCAAAAGTAGAAACTAACAGTATAGTCCCTTAAAGGGATTGTGTGAAAATTGATTTAATGTATTTGGTGTTTAGAATTGTACTGGCCCTTTGTTTAAAAGTGACAGCAATGTGTAATATTTAAGTAAATATAATATTTACCTTATATCCCCTATTGGTAAGTCTGTTGATGTTAAGAATGAAATAAGTTCTTTTTTAAAAAATCTCCTCCAGCATCTAGCAGGGTGAAACAAATGCTAGATATTCAAAAAATGACAATGTGAAACATAGAGTGCATGTACAAAAAAGAATTTAAGTTAAAATGTAAATGCAATTAATTTAAATAAAAAGACCTGTTGGTGCAAAAAGAAAGAAGCTCTGGGTTGGATCTACCACTGTGTATCTCCCTGTGACTCTGATGCATCCTGGAGTTTGAGAAGCCCTGCAAAAGACAAAGCCAGAAAAGGAAGCGTAAGTACAATAGTACTTCCATTCAGGAAAGGAAATATGGGACTTCCCTGGCGGTCCAGTGGTTGAGAATCCACCTTCCAATGCAGGGGACATGGGTCCTATCACTGGTCAGGGAACTAGAATCCCACAGGCCAAGGACAACTAAGCCCACATGCTACAACTAGAGAGGCCTGTGTGCACCCACCACCAGGATACAGCCCAGCCGAAATAAATCAGTAAAATTCACAAATAAAGACATGAATACAGAAAATATACATGTAGGAATCTTGCTCTCGCCTTTAAAAAAAAGATGAGAAAATATGCAGTAGACCCCACTCCTGAGCACATGCCACACCCCGTGTGTCTTAGTTTTGCCACGTAACAAGACTTAGTGACACACAGCGGCAGCCATCTGCTGTTCACGTGCCTTGGCCATGTGGGCTGGGCTCAGCGGGGCTTACCTGTGGCCCCAGGATCAACCGGCAGGCTATGGCCTCGTGTACAGCTTGCAGTTGGTTGAGTTTTGCAGAGAGTGATGAGGCTAGCTGGGCCATATCTCTTCTCATCTAGTAGTCCAGCTCCCACTCAATCACAAGACGGTGGTCTCAGAGTTTCCAGAAGCAGAAAGAAAGAGGATAAGCAATAAGCACTTTCCAAATCTCTGTGTTGTGTTTGCTATTGTCTCATCAGTCAAAGCAACCATATGGTCAAGCCCCATGTGTAGGAAGGGGTCTACATAAGGGTCATGAATACTTGGGATGGGGGGTGCACATTTTTGCAGCCATTTCTGCAAACACTTCACCATCCTGCCTGGCAGGATTAGTGAGGGTGCCCTACCTTGGCAGATGGAGTAAGTTTGTTAGTCTGGCAGCCTCTGGTTCTGATCTCCAGGAGTAACATGGTTGTTCATTGTCTTTCACTGGCATACTGTGCCATGCTGCTATGTATGGGTGGGTATGTCTTTCTTGGGAGCTGCATGGTTTGTTGCTGTGTCCTTATTGGTGGGAGTTGCAAATTAGAGATTTAAGTGTTGAACAGCTGGAAGTAGTTACAGCCAGATTTGGAGTGTCTTTGGCAATATATCAGCTGCAAAAACTTAGTGGGCTTCTGGACTATTCATCCCAGTGAATTCCATGTGCCAGTAAAACAGGTAAAGACTGTGTCCAGACCTGTGCTGTCCAATGCAGTAGCCACTAGCCAGAATTAGTCACTGAACGCTTGAGATGTAGCTAGTTTTGAGATGTGCTATTTCTTCTTACTTCTTGATATAACTACTAGAATATTAATATTACATCTCTAGTCACATTGTATTTCTGCTGGTCGGCAGTTAATCTGCCTTGAAGCCTGAGAATTTTGGCCTCGTATTAATCATTCTTTCCAGTAAATAACACCTTCTCTTTTAGCCTAAACGTGTGTTCCTTGAAACAATTTAAAAATATATATATTTATTTATTGGGCTGTTTTGGGTCTTAGCTGTGGCATGTGGGATCCAGTTCTCTGACCAGGGATCGAACCTGGGCCCCCAGCATTGGGAGCAGGGGAGTCTTAGCCACTGGACCACCAGGAGAGTCCCTCTTGAAACAATTTGAAAGTGGTTCTCTGGAGAGGGAGAATTCCAAGAGGCCAAGGATAAGCTGCCTGTCTTTCTGGGACCTAACCTCGGAAGTCACGTAGTGCCATTTGTATAGTCTACTGGCCAAAGCAGTCAGAAGCCCAGCCAGGTTCAGGGAAGGGAACGTGGACCTCAGTTTTTATTTTTGGTTGCACTGGGTCTTCACTGCTGCACAAGGGCTTCCTCTCATTGTGCCGGCAGGGGCTAGTTTCTAGTTGCAGCGCGGGGCTTACCGTGGTGGCTTCTCTTTTTGTAGAGCACGGGCTCTAGGCAGGTGGGCTCAGCAGTTGTGGCCTGTGGGCTTAGTTGTACTAGTTGCCTCTCAGCATGTGGTATTTTCCCAGACCAGGGATCAAACCCATGTCCCCTGCATTGGCAGGTGGATTTTTTTTTTTTTTGTATTTATTCTTTAAAAAAAATTATTAAAGATTATAACTGTACAATATTGAGACGTATAGAACAAAATACAATTATTGGAGGACAACTGCCCTACAATATTGCGTTGGCCTCTGCCACACATCAACACAAATCAGCCACACCTACACGTATGTCTCCTCCCTCCTGAACACCCCGTCCCATCTCCCTCCCCATCCCATCCTTCTAGGTTGTCACAGAACACTGGGTTGGGCTCCCTGTTTCACACAGCAAATTCTCACTTGCTATCTGTTTTACATACAGTGATGTATATGTTTCCATGCTATTCTCTCAATTTGTCTTAGTCTTTCCTTCCCCCACTGTGTCCACAAGACTGTTTCCTATGTTTGGCACGTGGATTCTTAACCACTGGACCACCAGGGAAGCCCTGGACCTCACTTTTTTGATGGGAGGAATGTCAACAAATTTGCCACCTTAAAGAGCAAAAGCTGCCACAGTCCTCATTGTAAACCAGAGGATAGATACACTTACATTCCCACAGATTTTTCTTACATTGTTGCAGTTAAAAGGAAATTTCAAACTCTACTACCCAATCAGGCATGATGTTACACTCCTTTTTTCAAGCTGAAATTCTTTTCTCAGCCTAAAAAAAAATTTTCCCCCTTCCAGCCCATGAACTACTACAGAATAGATGCTGAGGCCTTAACTCTCAAAGCACCAATTTTGGACCAGCATGGAAGGGGAAGAAAAATACTGGAATTCTCTCAAACTGTATGGGGAGATTTGGCATTTACATAAAGGACAATACCATTAAAGAATGGCAATTTAAGGCAACTGTCCCAGTAGTTTCTGGTAAAAATACACACAGGTCTGGACTTGCCTGGTGGTACAGTGAACTCGAATCTGCCTGCCGATGCAGGGAGTATGGGTTCAGGCCCTGGTCTGGGAAGATTTTTACATTCCATGGGCAGCTAAAGCCCACGGGCCACAACTACTGAGGCCCACCTGCTGCAGCTACTGAAGCCCAAGTGCCTAGAGCCTGCGCTCCACACCGCGAGAAGCCACGTCAATGAGAAGCCTGCGCAAGGCAATGAAGAGCAGCCCCATCTCACCCAACTAGAGAAAGCCAGCACACAGCAAGAAAGAGCAACCGCAAATTTAAAAATAAATACGTAAGTAGTAAAAAATACATACAGGTTTGGATCCTTAAGTTGAATTAAAATACTAATACTTTTGGAACACCTATTAATGATACATCGAGAATGATAAAAAGACAAAGAAGACGAAGTTCTCTGGAAAGAGGTCAGAAGTCTAGGCAGGAGGACGCACATTCTCCTCCTTCTGTCTTAAATGCTAGAACTGAAATAGAAACATAGCTTGCCAGGCTCTACTGTCCATGGGCTTCTCCAGGCAAGAATATTGGAGTGGGTTGCCATGCCCTCCTCCAGGGGGTCTTCTACATCCAGGGATTGGAACCTGAGTCTCTTACATGTCTTGCTTTGGCAGGCGGGTTCTTTACGAATTCGCGCCACCTGGGAAGCCCCTTAGAAACAAAGAGCTCCTGGTAAATGTGACCAGGAAGCCCCAGTAAAAAGAACTGCCTGAGTTCAAGTTATTATGGATGGGTGGTGTCAAATAGTCCGGGAAACGAAGCAGGGGACAAGATAAAAGCATACACTATTAGGTGCAGAGAACTGGAAAAAGCAAGGTCTGGGGCCCCTGAAAACTCCTTCCTCGCGAGTGCGTAAAAGGTAAACGTCCGGGTCCACAGCAACACAGTGAGCCCATTTCACTGGAGAGAAATTGTGGCAGCCGGCTTGGACGCGTAGTTTCAGGAATCTCCCAGTAGAGGGCGCCATGAGCCCGGGAGTCCGCAGCTTGACTCGGCTGCGGAGGCGGTGCGTCCTGAGTCCGGGGGCGGGGCCGCCGGGCTCACATGACCCTTGCTCATGGCGGCGGCGGCAGCGGCTGCGCTGGCGGCGCTCGGCGGCCGGAGCCGGATCCTGTAGCCGGGGTGTGGGCCCGCGTCAGTCCGTCCCTCCTTCGGCTCCCTCGTTTGTCTTCCGGAGTGTGGCTGGTAGAGCCGGGATGGCGGAGCGAGGCCTGGAGCCCTCGCCGGCTGCGGTGGCGGCGTTGCCGCCCGAAGTGCGGGCGCAGCTGGCGGAGCTGGAGCTGGAGCTCTCGGAGGGTAGGAGCCGGGCGAGGGAGCGGGCGCCCGGGCGCCGCTGCGGATCGCGGCGAGGGGAGACCAGGTCCCCATCGCGCGCCCTGGTGGCCGTGCGGGCAGAGGGGAGGAGGGTGCCGGAAATCTGGCCTGGGCTTCACGTGAAGGGTCTCTCTCCTCCTCTCCTACCCCGGGAAGTGGCTTTCCGTGTGGTTCATTGTGTTCTCTGGGAGCGGGGGAGCGGGGGAGCCGGGGCTGGGGGGAGAGGTCTTCCTCAGGCTCGGGCTGCTTCTGCGCTGTCTGTCCCCGCAAAACCCCAGACAAAGCTGTGTCCTCCCGCTTCAGGCTTCTGCCCGGGCGCCGGGGCACGGTGGGGGCGGGGTGGGGGTGAGGCCGCCCGCGGGGTGGCTGACAGCTTGCTCCTGTACTCTCTTCCAGGGGAGGGCCCCACTCCTGTTTCAGCTCCCCTTCCCCCCTTCAGAAAAAGAGAGAGACACAGGGGAAATCCGCCAGCATTTCTTCTTCCTTGTTTAACAATGCGAGATGCCTGCCCAGTGACAGGAGTGAGATAGAAGCGGGGTGGGCCGTTGAGGGTCCTAAGGAGGCCAGAAGCAGTGGCATTAACCCAGAGAGAGACACACGGGGCGGCTTTTAGACCACCTTTGTCAAAAGGGTTGTGTGGTGTTTTTTTTTTTTTCCCCCTCGGTGCCTCTATTCGGGCTGAATTTTCCGCATCTGATCACCTTTTGGAATCTTAGAAGAGGAAAGGAGAGAGGTGCAAATCCTGGCCGGCACGGTCTTTCCTTTGACAATGGATTGTTACAAGGACGCTTGGATTGGTTTTGAGAATTAAAAGAATGGAATAAATCGAGCCACTATTATTCGAGAAGTCCCTGGACAACAATGAGAGAAACGTTGCTCTGTTGTGGGCATGTGATCAGCCTTCTTGTGCAGTTGTGATCAGTTCTCCATAAAGTTCCTGTTTTTGTCACAGGCTGCCTCTGAGACAAAAGCAGCATTCTCTCCAAGCTTGATATCAGTACTGTGGTGGTGCCCCCAGAGTTGCATATTCTTGAGTTCTGTGCCAAAGGCCCTCTCCACTAGCATTTTTCAAGTGGATTAAAAATTACTGATTGGAAAAGAAGAATGTGACAAGTTTCCAGGAGAGTTTTGACTTTTTGTTTACTTATCAAGGCAGTCTCTCTACACACCCCCTCCCCCCATCCTTTATAGTGAAAAAAACCAGAAGTAGATTTGAGTGTTATAAAGTCACTTGGGCATGGAAGGAAATAATTATTCTTAATAACCTTGTTAGGGTTTCCCAATGTATAGGGAGGTGCCCTTTTCATTTGCACTCAATTAGCAACGTATTATTTTTCAGTTCATCAGTTGGGAAGTTACTCTTTGGCCAGCCCCCAGTATCAGTTATGGTGGATGAGTCTGTTTCTGTGAAATGTTCAGGGCATTGCTATCTTGATTCTACCTCTCAAAATACCTCATTCTTCTAGACTAAAGCATTGTCATTCAATCCATGATGACTTTCATTCAAATTGGACTTTTAAAGCAAGTTAGAGTAACACATCCATTATCTTTGATTAGCTAGGAGGAAAGAAGTTTGGCTGGATGTTTGCGTCAGAAAGAGATTAAAAATAGGAGTTAATTGCTTTTACTTGGAGAGGGAAATCCTGGAAGCTCCTTATTCTTGGTATATCTGCTTCCAGCTGATTATTGTTTACTTCTCTGGTTGTTTCTAGAGATGATTCCAAGGAACTGTTTCTAGGACTCATACTGGCTAGCTCACGTTTCCTTGAAGAAGGTGTGAAAGTCCTACAGACTGTAAGGCTAAGGCTTCAGCATTTTTCAGGACAAGTGCATGGTTTCTTTCCTGTTGCAGGATTGTTTTGGTTTGGCATGTGACTGGGATTTGAAATGGTTTCTTAAAGATTTATGCTACATTATCCGGTATTTCATCTCTTTTAGCGATGGAAAACTGGAAAAAATACAGTTGAAAAACCTCAGGCCTGCAGTGTCAGCATCTTGACCATCTGCTTGTCTCTCTTGCTTCAAGTACAGAGAATGGTTGACTAGAGAAGTAGGTAGACATTTTTAGGAATTCAAGTGAAGTTGAAACCACCACCAACAATCCCCAAATCTATAGCACAGTGTTATTTGTGATGCCTGTTAGCATATTTTGAAGGGACCTTTGTTTGTTTTACATCTTCTCTACAGTTACTGCTCTGACAAAAGTACTTTTTTCTTTGGGAAAAAAGAGAGTTTTAACTATGTGTTTATCGTGTGTGATTGGCTTTGTTGCTCTCATTCCTCGATTTTATTCATTTTTCTCGGTTCAGGCTGTAGTGGGTCCTAATTACAGCGGTTGCCTGAGCTGTATGCCGTTAAAGAATTTTCTTTGTGCTCACTTGTGTTTTCAGCTGCAGGCTTGGGTCGCAGATGAGCCAGCTCTGCGCTGGAACGCAGGTTGTGCCTCCCTGGGCCGTTTGCCGCAGAGCGCGTCGCAGAGCCCAGTGCTGTGGCTGGTGCTCCATTCAGGCGGGTCACTGTGGACTTGGTACTTCAAGCTGCCTGCGTTTGCAGCAGAAAGAACAGGCCAGCACTGTCCGGAGAATCACTGAAAATTGAACTAACACCTAGTCACAAATTTTTCTGTAGACTAATTGAATAGGTAGGAGGTTTCTATAAGTATTCTCATAACTGAAATTTTTTCATGACCTACATGTACTATTATATTTTTGTATATTTGGCAATGAGCTTTGTTGTCTGAACTTAAATCGTATGTTTTAGTCAAGTGTATGCACATAAAATAACACTAATGATGGGAATTTGTTTAAATTTGTCTGATAATACGTTGTATTTGTGTTATGATTTGATAAGTTATGTCATTCGAGCCTCACTTTTTTTTTTTATTTAACAGAAGGGAAAACCAAGACTCAGAAAGGTTAAGTGTTTTGTTAGTGAGTATTAGCTGCTCACTAATTAGTGCCAGTATCTTAAGCTGCCATATTATTATGGCATCTGTTACCATTGAATGATTTAAATATCTGTATAGTTATTGTACAAGCTATTAAGTCTAATTTTTACTCTAAGCAAATGCTACAAAACAGTTGTATGTCGGGACTTCCCTGGTGGTCCAGTGGCTAAAACTCCAGGCTCCCAGTGCAGGGACCCGGGATCGATCCGAGAGCAGGGAACTAGATCCCATGTACTACACTAAGACCTCGTGCAGCCAAATAAATATTAAAAAAAAAAAAGAAAAACTTTTATTAAAAAAGTTGTATGCCATAATTCTAAAGAGTCTTATTGATTGACTTTCTGAAATCTCTTTTAAAATCTATCATTCACTTATTTGATTGAGCAGACATTGATTTTCTGCTTACTGTGTGCTCAGGACACAGAGGTTAGCAGGGTACTGTGCTCGCTTTCAAAGATCTCTGAGTCTGAAAGGGAAATTACTTAAAAATGCCAACAAAACAGTTCATGATACCAAAGGGTACATAAGAGTTTGTACAGAGGCTGCCTTCTAAGAAAAGAGGAAACTGCTTTATCGCTGTGAAAAAGAAACAGTACAGACCTGGATGCTGGTGGAGAGGGCTGTGATGAGCCTGGTGCAGCTCAGTCCTAAGTGTGAAGGAGGAAGGCTGTCTGTGGTGTATCGAGGACGGCGTGGGGTGGGAGTCTTTCTGCCTGAGAACAGTCCCAGGGTGACAACTGGAAAGGTATTTAAGATAAAATAACACTTACAGGAAGGGATCCTCCCTTTTCTTGTTTGAACACTTCTCTGAGCACAAACACAACAAACCCAGACACATCCTCCCTTTCTCCTGTCTATTTCATCACATAACTCAGGGTCCTCAAAGCGTGGTACAGGTCGGCCTCAAAGGTGGAGGGTTAAGACACGGCTGCTTCCCAGGAGTTGAAGTGCACCCCCTCTAGGAGGTGGGCAGAGGAGTTGAAGAGGAAAGGGGAGAGATGCTGAGTTGAGATTGTGTTGCACAGTCTCCAGACTGGGAGTTTAGAATTAAGCCACCAGAGAACTGGTAAATCCTTCTTGTTTTACTTATCATGGAAATTAGTGTGGCCACTCCTCCTCAAATATGTAGCATAGTCATGAATTCATAAGAAACACGTTTATTGGAAAGTGACATCTAAGCAGTTGTCTTTCTTGGTGTTAGAAGTACTAAGGAAGGCAGGTGTGTGGGTTTTTGAATAACCCAAACAGGGCATTAGCTAAGTGGTTTATTCTCTGGAACTTGAATATCTCTTTTGGTGGGCTGTGCTCGCCTTACGTTGGAACACATCTTTAGGAATTGCTCGTCAGAGCCTGTGACGCATAGCTCAGCAAACCCTGATGGTGGCAATTTTTAATTCTTTGAGGGCAGAGTTTCATTTTATAGGTCACTTGGTGTCAAGTAGAGAAAAGCTGGTGGATGTTTTCTTGGAGTCCCAACTAGCTGTGAATGAAAAAAAATTAGAGTGATTATATATAAATGGGTTTTATTTGTGACTGTCAAAAAACTAGAATGGTGGTAAACTGGTTTTGAGGGCAGTTCCAGAAAGTAGTGACAGACAAAGTCATTGGAAGGATGATTCACTTTACTGTAAAGGATGGCGCTTGTTTAGACATTCTAGTTCTATGTACTGACATTTTGAAAAATTTATCTCATTGTTTGACAGTCCCATAACATTGAGGGGAATTTTTGAACAAGAGAAATCTCTAATCCTTCCCTCTCAGCCCAGCGCTTGATGGCAGCTTTCTTTCCTGGCCTATGTGTGGATTAGCGCCTCAGGGTTGAAAGTTCAGATGATTGGCTAAAAAGGGCCTTCACATGTGTTTGTATCGTAATGATTACAGTCCTTCATGGTTCTCATGATTAATCAGGAATGCTCTCTGAAACACTCCTTCCTGCTCTGCACCTCCTCGGCACCATTTCTCACAGTTCCTTAAGAATTAGTGGAAGTTCTACCTTTTTTCTAAACCTGCCCCTGACCACTGTGAGCTCTCTTGCTCCAGATCTTACAGCATTTACATTTTTGCCAGTCATAGGTTTTTTTAATTATTTAAGTTATTTTTCATTTCATCTCAATGTAAACTCCTGCAGAGGTCATTCTTTAAGTCCTTTTAACAACTGCTGACCAATTTCTTTCTTGTAGTAAGAGTGCAATAAATTTTTGCTCACCTCATTTAGATGTGAATTGAAACATAAAGTCTCTGTCTTGGGGATTTGATCTTGGCACGAGGCAGGGTTGTACGATCATATGAGGAGTGTGGGCTTTGGCACCTGGTGGGCTGGCATCCAAGTCCTGGCTGTCACTGAGCTCTCTGACCTTGGACGGACTGCCTAACCTCCCTTGTTTTAGTTTCTTCCATTCTTGAAAAAAGGAACAGCAACCTTAACCTTACTAGAGTTGTAAGGCGGTTTAAAAAGAGATCCTAGGAAGACAGCTGAGCGTGGTGTGTGCACGCAGTCAGTGCTCCGTAAGTGTAATCTTTATTGTTTCTGATAGTGAATAGATACGTAGTGATTTGGCTGTTTTTAATATCTTCTGTTACTTAGCAGAATATGGTTATGTATGAAGTGATGAATGGAATCAATTTGTGTAATTCTTTTCTGTAAGTAAGACTTGACTCCTCCATCAGTTGCTCCTGTCGGCACCCTCTACCCTTGTTCAACACGTGTTGAGTCACGGCAGGCAGTTGACTAGAGCAGAAAAGAGTAGCTGGTTTGTTTCACACAGGCATCTGGCATGTGTGCATATCCAAGCCTGTAGGTTCCGGCAAATGGCTCTGACATTTAAGCATGGTTTCTTAGACTCAAGCGTCTCCAAGCTATGAAAGGGCACATGTGGATACTCAGCCTTCACTTGTGTTTTTTGACTCTTTTTCCTCCATTTGTCCTTAGTGAACAAATCCTTTCAATTCCTCCTTCAAAACTTTCCTTGCATCCACTTTTTTGAGTTGCATTTATCTCCAGCCTTGTTCAGTCCTTTGTCTTTAGACTTATGAGTCAGCTCTAGATTGATCTTTTATCTTTTAAAAATACTACTTTGATCTAAAACCGTTGGTAAATCCAAGGCCCTGTAACTCATTGTCTTTAAATTCTGAGATTTGTGAAAGCAGGGATGGTCTTCTGTATCCTTTATGCCTAGAGTCTAACTGAATGCTTTTATGCACATTTTTTGGTAACTATGTCATAGATGTTTAAGTAAAAGTTTTTCATGTATTTGTGGGTTTTTGGGTTTTTTTTTAATATTTATTTATTTGGCTGCACTGGGTCTTAATTGTGGCATACAGGTTCTTTGGTTGTGGCATGCAAAGTCTTAGTTGAGTTTGATCTAGTTCCCTGACCAGGGGTCGAACCCAGGCCCCCTACCTTGACAGCATGGAGTCTTAGTCACTGGACAGCCAGGGAAGTGCCTCATATACTTGTGTTTATAGTGAATAAGTTGCCTTCCCTTGTGGATGCTCTTCGGTGAACAAAATATCTTCTGAAAGGCCGTTGGCTTTGGAATTCTGTAGCATCACAGCTGACAGGATCTTTGGATGCGTGGGTTGGCTTTCGTGGACCTGGCGATGCTGAAGTCGTGTGTAGTGTGCTTTGAGTGTGCTTACGTGCCTTTCTGTGAAGGAGAGTGTCCAGCTTTCGTCATTTTTTTTTTTTTTTTCGTCAGTTTCTTAAAGAGGACTGTGAAGCAAGGTTGAGAACCAAATCTGTGGACTTCCCTGTAGGTCCAGTGGTTAAGAACCTGCCTGCTAACTCAGGGTACACAGGTTTGATCTCTCGTCTGGGAAGCTAAGATCCCACATGCCGTGGGGCAGCTAAGTCCTTGTGAGTAGAGCCCATGCCCCGCAACAAGAGAAGCTACTGCAGTGAGACCCCTGCACCGCAATGAGAGAGTAGTCCCCGCTTGCCGCAGCTAGAGAAAGCCCGCACGTAGCGATGAAGACCCAGCACAGCCAATAAATAAATAAATAATATTTGGGGGGAAAAAAGAAGGCAGCAAAGGAGAATGGCTGCTAACCTAGCCCCTCCTTCCCACTGTGCTTTAAAAAAAAATGAACCAAATCTGTATGACCAGTTTTCATCGTTACTAGTTGGTAAGGAGGGCCAGGCTCCCTGAGCCTCTCTTCAACACTCACACACTTCTCTCTTTCAGTTCCTGTGTATCCCCTTTCTGTCTTTTCTCAGAGGAAGAGCTGTCACGCTCCCATTCTGCAGCTTATCCCTCTGACTGTGCTCTCTCCCGCCCCTTCTCTTCTGGGATCTTGGGATCTTACTTTATTGATTGCTCTATTCATTTGCAGTCTCCTGTCTTTGTCTTTTCCTCTCATCCTTAGCCTCCCACTTAACACTTGACTCTTGGCTCCTTCCCTTCAGCCTATGAAGGTACTGATGTTTCTCTCATCTTGAGCAAAGTCTCTTCCTACAGCCCTTTGTTGGAACCTGTTTGCTCTTGAGTGCCAGTGTTCTCCCCCTCTCATAGATCCTTAATTTCTTACTTTTGCTCACTCTTCAGTCCATTGCTTTTTCCTCATCAAGCCTCTGAAACAGCTGTTTCCAAGGCCAGTAGTGACTTCTGATTTCAGACTGAAAAGGACCCACGGTTTACAGCATCTTTCTCTGCAGCATTGGATACCACGCTCCATTATCTTTATGAAACTTCCTTCTTCCGTAGCTTGTATGGCGTCATTTCCTTCCAACTCCCTAACTGTTCCTCCTTTAGCTCTCCCTTGGGCTTCTTTTTCTCTCTTTCTCCCAGTGTGGGTGTTCCTATATCAGTCATTAGCCTTCATCTCACTTCGCATACACTTGCTGAGTGTATGTGAGCACCTCTGCCCAGGGCTTGAGCTGTCTTGACTGGGAGATGGCTTTCTAGTCTCTATCTTTAGTCCTAACTCCCATCTGCTCCCTTGATTCCCATTGATTCCCCCTAGACAGCTGTAACTTAGGAGATCCCAAACTGTACTCCTTGTTTCAGTCTGCTCCACAGATACTTGGGGGTCATCCTTAACTTCTAATGAGTCAGTAAATCCTGTTGATTCTGCTTCCTCCCCTCCATTCACGTTGTTTCTGCCTTTGTTTATGCTCTTACCATCTTTTACTGAGACTATTGCAGTAGTCTCCTAACTTGTCTGCCTGCCTTCAGTCTCTTTTCCCTCCAGTTCATCCTTCTCTGTTCTGTGATGGAACGATCATCCTGAAACACAGATCTCATTGTGTCCTTTTGCCTGAAAATTTTTCATTGGCTTCTTCTATCCACAGGATAAAATCCAGGCATCTTTTGTGTATCAAGACCTTTGTAACCCTCCTTCCTGTGCCTCCCACAGTTTTGCTCTTGTCTCTAGCCGTGCCGAACGACTTGTCCTTCCCTAAATGCATGGTGCTTCTTCACTTCCATGCCATTGTCTTGTAGGGGGCTTCTCAGGTGGCTTAGTGGTAAAGAATCCACCTGCTGACACAGGAAACGCAGGAGATACGGGTTGGATCCCTGGGTCAGGAAGATCCCCTGGAGTAGGAAATGGCAACCTACTCCAGCATTCTTGCCTGGAAAATTCCACGGACAGCGGAGACTGGAGGGCTGCAATCCGTGGGGTCACAAAGAGTCAGAGATGACCGAGTGACTGAGCACGTGTGCCATTGTACTGTACACACTGCCTTTCTCTGAGAAATGCCCACTCTGACATACTCTTCCCTTTTTTCTGCCTGGTTGACTTCTCCACTCAATTTCCTGTAAGATGCCAGCCTTTCTTAAGCTCTCTTAAGAAGTTAAGGTCTCTGTATAAGTAGCCATCAATTATTGAGTGCTTGTTATGTAACAGGGTTTATAAACTGTGTATACCCTGCGCAGCCAGGTAAGTAGGTGCTGAGTACATCGCTCCTATTATCATGATGATGAGGGAACTGAGCTAGCAAGAAGCACCCGAAGCTTGCGAGGCATACAGGGTGTGCCAGAGCCGCCCGTTACACATGACCTGGTCTTTCCCTTTCTCCCTGCCAGCAGCAGAAACATCTGATGTGAATGGCAAAGGAGAGAGAACACAGTTGGGTTCGAGTCCTGTCTCCCCTGCTTACTGTGTGACCTTGGACAAGTCTTTGAAGTGTGCTTCTAATCCTAACAACTCCTAAACAAAGTGTGTTGTTTCCATTGTGTAGAGACTTGTTAAGGAATGTGAAGTCTGGAAGTACAGTGTGCTGGGGTTGGAACCCAGGTCGGCGTGGCTCCAAAACCCATGGTATTTCCATACTGGCTCCATCTCCCTGAATCACATTGTTTCAAGTAATTTCAGCAGAATTCTCTTCCATCCTAACTCTTGGACCCCCTTTTCTTAGGATACAGTTTCTGTCTTTGATGTTTGGGAGTAGGGCTCCTTGGAAAGAAAAGAATGGAAATGTTCCATCCTATTCTAGGAGAAATAGATAGGAATAGGAGTGAGGTTATTCTTGACCTTGCTTTGCCAGAACCCTGGGGAGTTAGCACTCTAAAATGTGTTTGGAGAAGTTCCATCTGCCTAACTTCTGGCAAGGTGTGACTGCTTTATTTCTTAAAAGAACTAAAGATATTGGGTAAAATCCTTTTAAGATTGTGTGTCTGTAAAGAGATAATTTTATGTACTTATATTTTGATGTGAAATTAATTTTTCTTCCTTGAATTGAGATGGGGATGATGAAAAGCTGAAAAGGGGAAATTCAGAAATAAAATATTTTGAATGCTATACAGGTCAACCCTAAATGAAAGCCCACAGGACGTCTTTGAAAGGTCCTTGTGTCCTGGACTTGTTTTTTTCTGAGCTTCAGGTTGAGTATTGTGGTTCTGTTCTGCTTCAGAAAGAATTTTTAGTTTTATTTTTTTCCTTAGGATATTTATGTTTAATTTAAAAATTAATGTTTAAACTAATGTAGGTATTTCTGTAGACGACATGTACTTTTAATTGATTTTTGGGGAGTTACTTCTCTTTTTTATGAAGGAATAGTGCTCTAATCTTTTTTTTTTTTTTTTTTAGAGGATTCTTGCTTTTAGGGATAAATTAAAGCGGCTAGGATTTTCTTTCTTTCTTCTTAAGGACCTTGGGTTATGTTGTCTCAATTTATTCATAGGCTGGAACCTTGTGGGTTTTAACTCAGGTCAGGCATGAATGCATTATGGTGCTGGCCAAGTCTTGTCACTTAATCTCCTTTTTAAAGATGAACCCAGCAGGAATCGTTAGGAGAAGCTTCTGATAGTTTCTTGTTTAGTAGATCTGTGACTTTTTTTTTAAATTGATGTATACTTGACGTACAACATTATATTTATTAATTTCTGGAGTATGACACAATGATTCGATATTTCTGTATGTTAGGAGATGGTCACCTTAGTAAATCTCATTAACATCTATCACCATACAGAGTTTTCTTTCTTGTCTTAAAACTGTGAAGAGTTGTCATTCTTACTTTATTGGACTTCCTTTCTGGTTTGGAAAAACTTTCATTTTTAAATTGAACATGTAGCAAAAGCACTGGTGAGTTTTCCTCTTGTGGTTCTTTGCTTACTGTTTCCTTCAAGGAGACCAAGGGAAGTCCTAGAAGAAAACTTCCTGTTTAAAAAAAAAGCTTCCTCATTTGTTGGTTCTCTGAACTCTTAACTTCTAACGTTACTCATACATTATAGCTATTTTTCAGATGATCTTAAAGTTACTGTGTGATCATTTGCATAAATACTGTCATCTCCCTTTGTAAGGTGCTTGAGGACAGCCCACGGCATCCTTTAGCATAAGTTTTTTTCAGCACCTATTCCGCCAGTGAATGAATCTAGACTCTGTCATCAACCTCCCTATCTATTCTTATTTCCTTGTAAGTATCTGACAGACTCTTCTATTACAGTTAGACTTGTTTCCTCACCCTTTTCCTCAAACAGCTCATTCCTATCTCTGTGCCTTTGCAGTGATTATTTTCTGTGTCAGGGCTGCGTTTTATCCTACTGAAATTTACCTGTGGTTTCACGGCCTGATTAGATGGCCTTTTCATCATGAAACAAACTGACTACTTTAGTCCTTATTAATTTCTTATGTTTTAGGCTATTGTATTCAGTAACAGTTTAACACTTAACTGACAGCTTTGTTTTGTGTATGTTGTTTTTGCCTCAGCAGTTAGACTTTATTTTTAAAAAATTGATTAATTATTGTTATTATTTTTTTGCTGTGCTGGATCTTCATTGCTGTGCCAGCTTTTCTGTAGTTACAGCTAGCAGGGGCTGCTCTAGCCGTGTGCGGTGCGTGGGGTTCTCATTTCGGTGGCTTCTCTAGTGCAGCCCGGGCCCTAAGCTGCACAGGCTTCAGTAGCTGTGGCACGTGGGCTCGGTATTTGTGGCTCCTGGGCTCTACAGCACAGGCTCAGTGGTTGTGGCTCATGGGCTTAGTTGCTCTGAGGCGTGTGGTATCCTCCTGTATCAGGGATTGAACCCAGTCTCTTGCATTGGCAGGCAGATTCTTTACCACTGAGCCACCAGGGAACCCCCTTCAGTTAGACTTTAGTTTTTGTGAGTGTAATGAATGACAAGGTTTTCTACCTTTTGGAACTTGTAAGGTGCTGAACATATCATTGTATCAATAAAGATGTAATGAGCACATTTATTTACAAGATCTAGTGAAAGATGCATAAAAGACAGGTTCCCTGCTTTCAAGGAGCTTTCAATCTAGTAGCTTCTCTTAGAAGTATTAATTTCAAGTAATTGTCTTTTGAGTGAGCACTTACAAACTTTTTTTTTAAACTTGAGTGGTAAGATATAGCCTTTAAACAACTCCATTTGAAATCATTTTGGGAAAGTGGTAGCTTGAGCACATCACTCCTGCCCTCTTTTTAAAACTCAGTTCAAGTGAAATAACAATTTCAAAGCTTAGAACAAAAATACTAAGAATTGGAATGGAAACTCATGAAAGTGGGAGGACTTGAAGGATAGATCCAGGAAGCCAAAAGTGCAGATAATAAGAATTTTAGGGGAAATAACTAGTAGAAGAAAAATTCGCTGAGACAAAAAAGATTGCAGATTGAAAAAGATCACAGATTGAATGAATTCACTGTCTTTCAGGCAAGATGGATGAGAAAAGGCACAAATCTAGGCATATTCTGATAACATTCCTGAATTCAGTGATAAAGGAAAAAAAAATTCTACAAACTCAAAAGAGGATAAAGATACCAAAAAAAGTTAAAACTACAATAAAATCGGCTGTTCTCATTTGCAACACTATAGTGATGGTGTAAGAAGCAAACTAGTCAGAGAAAAGGTCTACACTACCAAAATCTTACATGCAGTCTAGATACTGTTCACCTTTCAGGAAAAGAAAGCTCCATGTGGGTGTGCAAGAATTGACATCATATCACCCACAGACTTGAATCTGAGCAATATACTATAAGCAAACATAATTATTTCCTTTCCTCGAAACAGTGATTGACAACAGATTTTGAAATATGTATATATATCATGTGCTATACGAATGTGCTCTTGTTACTGTAAGTTTTACACTACATGTATGTATATATATAAAATTACATACATTGAGAATAATAAGAAATGTGTTATATAAATGGTAAGTAAGGATCTTTGAAATTAAAGAGACATATCGAAAGAGAAAACCTTGTTATCTGAATGAGATACCCTAAATGAGTCCAGCAAAACTCAGACATCAAGGGACAGGGTGGTATGGGGTTGAGAGGGAACTACAAGCTTCTTTGGTATCCTTAGAATGTTGGCAGGGGAAGCATGGCAATGAACTGCCTTAATGAGAAGAATACTTCTTTTATAATGGTGTTAAAAAATTATAAAATACTTAATGGAAAGTATCACAAAAAAGGTACAGGGTCTGTGTGAAGAAAATTGTTAAGTGTTAAGGATGATTTGAAAGAAGTGGAAATGTATACCATGTTCCTGGATGGGAAGACTATGTGTAAATTTAATGGAAATTAATTACAACTCCAGTGGAGAGTTCTTCTGAAGGTAGGCAGTCAGGTAAAACAGTCTATGTTCATATGGAAGAATAAATGTTTTACAATAGCCAAGAAAATTTAGACACAGAATAGTGAGGTGGTTCTTGCTTTACCAAGTATTGAAACAAATTCTAAAATGATTAGTATCATACTCGAAGCAGTATGGTATTAATATTTGAATAAGGGATGAGCAAACAGAATAAGGTGTCCCAATCCTTGTATATATAAGAGAAGTATTTATGAAAATATGAAAGTTTAGTTGAAAAGATCTTTCTTTAAATTACAAATAATGCTTTTTATTATATAACATTGTACAGTACTCACATTACAGAAGACAGAACCTGACAAATTCGTGTTGTTGTCTAGACGCTAAGTCATGTTTGACTCTCTTGCAATTCCATGGACTGTAGGCTGCCAGGCTCCTCTGTCCATGGGATTTCCCAGGCAAGAATACTGGAGCGGGTTGCCATTTCTTCCTCCACTGTCTCTTAAAATAAGTTAACCAGGGCTCCATAGGGTATCAGAAATACTAGTACTGTATTTATCTTTGATACTCTATTTATCCTGCCAAAAGGAGCACATTGGAAACAGAAAGAAGTCTGTTCCTCATGCAGTGTCTTTCCAGTGCCACTACAGACAAAGCTTAACATCGTGGCATCTGGCATAGGAAAAATATTTAAAGGTTCATCTTAATTTTCACAGAGTAGGCAGTGAAGGGGAGATTTGGGTCTGAGAGGCACTAGGTTCATAACGGACACATTTTTGATCCCTCTCTTTTCTTCAGTATAAGAGTCCATGTCTAGTCCATCAGCAAGTATTTTGGGTGCTACCCTTGCATCTGCTCCCCTCTATCTGTGGTCACTGATGGTCGTTGCCTCGTCTCTGTCACATCATCTCTAGCTTCCATAGCGCCTCACCTAGCGTCCCCTGCTTTCTTTAATCTATTTTCCACATGGCAGCTACAGTCAGCTCTGTAAACTAAAATTAGATGCTCTTGCTTCCCTGCCTTACAACCCTTCAACAGATTCTGTCTTTTAAATGAAATTCTAGCATCTGTTTCATGATCTACTCATTCACACTCCGGTTCCCCCATCCACGGTGCTTCAGCCACGCTGGCTGACTCTTCTTTCTCTCCTTCCACTTTTCCTCTCTCTCTTATTTCTTGTTTCCCTATCTCTCTCTCCTTTCCTCCCTCCCTCCCATTCTCTCTTTCCTTTTTATTAGCCACTATTATCGAGTGCCCACTTTGTGCCATATAGGTACAGGCATCACAGCAGTGGTTAAAATAACAAAAGTCTCTGCCCTGGGACTTCCCTGGTGTTCCAGTGGCTAAGACTCTGTGCTCCCAAGGCAGGGGGTGTGGGTTCCATCCCTGATCAGGGAGCTAGATCCTGAATGCCTCAGCTAAATATCCCTGCATGCCCCAAGTTAGACCAATGCAGCTAAATAAATAAACGTGAAAAAAAAAAGTCCCTGCCCTAAGGAGCTTGCATTCTGTAGGAATAGACAGAAATGAATAAGTAGATGAAATGAATAAGTACTTTACATTGCCTGTCAGATGGTAAACATTTCAGTGGAGAGAAATCGCGAAGAGGAATAGAGAATACTGGGGCCGGTCAGTGGTTGGTTTAAAATAGAGTCAGGGATGACTTTATTTGAAAATGACACTGGCACCTGAGGGTGGTGAGACTCATCATGCCTGTTCTGCCCCCAGGCCTCATTCCTTGCTTTTCTTCTGCTGGGAATTCTCTGCCCTAAAGAGCTGTGCTTGGCTGACAGCTTTGCCTCCTTTCTGTCTCAACTCAAAAGTGACCTTCTCAGAGATGTCTTCCCTGACCCCCGAGTTTAAATGAGCAACTCCTCCCGTCTTGCTCCATCTCATCTTTATTTATTTATTTTTTTTCTGTTTAAAATTTTCAACTTAATGCTGCCATTTAAAATGATCTTGCTTGTGCATTTATTCATTATCTGGTTCTCCTCCAGTAAAATGGGAGTTCCCTGAGAGCAGAGACTGTGCTGTCTTGCTGCCTGCTGGATGCCCAGGGCCTAGAATAGAAGACACTCAGTCAACACTTGTTTGCGAACAGATGGGCTTTGCAGAGAGAAGATTCCAACAGGATTCCTTAGATGGTGACAGCTTTACCGAGTAAAGAAGTGTGAGCTCTGTCCCAGGACTTCTTCTAGGAAGGGACAGGGACCCCTGTGGAAGCTGGCCAGGGCTGGAACTCAGGGGCCCACGATGTTTCCTGGCACTGGGTTAGTTTCTCACATTTGTTTTTTCTTTGTTTCCCTCACCTGTTTATCTGCGTGCTCTGATTTCCCATGTGCCTTTTACAGTTGGGTGTATGTGACAACTTTCCGTTTCATTAGCCTACCTGCTATTTATTATGCAGAAATGTATAGCAGACGCAGTGCCAAGCCTAGAAGAGCCCTTGCGTGAGAGCCGGGAGCTGGAGCTGCGCCACCGAGTGTGTGTGCTCCCGGTGTAGGGGGCCGTCCACTTCTGTGTTGCCTTTACTTGCTTGTATATTGATTCCCTTTTCCTCTGCCTTGACCAGCCGTATTACTCACAGGAACTGATCTGAGGTGTAAGCTCATTGGGTGCGTTTTTCTTTAGAATAGTGTAAACAACCTTCATTTTGATTTAACTGGTCAGTATTGGTTGGAAAAAACTAAATATTTCCCATGTTTGGTTCCCAACATCTTTTCTTGATTGCATTAAATCTTTTGCAAAACTGTTGGAAAACCAGGGAAGTGAAATATTTAGCCATATGGTAAATATTTGATTTGTTGAACTAAGTCATCGGGTAATTTATCCTAGTTTATGCAAATTGTATGGGCCAGCTAGACTGCTGAAGGCATTTATAGGCCACCCATATTATGTCCACCTGTGTGCACACAACACGTTTTTCTTAGGTCCTAATGTTTTCTCTCAAGGGCTTCTTTGAGTTCCTATGTCCAAGATAGTATTTAAACATTAAATTTATTGTAATTTTATACAAAAGAAATATAATAAAAATCTCATATTCCATTTATTGATTATTCTGTCATCAACTTGAAGTGTATCTTTGTGGCTGAGAAGAGCTTCTGAAACATGTTAATACTTTAAATTATCCTATTTCAATAAAGACAGAAATAAATATGACTTAGATGATTATCGTGTTGAAAACAAGACTAACGTGATTATTATATGTTTACCAACCAAAGATCACTATTGTCAGGAGTAGTAAGTTGCTCAGAATTCTGAATTTGATTTGTTTATCGTCTAACTTTTCCTTACAATTGTTGAAAAAAGAGTTTTTCGTTAGAGGTGGAGATTCTTTCCCCTTCCGCCCTTGCCGGTTTTAGTTTTCTGTCTCCTTCCCCATAAAATGTGGATTAAAAAAATGCTATCTCATAGGATTGATATGAGAACTAATTGAGTCAGTACATAAAAATACAGTGATTTAGAGCAGTGCCCAGCCAGTGATAAGCACTGTGACTATTTCTTATGCTGCTGTGCTGCTGTGGTATTTTAAATTTCCAAAACTTCATCCACGCAGAAAGTGTGATTAGTGAGTAGAATATATGAACCCAGATTAGGTTTGAAACAGATTAGGCTATCTGAAACAGGATGGTAGTTAAAGCCATGAAAATACATGAGTTCACCCAGGAGAGGGGCTTGGGGTGAGCAGAGAGAAGTATTTCAGGCAGACCCCTAGGTACACTGACAGGCGCAGAGGAAAGGAAAACCTGCAGAGACGGCCAGGAAGAAGTGGAGGTTTAGCGAGAAAGCTAGAGAAGGAAGATCAGGAGAGTTAGGGGATCAGAAAGACAAAAGAGGGAATGATCAAATGTTGCTGCAAATTCAAGAATGGTAAGGATTGGGTGGAGTCAGTGTATTTAGCCACTAGGTGATTTTTGAATTTCTTGAGAGTAGTTTTAATGCAGTGGTCCCAGGTAACTCAGTGCCCACCAGTGCAGGAGATGAAAGAGGTATGGGTTCGATCCCTGGGTTGGGAAGATCCCCTGGAGGAGGAAATGGCAACCTACCCTTGCCTGGGAAATCCCATGGACAGAGGAACCTGGTGGGCTACAGTCCATGGGATCGCAAAGAATTGGACACGACTGAGCGACTGAGCACACATGCCCACATGGGAATTAGGAGTTAAGGAGTGAATGGGAGAAAATAGATACATTTCAAAAACAAAACAATTTTAGTAAATTTGACAGTAGTTAGGAGGGGCAGAACACAACAGTATTTTAGTAGTCATTTGCAGACATTAGATATTGCAAACTGTATCTTTATTACATAATAAACACCATAAAGAAGACACGTACAAATACGGAGGAAGGTCAGGCAAAGGACATTCGTGTACCTGTGGTGTTTCTAAGGAGGATTCCTCAAAGGTGTATCACTCAGGCTCAGAGTCGTCAGTTGAGTAGGAGTTTGATGGGAAGACTGAGCAGAGAGGAGGGTACTTTAGTTGGAGGAAGGCATGGATTTCTGAATCGCTGGAGTTTGCTCAAGGAGTTAGGGTCATGAGTAGTCTCACTGCTAGAGCGTAAGGAGTAAGCTCAGTAGGTCCGATAAGGCTGGACAGGTGGGCAGGGCTGAGAGCCTGGCAGGGGCAGGGCTTAGAATCTTACATTTTATCTTGTTGGTTCTTGTTTCTCAGTAGGAAATGGGCCAGGGGTACTCTAAACTGTAGGATAAACATGCTACATCTTCTTGGGGTATCCAGTTGAAGTCTGGGAAAATTACTGCTATGTTGAAACATGAGTATGTTATAATACAGTATTTAAAATCCAAGATAAAATATAATTTTAAATTAAAAAAACATTTTTTCTGTAACGGTTGACTTCTTCAGGCTGTGCCTCTTCTCACCCTCCACCCCCCATCACTTTCTTCAGGTGAAAGGTTAAAGAGCACCCATCTGGTTCATAGGGGATCATTAAGGAACTGTAAGCAGGAGTGGATGACGTCTGTATTTGGTGGAGCTCAGCCTAGAGGAGAATGGTTTAAGGCTCCTGTGTCACATGGTCAGGGGTCACCGTTCACACGGAATACAATGTCAAATGTCTTAAGTAGATACAGACAGGATAAGAGGGCAAGACAGGAGAGGGAGACTGACAAGGTGGCTACTGAAATGAGCTGGTGGCCTCTGTGGTGAGATTGGGGAAGACGGAATGAAAAGAGGTATTTAAAGAGAGAGAATCAATTAGACCATTGTGGAGAAGAGGGGGTCATGCGATGTGTAGGAAGAACATTAAGTTGATGCTTAAGAAACCTAAGTTTCTTAGCACCTTGAGGGAAGGAGGGCATCATTACCGAGTACAGAGAATAGGGGAAAAACAAATCGGAGTATACTGCTAAGTTACTTCAGTCATGTCCGACTCTGTGCAACCCCATAGACGGCAGCCCACCAGGCTCCTTCGTCCCTGGGATTCTCCAGGCAAGAATACTGGAGTGGGTTGCCATTTCCTCCTCCAATGCAGGAAAGTGGAAGGAGATAAATTCGGTGCTTCTTAGTTGGAGAGATCGCTGGGGCCTGTGGGTAGAGATCTCTAGTGGAAAGTGGGCTATGTGTGTGTGGAGCCCTTTAGAAAGGCCCAGCCTCTTGACACACCTTCAGTGTTCCTAAGTGGCCATCACTGGCAGTGGGACCCACAGGCATGACTGAGGTGGTCTGAGGGGAACACAGGGAGTGAGGGGAGCTAAACACAGAGCTCCGGAGGTGCTGCCATGTAATGGGGAGGCGGAAGAAAAAGAACCTGAGAAATGGTCAGAGGCATGGGTAGAGAACACTCTTGAGAGTCCCCTGGACAGCAAGGAGATCAAACCAGTTATGCTTGAAGAAAATCAACCCTGAATATTCATTGGAAGGACTGATACCAAAGCTCCAATACTTTTTAAATATCAAAAAAGAAAAGAAAGAGTCATTCCTGATATCCTGAAGTCACTCTAGAGGGCCTTGGAATCTCAAACTTCACTGACTGATACAAAGAGCCAACTCTTTGGAAAAGACCCTGAGGCTGGGAAAGACTGAGGGCAGGAGGAGAAGGGGACGACAGAGGATGAGATGGTTGGATGGCATCACTGACTCAGTGGACATGAGTTTGAGCTAACCCCGAGAGTTAGTGAAGGACAGGGAAGCCTGGCATGCTGCAGTCCATGGGGTCGTAGAGTCCGATAGGACTGAGCGATTGAACACTGTGGCTGAAGGGGAGGAGAAGCTAGAGCAGCCGAGAATTTCAGGAAGTGCCTGTTGCTGCAGAGTTAAGAGGGGACTGGGAAATGCCGGTTTACAAGTGGAAGAGGTCACTGCTGGTGACCTTTCCCTGAGCTGTTTCTGTGGTGTTGGAGGTGCAGACTACAAACCTGTCCAGAGACGGTGAGGCCTCCTGGGTGGAAAAGAAAGTGGAGGCAGGCAGCATGCACTGCTTTTTCAAGCCTGACTGAAGCGAAGGAGAGAACGGTAGCCGGGATGTTCATACATTCACCTCCTCTTTCTCTCCCACTGGAGGGTAAGTTGCATGAGGGCAGAAATTTCATTTTATTCGCTGCTATATCTCCAGGGTAGAAAAGAGCACCTAGTAGGTGCTCAATAAATATTTGATGGGCGAATTAATGAGTTACATGAAGAAGGGAGAGGCTTGAGCATGTTTGTGGGGTGAAGAGTAAGAAGTCTTGGAGAGGAGGGTTTGAAGGTCTAGAAAGGATGTGATGGAACATGAGCTCCGTGACTCAGGAAAGTGTGATATTTCAAGTCCCTCTGGACTGACTTATCTAGGATACGAGGAATGATTCTTTTCCTTTCTTTTTTTAAAAGAATATTTATTTATTTGGCTTGCCAGGTCTTAGTTGAGGCATGTGGGATCTAGTTCCCTGACCAGGGATTGAACCTGGGCCCCTTGCATTAAGAGTGTGGAGTCTCAGCCACTGGACCACTAGGGATGTCCCAGAATGATTCCTTTTCTGCTGAAATTGAAGGAATGGAGGAACGAAGGGGAGCAGAGGTAGATATTTACAGGTGGTAGAGGAGGAAGTTGAGGGAGTTCTCTCCTGATAGTCTTATGAGCATTCTCTGAGTTAAAAATAAATTAAGGATGAGTATCATATGTGTATCCTTGGAAAACATTTAGTGAAGACACTAAAAAAAACAGCACCCCTATTTAAGCAGTTAGGCTTGTGGGGAGAGTCATAGACAGGTAATTGTAGGCACACACAAGGTTGTGGTCAGTGACATAAAGGGTAGATGAGGTAAGGATGCACCCAGGGGATGAGTAAGTAGGTGAGACAAGCGGTCTCTAGTCTCGGGCAGAAATGCAGGGAGTGGCTGAGAGCTGGGTGGAGCGATCCACACACCCTGTGCGCAGCCCCAGGGACCTTCTGCCTGCAGGAGAGAGGCCTTGGATCTTGGGAAAGTGGGAGAGAAGAGGCATCGAATGCATGGGGCTCCCTCTTTGCTCTTTGAGATAAAGTGAACAGAAACCTGAGCCTTGAGTGAAGTAGAGTCACTCATTATTAGCAGCTCTTCTGGTTCTAACCAGGCGGGTTTTCCAGTGATTTACCTCTGATTCATTTGACAGGAAACTGCTTTCCCAACTTTTGACAAACTTGTTATCTGAAAGGATTTGTCTGTTTTGAAGAGGTAGTGGAGAGAAAGGATGTGACGGTGTTGGAGTAAGTCATAAAGAGCACAACATGACCATATTTATTTACCTCATCAGTCTTTAGTTAGAATTGATTTATGAAAGAATATTAAAGTATCCACTTTGTTTACATTAGCAGTTGTTTAGTAATAAGGTTACTAACCCACTGGAGTGGGTTGCCGTTTCCTACTCCAGGGGATCTTCCCAACCCAGGGATTGAACCCAGGTCTCCTGAGTTGCAGGCAGATGCTTTATCCTCTGAGCCACCAGGGAAGCCCCAGTAATAAGGTTACACCTGTTCAGAATTCTTTATTTTCAGTCTGAGGTCAAGACTATTTATTTCTCAGAAACTTTCTGAAAGGGAAACTAGAGTAGTAAGGATGGGCCTTCTAATTTTCGAGATGTTCATTGAAATTACATAACCCAGTGAAGCTAATTTTGTTTTTAGCTTTTGCTGTTATATTGGCCATTATTACTAATCAGTCTCTGATAGTTAAGTCAGAGTTGGACTTGAGTCCTGGTTACTTCTGTTTTTGCATTTCTCACATGTTAAAACATGTTCCTTATAAAATGATCAGAGGCTCATATTCTCAGAGTTAAAGGGGTTTTGTTTAGAACAAGTTTCACATTCTAATCCCTTATTTAAGAGCCCTACCAGGGAAGACAGATTTATAGTGCGAAAAGCACCTGTCAGTTTTTGGAGATGGAGAGAAGTACTTTTTTTCTTGCTAGAAGGTGAAATCAGAGGTTGACCAAGACATGCTAATTGGAACCTGGTATAGTCTCAGTTGGCTCAGTACTTAGAATTCACTTCTTAGAATTCATCCCACTTCTGAATGGGGAGTTAGGTCACCCTGTGTGTCTCAGCCTCATTCCCCTCAGTTTTAAGGTTTTAGCCATTAGTTTGAATAGTTAGAACTCCAGTTGGGATGTTATTTGAGGGAGGAAAAATGACTTTATTAGCATTTGGGAGAGAAGCTAGGGAACAAGAGTCTTAAAGTCAGGTTGGCATCAACAGTCTGAGTACCTATTTCTCATTTTTACTTTCACTTCACTATGTTATAGCCAGATCCCTATTTTCCTAGAACTTGTGTGGTGTGTGTGGTGTGTGTGTGTCTAAGAGACCGTGTTGGCGACTTCGAAAGAATCCTGATGTCTGGACCCTCTTTACAAGTTCTCATTTCTGTTGCCTTTTATGGGAATCAACTGGGAAAAGCATTTTGAGATGAGTATGTCAGAGGCAGAGTGTGAGGTAATAGGGAAAAGATCACTGGGTTCAGGTCCCTGTTCTGCTATTTACAAGCTCTGTGACCTCAGGCGAATCCTCTAACCTCTCCTAGCCTCTGGGAGATGAAGTGGGTAGGTGAGGGAATCTAGTTCTTTCCAGCTCTTAATTCCTGGGGTGACCTGTACATAAGCTTTAGGAAAATGTATGAAGAGGAAATCTACCACACACAGGCGCACACACGTGTGTATATGCACACATACACGCAGCACATGGGATCTTAGTCCCCTGACCAGGGATCAGATCTGTGCCCCCTCCAGTGGAAGTGCAGAGTCTTAACCACTGGACTGCCAGGGAATGAATTCCCGAGGAAATTCTATTTTAAATTTATTAGGACAGTTATTATTTAAAGAAAATGTATAGTGAGTTATAAATAAATTAGTTTAATCATCAGTTGCCCAATTTATATTCATTCCATCAAAACTTGTATGTTGAATTTTCCTAAAGTGAGGTATACCTTTAATTATTCAGGATGTTACTGTTTTTGGCCTAGTGAGGCTTATGGGATGGAACTGTCTTTCTTAGAATTGACAGCTTACTGAATTCCCCTTCTAATGCATCTTCTCTTCCCTTTGGCCCTCTTCCCCCCAACCTCAGCATCTTGTGCATTTATCTTTGGTAATGCCTGTATTCCCTTTTTGGACTTTCCAGGTGGCACTGGTGGTAAAGAACCCACCTGCCAATACAGGAGACATAAGAGATGCAGTTTTGATCCCTGGGTTAGTCAGGAGGATCCCCTGGAGAAGAGCATGGCAACCCATTCCAGTGTTCATGCCTGGAGAATCTCATGGACAGAGGAGCCTGGTGGGCCATGATCCACAGAGTTGTGAAGAGTCAGACACGACTAAAGTGACTTAGCATGCATACACACGCATGCATATATTTCCTTATAGGGCTTACTCGGTGGCTCAGTGGTAAAGAATCCATCTGCTCTGTAGGAGATGCAGGTTGAATCCCTAGGTCAGGCAGATCTCCTGCAGGAGCAAATGGCAACACACTCCAGTATTCTTGCCCCAGAAAATTCCACGGTCAGAGGAGCCTCTTGGGCCACAGTCCATGGGGTCACAATGAGTCGTACACGACTGAGTGAGCATTTATACACGTATTCCCTTACATTTTTATCTTTCCCAGAGGCTGGAAATTATGTCTTACTCATCTTTACTTTTTTTATGTAAAACACTGAAGGGAAGATAATATGTGAGGATGTAGATAACAGCAGATCAGAGATGGCCCAGATTTTAATTGGGGTAAGAGGAGAATGTTGGTGTTATATATAGAAATATCTGATGTGCTGGTTTGGGGAGAAGATGATGAATACACTTTTGGACACGATGGCATCTGTGACATTGGCAGGACACTCAGATAGACTGTTCAGCAGTCAGTTAGAAATGGTGAATGACATCCTGGAGCGGTTGGCGGATTTGCTCCGAAGAGGTTGGAAGCTCTTCATGAGGTTCATCAGAACAGATTAAGTCTTTGAAAAGGAAAGTGAAAAATGAAGCTAATGGGGAATGCCTGTGTTTAGGAAGCTAGAGAAGAAAGAACAGTCATCTAGGCTGGCAGAGGTAATCACTAGGGTAGGAGGTGCATGGTGAGCGGCTTTTATGGAGATAAATGCTCAACTGTGCTAAAGCTGCAGAAGGGTTAGGAGAATGAGATGAGGAAATACAGATGATTGGATTAGCCAGTTTCAGTCCTGCTGAATCAGAGGCTGCATTAAAAAGTGGTGAGGACACAGTGAGTCTGTAGGCTTTTTATTTTGAAGGTGGGGGGCGGGGAGAATGAAAGAACAAGGGCAGATTCAAAGGAGCCCTTATTCTTTTACTTTATTATTATTTTTTAATAATAGAGGTTATGGAGAAATCTTTATAGTCCTAGGGAGGCTGAGAAAGGAGGCTAAGAAAAGATTGTATTGGCTAGGGAGATTTGGACACAGATTGGATCCCTGGAGGGGAGATAAGGATGAATTAGAGAGCAGGAAGGTGGGGCTGGTTGGAGGAGCCTTCTCTGAGGCAGGAAAAATGGCTTGATTTGAAAAAAAATGATTTAGGGAGAGGAAATTGGTGTGGGATAAAGGGAAAAGAATAGAAAGATGGAAGATGGGGTTTTGAGACATGTGAAAAGAATTAGAGCAGAAGCTGCAGGGGAGCTTGAGAGGAATTAATGACACAAGAAAGCGATGCTGGTGCTCTGGAGACCAGACCGAGTATGGTCAACATGAATCTGGAGGGGACACAAGTGTGATGCTTGTGTCCAGGTGTGAGATCAGGGTGTCATACAGGTTGTCAGTGTGAATAACGCCAACCCAAGGACAGCGACTGGACTTGAGGTCAGGGGCCAGGGGTCGGGGGAAGCAAAAGAAGCCAGCCATAAAGTTGGAACATTCTCTGGGGCTTCAGGGCCTCGGTACCCTAGCCTGGCTTCATAGTTTAAGCTGGCAACATTCCTGAGTCCCTTCATATGTGTGTTTAGGAAAGAGGAAAAAAGATGGTCTTATTTAAGGGTTATTGAAGTGGAAATGAAGTAGGAGAATACTTGTAAGAATACTAATTAATTAAGGAAAAATGGCATGGGAAAACATTGTTGAAAAACTCCATGAAGTGGAAAAATAGCCTCCTCTTCCCCAACCCTGACCGAGTCCCACTTTCCAAGGCATAACCACTTTTAATATCACTTCAGAACCCAGACGTGCTATTGGAGAAGGAAATACAAGGTTTTGCTGCCTCAAAGAGAATGGTTCAAATAACAGAACTGACCGGATCCTCTTTAATTTCTTCTGTGCTTTCTGTGTTCCTTTTCAGTCTTACTTAGTTGCTGCTGTTTCTCATATTTTAAGTTCTCATTTTTCTTGTATTCTTCTTAAAATTTGGAGTAGTTTTTTAAGATGAGGTGCATAAGAGTTAAACCTCAAGTCCTTGCCTTTCAGAAATGTCTTTATCTCCCATTTGATTGTCATTTCTTTGAATGTAACTTATTTTTATACTCTGGACACTTGGAGGGTTTGCTTTTTGTCTTTGGAGCTCTGACTTTTCACCAGGGTGTGTCTGGGTAAGCAGACACCCTGTTTGGTAGTTAGTAGACTCTTTAAAATCTGTGTGTTTTGGCTGTCCTTCTGGAGCTCAGGGGCAGATTTGTTTTATTATTTCTTCCCTTTTATGAGCTGTGTTTTTAAATCTGCTTTGTGTTTGCTCTCTCTCGCTTTTATTTACCCTTTTTTAAAATAGCTGTTTATTCTTAATTTTTATAGACATGATATCCTCTTGAATCTCTCTGAGCATGCTAATTAGAATTTTTTAAAAGTTCTCATCTAATTCCTGAAATAGCACACATTTCCTTTGGGTCATGTTTTACCAGAAGTCTATCTTGGCCTGCTTTTTTTGTTTTGTTGGGTTTCCTCAGATGTCATTTGGGGTTGTTCACAGCTAACATGAGTGACTAGGTTAGTTGTGACTAGTTACTAGGTTACTAGGTAACTAGTAACTACTAGGTGAGTGACTAGGTTATCTAGACTAGGCAGTTGGTGTAGTTTTCTTCTGGAGTTGAATAGGTCTTACTAGGTGTTTACATTTTTATTATGGAATATCCATAAAAAAGTGTATATTATGTGTGTACCAAATTTAAGGAAGAATAGTAAATTGTCTATGATCTGGTTTAAGAACTAAAACCTTTAAGTATCCCTGCAGGCCTGGTGGGCCTGTCCTGTTACGTTCACCTCACCCTTCCATGTAACCATCATCCTGAATTTCCTTACGCAGTCCCTGTTTTTGCTTTATTCTTTGTATATAGTCCAAGCAAAACAGTATTTAGTTTTTGGTTTTTTTTTTTAACTTTTATTTGCATTTATTTTGGGGGCATTTATTCCCAGGCCATAAGTTTTTGTTTCTTCAGTTTCTTCTGGGATATCTTTTTCCTTCTGTGCAACCTCCTCTTCTGGCTTAGGAACAATCTGTTCTTTTTCAGTAAGGATCATCTCAATATGACAGGGAGAGCTCATGTAGGGGTTGATCCAACCGTGAGCTCTGTAAGTCCTGCGCCGCATCTTGGGGGCTTTGTTCACCTGGATGTGCTCAGTGCCCAGAGAAGCTACATCCAAGCCCTTAAGTTCAGCATGACTCTCTGCATTGTTGAGCATGGGCAGTAAAATCTCAGCACTCTTTTTGGGCCGCCGACCCTGCGTCCAGCCCCAGTTTGGCCTGTGCACACCCACCAGCTCCACCGCTGTAACGACAGAATGGCACACATTGCTTCTTTAAAGTGACATCCTGCAGATACTTGGTGGCTTTGCGGATATGCATACCCATTACGGCCTGGGCAGTTCCACGAGTGTTCTTAAAGTGAACACGAAGATTTGAACCTCTTGATTTGCATGATTTTGTGGGGTTGTCTGGGTCAAGTGAATAGCCCACCATTTTTAGGGTCGCTAGGAGTTGGACATGACTGAGCGACTTCACTTTCACTTTTCACTTTCATGCATTGGAGAAGGAAATGGCAACCCACTCCAGTGTTCTTGCCTGGAGAATCCCAGGGATGGGGGAGCCTGGTGGGCTGCCGTCTGTGGGGTCACACAGAGTCGGACACGACTGAAGCGACTTAGCAGCAGCAGCATTCCGTGGCATGAATTCATCTCAATTTATTAGTTAATTCACCAATTGGCATGTATTTTAGTTGGTTCTAGTTTTTTCTGTTGGGAATGTCATTGTTATGAACATTCCTCCATATGTCTTCTACATTTAAATATATATATATATATATATTTTAAACCTTTAGTCATGGATTTTCAGATCATATATAAAAGTCTAGAATGAAACAGAACAAAATCTCTGGATAGGAAACTCAGTGATTAAAAACTTTTATAAACTTGGTATTTTCCATAGTTCCTTAAATGGCCTTAATTTTATGTTCTGGAATTAAGAAAAAAAAAACAATTTGACATACATGGCTATTTTTCTTTGAAAAATGCAGAAAAGAGTAAGAACTAATAAGAGAAACTTGCATTAATAAATGTGGAAAGAATCAGTGCAACTTTGATGTGTTAACTATGATTTTTTTGCAAGCTTAATGACTTTATAGAATCATTAACAATACCATCAAGTAAGTCTATTTGTAGGTACTTCTAGGCTTGAATTATAGCTTTTCTGTCAAGTTTGTATCTTTTAAACTTCTTTTCTGTTATTTTCCTTTTTATATACCATCAGTGACTCATGTTTCCTTTGTTAGCATCATGTAGGTAGGATAAAGGAGACCTACCAAAAACTTTTGCTAAGGACAAAGAATACTTTTAAAGCATTGAAATAATTTAAGAAATTTATTATAGGTTAATTGAACTTTTGCATTGTGAATTTTGGGGGTTTTGTTTTGGTTTTAGTGCTAAGGTTTCTCAGATTAAGACATGCCAGGCTTTGATAATGATTTTGGACACTGACTAAATTACAGAGACTTACTTAGGATAACAGTTTTCCTATATGGCGTCACTGCTGCTGCTGCTGCTGCTCAGTTGCTTCAGTCGTGTCCGACTCTCTGTGACCCCATAGAGGGCAGCCCACCAGGCTCCCCGGTCCCTGGGATTCTCCAGGCAAGAACACTGGAGCGGGTTGCCATTTCCTTCTCCAGTGCATCAAAGTGAAAAGTGAAAGTGAAAGGGAAGTCGTGTCCGACTCTTAGCGACCCCATGGACTGCAGCCCACCAGGTTCCTCCGTCCATGGGATTTTCCAGACAAGAGTACTGGAGTGGGGTGCCATTGCCTTCTCCGATGGCGTCACTGACTCAGAGCAAATTGAGGCATTCAAAACAGCTGACCACAGAGCTTGGGAAATTTGTATTCAATTTTCATTGATTCACAATAGAACTGATAAACTTGGCCTCAGACATAATGAGAAATCCATTTTAATTAATTAATGTGGTTGAAGTATAGTTGATTTACAGTGTTGTGCCAATCTCTGCTGTACAGCACAGTGACTCAGTTATATACATACATGCATTCTTTTTTAATATTCTTTTCCACTATGATTTATCACAGGATATTGAGTATGGTTCCCTGTGCTATACATTAGGGCTTTGTGGTTTGTCCATTCTAAATGTAATCGTTTGCGTCTACACTCCCAGTCCATCCTTCTCCCTCCCTCACTCCCCCTTGGCAGCTACAAGTCTGTTCTTTTTCTGTTTTGTAGATAGGTTCATTTATGCCATATTTTAGATTCCACATATAAGTAATATCATGCGGTATTCATCCTTCAAGGAGAAATCCATTTCAGATACCTCTGCACTTTGTGGAACAGTTTTGTTTGACTTTCGTTTAATGATGCATCCATCTCTGACAAATGTCACTCACAGGCCTCTGGAGTTTTCTAAGGCAACTATCATTCTTTGAGTGTTTCCTGAAGTTCAAAACGTGGTAATACGTCCATTTATTATGGGAGTTGGTTGAGAATTTCTGATGATCACTGTGGTATTAAAATTGGATAATGGAATTTGCTTGATGTAAGCAGTTTTCCACAGTTGGTTTATGAAAGAACCTAAACCTCACTTTTGGAGGAATCCCAGACATCACTTGTACCACCTCTTTGCAGCAACATGTATTGTACAAACTTGAGAAGAATTGGCTATAATGCCAGTTTTATTTCAGGAAGGCCAAGCTTCAGAGTTGAGATGGATGAAGAAAGTTTCTTGATAATAGTTCAGTCTTATGTATGGTTCAGCAGATGAGAAAGTAAAAATTGGGGTTGTTGCAGCAACCCACTTAATGTCCATGTTAACTTCTAAAATGTGAGCGAGCGCTTTATTTCTTACATCATCTCCTTTTCATATTTCACCAAACAGAATCTCATGATCTTTCTGTGCCCTCCCATGGCAAAACTGTTAGAGATTTTATTTTGGTCTTGGTGAGTGTATCCTTGCCGGGAAAATCCTGTGGACAGACGCGCCTGGCAGGCTATAGTCCGTGGAGTCACAAAGATTCAGACATGACTGAATGGCAGAGCGTGAGTGTTTATAGAGCAATGTTAGTTTCCCCCATACAGAACGTTATTCTCTTATTTATTGATTAGTCCCATCTTAATAAGATTTAGAGAGTCTGGAGGAAAAGGTGGGGAGAAAATGACCCAAATATTAGTATTCAATATTTTTGTTATTTTTAGGATAAGTTAGTAAGTGAAAGGGATCCACTTGTACTTGGTTTACATGAGAATCAAAATCCCTGAAAGTGCTTAGGGTGTTAAAAATAGTTGTAATTCCGGTTTGAAATTTGCATCATTGCAGTATAAAAGCTGAACTGATGTACTTAGAGTTGGTGGGGAATTTTTTTTTTAATCCCTGGTCACAGACAGCTTCTGTTTGGAGAACAGAGAAAAGCAGACTAAGAGAAATACAAATACAAATGTTTAATCCTGTATTGTAGCTTACTGTAGCATTTCTTATTCCCTTAACTTTTGGACTAGACTTCTACCAGAATTCTGGGAACTTGAGTAGTATGCCTGATTGCCAGCTCTGTGACCTTTTTAGATTTTGAACTTTCTGGAATTCTTTGTACTGTCTGTAGTATGCAGTGTGGGAAGGTCACACACACACACAATTAGGACAAGCTAGAAAATATCATAAATAAAATAGTAAAAGCTACAGTTGTTTTGGGATTCATAAATGTGTTTAAGAAGTTCATTTTGTCATCTTTGTAGATGTGTATTTCAGTAACAGGTTTTCATCTCTTCATTTTCCTTTGTAAAAGAAAAAGGTTTGATATTCCTGAGTTACCACCATCTAAAATCTACTGATTTGCTCTGATCTGTGCTGTGTATGGAGTGTTACATTCCTGCCCACGTCTGATGTGAAAGGAGAGAGACAGACAGCACAGTGGTGACTGACTCAGAGAGATGTAAATGATCTTATTATGCTTGAGCTACAGCCACACCTAGAAACCTTGACAATAACAGGCCTGTGTTTGATATGCCTTACTTGTTAAATCCTGTCCGGATTTTAGTATGTCACATGTGTGTTCATCAGCAAAGCTGAATGATGCTAGAACAATTGCAAGGCTTTAATCAGACTCATGATTACCCTGTTTCTCACTTTGGCCATACAACGAAAACGAAACACATAGCCAAGACACATTTCTAGTTGTTTCTGGTATTGTTGGTTCTGGTTCAGTGGTTTCAGTGCTACAGATCCTACACCAAGAGAGATTTTCATGGGTAAATTCATTAAGGTTAACATAATTTCGGTGTCTGTGGCAAGCTGTTAATTTTTTTTAAAAAACTTTCCCCTCATTATATAAATAATACATGCTTAATTTTAAAAAAGGAAACTAAAGAAAATGAATGTTTTCTTAAACGCAACATCTGAATATAAACACTAATGCTATTTAAGTTAATTTCCTTCCTGTCACTTCTATTTAGGTATCTTTTTAAAAATTGAGGTAACATAAAAAAACAACAAAAAAATTGAGGTAACATAGTAAATTCAATTTAACCTAAAAAAACCCCTATTTTGAACATTTCCTATTTCATCATTCTTTAAAGACATGACTGAGTAATAGTCCATGGGTTTGGATATTACCATAATATTTGAATATTCACCTACTGTTAGAATTATAGGTAACTTTCAATTTTTCTACAGTAAATGCTTTCAAAGTAAACTTTAAAATTGAATTATAAGAAGAACTTCCTTGGTGGTCCAGTGGTTAAGACGCCAGGCTTTCATAATAAATGATAATGCATTATTTGAGATAATAAAGGACTATTTTAATTAGGAAAAATAAAAGACTGTGCTTCCAGTGCAGGGCACACAGGTTCGATCTCTAGTCAGAGAACTAATATCCCATATGCCATAGTGCCCCTTGATCTTGGTTCTGAATCGTATGCCAGAACCAAGATCCCATAGCACAGTGTGGCGCAAAGATTAAAAAGAAAAAGAATTATAACAAATACAAAAAAAGAGTCCAAATAATAAGCATGTGGGGCTTCCCCGGTGGATCTGTGGTAAAGAATCTGCCTACCAATGCAGGAGATAGAGGTTTTATTCCTGGCTCGAGAAGATTCACCCTGAGTAGGAAATGGCAACCAGCTCCAGTATTCTTGCCTGGGAAATCCCATGGATAGAGGAGTCCGGTGGGCTGCAGTCCACGGCGGGCTGCAGTCCATGGGGTCACAAAGTTGGACGCAACTGAGCCAGCTGAGCCCAGAGAGAGCACAGAATAAACATATAGTTTAGAGAATTTGTAGCGAACATTACCAGCATCCAGAAGTTGTGCCCCTTCCCAGTTATTGCCTCCCCAGAGTTAACCACTACTTGTTATCATTGATTGGTTTTGCCTGTTATGAATTGTACACAAATGGAGTCATATGTATGTTCTCCTTAGTGTCTGGCTTCTGTTGCACAGCATTGTGTCTGTGCATTTCGTCCATGTTGTTACATGGCAGTAGCTGATTTTTAAAAAAAAATTCTTTCTTTCTTTTTGGTTGTACTGGGTCTTCGTTGCTGTGTGGGCTCTTCTCTCGTTGCGGTGAGTGGGGCTCCTGTGTAGTTGCTTGCTGTGTGCGGGCTTCTCACTGTGGTGGCTTCTCTTCCAGCGCAGGCTGTAGGGTGTGCCGGCTTCAGTGGTTGTGGCTTGTGGGCTACAGAGCGCAGGCTCAGTAGTTGTGGCGCACAGGCTTAGTTGCTCCAGGGCATGTGGGGTCTTCTTGGATCAGGGATTGAATCCATGTCTCCTGCATTGGCAGGTGAGTTCTGCTGTTTGTGGACATTTGGTTTGTTTCCACTTTTGGCTCTTCTAGATGTTCATCTATATGTCTTTTGGTGCCATATATTAAATATATACCCGATAGTGGAAATGCTTGGTCATAGAGTTCACGTTCAGTTTCATAGATATTATCCGACGGTTTCCCAAAGTGATTATACCAAATTCCCATCGGCAACGTATGAGACTTCCATTTGCTCCTATACTTATCAGGCTTGGTTATTGTTAGTTTTCTTATTTTTTAACCATTTTACTAGATACATAGTAGCAGTATTTCCTAGTGGTTTTCATTTACATTTCCTTGAGGTCTAGTGAGCACCTTTCCTAAAAGGCCTTTTGAATATGCTCTTCTGTGAAGTGCTTGTTCATATGTTTTGGAAGTTTCAAAATTGTGTTTACCTTCTTCTTAGTAATTTGTAGGCATTCTTTATATATACTGAGGATGAGTTCTTTGTTACACACACTGCAAATGTCTTTTCGCTGTGCTTTGATGTTTTACTCTTTTAATGGTCTCTCTTGATTACACAGTAAACTTTTAAAAATTGACAGTGTTATTTTGGTAAAAATGTAGACACATGGTATCTTGCCACAGGTCACTTACTTGGCGGACAGTGCATAAACAGAAAATAAACTTAGAAGTTCTGTTATTGTTAGCTTTGTCCAGCATAAGGGCCATGGTTTGCCTTTCCAGCAGTGCCAGCTCTCTTACAGATAAATATGGGCCCTTCATTGCAGGAGGGAACCAGCTGAGCCTGTAAATGGATCACTGAAATTTCTCTCTAACCCTGGGAGACCACTAAAAGCTCCGTCCCTGGTGATATTAGCTTAGTAGAATCATGTATTTATACTAAGTATTGTACATACAAGTTAATGCTTAAATGGTACAGAGTGGCGTAAGATCTTGATATGTTTTAATCTATCTGTTTAAAAAGTAGGGTTTGCATAAAAGAGTAAAAGTTGACTTTACTTTTCTCCAGAGTTAGAAGAAAATAAGAGCTGCAAACCAAAAGTTAAAAACATAGGTACTGAGGACAAAAAGACAGGAAGTATTATTTACTTGGTTAAGAACTCAGGTTGGAATTCTAGCTCTTCTGTTAACTAGTTTTGGCGTGTTATTTAGTGTCCTTCAACTTCAGTTTCCTCGTATTTGAAATGCAGGTAATAGTGAATCCACCTGATAAGGTTTTTTTTGTGAAAATTAAACGATATAACTAATGGCAGGTGTCTGTGTTTAATAGTGCAAGCTCAGTAAATGTTTATTTACTATTATTAGGAAGTAAAGGCTAAAAAAGAAGGTTAAAAACATCTATTTATTTGTAAGGACAAACTGCATTTACAGATGCTTTTGGCAAACCAGAATTTTTAAGAGAGCTAGAATAAAAAAAGATACAGGTAATCCTAAAGTTTTATAAATTCACATATTCAAAAATTGTTTTATTCCAGTTTTCTACTTTTGGGTTCAGAGTCATATCTGAATTTGAAACTGCCTCCTCTGTTTAAGCTTTTGTCCTCTGCAGGTAACTCTTCTAAATAGCATTTGGCTGTAGACATCAGAAGTTCAGTTTATATAGCTTATTAACCACTTCACTTAAAAAAAAAATCAATTTTTAAAAACCACATAATACTTGCATTGTTTTTTAAAAAGTTTTTTTTTTTTTGCTAAAAAATTAATTTCCCTCTAAAAATACAGCTGTCATTTTCTGTGTTAAATGTCCTCTCATTCCTTTGGAGGACAATATCCTAGAAAGAATTAATCTTCTTCAAGATGGAGGTGGGGACTCCCCTGGTGGTCCAGTGGTTGCCTTCCAGTGCAGGGGTGCAGGTTTGATCCCTGGTCAGGAAGCTAAGATCCCACATAGTGAAAGTGTTAGTTGCCTGGTGGTGTCCAGCTCTTTGTGACCCCATGGACTACATAGCCTGCCAGGCTCCTCTGTCCATGGAATTCTCCAGGCAAGAATACTGGAGTGCGTTGCCAGTGGCTAAAAAACCAAAAGCATAAAACAAGCAACAATGTGACAAATTCAATAAAAGACTTTAAAAAAAGACAACACAACAGCCTTAAAAAAAAAAAAAGACATATCATTGTGTCCTAGTTAAGAATTCATTCTGTCCTTTCTGTGATTCGAGATTCCAAAAAGAAAACAAGATATATCTATAATATCGTATAAAAACAAGATAACTGGAGACTAGGTAAATTTTAAAATATTTTTTTCTGCTGTGAATTTCTAAATGAACAACAGGAAAGAAGAAACTTCATGAATATTATTCTCTATTGTTATGGACTGTCCAGATTAGTGCTTCATAAAGTTTTTTTTTATTATGGAATTTCTCATTTACAAGAGTAGAGAGACTAGTATAACAAATCCCTATGTACCCATCACCTAGTTTAACAATGATCAGTTTATGATCAGTCTATTTCATTTATAATCCTCTTGTCTTCCCCCTCCCCATACTATTTTAAATCCTAGCTGTTTTTGTTCATAAATATTTTATTCATAATATTTTGTTCATGAATATTTGTTCATTTTGTTCATAAATCTTTTAGTACATATCTCTAGGGAAAAAAAACCTTAAATAGAAAAATAAAAAGACTTAACAAAACCGAAAAAAGAAAAACAAACCCATTATACCCTGATCATCTTAAAAAATAATCTTAGTTTCCCCAAGTATTCAGATACGTGTTCAGAATTTCCCCAATTGACCCACTGATTTTTCTTTGTCTGTTATAAACTGTTTGGATTGGGTAGATCGTGCTTTTTCCCTGCGGGGCCTCGTTCATGTTCTCATGTGCTGTATTTGGACATTGTATTTCAGGTGTGGATGTTTTATAACACTAGGATTTGAAGGTAGGGGACTAGCGCAAGTTTAAGAGTCAACACCAATGTATGAGTTAGTAGACCGGTCTTGGTTCAATTATTTGAACATGAGGACGGTAATCAGGGCAAATTGGCCAATAGACAGCTGACTTCTTCCTTACATTTCACAAAGGAGTCTCTTCTGCCTCCCTCCTTCCCTGGATGTGTTCAATCTAAATCTAAAGTATTTTATGCTCTCCTGTTTTAAACTTTATCCTTACCTGTATTTGGGTCCTTGCCTCATTGTATCATAATTAACTTTCTACTTGTTTTTCTTCCATATCTGAATGTAAACTCCTTGAGGGCAGGTACTTCCTTGTTTACAGTTAACAATTCCAGTACCTAGCATAATTTAGAGTTAGTGCTTAATAAGTTTTGTGGAACTATAACTAGGTTTTCCTTATTAATATTAATTGTTATAATTTATTACAAGATTTAGATCTGTTATAATATTTACCTCTTTGTATTAAAATAAGTCATGATGACTGAAAATTTTCTATGTTGGCCATTGCCCTTGGCTTTTTACATGAATTTTCTCTAATCCTTACAGTAACTAATGGATGGAGAGAATCCCCATTTTATATTTGAGGAAACTGAAGCTCAAGCGGTTTATTTAAAGGCTGTACGTGTCCATGCCTCAGGCTATTAAGCCAGTGCTTTCCCCATTACATCACATCCCCTAAAAGGGTTGATGTGTCTGTGTTGGGGAGAGACTGATACGAAACTGAGGATACTGCCTTTGCCTCCTGAAATAGTATTCAAAAAGAGTGGGCAGGACCCAGTCAGAGGTCAGTTATCAAGAAGGCTGTGTACAAAGTTTCCATGAAGGGACTAGGGAGATAGGATATAGACCAGGAAATAAATTGGGAGAGTCAGGGCAGGAAAAGCTGCTTTAGGCTGGAAGGGCTGGAGTAAATAGGTTGGAGAGGCACAGATAGAGAATGGAGAAGGTACAGGCACATCACTGTCTGGTTTGAGGCAAATCTCACAAACGTGGAGTTCTTTAGCGCAAGTCCCCTTAAAGCACAGTTCTTGTTGGGCTAGGGGTGGGTCCTCTTAGAAAAACTGAACAAAGCCTGGGAGCCAGGAACCAGGGAAGCCTAATTAATATTCTAAGCTGATTTTATGGTGCCTGACGTGTACTTAATATGGGCCTTTGAATCAGTGATGAATTTACCTCTGATCTTTTAGAGTTGCCGACATGGAAGAGATGCTGAGAACACTGTCATTTCGTAAAAATACATTTTATGTTCAATCGGCAATGTTCAAAAGGGAAAAAAATAGCTCAGTTTGAGATTTGGGGCAGAAGATTGGGAGAAATACTGAGAAAGGGAAGGGAAGTCCTCTCATATTTGGGACTAAAAAGAAAGAAGGGGCAAGATAAAGTTAATGAAGTTAATGGCATGGTACTTGGTTGTCAATATAATTAAATTCGATAAATCCCTATTAATGTCCAAGATGGGCTTCCCATGTTGCGCTAGTGGTAAAGAACCTGCTTGCCAATGCAGGAGACGTAAGAACCTTGGGTTTGGTCCCTGGATCAGGGAGATTCCCTGGATGAGGGCATGGCAACCAGTACTCTTGCCTGGACAGTCCTATGGACAGAGGAGCCTGGAGGGCTACAGTCCACAGGGTCGCAAAGAGTCAGACACGACTGAAGTGACTTAGCACGCATAACAGTGTGCCAAGACAGTGTGCCAGGTCCTGTGCAAGGCTAGGGGCACATTAGATTAGCTCCCTCTTTGGGAACCCCCAGTCTCAACTAGAAGAAGACACACACAGCAGTTGACAACCCCTATCAAATGGCAACCCTCACAAATGGTGCTGTTGTGAGAAATACCAGGAATGTTCTGTATTAGTTAGAGTTAGGTTCAGCTGAGATAGATAGGAAGCCCAAATTAGTAGTGACTTAATGTGAGATAGAAGTTTGCTTCCCTCTCAGGTAACTGCTTGCTTAGGTGGCCTGGGGCTTGTGTGGTGTTTCATGGTGTTAGAGTATCCATGTTAGTGTTCCACCATGCATGTGCCCAGCTTCGTAGTCTGAGATGGAGCCTCTTCTTTCAGGCAGTGGGATGGGGAAAGGAATGAAGAGGAGGCATAGACCTGTCTCATAAAGAAGGTCCATGGACACTTGGGCTTACATTACATCGGTGAGAGCTTCATTATGTAACCCCTGTTGTTAGCTAAAGACAGGGGTCCTACCCACGTGCTTGGCTAAAAATAAGAGTTCCCTAACTTAGATGAGGAGGGTGAATTGTGCAGAATAACTAACAGGCTCTGTCCCTGGAACCAAGTTTTACCTTTTGGAGAAAACAATGCTCAACCTGAGACTTGAAGATAATGGGAGATAGCCAAGTGGACAAGATGAAGGAAGACAGAAGGAGGCATGGGAACGGAAGAGACATTGGCCGTTCATGGAACTTCAGGTCTGAGGTGTGAGTCAGCATCGGCTAGGTAAAGGGGAGTGGCCTTAGGTGAGCCTGAAGAATCAGTAAGAGCATGTGTGTCATTTTAATGAGTTTGTATTTCATTTTGTAGTAGGTGAGAGCCCTTGAAGAATTTTAAGCAAAGGAGCGACTTGCTGAAATTTCTGTTAGAAGGGTAGCCCATGTTATTTAAAAGATAGATTTTGGGTATGGACTTGAGTTTGAGTAAACTCTGGGAGTTGGTGATGGAGAAGGAGGCCTGGCGTGCTGCAGTCCATGGGGTCACAGAGAGTGGGACACGACTGACGGACTGAACTGAACTGAAGCTCCTTTTAGC